>NC_092722.1:160472456-161097456 GCF_047496885.1 Scyliorhinus torazame | reverse complement strand
CCGATGGAGTGTTTCCCATTGGGGGTGGGGGAGAGGGGCTACATAAGATAGAGCAGGCACCCACCTTCCCACCCACCTTGAGGTCACCCTCATAATTCAGGGGGCAGGCGATGGCCAAGATTGGCAGCTGCCCCACCATACGTATGTGAATAATTAAGAGTCAATAAGGCTTGTTTTTAAGCCATTTTATTCTCACGCCACAGAAGGTTTGGAGTGGGCAGGAGGGTGGGAGCGGGAAACCCGATTTTTAAACTTAAATGTTTAAAGCGCAGGAAGGAAGAGTGGAGGTGGGGGCGGGGGGGGGGGGTGTTGCACTTCAGGGATTACCCTTGACCAATCAAGGGGTGGCTCCCCCCTAAGGTCGAACCTGCCATTCCTTCCTACATATCCGCTCATCCCTTAAACCCACTCCCTACCACCTCCCCAACCCACTGTCATTCTATCTAACCTACGTGTTATAACCTGCCTGCTTACCACTGGCTGGGGACTAATGCCAATCCCACAATCCTTTGGGAGTATGAGCTTCCCCAATGAGGGGGGGCGGAGAAATCATTAGCAGATTCCCTGCATAAATAAAGCTGGCCATTTTGGAACTGGCTAAAGGAGAGTGAGCAGCAAGGGAGTTACTGCTGCTGCTGTTGTACATATATGTTATTGTAAATAAATGTTATTTCCTTCTATCCTTCAACGCGTGCTGGATTCTTCGTGGCCCTCACAAAACTGGCGGCGAGGGTTAAAGTGGATAGCTGTCTACACTGCTGAAGCCACCTCCCTGGATTTTTGTTGGATACAGGTTGGAAGTTGTTTTCCTTTACACCATGCCTCTGTACGGACGTTTGGATGTTTTTGATGCTGCGCTGGAAAGCTGGAACCAGTATGCACAACGGATGCGTTACTATTTTCGGGCAAACAACATCACCGAAAATGCGTGCCAGGTGGTCATATTGCTCACCGCCTGCAATACGTTTGGGGTGATTAGGAGCCTTACGTACCCAGCTGCGCCGGACACCAAAACATTTGATAAACTTGTGAATATAGTGAGGCAACATTTTAACTCAATCCCATCCACGATAGTCCAGCGTTACCGGTTTAATACCGCTGAGATAACCCCAGGAGAATCCCTTGCCGATTTTCTATCCAGGCTACGTAGGATTGCGGAGTACTGTGACTATGGTGAGACCTTGTCAGAAATGTTACACGACCGTTTGGATTGCGGTCTTAAAAATGCGGCCACCAGAGAAAGATGTTAGCTGAACCAACATTGACTTTTCAGCAGGCCATTCAAATAGTATTGTCCGCACTGGAGGGAAGATTAGAGGCGCTGTTAAGTGTATACGGCCCCAATTGGTACGATGTGGGATTCGCAAGGAAGGTGTTTGGGGCTATCCCCGATTTGGACACGCATGAGCTGATTGTGGGGGGGTACTGGAACTTGGTGCAGGAGCCAAGGTTGGACAGATCACGGCCGCGCTCGCTAGTCCCATCAGGGGGGGTGAAGGCGCTGGCTGGGCTAATGGTGGAAATGGGAGGGGTGGACCCTTGGAAGTTCCTGCACCCAAGGGAACGGGAGTATTCGTTTTTCTCAGCGGTCCATAAGGTATACTCGCGGATCGACATTTTTGTGGTGGGGAAGGCTTTGCTGGCTGGAGTCAAGGGGTCAGAATACTCTGCAATTGCAGTGTCAGATCACGCTCCACATTGGTTGGATATGGTGCTGGAGAAGGGGGCAGCGCAGATACCGGGGTGGAAACTGGATGTGGGGCTTTTAGGGAACCAAGTGTTCTGTGAGAAAATTGAAAAGGTAATTAAGGAATATGTAGGTTTCATTTGTACGGGTGAGGTGACGAAGGCAGTCGTCTGGGAGGCTCTAAAGGCGGTGTGAGAGGTGAGGTAATTTTGTTTAAGGCCAGGGTGGATAAAGAGGAGAGGTTGGGGCGGCAGAGGGTAATAGATGAGATGTTGGAGGTAGATAGGAGGTATGCAGAGGATGGGGACCCGGCGAAGCTGGAAAAGAGGAAGGAACTACAGGCGAGCTTCGACCGACTGTCCACCAGGAAGGCGGTGCGCCAACTGAGACGAGCAAGGGGTGCAGTTTATGAACATGGAGATATGTTAGCAGGTCAGCTCCGGAGGGAGGTAGCGGCAAGGGAAATTCTTCAGGTGAAGGATAGGGCAGGGAAGTTGGTGGTGGCTCCAGTGCTGATTAACAATGTTTTTGAGGAGTTTTATGAGGGGTTGTACAAGTCAGAGCCACTCGGGGGAGACCATGAGATGCAGGAATTTCTAGATGGGTTGGAGTACCCGAGGCTAGGGGAGGGGGACAGGGCTACACTAGAAGGAGCAATAGGCGGATGGGGAGCTGGTGGTAGGCTGATTTAAGGTCTACTGTGGAGAAAACCTTGTATTGCGCTATCTGGTTGACCATTTCAGATATGCAGGGGAGAGGGTACGTGTCCAGCTGCGTAAACCTGTTGATGGTCTGACTGTAGTCTATGACCATCCTATGTTTCTCCCCGGTCTTTACAACCACCACTTGAGCTCTCCAGGAGCTGTTGCTGGCCTCGATAATGCCTTCCTTTGGTAACCACTGGACTTCGGACCTGATCATAGAATTTACAGTGCAGAAGGAGGCCATTCGGCCCATCGAATCTGCACCGGCTCGTTGAAAGAGCACCCTACCCAACCCCACACCTCCACCCTATCCCCATAATCCAGTTACCCCACCCAACACTAAGGGCAATTTTGGACACTAAGGGCAATTTAGCATGGCCAATTCACCTAACCTGCACATCTTTGCACTGTGGGAGGAAACCGGAGCACACGGAGGAAACCCACGCACACACGGGGAGAACGTGCAGACTCCGCACAGACAGTGACCCAAGCCGGGAATCGAACCTGGGACCCTGGAGCTGTGAAGCAATTGTGCTAACCACTATGCTACCGTGCTGCCCTGATGAAGATCTTGTCCTGGGCACTGTACCGTCTGCTCCTGGTGGCGACGTGTTTGAAATCGGGGGTAAGGTTTGCAAACAGGGAAGGCGGGTCGACCTTGAGGGTCGCGAGGCCACAGACAGTGAGGGGGGTATTGGGCTGCCAAATTTGAACATTAAACTTTGCAGGTTACACTGGAAGTCTAGTCCCAGGAGTGTAGCAGCGCAGAGATGGGGGAGGGCGTAGAGTCGGTAGTTATTGAACTCCACGCCCTGGACCGTGAGGTTGGCTATGCAGTATCCCCAGATCTCCACAGAGTGGGATCCAGAGGCCAGGGAGATCTTTTGTTTAATCGGGTGTACAGCGAGGGAACAGTATCTTACCGTATTGGGATGGACGAAGCTCTCCGTGCTCCCAGATTCGATCAAGCAGGATGTCTTATGCCCGTTGATGAGTACCGACGTCATAGCGGTTGAAAGCGTTCGGGGCCGAGACTGGTCCAGTGTCACTGATGCAAGTTGTGGCAGAAGCTGAGAGATCTCGTCAGGCGATACATGGCCAACCGAGTTGGGGTCCTGAAACGTCATCAAAGATGGCTGCCCCCATGAATCGCACATGGCCGGCTAGGAAATCTGATCAGGCGATACATGGCCAGCCAAGTCGGGGTCCTGAGACGTCATCCAAGATGGCTGCCCCCATGAATCGCACATGGCCTGTGAAGAGAGGAATGGCAGCGGGCCCGGTTCGCCTGTGGAGACAGCGGTGGCCGACCAGGCCTGGCATACTGCCATGAGGTGCTCCTTCTTCCCGCATCCCTTGCAGATTGCGGATCGGGCTGGGCAGCGTTGCCGGGGGTGTTTGTTTTGCCCGCAAAAATAGCATCAGGCCCTCTCCCCCCGGGTTTCCTGGCTGCCGCAATGCACAAGCTAGTGGGGAATTTAGGGGTGCTTTGGAATCGGTTGCGGGTGGGGTCCACCCTGTCCATGCGGGTACCGTGCGGTCGGGAACGTAGACCTGGGCGTTGTGGGAGGCTACATCTAGGGAGTGCGCATGTTTCCGTGCCTCTTTAAGCCCTAGCATGTCGTTTTCCAGCAGTCGCTGGCGGATTTTAGAGGACAGCATGCCCACAACAAAAGCATCCCGTATTAAGAGTTTGGTGTGGTCATTGGCTGAGACTTGTGGACAGTTACAGTTTCTACCTAACACTAACAATGCGCTGTAAAAATCGTCCAGTGATTCCCCTGGGATCTGCCGTCTGGTAGTGAGGCACGATCAATTTGACTAAAGACGAAAGTTGAATCCAAACTGAGGCTTTATTGCTATCAGATGTGTGGCCTCCCACAGCAGCTGGCGAAATGGCTGAGAGCAGGAGGACACGCATATTTATACCCCGCCTCCTGGGTGGAGCCAGCAGGCAGGGGCCACAGGCGAACCTGTAGTGCAGGTTCTACCGTACATCCTCTAATATAGGTACAACAGTAGTTTACCACATTCACCCCCTGTTAAAATTGAGTCCGGCGGGGGTGGTGGATAACTATATACAATCATGATTTTAATATTTACAAAGCAAAACAAATGTCCTTTGATGTCCGGTGGACCGGTCAGAGGTTCAGCCAATCCGGGGCTTTGATGGTCCTTTGGGAGTGACAAAGTGGTGACGGCGATGTTGGTGCTGACCTGGTCGAAGGTGACTCCGGGAGTGTGCCGGAATCCTCTTCATCGACGGGCGTGGGCAGGTGGAGAACGGACGGTCCTGGGGGGGGGGGGGGGGGGGGGGGGGGGGGAGCGGGGTGGAACCTGCTGGTGCCAGGTCCCTGAGGGAGACAGTATCCTGGCGGCCGTCGGGGAATGCCACGTAGGCGTACTGGGGTTTTGCGTGGAGCAAGTGTACCCTCTCCACTAACGGGTCCGCCTTGTGGAGTCGGACATGTTTACGGAGAAGCATGGTTCCCGGAGCTGTGAGCCAAATCGGGAGCGACACCCCGGATGTGGACTTCCTGGGGAAGGCAAAAAGACGTTCATGCGGTGTATTGTTAGTGGCAGTGCAGAGTAATTAATGAATGGAATGTAGTGCATCAGGGAGGACCTCTTGCCAGCGGGAGTGTGGTATTATCAGGTATTGCTGTACCTAAGAGGCTGATGACCATTGGTTAAACCTCGGAGTTTACCATTGGCTGTTGATATGTAGCTCCGCCCTGACAGTCGGAGTATAAGAACCGGTGCCGCCCCAGCAGCCTTCTCTTTCTGTACCGAAGCTGCTGGGGAACAAGTTCTAGTCGATTAAAGCCTTCAGTTATGAAATCACTTTGTTTTGAGTGTAATTGATCGTGCATCAATTTAATCGACTAGACTTAAGCTGGAAGGATGGATCTCCGAATCAAACCGGAGTGCCTACAACTCAGCCCCCACACGGAGAACTCGGCTGCAATATTTAAACACTGGCTGGTGTGCTTTAAAGGCTACCTCGAGACGGCCGGAGGCACCCCCTCAGCAGAACAGAAACTGCATCTCCTGCACTCAAGGGTAAGCCCTGGTATCTACACCCTCATCGAGGAGGCGGAGGATTTTGATGCTGCGATCGAACTGTTAAAAGGACATTATATCCGCCCTGTAAATCAGGTCTACGCACGTCACCTGCTTGCAACTAGACGGCAAAGCCCCGGGGAATCGCTGGAGGTTTTCTACCGGGCGCTACTGGTGCTGGGCCGAAACTGTGGCTGCCCGCAACTTTCGGGGAACGAGCACATGGAACTTTTAATCAGGGCTGCTTTTGGAGCAGGTATGAGCTCCTCAGAGATCCGCCGAAGACTCCTAGAAAAGGACACCCTGGGACTTAGAGAGGCACGAGACCTGGCAGGGTCCATGGACGTAGCCTCCCAAAACGCACAGTCTTATGCGTCCGACCACGCGGCGGCCCCCTGGGCTGCGTGGCACCCCGCAACGGCAGCCCCACAGACCTTCCCCCTGACCCCGCAGGACTGCGCTGCGAGATGGCACGCTAACGCCGCTTGGCCCCACTGTTTCTTCTGCGGGCAGGCGAATCATCCCCGCCCGCGCTGCCCGGCCCGCACCGCCACCTGCAAAGGGTGCGGCAAGAAGGGCCACTTTGTGGGGGTCTGCCAGGCCCGTGCCGTGGCCGCGGTCTCCAGCGACTCCGGACCGCCGCGGCAACCCCCCCTTCAGGACCCGACCGGCCAGCGCTCACCGCCACCTTCTATCCACGGACGCGGCCATCTTGCCCCCCGGACACCATGCTGGACAGGTGGCCGCCGCCATTTTGTCCATCCCCGCCGCCATCTTGTCCATCCCCAGCCACCATGTGCGACCCATGGGAGACGCCATCTTGGATGGGGCCCCAGGCCTCCAGCACGGCCGACTACACGCTGCCCAATCAGAACTCGCATCTGCTTCATCTGGCCTCGGTGACATTGGACCAAAGTCGACCTCGGACACTCGCAACAGCAACAACGACGGTCTTCATCAACGTCCACGAGACGTCTTGCCTGATTGACTCTGGGAGCACAGAAAGCTTTGTTCATCCCGACACGGTAAGACGCTGTTCACTTGTTACCCACCCTGTAAACCAAAGGATCTCCCTGGCCTCCGTGTCACACTTGGTGGAGATAAAGGGGTTCTGCCTAGCGAACCTCACTGTCCAAGGCAGGAGATTTAACAATTTCCGCCTTTATGTCCTGCTGCGCGGCTGCACTCCTGGGGTTGGACTTCCAATGTAACTTGCAAAGCCTGACCTTTAAATTTGGCGGCCCTATACCCCCCCTTACTGTCTGCGGCCTCGCGACCCTTAAGGTCGACCCGCCTTCCCTGTTTGCAAACCTCACCCCGGATTGCAAACCCGTCGCCACCAGGAGCAGACGGTACAGTGCCCAGGACCGGACCTTCATCAGGTCAGAGGTCCAAAGGCTGCTGAGGGGAGGGGTCATCGAAGCGAGAAACAGTCCCTGGAGAGCTCAAGTAGTGGTGGTAAAGACCGGGGAGAAACATAGGATTCTATGGTCATTGACTACAGTCAGACCATCAACAGGTTTACGCAGCTGGACACGTACCCTCTCCCCCGTATAGCCGACCTGGTAAACAGGATCGCGCAATACAAGGTCTTCTCCACGGTGGATCTCAAGTCCGCCTACCACCAGCTACCCCTCCGTAATAGTGACCGCAAGTACACTACCTTCGAAGCAGATGGGCGGCTCTATCAATTTTTAAGAGTTCCCTTTGGTGTCACTAATGGGGTCTCGGTCTTCCAGCGAGAGATGGACCGAATGGTTGACCGGTACGGCTTACGCGCAATGTTCCCGTATCTGGATAACGTCACCATCTGCGGCCATGACCAGCAGGACCATGACACCAACCTCCGCAAATTTCTCCAGACCGTAAAAATCCTTAACTTAACGTACAATAAGGATAAATGCGTATTTAGCACCGACCATCTAGCCATTCTAGGCTACGTAGTGCGAAATGGAGTTATAGGCCCCGACCCTGAGCGCATGCGCCCCCTTATGGAGTGCCCCTCCCTCACTGCCCCAAGGCCCTGAAGCGCTGATAGGGTTTTTCAGTTACTACGCCCAGTGGATCCCTAACTACGCAGACAAAGCCCGACCCCTAATCCAGTCCACAACCTTCCCCCTGTTGACGGAGGCCCGCCAGGCCTTCAGCCGCATCAAAGCAGACATTGCAAAGGCCACGATGCGGGCCATCGACAAATCCCTCCCCTTCCAGGTCGAGAGCAATGCGTCCGACGTAGCTCTGGCGGCCACCTTCAACCAAGCGGGGGGGCCCGTGGCTTTCTTCTCCCGTACCCTCCATGCTTCCGAAATTCGCCATTCCTCGGTGGAAAAAAGGGCACAAGCCATAGTTGAAGCTGTGAGACATTGGAGGCATTACCTGGCTGGCAGGAGATTCACTCTCCTCACGGACCAATGGTCGGTTGCCTTCATGTTCGATAATGCACAGCGGGGCAAGATTAAAAACAACAAGATCTTGCGGTGGAGGATAGAACTCTCCACCTTCAACTATGAGATCTTGTACCGTCCGGGGAAGCTAAACAAGCCTCCTGATGCCCTGTCCCGCGGCACTTCAAAGGCCCCCTCCCCTCCACCGACTGCAACACGTATTTCCTGAACATGATTGACAAGTACTCCCGGTTCCCATTCGCCATCCCCTGCCCAGACATGACCGCAACCACTGTCATCAAGGCCCTCCAGGGTATCTTTACACTGTTCGGTTTCCCTGCGTACATACACAGTGATAGGGGGTCCTCCTTTATGAGCGACGAACGGCGTCAATTCCTGCTCAGCAAGGGCATCGCCTCGAGCAGGACGACCAGTTACAACCCCCGGGGAAACGGAAAGGTGGAGAGGGAGAACAGAACGGTCTGGAAGACTGTTCTACTGGCCCTACGGACCAGGAATCTCCCAGTCTCCCGCTGGCAAGATGTCCTCCCGGTGGCCCTCCACGCCATCCAGTCGCTGCTCTGTACAACTACCAATCAGACACTTCATGAACGTCTCCTTGTTTTCCCCAGGAAGTCCTCCTCCGGGACCTCGTTCCCAACCTGGCTAGCGACACCCGGACCCATCCTGCTTCGGAAGCACGTGCGGGCGCACAAGTCTGACCCGTTGGTCGAGAGGGTCCATCTGCTGCATGCTAACCCCCAGTACGCCTACGCGGCGTTCCCTGACTGCCGGCAAGATACAGTCTCCCTTCGGGACCTGGCGCCCGCCGGAACCCCATGCGCACCCGAACAATTACCCCCACCCCCCACAGCACCTCACTGAAGGGTCAGTACTCCAGCCGCTCCTGCCTAGGCCCGCCCACCCACCGACGCCCCCTACAGGCCCCCCCCGTGTCAACCGTTTGCCCCAACAGCGGCGCCTAGGGGTGACAAAGCTGCCAGGGAGGCCAAAACCACGCTCCCGGAGTCGCAACCACCTGGACCCCCACCAGAATCACCACCGGAGCCCAGACGATCCAGAAGGCCGACCAGGCCACCCGATCGACTGATTGCTTCGCTGTGACTTTAACCGTGAACGAACACTTTGTAAATATTCTCGACAGCCTGTAAGGAGGTATCACGGTACCTCCATATCTGATCATACCATGTTAAAGGCGACTGTTACCACTGGGCCACCACCCCTGCCGGACTCTTTTTTAACAGGGGATGAATGTGGTATTATCAGGTATTGCTGTGCCTAAGAGGCTGATGACCATTGGTTAAACCTAGGAGTTTACCATTGGCTGTTGATACGTAGCTCCGCCTACCAGTGCCGTCCCAGCAGCCTTCACTTTCTGTCCCGAAGCTGCTGGGGAACAAGATCTAGTTGATTAAAGCCTTCAGTTATGAAATCACTTCGTCTTGAGTGTAATTGATCGTGCATCAGGGAGGCTGGGAGGTTTCTGGAACATAGGGCCAGCTGGACGGCCCTCCATACCGTCCCATTCTCCCTTTTTATCTGTCCGTTTCCCTGGGGGTTGTAGCTTGTCGTTCTGCTGGAGGCGATACCCCTGCTGAGCAGGACAGACGCAGCTCATCACGCATGAATGAGGATCCCCTGTCACTGTGGTAGGCGGGGAAACCGAACAGAGTGAAGATCAAATTGAGGGCTTAAATGACGATGGCAGACGTCAAGTCAGGGCATGGGATGGCGAATGGGAACCGGGAGTATTCGACGATCACACTGAGGAAATATGTGTGACGATCAGTGGAGGGGAGGGGGCCTTTGAAGTCCACGCTGAGGCGTTCAAAGGGGCGGGTGGCCTTCACCAGGCATGCGCGGTTCGGCCGTTAGACGTGCGGCTTGCACTCCGCACAGACTGGCATTCCCTGGTGATTGTCCTTACTTCCTCGACGGAAGATGGCAAATTTCGTGCCTTAATGAAGTGGTACAACCGTGTGACTCCTGGGTGACAAAGATTGTCGTGCAGGGTCCGGAGTCAGTCTACCTGTGCGCTGGCACATGTACCTCGGGATAGGGCGTCTGGGGGCTCGTTGAGTTTGCCGGGGCGAAACATAATCTCGTAATTATAGGTGGAGAGCTCGATTCTCCACCGCAAGATTTTATTATTTTTGATCTTGCCCCGCTGTGTGCTGTTGAACATAAAGGCTACCGACCGTTGGTCAGTGAGGAGAGTGAATATCCTGCCGACCAACTAATACCTCCAATGCCACACAGCTTCAACGATAGCTTGGGCCTCCTTTTTGACGGATGAGTGCCGAATTTCAGAGGCATGAAGGGTGAGGGAAAAGAATGCCACGGGCCTGCCTGCCTGATTGAGGGTGGCGGCAAGGGCGACGCCTGATGCTTCGCTTTCTACTTGGAAGGGCAGTGTTTCATCTACAGCGTGCATTGTGGCCTTGGCAATATCAGCTCTGATCCAGGCAAAGGCCTGTTGGGCCTCAGCCGTCAGCGGAAAGTGGGTGGACTGTATGAGTGGGCAGGCCTTGTCCGCATAGTTCGGGACCCACTGAGCCTAATATGAAAAGAACCCCAGGCAGCATTTAAGGGCCTTGGGGCATTGGGGGATGGGGAGCTCCATGAGGGGGAGCATGCAGTCGGGATCGGGCCCAGAACTCCTTTCTGGACCACATAGCCGAGGATGGCTAAGCGGTTCGTGCTGAACACGCACTTCTCCTTGTTGTAAGTAAGGTTTAGGAGAGTAGCAGTGTGGACAAATTTAGCAAGGTTGGCGTCGTGGTCCTGCTGATTGTGGCTGCAGTTGGTGACATTGTCTAGGTACGGAAAAGTGGCCCGCAAACCATACCGGTCGACCATTCGGCCCATCTCCCTTTGGATGAGCAAGACCCCGTTAGTGACGCCGAAGGGGACCCTATGGAAGTGATATAGGCGGCCATCTGCCTCGAAAGCAGTGTATGGACGGTCCGATTTACTGATGGGGAGCTGGTGGTAGGCGGATTTCAGGTCTACCGTTGAGAAGACCCGGTACTGTGCGATATGGTTAACCATGTCAGAAATGCGTGGGAGGGGATACGCGTCGAGCTGCGTGTACCGGTTGATGTTCTGGCTGTAGTCCACGACCATTCGGTGTTTCTCCCCAGTTTTAACTACTACCACTTGAGCTCTCCAGGGGCTGTTGCTGGCCTCGATGATGCCTTCCCGAAGCAGCCGCTGGACTTCGGACCTGATGAAGGTCTTGTCATGATGCTGTACCGTCTGCTCCTTGTGGTGACGGGTTTGCAATCTGGAGTTCGATTGGCAAAGAGGGAAGGTGGGTCGACCTTTAGGGTCGCGAGGCCGCACACAGTAAGGGGTGGTAAGGGTCCGCCGAATTTCAGGGTTAGGCTCTGGAGGTTACACTGGAAATCCAGGCCGAGGATTAGTGCAGCGCAGAGGTTAGGGAGAACGCAGAGGCTGAAGCCGTGGAACTCTACACCCTGGACCGTGAGCGTGATTGTACAGTATCCCCGGATCGCTACGCAATGGGATCCGGAGGCCAGGGAGATTTTTTGATTGGCGGGATATATCATGAGGGAGCAGCGCCTTACCGTATCCAGGTGTATGGTGGTATGTATTAGGGGTAGTACAGTACCCAGTGATGTCGAGAGGCTATTGGTGGACAGACACTGGGTCCTGATTGGATCTGCCGCCTGCTGGCTCCACGCAGTAAGGCGGAGTATAAGAACCCGGGTTCTCCCAGCAGCCGCATTCTGTAACCGAGCTGCTGGGGAACAAGTCTGCGTAATAAAGCCATCGATTGACTTCATCTCTTCTCGCCTCGTGAGTGGTTGATTGTGCTACAATTTATTAAGCACACTTTAAAGGACTATGGAGCTCTGGATCGCCCTGGAGTGTCTGCGAATCAGCCCCCATGCAGCAAACTCAGCGGCCATCTTTAAACACTGGCTAGTGTGCTTTGAGGGATTCCTCCGAAAGGCCCCCGGCAGACCTACAGAAGACCAGAAAATGCAGGTCCTGCATTCCAGGGTGAGTCCGGAGATCTACACGCTCATCGAAGACGCGGATGATTTCACGACGGCGCTCACCATGCAGAGAGGGATCTACATTCGGCCCGTAAACCAGGTCTATGCACGCCACCAACTCGCGATGAGACGGCAAATCCCCGGAGAATCGCTGGACGAGTTCTATAGCGCGCTGCTAATATTGGGAAGGAGCTGCAACTGCCCACCGGTGACGGCTAACGAATATACGGAACTCCTAACCAGGGATGCTTTCGTAGCAGGTATGACCTCATCCCAAATTTGCCAGCGACTGCTGGAAAGAGACTCTCTGGGGCTCACGGAGGCACGGGCCCTTGCAGCCTCGCTCAATGTGGCATCGCAGAATGCCCGCGTTTACGCCCCAGACCACGCGGCAGCCCCTTGGGCTCCGTGGACCCCCGCCATGACCGACTCCCCGACACCCCCCATCCTCCCGCAAGCCTGCGCGGCCAGAGCACCAGACCATCTGGGGGGGCCCCCGCTGCTACTTTTGCGGGCAATCGAAACACCCCCGGCAGTGCTGTCTGGCCCGCTCGGCCATCTGTAAATGTTGCGGCAAGAAAGGGCACTATTCAGTGGTCTGCCAAACACGGGGGGTCGCCGAAATCTCCAGGGGAGAACTGGTATCACAGACTCAACCCCCCCAACGATCCATGTGCGGCCAACGGGCGCTGCCATTTTGGGTCCCGGACTCCATGCGGGGGGGATGGACGCCGCCATCTTGTGCCCCGCCGGCCGCGTGCGATTCATGGGCGCCGCCATTTTGTCTGCGTGCGATCCGTGGACGCCGCCATCTTGGCTGACAGCCAAGGACCCCAGCATGGACGGCCTCAACGGGCCTGAAGAAAACGCCCCGATACCGCAACTGGCTTCGGTGACCCTGGACCAGTCGCGGCCCGGACGCTCCAAACGGCAACGACGAACGGTGCTGGTTAACGGGTATGAAACGCCATGTCTGATCGACTCTGGGAGCACGGAAAGTTTTATCCATCCGGATACGGTAAGACGCTGTTTTCTTTCCCAAAAGATTTTTCTGGCAGCGGGATCACATTCCGTAGAAATCAAAGGGTTCTGCATCGCGAATCTAACGGTGCAGGGGAGAGAGTTTAAGAATTACTGACTTTATGTCCTCCCCCACCTCTGCGCTCCCACTCTCCTGGGGTTAGATTTTCAATGTAACCTTCAGAGTTTAACGTTCCAATTCGGCGGCCCGATACCCCCACTTACTGTCTGCAGCCTCGCGACCCTCAAGGCTGAACCGCCTTCCTTGTTTGCGAACCTCACCCCGGATTGCAAACCCGTCGCCACTCGGAGCAGACGGTACAGCGCCCAGGACCGAACATTTATCCGGTCTGAAGTCCAGCGGCTGCTGAAGGAATGCATAATCCAAGCCAGCAATAGACCCTGGAGAGCTCGGGTGGTAGTTGTAAAGACCAGGGAGAAGCAGAGGATGGTCATAGACTATAGTCAGACCATCAACAGGTACACGCAGCTAGATGCGTACCCTCTCCCCCGCATATCCGACATGGTCAATCGGATTGCACAGTACAAGGTCTCTTCCACCGTGGACCTTAAGTCCGCATACCATCAGCTCCCCATCCGCCCGAGCGACCGCAAGTACACGGCCTTCGAAGCAGACAGGCGGCGCTACCACTTTTTAAGGGTTCCATTCGGCGTCACTAATGGAGTCTCGGTCTTCCAACGGGAGATGTACCGAATGGTTGACCAGCACGGTTTACGGGCCACGGTCCCATATCTCCACAACGTCACCATCTGCGGCCACAACCAGCAGGACCACGACGCCAACCTCCGCAAATTCCTCCAGATCGCTAACGCCCTGAACCTCACCTACAACAGGGAAAAATGTGTGTTTAGCACCGACCGTCTAGCCATCTTCGGCTACGTAGTGCGTAATGGAGTGATAGGCCCCGACCCCGAACGCATGCGCCCCCTTATGGAGTTCCCCCTCCCTCACTGTTCCAAAGCCCTGAAACGCTGCCTGGGCTTTTTCTCTTATTACGCCCAGTGGGTCCCCAACTACACGGACAAGGCCCGCCCGCTAATTCAGTCCACCGTCTTTCCCCTGTCGACAGAGGCCCGCCAGGCCTTCAGCCGCATCAAAGCTGATATCGCAAAGGCCACGATGCACGCAATCGACGAGTCCCTCCCCTTCCAAGTTGAGAGCGACGCATCCGATGTAGCTCTGGCGGCCACTCTCAACCAAGCGGGCAGACCCATGGCCTTTTTCTCCCGTACCCTCCACGCTTCAGAGATCCGCCACCCCTCAGTGGAAAAGGAAGCCCAGGCCATAGTAGAAGCTGTGCGCCATTGGAGGCATTACCTAGCCGGCAGGAGATTCACTCTCCTCACGGACCAATGGTCGGTAGCCTTCATGTTCAATAATGCACAGCGGGGCAAGATCAAGAACGACAAGATCTTGCGGTGGAAGATCGAACTCTCCACATATAATTATGAGATCTTGTATCGTCCCGGAAAGCTGAACGAGCCGTCCAATGCCCTATCCCGCGGCACATGTGCCAACGCACAAGTGGACCGTCTCCAAGCCCTCCACGAGGACCTCTGCCACCCGGGGGTCACTTGGTTCTACACTCGCGGCGACCAAGAAACTAGCGCTCTCACTCACGGTCACCTCACGCAATGTACAGGCTTATGCCACTGACCGCATGACCCACCCCTCCTGTGCATCGTGGACCCCGCCAGCGGCCACCCCATCGTGGACCCCATCAGCGACCGCCCTCAGCCAACCCCACGCCTGCGCCGTGCGGCAGCCAACCAACCCCGGGGGACCCAGGTGCTACTTCTGCTGACAGACAAAACACCCCCGGCAGCGCTGCCCGGCGCGGAGAGCGCTCTGAAAGGCCTGTGGCAAGAAGGGACATTTTGCTGCTGTGTGCCAGGCCCGCTCAATCGCTGCTATTGTCCCGGCACCCCACACGTGCAGCCAGTGGGCGCCGGCATCTTCCTCTCCTCAGACAACGTGCTGCCCATGGGCGCTGCCATCTTGCTCCACTCACAACACGTGCGGCCCGTGGGCGCCGCCATCTTTCTTGCCTCAGAACCAATGGGCGCCACCACCTTGCCTGCCCCAGGACACGTGCGGCCCGTGGGCGCCGCCATCTTACCCGCCTCAGGACCCCTGCCCATCGGGCACCTCATCGGGCTGCTCATCGCCTGCAACCGCCGATGACCAGCCGCGTCTCGCCTCGGTCACGGTCGACCAGTCTCGACCGCACAACCTCGCGACCGCTTCGACAAAGGTGAAGGTCGACGGGCACGAGATGTCCTGCCTTTTGGACTCCGGGAGCACTCAGAGCTTCATCCACCCCGATACGATAAGGCGCTGCTCCCTCGCGGTACATCCCGCTAACTAAAGAATCTCCCTGCCTCCGGATCCCACTCCGTGGTGATCCGGGGGTACTGCATCGCCACCATCACCATCCCGGGCGTAGAGTTCAGCGGCTTCCGCCTCTACGTCCTCCCCAACCTCTGCACTGCCTTGCTACTCGTCCTGGACTTCCAGTGCAATCTCCAGAGCCTAACCCTGAAATTTGGCGGGCCCCTACCACCCCTTACTGTATGTGGCCTCACGACCCTTAAGGTCGACCCGCCTTTCCTATTTGCAAACCTCACCCCAGATTGCAAACCCGTCGTCACCAGGAGCAGACAGTACAGCGCCCAGGACAGGACCTTCATCAGGTCTGAGGTCCAGTGGCTGCTGCGGGAAGGTATTATCGAGGCCAGCAACAGCCCCTGGAGAGTTCAAGTGGTAGTGGTGAAAACCGGGGAGAAAAACAGGATGGTCGTTGACTACACTCAGACAATCAATCGGTACACGCAGCTCGACGCGTACCCCCTCCCACGCATATCTGATATGGTCAATCAGATTGCACAGTACCGGGTCTTCTCGACAGTGGACCTGAAATCTGCCTACCACCAGCTCCCCATCCGTAAGGCGGACCGCCCATACACCGCGTTTGAAGCAGACGGCCGCCTTTACCATTTCCTTAGGGTTCCCTTCGGCGTCACCAACGGGCTCGGTCTTCCAACGGGAGATGGACTGAATGGTTGACCGGTACGGACTGCGGGCCACTTTCCCGTACCTGGACAACGTCACCATCTGCGGCCACGACCAGCAGGACCACGACGCTAACCTTTCCAAATTTCTCCACACTGCCACATTCCTCAACCTAACTTACAACAAGGAGAAGTGTGTGTTCAGCACGAACTGATTAGCCATCCTCAGCTATGTGGATCAGAATGGAGTTCTAGGGCCCGACCCTGATCGTATGCGCCCCCTCATGGAACTCCCCCTCCCCCACTGCTCCAAGGCCCTCAAACGATGCCTGGGGTTCTTTTCGTATTACGCCCAGTGGGTCCCAAACTATGCGGACAAGGTCCGCCCACTCATTCAATTCACCGCTTTCACACTGATGGCCGAGGCTCACCAGGCCTTCAACCCGTATCAAGGCCGACATCGGCAAGGCCGCGATGCACGCGGTCCATGAGACTCTCCCCTTCCAAGTCGAGAGCGATGCATCAGACGTCACTCTGGCCGCCACCCTCAACCAGGCAGGCAGGCCCGTGTCATTCTTTTACCGCACCCTCCGTGCCTCCGAAATGCGGCACTCCTCCGTTGAAAAGGAGGCCCAAGCGATCGTTGAAGCTGTGCGACATCGGAGGCATTACCTGGCCGTCAGGAGATTCAATCTCCTCACTGACCAATGGTCGGTTGCCTTCATGTTTAACAACACACAGCGGGGTAAGATCAAAAATGATAAAATCTTGAGGTGGAGGATCGCGCTCTCCACCTACAATTATGAGATTTTGTATCGCCCCGGTAAGCACAACGAGACCCCCGATGCTCTGTCCCTAGGTACATGTGCCAGTGCACAAGTGGACCGACTCCGGACCCTGCACGATGATCTCTGTCACCAGGGAGTCACCCACTTTTACCACTTCATTAAGGCCCGCAATCTGCCCTACTCCATCGAGGAAGTCAGGGCTATCACCAGAGACTGCCAGGTCTGCGCGGGGTATAAACCGCACTTCTTCCAGCCAGACCATGCATGCCTGGTGAAGGCCTCCCGCCCCTTTGAACGCCTCAGCGTGGACTACAAAGGGCCCCTCCCCTCCACCGACCGCAACGCGTACTTTCTTAATGTGGTCGACGAGTATTCCTGATTCCCCTTCGCCCTGCCATGCCCCGATATGGCGTCTGCCACTGTCATCAAAGCCCTCAACACCATCTTCGCTCTGTTCAGTTTCCCCACTTACATCCACAGCGACCAGGGATCCTCATTTATGAGTGAGGAGTTGCGCCAGTACCTGCTCAACAGGGGCATTGCCTCGAGCAGGACGACCAGCTACAACCCCAGGGGAAACGGGCAGGTGGAGCGGGAGAATGGGACAGGTTGGATGGCCGTCCAGCTGGTCCAACGGTCCAGAAATCTCCCGGCCTCCTGCTGGCAGGATGTCCTCCCCGATGCACTTCTCTCCATTCGGTCACTCCTGTGCACCGCGACCAACGAAACCCCCCATGAACGTCTCTTTGCCTTCCCCAGGAAGTCCACCTCCGGGGTTTCACTCCCAACGTGGCTGGTAGCTCCAGGACCCGTTCTCCTCCGCAAGCACGTGCGTCTGCACAAGGTGGACCCATTGGTTGAGAGAGTACAGCTACTCCATGCGAACCCGCCGTACGCCTACGTAGCGTACCCCGACGGCCGCCAAGACACAGTCTCCCTCAGGGATCTGGCACCAGCTGGGTCCCCACACACCCCTCCCCTGCCCCGGTGCCACCCTCCCCTCCCCCAGCGCACCCCACCGCAGCCCCCACCCCAGGACAATCCGTCCTCCCCTTGCTCCCATCCGGGGATGAAGATGATTTCGACACGCTCCCGGAGTCACCGAAGACCAAGCCGACGTCTGAGCCGCCACCAGCCCTGCGGCGCTCTCAACGACAGATCAAGGTGCCCGATCATCTAAATTTGTAACCTTCTCTGTAATTTTAAAACCAATCTGTATGTATATAGTTTTCCACCACCCCTGCTGGACTCATTTTTAACAGGGGGTGAATGTGGTAGTCACCACTGTTGTATTATATTGTGTATATGGGTATTACGGTCAGGCCCCTGTACTACAGGTACGGGGATAGATCCCTGCCTGCTGTATCCACCAGAAGGCGGAGTATAAATGTGTGTGCTTTCCGAACAGCAGCCATTTCGTAAGCTGCTGTAGGAGGCCACACGTCTCTGTGTAATAAAGCCTCGATTACATTCTACTCTCGTCTCGTCGTAATTGATAGTGCATCAGATATCTGGTACACTAACAGACTGAATTGAACTCTGAATTAAATTACCAGTCTGGAATAAGATTGGTTAAAATGCGGAACAGGAAATGTTACACTGGTGCAAGAGGATGGTTACACCTTTCCCCCCACCGCCTCGGAAATACACATAAAAACATAAAGCCCATTTTAAAAATAGTGAAGTAACTCTCCCCAATCCTTTGCTTTGTTGGGTAGTGCGTCCTGACAGGGCCCAGCACAGCCTGTCATGTGAACTGTGTTTCATCAGTTTTAGATTGCTGATAAAGTGACATTCAAATGTCAAACACTAATAACAGCATAAGAAATAGGAGTGGTCATTCTGGCCCTCGGGCCTGATCTGTCATTCAATAGATCATGGTTAAACTTTTCCGCTAACTTCACTTTCCCGCCCGAGGACCATATCCCTTGATTCCCTTAGTGCTCAAAAAATTGTTTACCTCTGACATGAATGTACTCAACGTCCCCCCTGGGGAATTCCAAACCTTCACGATGCTGTCAGTGAAGACATTTCTCCTCCTCTCAGTCTTAAATGCCCGACTTCTTTGATCCTGAGACTATGATCCCCTAATTCTCAGCTCTCCAGCCAGAAAACCTACAGCATCTATCCCGTCAAACCCTTGAAGAATTTTATACTTTTCAATAAAGCCACCGCCATTTCTTTAAAACTATAGAGAATTAATGGCACAATCTATTTAATCTCTCCTCATAGGATAGCACTCTGATTCCAGCGATCAATCTTAAGAATCTTCATTGCATTCCCCCTGAAGCAAATATATCCTTCATTATGTAAGGGTCCTAATCTGTACACAATGATCCAGATACAGTCTCATCAAAGTCATCTGCACTTTCAGAAAGTGTTCAGTCTTACTTCTGTAGTAAAGACTAATGTGCCCTTTGCCCTTTGGATTACTTGTTAATTCAGTTATTCATGTACTGTTGCTCTTATTAGCCTTCATTTTATTAGCTCTGATTATGTCACCTTTGCTCACGAGTCGCCAGGTATCTTTCGGATACCGCCACGTGGTTCAAGCTCGAGTTATGATTAATAAGTCAGCACACTGCTTAGTAAGATTGAAATCAACGGTCATTTATTATGTAAAGCAATAAATACTTACACAATAATCCTACTTTCTATATCACTACCTACCACTACTGGCCAATACTTAACTTTAGGAATGGCCCACCAGGTCAGGGAAACGAATGGTTTATCGAATTGGGTCTGGCCTGCGGGATTCAAAAGGCTGATACGGGTCGATGGCTAGGAGTCTCTATCGGGTAGTGATCGCTGGAGTCAAACTTACAGTTTCTGGTCGATGTTCTTGCGAAGGTTGCGAGCAGGAGAAGAAGGGAGAGAGAGAGAGCTCTGAACTTGGCCCCTCAATTTATAGGGCCCAGGGGCTTCCCGCCTCTTGGGGCGGCCCTTGACCCTGAGTCCCAAGTGATTGGACTTGTTCCCAATCATTGGGTTCGATATGCTCCAATAATGGGGCGATTCCTCGATCGAAGGGGTGGCCGTTCACCTTTCTTTGTTTCGGCCGCTGCAGGCGCCGAGAGGTCTGGCCCGGCATTCAATTGCTAATTTGTTGCAATTGTTCCCGGGGATAGCCGATTAAACTGCAGATGTCTGTGTTGATGTGCTGCTAATGGTCGCAGGTATCGATCTGGGCCGACTTCCCCAGGGCCGAATACGCTATTCTGTCTGCAGCTGTCCGTTTGTGTCCTGTTGGCTGCTTTTCCCATCAGCCTTTTCAGTTAGCCATTTTATATCGGGTTTTGGTCAAATGAATAGGGAATCAGCCATTTTAGGTGGCTACAGTACAAGGACACACAACTCCTTTTGAATACTGCTGTAAAGACAGGGGAGGGATTCTCCTTCCCATCGCACCACTTTTCTGTCAAGACAGCCCCCCCCCCCCCTCCCCCTCCGCCAGCAGCAGGATCCTCCGTCCCGCCAGCCAGCTAATGGGGTTTCCCATTGTGGGCACTCCGACGCCGTAGGGAAATCCACAAGCGTGGGTGCGCTGCCGGCGCAATGGAGAATCCCGCCAGCGGAGAATCAAAAATAACTTTATGTAGACACCAGCTGAAAATCACTCTGTTTTAGAGAGACTGAAGTGGCAGCTGCGCAGATGGCCACCAAGAGTTAGGTAACTTATAAAAATTTCTGCACTGGCTCAGAATTACCTCTAGTCGCGGAAAGTTTTAATTGTTTCATGGGGGTGTCCCTTTAAGAAATGTTTTTGTCTTATCACATGGCTACAGTGATGTCATTGTGTGAGTGGAGCTGAGCTGTGGCTCTGTGAGTTTTTACTTTTGCTTTGAGTTTTGGACCGGTTTGAACTGCACAGGTTGAAAGAAGTGTCTCCCTATCTTCATTTTAAAAGCTGTTTCCAGACTACTTGGTAACTTAAAAGAGACAATTGCTTTCCGGAAGGAATTCAAACCTGCAGTTTGGAAAGGGGAACAAGAGTATGAATAACAAGTCTCATACCAGTGAAAATGCCATGTGCTGGGCCACACCTTTGAAAAGGAGTTTCTGGTTTTACTTGGATTTTGTTATTGAATTGGAACAGTTAAGGGGGAATTCATTGAGGGTTATATACAGGTTACTGTTGTTTTGTGGGATCTTTGTGTTTGTAATTGATAAAAGTTCTTGCTGTGTGTGTTTATACAGACGTTAACTAAGTTCTCAGAATAAAGCTTGTTTTTTTTATTAAAAGCGCCTAAGACGTTTGTTGAATAACACCTGAAAGACAGACTCTTGTGCTCATGGTAACCAAAATCAACAAACAGTTATAGGTCAGGTTAACTCCATAATACACGTTTCTAAACCCTGGCCCATAACAATTGGTTTTATGAGATGAAACCATTTGTGGAATTCATATCACCTATTCTTTGTGCATTTACCAAAACTCAAAATCCATGGAATCCAAACTCCGATATTGATACTTAACAAAGAGAACTGCAGAGAAACCAGTTCATCATAAGCAGGTATGAACAGCAGCCAAGCATTCCTCATTGTGTAGCAATGGTTTCTAACTTTGAACAATTTTTGGGGCAAAGGGAGTGTTGATCATCTGGTCATATGATTAAAATTGACTTCAGCTGAAAAATCTGATTTATTCTATAAACCGGAGACAAAAACAAACCCTTCTGGAAACCAACAGACAGAAGAGGTGGGGGGGGGGGGTGCAAAAGGTGCTGAGTGGACACCCTCTCTCCCTCCCCATCCATCTTGAAAGCTCAAACCCTGTCAGCTGTTTGGATACCATGTGGCACAAGCAGAGATTTTTAAAACATCAGCCCAGTCTCTGGAAGAAAAGATGTATCAAACATTGAGACCACCTCAATGCTGAACCCTGAGGGACCGCCAAGCCAGCCTGGAACCAGCCAAGTCTTCAATCTACAAGACCCATTTATCTTTGCTTTTATTGAACTCCGGGAAACTGTCTATGCTCCCACTCTGTAACTCATTGAAAGTTGGAGCGTTTTTAAAATTAATTTACTTAGACTTGGTACAGTACAATAAATACAATCCTTTTCATTAAAACAAGCTCATGGATGGAAAGCTGTCTATGTATGTATTTTACAGTCATGGCACCTATACACTCACTGAATTGACAAGCATACCCTTTTTAAACACCTGCCACAATCAAAGAGAAGTGGGAAAATAGGGGAGCCATCCCATCTCCTTAGCTGATGGCAACAATATCAACATTTACTAATCCCTCACCTTTTAAAAGATATTCTGCTTTTTCATTCTTTCTGTCAAAGTGACCATTTCACACTTCTCCACATTATACTCTGTCGACTACATCCTTGCCCAATCAGTTAACGGATTTATATCCCTATGAAGCCTCTTGGTATCCTCCCCACAGCTTACGTTCCCATATCAGTCAATGATCGGAATTACCTACATTTTTCGCAGTGTGGTGTAGCAGGCCGGAGAAATGGGATGGGAGCCTCCCCCAATTTCAAAAAAATAAAAATAGGACCTTCCGAGAACCAGTACCCCCCCCAACACCACCCACGCAACACTCACACCACCACGATCACGGAACTTCTCCCACCCACCCTAATAGACCACCCACCACACAACACCCCCCCCCCCCCCACCCCACTCCAGCTGGACATCCCCCTGCATGGCCCCCTGGAACAGTCAGGGCAGTGTCTAGGGGCAGTGTCAGGGTACTGCCCGGGCATGACCATGCCTCCCCTGTGCACCTCAGTGGGAGCTGCTCGCTAAGTGCTTATTGTGGGGGGCCTGTCGTGATTTATGTCAATATCAATGGGCAATTTAACGTGGGGGAACTATCCGGCGTAAAGGCCTGATCATTATATTTAAATGGGGATCCTGGCCATTACGTCAGGGGCCTGTGAAGGGTCTCCAGGGGGTCTACGGAACTGGCGGACACCACATGATCGGAAAACACTGGCTTAGGAGCAACTGACCAATTTCAAAAATAATTACTGCAGTGAAATAGATCAATTAGAGCAAGGCCTCTTAGACCACCGAATGCTGATAGGATGCAATACTACAGTGTTTTTCAAACATTTTGCCCGGGACCCATTTTTACCAAAGGGCCATCCTTCGGGACCCATGCCGGCTGACCTTTGCGACCCATTCCGGCTGACCTTCGCGACCCATTCCGGCCGACCTTTGGACTGTGGGAGGAAACCGGAGCACGCGGAGGAAACCCACATAGACATGGGGAGAACGTGCAGACTCCGCACAGACAGTGACCCAAGCCGGGAATCGAACCTGAGACCCTGGAGCTGAGAAGCACTTGTGCTAACCACTGTACTACCATGCCTCCCACTGCTTTGCAGCTTTGTTCCTGTTTTCAGCTTATTCTTCATGGGTTGTTCACCAGAGGCTCAGGAGCTCACACTAGCACTGTTGGCAGCTGCAAAATGGAGGAATCTCTCTTGCTCCCAAAACACGTATCGTCAGTGTGACCTGCTCTTTGCCGCCGTTCCAGTTTGGAAGACTCCAGCCACTTAAAAAAAAAAAAATCTGCTCCTCAGTCAGCACACTGACGTCAGAGGAGGCGTTCTGCCCCGCTGGGCCTCGGGCCTGCGCACTGCTGAGGGGGCACGCCTGCACGAAACTGTCGGCATTCTGAAAGCCGGTCACGGCCGCCATTTTTGAAAGCCAGTCGCTCCGTTGGGCACTACTTTCCGCGACACATGGCCCCGCAACCGTCCCGACAACTGCCCGCAACTCACCCGTGGGTCACGACCCTGTGCTTGAAAATGACTGCAATACTAACATTAAAAACGCGTCATTTTGCTTGTTTGCAATCCACACAATTCAAACTTCATTGTACACAGGCAAAACTAATTCACAATATGCCTCCAAAAAGCTTAGTTATCATTGCTGCTTCAGTGGTAATACTCTCCTTTCTGATTCAGAAAGCTATTAGTATAAGCCTTTGATCAGGAATTGTGTTTATAATCTAGGGTGACACTCCAGAACTGTACTGAGGGAGTGCTGCACTGCTAGATGTGCTGTACTTTAGATGAGATTTTTAATCTGCCTTCATGGATGGATGCGAAAGATGCCAATGGATTATTTGAAAAGTAGATAAGGTGGGCTGACTCACAAAAATCTTCCAACCAACAGTGTTAAAAAAAGTTGTCAGATCATTTGTCTGATTGCTGGGGCGAGATTCTCTGACCCCCCGCCGGGTCGGAGAATCGCCGGGGGCTGGCGTGAATCCCGCCCCCGCCAGTTGCCGAAGTCTCCGACACCCGAGATTCGGCGGGGGCGGGGATCGCGTCGCGCCGGTTGGCGGGCCCCCCCGCGCGATTCTCCGGCCCGGATGGGCCGAAGTCCCGCCGCTAAAATGCCTGTCCCGCCGGCATAAATTAAACCACCTACCTTACCGGCGGGACAAGGCTGCGCGGGCGGGGTCCTGGGGGGGGCGCGGGCGATCTGGCCCCGGGGGGTGCCCCCACCGTAGCCTGGCCCGCGATCGGGGCCCACCGATCCGCGGGCGGGCCTGTGCCGTGGGGGCACTCTTTCCCTTCCGCCTCCGCCACGGTCTCCACCACGGCGGAGGCAGAAGAGACTCCCTCCACTGCGCATGCGTGGGAAGCTGTCAGCGGCCGCTGACGCTCCCGCGCATGCGCCGCCCGGAGATGTAATTTCCGCGCCAGCTGGCGGGGCACCAAAGGCCTTTTCCGCCAGCTGGCAGGGCAGAAATTCGTCCGGCGCCGGCCTAGCCCCTCAAGGTTGGGGCTCGGCCCCCAAAGATGCGGAGCATTCCGCACCTTTGGGGTGGCGCGATGCCCATCTGATTTGCGCCGTTTTGGGCGCCAGTCGGCGGACATCGCGCCGTTTCCGGAGAATTTCGCCCCTGGTGTGGGACCTTGCTGTGTATAAATTATGACAAAATTTCCCTTGATTATAAAAGTAACTACACTTCAAAAGTACTCTATTGGTTGTAAAGCACTTGAAAACATTCCGAGGTTGCGAGATAAATGTAGCCACATAAATATCTTTCTCCCTTTTGAGATGTTCATGACAGGTGGTGGAGTTGCAATCAATTATCACTTTCAAAATGTCAGTGGCTGAAATAACAACTTGTAACATGGCAGTAGAAATTCTCATCTGCCTTGTTCATAATTCAGCTTCCTGGGCCAAATCCCTTCTTGTGGTTTTTGAATGAATGTTCACCTAATTAAAGTAACCAAAATCCCAGAGAGGAGTTTGGTTTAAATGCACTAGTCATTATTTTGAGAGCACTGATTGTAATATAATTCCTATTTAAAGCTTGGCGACCCAGTAGATTTAGGATGGAATGACAAGAACATAGACAATAGAACATACTGTGCAGAAGGAGGCCATTCGGCCCATCGAGTCTGCACCAACCCACTTAAGCCCTCACTTCCACCCTATCGCCGTAACCCAATAACCCCTCCAAACCTTGTTGGTCACTAAGGGCAATTTATCATGGCCAATCCACCTAACCTGCACGTCTTTGGACTGTGGGAGGAAACCGGAGCACCCGGAGGAAACCCACGCAGACACAGGGAGAACGTGCAGACTCCACACAGACAGTGTCCCAGCGGGGAATCGAACCTGGTACCCTGGGGCTGTGAAGCCACAGTGCTATCCATTTGTGCTACCGTGCTGCCCTACAAGCAATCATCTTTGAAAACCCCGCCCCCCTCCCCCTCCACCTCTGGAAGCGGTGGGTTCAAATCCAACACCAGGACTTATTGGCAACAGAACAAGCATAATGTGGTTCAACGGGCAGATAATCATCTCTGGAATCCTTCCACTACTTCCCCCACTATTTCCGAAAGGGAAAAACATTGTGGGTGTATCGATATGCTTCACTAAATATCAACTGTGACAATAAAGAGTAATTTCTGTACAGATTGTAAGATCATTCTTACTGTGCTTTCAATTTCCTGGTGTCTGATTTTACTCTTCTGCAATGCAGAGCTGGGATTTCAACCACCAATACGACAAAGAACATTAATTAAACGGACCAGTAGAGGGCCAAGTGAATGACCAGTAATTTGTCAGGCTTGTTTAATGTTATCTCCTGGGAATTCCATGTTTTAGCCAGTAAATTAACTGAGTGATTCCGAAATGAATGCAGATAATTTATCACCGAGTTAATCCATTCACTTGTTTGGAAGGTCTGTTGAAAATAGGTCAGCAACCTGAAAATCACGCTCTTTGTGTGATGTTGTGGCACTCTAGCAGCAGATGATTCAAAAGGTATGCTTATCAGGGACTTACACTTTTAGGCATCTTGAAAGGAACTGGAGATACTGAGGTAAACATGGGAGACAGGCTAGAAACTTTTGTCAGGCAGCGCAATGCAGTTCTGAGCTCCAGTTCAGATTCAGGGCCAGGTGGACAATTATCCTGCTGCACTACATAAAGAAGGGTCTGAGATCTCCAGGCCAACATTGCTCCCTCAACCAATGCTCTCCAGTCCTGCCGCCGTGAATGGGAGATTTGGCTGAGCTCCAAATTCTCCATCCTCGCTAGCAGTGGACGCAGGGCAGACTCGCAACAGAGAATCCCAGCCTCGGTTTCTCTCCTGATTGATGCCGGCAGAGTTTTTCCAGCGTCCACTGTTCTTATTTCAGATCCCAGCATCCGCAGTATTTTGCTTTAATTAATGCTATATTAACTGCTTTGGGAGATTGAGAAGTGATAAGGTGCTGCATAAATAATAAACATTTCTGATTCTCTCTTAGAGAATGCAGTGCCGCACCGAATAAAACACACTGTGAGCAGGTGGTGGAAAGCATCCAAATATATCAGCAAGAGTTGTCATTTTCTACTCGCCAATAATTGGATGGCCGGTTAAACCAAGGCCCTGCCAGCTCTCTCGGCTGGACACGAAAGATCCTCTGTGTCATGATATCCATATTAACATATCATGGTGCAATCACACACACACACTGATGGACAGGTAGATGGACCAATCAACACACACACAACATCACAGCCAATCACCAGTGAGAGCACACGCATTATAAAACAGGGAACACCACAGTTCTCGCTCATTCTACCAGGGTATAGCTCAGAGCACAGAGCTCACAGCGTGCCACTCAGACATACACCATGTGCTGAGTGCCTCTCTAAGATAGTGCTAGGGCTGGGTCCACAGGTTAGCTGGTGAAGTACGAACCACAGCCAGAAGTTAATAGTTATTATTGTACAGAATAATAAAACAGAGTTGTACCATCTACAACCGTGTTTGTTCGTTTGTGTATCGGAACACCCAACACGACACCCTGGAACTATCTTGAAAATGGGCAGTGGGGTTATCGCTGGTGTCGTCCTAGCCAATATTCCTCAATCACCATCACACACACAGAATAACAAGTCATGATCACATTGCTTTTTTGAGGGATATTCCTGCACGTAAATTGGTTCCTGCATTTCCTCCACAGCAACGGCTACACTTCAAGAAGTACTCAATTGGCTATAAAGTGCACTGGGATGTCCAGTGGTTGTTAAAGGTGCTATATAACTGCAAGTCTTTCCTTTTTTGATTTGTTACAGCAGATGAGCTGAAACTCACTTCTTAAACAAGAGAATATAATTTAAATATGTAAAATATGACCACTTTTTACTTGTCCCGTAATAATGAACTGAACGATTGAATTTGTCTGCCTAACCACCAAAAAACCCACAGAAATACCAATTAATAAAAATGGAAAGATTTTTTTTGTCTGTAAATCCATGGCATTGACATTATCCATCCAGACAGTGATAACAATGACAATATGGCATAAGTAGCCTTATTATTGTAATGCAGGGACTCATCCAATTTACAGTGCCAACACCATAGAAGATCTGCCAGTTCATTTTAAATGAGTAGACAATTGAATTAAGTGGATTGAAAGCTATAGGGTAGAATTTTCCATTTTTGAGACTGAGTGCAGTGGTAGGTGGCTCCGGTGATGCCTGTCCCACCAACCAGAGTGGCAGGGTCCCAAGTCAGATTCTGCACTCGGAACCTCATAGACAGGTTCCCCTCTGACTCTCCTGACAGACCCTCAGCTGATTCGTCCGCTCAACCTCGGCTGACGGGTTCAAAGGACCCAGTGTCAAAATTAAACTCCAGTCCAACACACTTTTACCACTCTCTCCAGCCCATCTGTCTGCACCAGTCCATGCAGCATGTCAACAACACAGACGGAAAAGGCTAGAAGCCTCAATGCCAAGTTTGTTCCTCAATTCAACCACTCTTCTCCCGAGCCCATTACCTGTGAAGCACCCATTCCACACTTGGGCCTCTAAACCCCCCTCTCCCCCCCCCCCCCTCCTCCCCTCCCGCCCCCCTCCTCCGGAGTCATGATCTATCTCCTTCCCGTAAACAATGTGGTTTCCCTTTGAGCCCAATGCTTGTGAGTTTTTCATGCAGGCTTGTCAGGGTCCAGCTTCATTCCACTCAGTCTTCCCCCTACCTTCCATTATTCGGCTTCTTCATCCACCTCCTTGCCCTTCTGCCTGCCAGCATAAGCCCTCACCCTTCCCCCACTGCTTGCACAGCCCTCCATCCACATTGCCCTCCCCTTGCGTCCGTCAGACCACCACCGCCCCACCCAGGCTCACCTCACACTCCACCCCCGGTCAAACTTCAGGCTTTTGTTGTGATGGCTGCATGAGTCCAGCAGCACAGTGCTTCCTGATAGAAACTGGTGTGTGGCACCAGTTGGGGAAGGAGACACCTACACACCTAACCCCAGACACAGTACTGAGCCAAGACATTGACACAGGCGGGTCCATGTGTCCAGCAGCACGGTGCTGTCCATATAAACCAGCTCAGCATGGAGATGGAGGGCAGGAGCTGATCTGCCTGGCAAAGTGGTGGACAGCGCATCAGAAGCAGGGCAGCACTGTGGCAGAAATGCTTTGTTGCATCTAGTAAACTGAGGACCACCTTGTGCACACTGCTCTTTATCAATCGAGTATCAAACCTACTTAATGTCCCACTGGATTGGATTGACGTAAGGTTGGAAGGCCTGACGGAACATTGAAAGGCAGCTGATTTAATGAGCATTCATGATATGCAAATGAATGCAAATAGAATTCCTGCCAGCTGACCAAGCCGCCATTAACCTGGTGGTGAGAGAATTACAATGTATTTTTATGCCGATGGGTTTCCAACTTTTTGACTCTCCGCCCCGCCCTAAATCCGCCATGGGCAAGGGGGGAATTCTGCCACTATTCTCGTTATGATCTAGTCACTCATATTGTTTCGAATGGCTGCTGTACTTTTTTTTTCTTTGTCAGTACGTTGTCCCTTGCTAACTTATCATCGAACAAATGATTACGGTAATCTGAATATTAAAGCATAATGAATGACTTCTGTAGAGTGTGCCTTTGAAAAATGGCATCCTGAAGAATTTTGTACTTTTGCTTGTATTAATAAGAGGGCAATTTATTGGGCATACTTGGCAACTAGATTGATGGAATTTACAAGGCGTTCAGTACAGTGCATTGATGAGATGCAGTAATGTGTTACCTCATTGCACTGGCAGAGCCTTGGTTTGAGCTCCTGAAACAGCAAATCGTGGCTCCCAGCAGCCTAAGCAGGATTGTTAAGAAGGCGCAAACCAAAATTTGGCAGATCCCATAGGAATGGAAGCATCATCATCCACCTAGCAGCTACATTGTCAGAGGTAAGCCAACAAACCACCTGCCTCTGAAGAGTGAAAGATGACAAAAAAAGACCTGAAATGGGAGAAAGCACGTTTTGAGTAATCTGCAACCTTCAGAAAAACTAAAAGTGGAACTATTGCAAAAGCTCTTTCTTTTTACAATATTAGTCATATCTGTTTAGAAACCGAACAACAGATTTGATTCGTAAGTATCATTAGTTTGCAATCAATCAGAGTATTAAGGTACAAATAGATCACAATCTTTTCTTTACGAATCATTATAAGTCTGCAAATTTATCCTTCAATTAATAAAGTATTGAATGTTAAGAAATGGGTTAAGAGACATTTCAATTAGTTGTCTCATTTATGTTAAGTATCCAATAATTGACACTGATATGTAAGGGGCTTCAGGTGGCCTTTGTGTCAGGTGATGTGATGATAGAGTTTTGTGCAGTCTGTTAAAGTGAAATAAAGGTGTTGGTGAAAAGGAGCAGAACCTTTGACTCTTTATACAACAGCAGCTAAACGTCTAACATCGAGTAGCGATAAGGGGGTCCTCTCGTAGGTTGGAGGGCAGTAACCAGTGGAGTGCCACAGTGATCAGTGCTAGGACCGCAACTCTTCACAATGTGATTTAATGATTTGGAGGAAGGAACAGAGTGGACTGTGGCCAAATTTGTGAATGATACAAATGTGGGAGGGAAGGCAGGTTGTAAGGAGGATAGGAATAGTTTACAGAGAGATATCGCCAGGTTAAGTGAGTGGGTAGAAAATTGGCAAATGGAACTCAGTGTGTGGAAATGTGAGATTGTTCATTTTGGAAGAAAGAATGAGAAGACAGGTTATTATTTAAATGGAGAGAGACGGCAGAAAGCTGTAGCACAAAGGGATTTGGGGGTCCTTGTTCATGAAACTCAGAAAACTAGCTTACAGGTGCAGAAGGTAATAGGTAAGGCAAATGGAATGCTGGCTTTTATTTCAATCGGGCTGGAGTATAAAAGTAAAGAGGTGCTTGAAGTTACTAGTGAGGCCACATTTAGAATACTGTGTACTGTTTTATCCCCTTATTTAAGGAAAGGTATATTATCATTGTTGGCAGTACATAGGAGGTTTACTAGGATGATCTGGCTATGGATGGACTGCCATATGAGGAAAGATTTGGATCTGTACTCCTTGGAGTTCAGAAGAATGGGCGGTGATGTGATTGAAACATATAAGATTCTTAGTGGCTTAGACAGGGTAAATGTTGGGGGGATGTTTCCACTCATGGGAGAGTGTAGGACCAGAGAGCATTGTCACAGAATAAGGCTTCATAAGGCCACAAAGGAGTCCACACTGAGTAGTTCAAAGAAACTTTGTTTATTTACGATAACTATTATATACATCACATGGTAGATGCCAAGTGGGTTTCCTTTGCCGGTGCCAACTTTGCATGTCATACATCTATGGATTGTTTAGAGGTCCCCTGCTCCCTTAACGGGGAGCTCGTATTCTGCAAGATTCACTGGGGAGTTAATTGTTCCCATCCCGTAAGATCTTGTGGGTTATAGCAAAGGGGTGCTCATTTAAGACAGATTTAAGGAATAATTTGTTCCGTTGAAAGGTGGTGAACCTTTGGAATTTTCTACCCAGGAAGCTGTGGAGGCCGAGTCCTTGAACATTTTCAAGGCTGAGATCGATGAGTTTTTAATCAGTAGGGAAATTAAGGGTTATGGAGATAAGGCAGGAAAGTGGACTTAGTGAGTGTTGGATCAGCCATGACCTTATTAAATGGTGAAGCAGGCTTGAAGGGCTGAATGGCCTACTCCTGTTCTCATTTTGTATGGTGTAAAATGTTTGGAGAACTGCCCCTTTGATAAATTGTACAAAGTATGATTCACCATTTCCTGAAAATAAAACCCTGTATTTATTAACTCTTGTTAGTGTCATCCACAGTTCTGAGGTGGTTAAAGGTTTCCGTGCTGAAAGTCAAATGTCATAGTCAGTTCAAGGTGTGATCCATTACCCTGAGTTACTTCTATTATACATGGTGTATTGTTTATGAACGATCAGTTATTTTGTACATTCGTCACATTTAAACAGTTAAGCAAAACAATGATTAAACAAGATCAAATATTCTGCAGTCTTGCCTTTATCAGATTTACTTGATATTTTTCAACACTCTTGTGTTGTCTTGTTTAATCCTCTCCTTTTCACTCTGTTAACATTTTACTCCAGAGTCAGACGAGAAAGACAGCCCTCCAACAGGGACAACGTTACTGTCAATCTATGAGCAATTGCTCTTCAAAAATGGTATTTTCAAGTATTGTCCAACTCATCTAAGACTTTCCACTGGGGCAAGACTGAGTTCATTACATGATGTGTCTGTCATTGAGTTTCTTCACTCATGTACGTGATAGTCTGTATTTTTCAAAATGATGTGGTAGTGATCAGCATAATTGAATGTTTAAAATTCCTGTTTGGCTATATATAGCATTTGGTGGATGTCACATTCACCACAGCAGCAGGTGAGTGAAATCAGAAAGGGAAAATTGAGCTTGACATGTTTTAAAAGTTGAATAAATATTAGTACATTTATTTCAGGAAGAGTAGCTCAGTTACTGTCGCCATTTTCCCCGTTGTGCTCATTTATATTTTGTTGTGGTGCAAGATACTTTGTTAGCATAGGGATTTACCAAACCATTTAAAATTAACCGAATGCTGCAATGCCAATTTGCCACAGTTGGTACTTTAATAATAATAATAATCTTTATTGTCACAAGTAGGCAGATATTAACCCTGCAATGCAGTTACTGTGAAAAGCCCCCAGTCGCCACATTCTGGTGCCTGTTCGGGTACGCAGAGGGTGAATTCAGAATGTCCAATTCACCTAACCGCAAGTCTTTCGGGACTTGTGGGACGAAACTGGAGCACCCAGAGGAAACACACGCAGACGTGGGTAGAACGTGCATATTCTGTACCCTGGGACCCTGGAGCTGTGAAGCAACAGTGTTATCCACTGTGCTACCATGTTTAAGCAACACTTGGGCCATTTTGAGTAACAAACTAAGTTCAATTGACATGTTGACGTAAGTAACACATTCAAATTAATATGCCGCAAATTAATGAATAACGATTATTAAGCTGGCCAAAGTTTCTGGACATCCAGTATCATGTTGCCTTTAATTAATACAAAGATCTTTGCGAGGAACTGGCAAAGAAACAGAACTATTTCTCATAATGGCTCCTGAAATCATCTACCTAGCTGGCTGTTAATAGTGCTCACTGAGGTCCTTACAAATGGGCTGGTTGTATTCAGATGTGGTGATGATCAGTAGAGGAAGGTTGTGGCTTCAGACACACCCGTAATCTTCCGTGAAACAAAGTAATATTCCCTACAGTTTACGCCACATATTTGCGTCTCCAGTCGATGTATAAGTTCGATAAAAGCACTTGATGAGTAAATGATTTGGAATGCTGAAAAATCTTTTCAGTTTTCAAAATACACCCTTTTCTTTTCACAAGACTTACAAAGGAAAATGGGGAGAAATTGGACTTGCGCCCCAAACTGGCATGAAGTAGAGCAGCAACTTCACAATTTCTTCCGGACTCATCTACAGCCAATGAAGTACTCTGTAAGTGTAGTTACTGTTGCAATATAGGAAACAGGACGGCCAATTTGTCTGTTGCAAATTCTCACAAACAGCAACGTGTTCATGAAAAACCATCCTGTCTTTGTGATGTCAATTGAGGAATATATATTCCTGGACAGCTGGCCTCCTGTTCCTCTTTGAAATGGGATCTTTTACCGAAGCGGGTAAATTGAACCAACTTAAAGTCTCATCTGAAATCATCACCTTTGCCACAGGGGATTTTCCGGGAGTGGAGGCAGTTTGCCAGTGGCCGGCGGTGGGATCTTCCCATCCCGCTGTGGTCAGTGGCCATTTGTATTGCTCATCCAGGAAGAAAAGTGGTAAGGGTGGGAAAATGCCGCCCTCTGCCTCAGTTGCTGACCCAGTTGAAGATTGGCACTGAGCTAGGTGGATGAATAATAGCGAGGAGGATTTTCATCAGTCTGACAGTTAGCTGGAGTTTTATTCGGCGCCCGGGAGGTGTTTTGCCCCTTTTCCAGAGTCCACAAAAATAAACCTCAAAATTCCTGGGCTTTTGCATTGAGCGACCATTAAAAATCAATGAGGTAGCTAAGGTGCCCTGAATATCCGCCGCCGTTGCACAGTTGGTAGCACTCGAGGTAAAAACTAAGCGAGTGCTGCACTGGCCGAGCTGCTGTCTAGTAAATGAAAATTTAGACCCGTGCCACATCTGACTGCTATAGGTAAATGTAACAAAGATTCCAATGGTACTATTTTGAAGAAGAGCAGGGCAGTTATCCCGGTGTAAAAACAGAAAGTGCTGGAAAAACACGGCAATCTGGCAATATCTGCGGGGAGACGTTTTGAGTCCCAACATGATTCTGCTTCAGAGATCTGAGATCTCCAGCATCTGCAGTATTTTGTTTTCATTTTAAAGTTATCCCTGGTGTCCAGGCCAATATTTATTTCAGTCAACTTGACAAAACAGAACAGTTTGTCATTATCACATTGTTATTTGTGAGAGTTTGCAGCATACAAATTGGCTGTCCCATTTCCTGCATTAAAACAGTGACCACACTTCCAAAGTACTTTGTTGTCTCAAAAGCTTTGGGGTGTCTGGTGGTCATGGTCATGGAAGGTGCGAGATAAATGCAAGTTTTTTTTTGCTTGCTCTCCTTCCCCTAGTTCTCTACTGTTACCCTCCCATTTTTTCAGGCACCCATAGGTGGTCTGGAGTTGAATTCCGCCCCACCCTCCCTGGGTAATATAACAGTGTCAAATGCAGACAAAGTAGACTTTACTGGCTGACTGTCACAGTTAGCAAGTGAGGATAGTTTGCCATCATTAGAACTCAGATCCACTATTGAGCTCAGTTGCTTTTCACTGCCACAGTGGTGAGCGGCAGTTTTTAGAGAACTGAATTTTCTCACTGCCTGTTTAATAAATGAGGAGATAGAGGAGGAGCAGTATGTGACATAGTGTTGGTCACAAATGGCCGGGATCTACTGGCGGTTGCAATCCACTGTTCCTGCTGGCAGCCACCCCCGGCCATGGATTTCCCGGCATCGTGGTGTGGTTTCAATAGGAAATCCCATTGGCAAGCAGCAGGAAGGTAGAATCCGGCCACCCGCGCGGCCGAGAAACACGCGGCTGGGAAATCGGAGAATTCCGCCCAATGTCTTTCCCCTTAAACACCTCAACATCAAAATGTTGTAAAAAAGAACACTGCAGGAGCTTGACCTTTGGAAGACATATTTTCCCCTGTGCCTATTTATTTGATTGATGTTCCATTTTCCCATAACATCGTTGATTAATAAACTATTAGCAATGTTTGGCTGACACCTCTGCCCGCTAATTCATTAATTGCTCAAATCAACCCAATGTTTGTGGGCAGTGACAGGCAAATAATTCTACAGAACAAAGACGCTTTCTGCCAGGTACGATTCCTGCTGTCAGGCACCAACATTGAGAAAGCCCTTACACAAATTTCTAATTGATGCGACCATCAATTTACACGAGACAGAGAGTTGAAGTGAACGGTGGCTTTAATCGACTAGAACAGTGCCTGCCTGCGACTGCTCTGCTAGTGAGGGCCGCCTACAGGGCAGCTGCTTTTTATACCTCCCCGCAAGGGGGTGGAGCCAGGGGCGGAGCCCACAAGGGCACCAACATGATACATTCTATGTAATATCGTACAATGGTTCATAGGTGGAGCCTGTAGTGTTACCTGCGTGGTCGATAACACGTGTTACTCAATCCTTGGCTGATGATGAGGTCCTCTGAATCTTGTTGAAGAAGATTCAAACTCATCCAGTAACAACAAAGGTTTATTGAGTAACTATAACTATTAATGCATGAGTTCTTTACCTTAACATGGGAACTAGGAATTGGATAACAAGATTTAACAATTGTAACTAAATGTAACTCTGCTAACTATCTATGTGATTCTGATGTTTCCCTATTCACAGCACACCCGAGAGAGAGACAGAGACCCCGTGTGGCTGCCCTTTATACCGCTGTTGGTCCAGCCCTCTGGTGATCATGTGGTGCTGCTATCTACCCATTAACCCCTTGTGTGCATGCACCTACAGAGATCACCACAGAGCCCACATGGGCAACAGTGTGATACAATGTAATACAGTGGTGAATGGTTAGTACAATACGTTCACCACATTCACCCCCTGTTAAAAATTGAAGTCCGGGGGGGGGTGAAGGGCTCACAGGTTCAGTCTGTCCGGCACCCTGATCGTGCGCTGCGATCGCTGGAGCTCTGGTATCGCAGCGGGCCCGGGTGTCGAACACGTCGGTGCGGGCATTGGTGGTGAACTCGTCGGTGCGGGCACAGGCGTGGACTCCGGGAGCTTCATTCCTGTGGGTCGGCGAAGGGGGGAGGGAGTATAGGAAGGGGTGGGGAGGCCATATAGGAGCGGGGGCGCTGTTCTGTGTAGGTTGGGGGGGGTAGGTTGGGGTGGTGGTGGGGGAACCTGTGGGTGCCAGGTTCCGGAGGGAAACCGTATCCTGTCGGCCGTCGGGGTGTTCTACGTATGCGTACTGGGGGCTGGTGTGAAGGAGCTGGACCCTCTCGACCAGGGGGTCAGACTTATGACTCCTTACGTGTTTGCGGAGTAGGACGGGCCCCGGTGTCTTCAGCCAGGACGGAAGCGAGACCCCGGAGGTGGATTTACTAGGAAAAACAAACAGGCGGTCATGAGGGGACTCGTTCGTGGCTATGCAAAGTAGGGATCTAATGGAATGGAGCGCATCGGAAAGGACCTCCTCCCAGTGGGAAACTGGGAGATTCCTAGACTGTAGGGCCAGGAGGACGGCCTTCCATACCGTCGCGTTCTCCCTCTCCACCTGTCCGTTTCCCCGAGGGTTGCAGCTGGTAGTCCTGCTCGAGGTGATGCCCTTACCGGGCAGGTACTGACGCAGTTCGTCGCTCATAAACAAGGAGCTCCAATCACTGTGGACGTAAGTGGGGAAACCGAACAAGGTAAAGATACTATGTAGGGCCTTAATGGCGGTGTCCTCCGTCATGTCGAGGCAGGGGATTGCAAAGGGGAAGCGGGAGAATTTGTCAACGACGTTGAAGAAACACGTGTTGCAGTTGGTAGAGGGGAGGGGCCTGTGAAGTCGATACTGAGGCACTCAAAGGGCCGGGATGCCTTCACCAGGTGGGACTTATCCGGTCAGTAGAAGTGCTGCTTACACTCCACGCAGATTTGGCAGTCCCTGGTCATGGCCCTGACCTCCTCGGTGGAGTAGGGCAGGTTGCGGGCCTTGATGTAGTGGCGAAGCCGGGTGGCAGAGGTCATTATGGATGGCCTGGAGTCGGTCATCCTGCTCGCTGGCGCATGTGCCGTGGGACAGGGCATATGGGGGCTCGTTGAGCTTCCCAGGATGATACACTAGGTGGAGAGTTCGATCCTCCACCTCAAGATCTTATCGTTCTTGATCTTGCCCCGCTGTGTATTATCGAACATGAAGGCTACCGACCGTTGGTCGGTGACGAGGGTGAACCTCTTACCAGTAAGGTAGTGCCTCCAGTGCCGCACGGCTTCCACGATGGCTTGGGCTTCTTTTTCGGCTGAGGAGTGTCGGATTCCGGAGGGGTTGAGGATACAGGAGAAAAATGGTACTGGCCTGCCTGCCTGATTAAGGGTGGCAGCGAGGGCGACCTCTGACACGTCACTCTCCACCTGGAAGGGGACAGACTTGTCCACCGCACACATCGCGGCTTTGGCAATATCTGCCTTGATGCGGCTGAAGGCCTGGCGGGCCTCAGCTGCCAGTGGGAAGATGGTAACTTTGATCAGTGGGCGGGCTTTGTCCGCATAGTTGGGCGTAATAGGAAAAGAACCCGAGGCACCTTTTCAGGGCCTTGTGGCAGTGGGGAAGAGGGAGTTGCAGGAGAGGGCACATACGGTCGGGGTCGGGTCTGGGAACTCCGTTTTCCGCGACATAGCCAAGGATGGCTAGTCTGGTTGTGCAGAAAACGCATTTCTCCTTGTTATAAGTGAGCTTGAGGGCTTGGGCGGCTCAGAGAAATTTCTGGAGGTTGGCGTCGTGGTCCTGCTGATCGTGGCCGCAAATGGTGACGTTGTCCAAGTACGGAAATGTGGCCCGCAGCCCGTACTGGTCCACCATTCAGTCCATCAATCTTTGGAAGGCCGATGGGGACCCGGAGGAAGTGGAAGAGGTGGCAGTCTGCCTCAAAGGCCGTGTAGTGGCGGTCCTCCGGGCAGATTGGGAGCTGGTGGTATGCAGACTTCAGATCCACCGTGGAGAAGGCTCGGTAGTGTGCGATCTGATTAACCATGTCCGCTATCCGGGGGAGGTGAGTGTACCGGTTTATGGTTTGGCTGTAGTCTACAACCATCCGGTTCTTTTCCCTGGTCCTGACGACCACCACCTGAGTTCTCCAGGGGCCATTACTGGCCTCGGTGATCCCTTCCCGCAAGAGTCGCTGGACCTCGGACCTGATAAAAGTCCTGTCCTGGATACTGTACCGCCTGCTTCTGGTGGCGACTGGTTTACAGTCGACGGTGAGATTTGCAAAGAGCGGGGGGGGTTGACCTTCAGGGTCGCGAGGCTACATACGGTGAGTGGGAGTAGGGGTCCGCCGAACATCAGGGTTAGGCTCCTGAGGTTGCACTGGAGGTCCAGTCCCAATAGGAGAGGAGCGCAGAGATCGGGGAGTACATATAAGTTAAAATTGGCGTACTCAGCGCCCTGTATCGTGAGGTTTGCGACAGTGTACCCCCGGATCTGCACTGAGTGCGATCCGGAAGCGAGGGAGATGGTTTGAAGTGCGGGGCAGATTTGGAGCGAACGGCGCCTTACCGTGTCTGGGTGAATGAAACTCTCCATGCTTCCGGAGTCAAACAGACAAGGCGTTTCGTGTCCATTGACCCGGATGGTCATCATGGAGCTCCGGAGGTGTTTTGGTCGTGACTGGTCGAGGATGACCGCGTAGAGTTGCGGGTAGCCGGCGTGGTCAGGGGTGATGAGGTGGTCCCAAGATAGCTGCCCCCGTCGGTCGCTCGTGTCAGGTGGCGTTGCAGATGGCGGCCAAGATGGCGGCCCCCATCGGTCACACGTGTCGGGCGGCGAGGAAGATGGCGTCCAAGATGGCGGTCCCCATGAGTCGCACATGGTGGGCCGCGTGGGAGACGGCGGCCAAGATGGCGGCCCCCGTGAGTGGCACGTGTTGTGCGGAGTTGAAGATGGCTGCCCCCACGGACAACACGAGGCAGATGACGCGTCCGGAGGGTGCGGAGCCGGCAGGCACGCAGCCACACTGCGGGTTCTGCGGGCCTGTGAGTCCAAGAGTCGGGCCTGCGATTTGGAAGATTTGTACCTGGCCAGGCAAACTTTGGCGAAGTGTCCCTTTTTGCCGCAGTCTCTGCAGTTCGCGTTCTGAGCCGGGCAGCGCTGCCTGGGTTGCTGGTGCTGGCTGCAGAAATAGCAGGGTAGCCCCCCCGGGTTGGGCGGGCAGCTGCGCGGCACAGGCCTGGGGTACTCTCTGGTTGGGGGTCCACGAGGGGATCGCGTGATCGGACGAGAACGCATTGAGGCTTTGGAACACTACTTCTAGGGAGATGGCTAGTTATACCGTCTCTTCTAGGTTGAGGGCGCCTTTCTCAAGCAGGCGCTGTCTGACGTAGTTGTACCTGACTCCAGCCACGTAGGCGTCCCGGACGGCGAGTTCCATATGTTGAGAGGCCGTGTCGGCCTGGTAGTTGCAGCTTCACGTGAAAACTTTGATGTCGCGTAGGTACTCCTCCAGCGTTGGCGGCAAGTGGTGAGGAGATGCCGCACGTACGCTTCAGCATCGCAAGGGCGTCTGCGTATGTGGAGGCTTCCTCGAGTTGTACAGAGATTCAATGGCTCACCCGGGTGTGGAGGAGGCTCAGCTTCTGTTCGTCGGTGACGGTGGGCGAGGAGGAGGCGGCGAGGTAGGCCTCGAAACATTGGAGCCAGTGTGAAAAAATACCTTTGGCTTCCGCGGCCTGGGGGTCGAGTTCCAGTCGGTCAGGTTTGAGGGCTGTTTCCATAGCGATGTTGTAGTCGATTAAATTGATGCGCCCATCAATTCACGCAAGACAGAGAGTTGAAGTGAACAGTGGCTTTAATCAATTAGAACAGTGCCTGCCTGCGACTGCTCTGCTAGTGAGAGCCGCCTACAGGGCAGCTGCTCTTTATACCTCCCCTCAAGGGGGCGGAGCCAACAAGGGCACCAACATGATACATTCCGTGTAGTACAGTACAATGGACCATAGGTGGAGCCCACATGGGCAACAACGTGATACAATGTAATACAGTGGTGAATGGTTAGCACAATACGTTCACCACACTAATACAGTAGTTTTGTTGCAGAAAGAGTGCTGCGGTTTTCAAAGGGTCAATGTTCCAAAACAAACACGGACTTATTTTCTTTGTGTTTACGTAAATCGGCAACTATCACTGCATTCTTGCATATCCGATAAAGATTAATGACAATTCAGGAAGAAGCTGGACTGAAACAAAAGACACCATTCAGAACATATCAAACAGAAAAACAAGCAATTGAATAATAAACAGTGCTGATACAAATTTGAAATATAACTTCCTTTTATCATTGAACCAGTTGCTCTGGCGAAAACATCCTGTCGGATTTTTGAGATTTTGTTTATTGTACAATGAGCGTGTCTGAGACTCATTGAGTACAGCATATGATTCAAGGTCACCAGTAACCAGGGAGTGAATTTTATGGCCCCCATCGGTCAGGGGTTTTGTACATAAAGTATGGTGGGTGGCTAGTCCACTGCCTACTCGCACACTCCTGACCCATTCCCCATGATATAGTAGATAGGTAAGGTGCCCACTAGACTGCCTGTTCTTAGGCCCATTGAGGTCCTTAACTCAGGTGGTCCAGAGTTGAATTTCATCCCCGTCCCCGTGTAATGTAATAGTGTCAAATGCAGACAAAGTAAACTTCACTGGTTGACTATCACAGTGAGCAAATGCAGATGGTTTGCGATCACTAGAACTCAGTCCCATTATTAAGTTCAGTTGATTTTCACTGCCCTGTGGTGAGTGGCAGTTCAGGCCCAATTAAGAGGCAATTAAGGGCTTATTTGGGCTCCACTGCCATAATTCACTGGACAGTGGAAGGTGGTCGAACAGGGGAAGCCCATGTTTTCACAATTTGAGGTCTTTGAAGGGGGTGCACTTGTGCACTGGGGGTACCCCCCAAGATGGTACCCCCTATTTTGTGCCTCCGACCTCACCCTCAAAAACCTGACTCCCACCTCTCCTCCTCCTTCCATCCATCTGTAGGGTGTCCGATCGCTCACCCCCCAAAAAGCTGGACTCACTTCACTCTGGACTCCATGCTGTCATCTTCATTAATCGGCTTGAAGACTAAGCAGCATCCACCACTGAGCTCTGGTGCTGCCGGTTCTGCAACAGCTGCCAATCAGTCAGATTGACAAGTGAGGGGAGGAGGTCCCACTCTCAGCTTGTTGCAGCTACCTGGCAGTACGTTATCCTTGTGGGGCTGCCTGATTTTTAAAATCTGTCGGCTTGTGCCAACCTTTCTAATGGGGGGGGGAGGGGTCCTTTCTAATGGGAAGGGGTGGGGTCCAAATACACCCCACTAAAATTCACCCTCGGAAATTTGGCACAGCAACCAGCACAAATGGTCAAACCAGAGGAGAATACCAGGCTGACCACAAAAATTGACATCACTTTAAAACTCAAATCTCAAAATTCAGAAACATGCCGGATTTGCACTGTTCCCTTTTAGCTTATCATCAATGATGTGTTATCAGTATTTCAGAATTGCTTGGACATATCGGGCATGAGTGCGAAATACCCCTTTGCATTCAAATTTTGTGCAGTTCTTCTTTCAATATAGAGGTATTTCACTATCATTACCCCATTCTTCAAAAATTACATTCAATCTCCAGTCAACATTGTAGGCTGATTTGAAATGACAAGCAATTAGTTCTCATTATCGAAATGTTCTGCTAAACAATTCCAGCTCTTCATCATTAAAGCAGCATCATCATCATTTGGGAACAGGCTGGATTCACTGTGCAGTCAACAGCAGCGTCAGCTGAACTCAGAGTCACACTGAGACCACCAGGGTCATTTGGCAATACAGAATTTAAGCGCTGCTGTATATATACATTTTGTTGCAACTTTACATCGTGCATTCATCAGGACAATCGCAAGAATATCAACGTCAGGGGAAAACAACAATTTTATACTGTATGAGAAGAAGGTTGGCAGGTGGGCTCTGATTGGTAGAAGTATTGGCATGGCGAATTCACCAGTCGATGGAAACTGACAGTTAACTGCTAAGCATTGTTTGAAATTGAAACCAGGCAGCTTGACTCTGATTAGCCAAGGTATTGCCCAGTGGAATGAACCAGCAAATGGCTGCCATTTATTTTGTTAGCTGAAACAGGCACAAATGTGTGTACACATTCTTTCTGTCTGCAAAGAACAAGGCTCTCTGTATTATTTATGTAGCTTCCAGTACATGTAATGTGCCACAGTGCAAGCCCAATAGACAGTCTTAAATTGTGTAATTCTTAGAACACTGAGGATTATTTAGCAAATGTTGTCCAATTGCAGAGTCACATCTAATATTGGGCATAATGCGTGGGTTTCCTCTGGATGCTCCGATTTCCTGCCACAGTCCAAAGATGTGCAGATTAGGTGGATTGGCCATGATAAATTGCCCTTAGTGACCAAAAAGGTTCGGAGGGGTTATTGGGTTACGGCAATAAGGTGGAAGTGAGGGCTTAACTGGGTCGGTGCAGACTCGATGGGCCAAATGGCCTCCTTCTGCACTGTATGTTTTATGTTCTATAATAGGGTGGGATTTTCCGCACTCCCAGTGGCGTGTTTTGTAGTGACAGAGGTGGACCGCCATTGGCCAGTGGCAGGATCACCTGGTCCTGCTGTTGTCAATGGGGTTTCCCATTGTTTGTACCCCCCTCCCTCTCCCGCCACTGGGGGTCGCTGTCGGCAGGACCAGAAGATCGCGCCAATGGGAATGGCTGGATAATCCCACCCGATGGGCTGACATTTCCCAAAAATTATCAAGAGTGTCAGGTTCAGCCTGAAAACCGGCACGTATCTCTCCAGCTGCACAGCTAAGTTTTCATTCCATGTTTTCTGGAACTCTGTGCGCAGAGAATCTGGGTGTGTGGTTTGCGCCGTCACTCTGGCAGGGCAGGGCCTGATAGAACTGACAAGGCCAGATCCACAGAGATCAGGGCACCATCTTTAAAGGATGCCCCGATCAGCGTTATAATAAACTCATCCCACTCCCTCATGGACAGGAGGACCTCCCCACAAGCATCAGGGTGACCACCACCCACCACTCCCCTAAGCATGCAAGCGCGTAAGGGTAAACCCCCTTACTTTCAGGCACGACCCCAGGCATTGGGGTAGTGCCCCCCCAGACATTTCCCCCCTCCGCCACAAGTGTAGGGCATGTTCCCTCGCCAAGGTGCAGTGCCAGGGAGCAGTGGCAGGCATGTCCCTCACCAGCCAAGTTATTCTTACCTGAACGTCCGGCAGGGTCATAGCAGCATGACATCAGATCAGCTGAATGGGACACTAAATTGAGGGAGGAAATAGTGGTGTTAAGCCCCTAATTATATTTAAGTATGTTATAATCAATGCTAATCAGCTCGCACCCTTCCTTGGGCAAAAACCTAATTGTGTCATTGGAGGCCAGCGAGGAAGATCACTTTCAGAAATCACACAAACGCAAATCCAGTTTTGGGCCACTCACGAGATTGAGTGGCCATTACAGTATTTGTGCCTGTGGCTAGCGGTCCCTAAATCAAGGCCTATGAGCGTGATTCAGTGGACTCATTTTAAAGTCCACTGAACAACACATTTGGATGGGTGTTTCTCAGCGACCGCAGTGCCAAGAAACATCTCACTATCCAACGGCACATCGCCTTTTTTTGGCCTTGGGGTGTTTCTCTCCACGAAGCTGAGAGACTTTTTTGTTTGTTGCGAATAGTGGAAGAGACATGCCATTTGATGCGAACCGCCAAAGCTATACTTGCTACAGAATAAATTACTACAATGAAGTTTTGGTACAGTTGTTTTCCATTTTAATCAACTTTAATTATTCTAACTACCCCATCATCGCTACATCACTACATACTCTCCTCGTTCTTGGTCATTTCTACAATTCATCCCTCCAGCTCTTCACATCCAGTGGAAAACCCAAATTTCTCCAGTCACTCATCACAATTGTAATATATCACACCGAATGGCATCATGCTAAATTTCCACTCATCAATTCTGTTGTTTCTTTTTCATATCTATCCGACAAGGAACTGTCCAAAACTCCACTGTGGTCTGTCTAAGGTTTGGAATTTCAGCAAATCTAAAAGCAGGTTATTTTCTAGAGTAGCTAGAATTTACAAGAATGCCGTTTCGGAATGCCTCTGGCCACTGGGCACATTCTAATGTCCTTGATATTGCATCTGCCCATTGTAGAGGCATATAGTTGATCACTGTAATTTTGATATCAAATGTATCCTATTTATTCATATGATGGGCAAATCATCCAAACTGTTCCTTGGCCCACATGCAAAAAGATATCAATGGTTCACCAAGCATTTAAGAGCGAAGGAGAAAGCTGCTGAAAGCAGCAACAACAACCTGAATCTGGATGGCAGCACCTCTGCAGAGCAGTCAGGAAAAGCACTGGAATCATGCGTACTTTATGAGACAGCAGTACAATACCATCTGTTTCGGAACCTGTAACATCAGGGCAGCACGGTAGCACAGTTGCTTCACAGCTCCAGTGTCCCAGGTTCGATTCCCGCCTTGAGTCACTGGCTGTGCCGGGTCTGCACGTTCTCTTCGTGTCTGCGTAGGTTTCCTCCGGGTGCTCCGGTTTCCTTCCACAGTCAAAAGATGTGCAGGTTAGGTGGATTGGCCATACTAAATTGCCCTTAGGTTGGGTGGGGTTACTGGTTACAGGGATAGGGTGGAGGTGTGGGCTTAAGGTACTCTTTCCAAGAGCCGGTGCAGACTCAGCCTCCTTCTGCACTGCATAATTCTATGATTCTTTGATCAATAACACATCCAATTCTTCTCCCAAGTCAGGAGGGAGCTGATTATGGTCTGAGTCTGATGGAGAGACATAACTAAGATGATGAGCTAACGGGACAGAATTGTCACTTATTTTTCCTACATTACCTGATAATGTTCTGACACTAGATGCTCTAAACTTATAACTTGGTTAGTGTTTTTTTAACAACCATTTGATTCAATGATGCAAATGGTATCTCGATGCATCACTTTTGGGATTCTTTCAACACTGAGCATAGAGTGGAGATTCAGCTGGCAGGAAACGGGTGTCTATTCGTACCAGCAAGAGGTAGGGTCCACTTTGAGGGTTGAGCTTCATTGCCAGGTATTTGGTGGGCAGCATGCCCTGAATGTCCATCGCTCTAGCTGCCAGCTATGGGTGGTCGCAATGCCACTTTTTTCAGAGGTCAAGCCACAGGGAGGGAGTTGAGGGGTAGGGGGCAGTACGCAGCAGCCCAGAGTATTCCTGTGGAGTCTGAAGGAGCTCTCCTGCCTCGCTGAGCCCCACAAATGAGGTGCAGAGCGTGATTCTGTCCAGTTGTCCCTCGGAATTCCATTGGTGTCTCCAGGTGCATCATGCAGTAGTGACTCAGACAGATGCCTGAGCCACGCAGCAGAAGACCCCACAAAATATGGCAGGGAGGATCCATGTCAGATAAGAATGATAAGTGAAACTCTGCTCTTTTAGGGCTGCTAATGCCCCATTTGCCCCAGACGGATGAATTCAAATCAGCCTGTGTGCTCTGTGCATAGTCATAGAGTCATAGATGTTTACAGCATGGAAACAGGCCCAACGGCCCAGCTGGTCCATGCCGCACAGTTTCTATCACAAAGCTAGTCCCACTTGCCTGCATTTGACCCATATCCCTCTATACCCACCCTGCCCATGTAACTGTCTAACTGCTTTTTAATTGTACCCACCTCTACCACTGCCTCTGGCAGCCCGTTCCAGATGCTCACCACCCTCTGTGTGAAGACATTTCACCTCTGGTCTCTTTTGTATCTCTCACCTTAAACCTATGCCCTCTAGTTCCAGACTCCTCTACCTTTGGGAAAAGATATCGACTATCTACCTTACCGATGCTCCTCAGTATTTTATAGACCTCTGTAAGATCACCCCTAAGCCTCCTACGCTCCAGGGAAAAATGTCCCAGCCTATCCAGCCTCTCCTTATAATTCAGACCATCAAGTCCTGGTAGCATCCTCGTAAATCTCTTCTGCACTCTTTCTAGTTTAAACAATATCCTTCCTATAAGGAGATCAGGGGCTATGGGGAGAAGGCAGGAGAATGGGGATGAGAAAATATCAGCCATGATTGAATGGCCGAGCAGACTCGATGGGCCAAGTGGCCTAATTCTGCTCCTATGTCTTATGGTCTTATATTAGGGTGACCAGAACTGAACACAGTATTCCATGTGTGGTCTAACCAATGTCTTGTACAACTTCAACAAGACATCCCAGCTCCTATATTCAATATTCTGACCAATAAAACCTAGCATGCTGAATGCCTTCTTCACCACCCTGTCCATATTCAAGGAGCTATGAACCTGTATTCCTGGAACCCTTTGTTCTGTAACTCTCTCCAACTCCCTACCATTAACTGAATAGGTCCTGCCCTGATTTGATCTACCAAAATGCATCACCTCACATTTATCCAAATTAAATTCCATCTGCCATTCTTCGGCCCACTGGCCCAATTGGTCAAGATCCTGTTCCAATCTTATAGAACCTTCTTCACTATCCACTATGCCTCCAATCGTGGTGTCATCTGCAAACTTACTACCCATGCCTCCTACATTCTCATCCAAATCATACATATATATATGACAAATAACAGTGGACCCAGCACCGATCCCTGAGGCACACCGCTGGTCACAGGCCTCCAGTTTGAAAAACAACCCTCCACAACAACCCTTTGACTTCGGTCGCCAAGCCAATTTTGTATCCAATTGGCTACCTCGCCCAGGATTCTGCGAGATTTAACCTTTTGCAACAACCTACCATGCGGTACCTTGTCAAAGGCCTTGCTAAAGTCCACGCAGACAACGTTGACCGCACTGCCCTCATCTACCTTCTTGGTTACCCCTTCAAAAAATCCAATCAAATTTGTAAAACATGACTTTCCCTTTACAAAGCCATGCTGACTTTCCCTAATTAGTCCTTGCCTGTCTAAATGCCTGTAGATCCTGTCCGGCAGAATATCTTCTAACAACTTACCCACTACAGAAGTAAGACTCACCGGTCGGTAGTTCCCGGGCTTATCCCTACAGCCCTTCTTAAACAAGGGCACGACATTTGCTACCCTCCAATCTTCAGGCACCTCTCCTGTGGCTGTCGATGATTTAAATATCTCATCTAGGGGGCCAGCAATTTCCTCCCTAGCCTCCCACAATGTCCTGGGATACATTTCATCAAGGGTTATGGTGTTCGGGCAGGAAACTGGAGCTGAGGCCACAAAAGTTCTGCCATGATCTCATTGAATGGCAGAGAAGGCTCGAAGGGCCAGATGACTTAATCCTGCTTCCAGTTCTTATGTTCTTATTGATATGCTCTAATACCTCCACACCTCCTTCTCTGTAATATGTACATTCCTCAAGACATCACTTTTTATCTCCCTAACATTCAACAGTAAATACTGATGAGAAATATTCATCTAGGACCTCTCCCATCCCTTGTGGATCCACACATAGATGAGTCTGTTTATTCTTAAGAGGCCCTACCCTCTCCCTAGTCACTCTTTTGCCCTTTATGTATCTGTAAAAGCTCTTTGGATTTTCCTTTGCCAGATCTGCCAAGACAATCTCATGTCCCTTTTTTGCCCTCCTGACTTCTCACTATACTCCGACAAGCCCTATACTCTTCAAGGGATCCACTTGATCCCAGCTGCCTATGCATGTCATATCCCTCCTTCTCCTTTTGACCATGGCCTCAATATCCCGAGTCATCCAGGGTTCCCTACTTCTACCAGCCTTACCCTTCACTCTAAGAGGAATGTGCTCATCCTGAACCCTAGTTAACACAATTTTGCAAGACTTCCACTTACCAGCTGTCCCCTTGCCTGTAAACAGGCTCCCACAATCAACTTTTGAAAGTTCCCGCCTCATACCATAGAAATTGGCCTTGCCCCAATTTAGAATTTTAACTTTTGGGCCAGAACTCCATTCTCCATAGCTACCTTAAAACTAATGGACTTATGGTCACTAGTCCTAAAATGATCCCTCACTAACACTTCTGTCACCTGCCCTTCCTTATTCCCCAAGAGGAGGTCAAGTTTTGCTCCTTCTCTAGTCAGGCCATCCACATATTAAATGAGGAATTCTTCCTGAATACATTCCACAAATTTCCCGCCATCCAAACCCCTAGTGCTATGGCTGTTCCAGTTAATGTTGGGAAAGCTAAAGTCCCCTACTATTACCACCCTATTTTTCCTTACATATTTGCTTCTTGATTTCCTGCTGACTATTTGGGGGCCTATAATACAGTCCTATCAAAGTGATCTCACCCTTCTTATTTTTTAGTTCTACCCATATAGACTCAGTGGGTGAACCCTTGGATATATCCTCTCTCAGCACTGCTGTGATGTTCTCCCTAATCAAAATGCAACTCCCCCTGCTCTCCTAACTCCTTGTCTATCTTTCCTATAGCATCTGTACCCCGGAACATTATGCTGCCAGTCCTGCCCTTCCTTTAGCCATGTTTCAGTAATAGCTATAATATTCCAGTCCCATGCACCCATCTGTACCCTGAGTTCATCTGCCTTGCCCGTTAGGCCTCTTACATTGAAATAAATGCAGTTCAATCTATTTCTCTGCCTTCCACTTTTCTCCTTACTGGCTTTTGTTTCTGTCCCTTCTTTACTACCCTCCGACTTCCTGCATTGGTTCCCATCCCCCTGCCACATTAGTTTAAACCCTCCCCAACAGCGCTAGCAAACAATCCCCCAAAAATCATGGCTCTTCTTCTTCTTCAGGCAATGAAAATTCTCAAAACATATTTTGAAGACGATATATTAATATATTATAACATATATTATCGCATATATAATATATAAAAAGTTGAACCAACCGACCCTGACGAAAAGGAGGGTGGTGTGGGGGCGGGGTCAGTGAGTTCCAATCACCAAGTACTGCCCTGTGATCACTCAGCTGCAATTTTTACTGGCTGCAGTGTAAAAAGGCCTGACCCTCAAATTTGACCAGGCCTCCCACCAGCCAAAATAGTCAAATGTTCTATCCTGTGCCAGCCATTAATGAGCCCAAAGCTAAAATCTAACCAACTGACTCTTTAATCATCTCACAACTGGCTGTATTTGTTGCATTTTCTTTGCTTATTGCAAGAGAGTTTCAAAGTAATCAGAGCAGTGATGGATTGAACATTTTTGCAGAAGTTTCTTTTGTTCTGTTTGTCAGCCCTTTATATTTGACAGAATACCTCTCTATTCACCACCGTCAGCCTGACCGCACCTGCCAGCTTAGTTATTTTGTGTGTGTCAATTCTGAATGGCCTAAGGTGGATATCTTTCACTATTGTGACCCTGGTTCATCTCTTAACTCTATGCACTCGGGCAAAAGGCTGCAGGCAGCAACTGGCTAAAATCACACATGAACTCATTTTGGCAGATTGAGACCTGAAATACTAATGGGCACCTGGTGTCTAACCTCAAAATCCGCACAGATATACAATTCTGTTCCATGAATGAGCCGATCAGTCTGAAAAGAGGTGAGACTGACAGAATTGAGACCTTGAATAGCTATTTTTTTAAATTATTTTTCAATCCGTATTCACTCAGGCTCAAACATGCAGTGGATGTGACGCCACTGAGCCTTCTGCTTGTCCCATGCTGGAAGAGCAGTGGAAGAGTGTGGAAAGGTGTACAAATCAGAACAGAATCATACAGCCTTGGAGAAGAACTCTAGATGTGCTACTGTGGGATTCTTCCCTCCATTCTGTCATGACAGAGAAGCTCTTTCCCATTCCATGCCACGAGGAGTGGGTCACGCCACTCGTATTTTTATGGTGTCATTCACAGTGGCTTCAGACCCTTTCCCCCGATGATTGCAAATGGAGTTTTGGTTCTGAACATGGTGCACCTGAGCATCATAGTCTCTGACAACCCTCCCCACTAGTTGTGTCAACTCCTGCGAAAGGCAACAAGGCCAATTTTATGGTTAGTAACCATAGGCCCACACCAAAAAGCACAAGCACTTGTGGTTCAGTAGGAACTGTGCATCTCTGAAGAAAGCAGCTCTCACAGAAACAGCCAGCAGAGGCAGGACAATGGGGTAAGGGGCAGAAAGCAAGACCCAGAAACTAAAGAGCAGGTAGTTTTGAAAAGCAAGGAGTGAAAGAGAAGTCCCCAGAAGACTGAAGTCGGGCAGCACGGTGGCGCAGTGGTTAGCATTGCTGCCTCACGGCGCCAAGGTCCCAGGTTCAATCCCAGCTCTGGGTCACTGTCCGTGTGGAGTTTGCACATCCCCCCGTGTTTGCGTGGGTCTCACCCCCACAACCCAAAGATGTGCAGGGTAGATGGATTGGCCACGCTAAATTGTCCCTTAATTGGAAAAAAAATGAATTGGGCACTCTAAATTTATTTTTAAAAAAGAAGACTGAAGTCAAAGGGACAAAGAACTGGAATCTGAACAAGGAACTGTTCACTGAAGTTTAATAAAGGGGCAGCGAGAGTCTTCCAGTTAACGATGGAGTTGAAAGGGGCAGACCAGGAGAAGCCGGACATCTGAATTAATCCTAAAGTTGGTGACACCTTAATACACCCTGTGAAGCACTGGTGTTCAGTAGGTTGAGAGATTGTGAGATAACTTGAATACACGTGGCAATCCAAGACAGAGCTTGTGAAAGGTGAGATTGAAATCCTGGAAATGGATCCCTGCTGAAGGCATCCGAGAGAAAGCCTTGTTTGCGAGAAGATTCCAAGGTGTGTGTTTTTTTCTGAGAGTGGAGTTTAGAAAGACTCATGTGGAAATCAGAGTTCCAGTGAGGTCAGTTGGCTCACAGTGTGATAGGCATCTGGGGGATTTGATGCGAAATCCACAGAAGTTGCATTGGGTGGAGTCTGCCACTTGGGTTGAGAGTATGGTGTGCCTGACCCCAGTTGGTTTGTAGGTTTACAGGGACAGTGAATTTACCGAGAACATTATAGCCTAAGATGTATTTTGTAACTTCTGCTGTCCTTGAAAACCTGTGTCCACCTGTGAGCATATAAGTGGGGCGAAGGAGTACTGCATTATAGTCAACCTTTTCATGTTTAATAAATGTTTTATTCTTTTGTTAAAAGTTAATTGGCAGTCCTGTGACTGTTCATCCATGGGAAAGGGATTTTCAGCCAGCGTTCGCCACAGGTGTAAAAAACAACGTCGGCAGAAATTCCTGCGAGACCGCAGGAACGGGAATCTCTTTGTCGGATTTTCCTCACCCCTCATCGGTGACGGAACTAGGGAATCTCCTTTCAATAAGTTTAAATAAATATAAATGTATTTGAATCGCTTGCCTACCATATGCTCCCTCCCACTTCCCCCAGGTAAGGAATTGCTCGCTTGCCAATGTAACGTCACGTCAGCATGTTTTACAGCAGCTTCTGCAAACCTTGAAGCTATCGAGTGGAACCTATTGGGGGAACAAAGGTCCATATAACCCCCAGGGGAAGGGGGCATGCATGGAAAGTGCCTTGCCACTGCCCCATGGCACTCTAGCACTGCCCCTGGCAGCACCAGCTTGGCAGTGCCAGCTTGACAGTGCCAGCTTGGCTGTGCCAGAATGGAAGTGCCAGGGACCGGCACTCTGGAGAACACCTTTGGGGGTTCCCGTTATTTGTAGGATTGCTCTGATACTTGTAGTGGGGCGGGTACTGACCTGTTACTTGTGGTGGGGGGTGTCGGCCCAATGCTTGTGTATTGAGGGTGGGGGGGGGGGGGGGGGGGGTGGTTTGGTTGGTTTCCCCAATGCTTGTGTGTGGAGGGGTTTCCAATGCTGTGAGGGATGGAGTTGCCCTGATGCTTTTGTGGGGGTCCCCTGTGTCATGGGGGAAGTGGGGGGGGGGGGGTGGGGGGGAGGGGGGGAGGGGGTACTTTCAAACGCTGATCCGGACGCCCATCAAAGATGGCACCCGATCTCTGTGGAGCCAGTGTTGCCGGCTCCATTATGCCCTGCCAGGGTGACGGCTGAAACCACACCCCTAGATTGTCTGTGCAGAGAGTGCCAGAGAATCTGGAGAGAAAATTCGGCTTTGCATTTGGAGGGCTGTACACCAGTTTTCTCGCTGAAAATGACACTGACAAAATATGGGAAGATTCACTAGTCTCCAAACAAAAAATAAAAGTTATGGGCCTATTGAGCATGGTTCCATTCTGGGACCTGACTGTCCAATTGTAACATAAACTGGAATCCTAACACTCCAAAACTACTTCCAGGGTCCCGCTGCCAACATATCCACATTCTCAACTCGGAATTCTTCCCAGTGTAGGGATTAGGATCTTGGAACAAAAACCCAGCCTCTTATTTCTGCCAGTACTAAATCCAGCTCATCCTGTAAAATTAATTTTGTCTATTCGGTCCTGGTGCCAGCTTTTGCTCTTCCACCCAGACATATTTAAATAGTCATTGACGTAGCTGTGGATTCTCATTGTCTCCCTTCCCCACGACCCTCCTTCTCCTTCAGTATCTCCATCACACCGCGCAAAAGCAAAATAATGCAGATGCTGGAGATCAGAAATAAAAACAGAAGATACTGGAAATACCCAACCCAAATATGGTCTGGCTGCATCTTTGGAGAGAAAAACAAAATGTCACCATTTCAGATCAAGGACCTTGATTCAAAACTCATGCTTCTGTTCAATGGCTGACAGGAATCTCCCAATCAATACTCAAATTAGCTGAACCCAGAAACCATCTCAACATCAGCAGAGTGGTGGGTGTAAATGGTTGTCTTAATCAAATCTAAAGGCACACAGCCTTTGCAGAAAATCCAATTCCTTACAGGTGAAAGGTTCAAAATCAGGCACCCTAGACACCGAGACCATGCCGGGTTTTGGATTTTCCCAAGTTATGGATGTCCACCCTGTACAGTGCCTGAAACTAATAAAGACCCAAGAAACCCTGATACTAATACACACCCTGAACCTTATACAAACTCTGAAAATGATACAGATCCTGAACGTAAAACAGAGTCTGGAACTAGAATAGTGTGCCATTTCAAAAATGTTCAGTTCCTCAAAATGCTCTACTCAAATTGATTTATTGTTTTCTTTGTGGACAGTCATGGTTGAAGATGCCTTCAAGATAACCGAATGTACGATAGCATGTCAACTAGCAGCCTTTTGGCATGGCTGTTCTTGTCTGAGCAAGTTTGGGCAAGCTATCTTCATGCCAACAAAAAAACTACAAAAACTGAAAAATGTCCAGTTTTTAGAGAAAGCCATTTTTTGGACAGCCAGATTTTGGGTATTGCACTTGTATAAGTCTCTACTCCACATGCTAAGCGTAGCAAGGCTGTGCTGAGCATTGAGCCTTGTCTGACAGCTAGACACAGATTACAGCATCAGTTTTGTCGGTCAATGGAGTTGATTCACATTGTTCCAATCATATGGTGCACTGTCACTTCAAGCAGCTTCACATCACACAATTAGCAGTTGTAGAGAAACAACCCGTTTGAATGGTTTACCTGCAAAAATATTTTGACTGTAGTCATTCCAATGAGAGCACTATGAAAGCACACATCTTGAACAGATCTACCAGACATCCAGAATTAATTAATGTAATTCCACAAATGGTGGGCAGTGGGCCAGAGGCAGCATTCCCCATTCATGGTACTGAAGTGGAATTTCAGGATGTTACACAGATCCACAGAATGGGCGGAATTAAGTACCCTGTGCACAAGGTGTGGGTTGGGGCGAGAAAACCGGCCTGTAGCTCTCCAGCTGCACAGCTGAGCATTCTCTCCAGAATCAAGGGCACCCTGTGCTCAGAAAATTTGGAGGTGTGGATTTTGCTGTTGTGCTGGAAGTGCGGGGCCTGACCGAACCACCAAAGCCAGGGACATCCTTTTTAAAGGGCACATGCTCTGTGCTGCAAAGAATATTCCCCCATGTCTCACATGCATCAGGGAACCCCCGCCTCCATCCTTCCCATGGATATGGGGAATCCTCTCCCCCCCCCAACAAGCACTGGAGCAATCCTTCTACACACATAAGGGGAACAGCCCCCCCCCCCCCCCCAATGGACTTCCTGCCCCAGGCACTGCCGCCGGCAATAGCACACCGGCCAGAGTGCCAGCGGGCAGTGCTCAGGCATGTCCCTCCCCCTCCGAGGGCTACACTTATCTTTGTGCCTCCAGCGGGTTCCCCTCGACTGCTTTACGTTTTGCAAAAGCAGTTGCAAATGTGGGAGGACCACGCGCCATAAAACCCTTTACCTATATGTAAATGTATTGAAATATATTCAAATGAGGTCCCCACCTTTTCTGGGCAGGAACCTCATTATGTCACTGGCAGGAGGCGGGGAAAATCAGATCTCGCCACTGAAAATGCTCATTTCAGCAGTCTCGCTAGATTTTTTGCCGGTGTTGCCATTTTCGCTGTAGCGAACTCCAGCAGGAAATCCCAGCCAATATGTTTGTCCCTTGGATATCATAAATTAGCAAATCAAAGACAAAAAAAAAGACAAACACGGCAGGTGGTGGAGAAAAAAGTTTACAGATCTTCCACTTTGAGTCAGCTCTAACAAAACAATTATTGATCGAGTTGAAGCTTTGACACAATTGTTATCTTGTTCAATTTGTGTCATTTATTCTATTTCCTTCAGCAGAACACAAGGCCAAAGTAACAAAGTTAAAGGGATTTTGCTCGAGGATGGCAATTGTTGTAAGAAATAGGTCATTGATTGACATATCTCAAATGTTAATGCAGTTAGTTGACAAAGTAAAGGTCCAATTATATTTCCCTTTCTAATTGACACAAAACAGTTTCATCGATGTACTGATTCAGCATCACTTCTGCCCTGTGTGAAGCGGCAATTTAAAAATGCCTCTCATGAGGAAGTGGAAAGCCCAACTTGATCGGCCCTCTGTTAACATTACAACGTGGCAAGTTCACTGCCAAGCTCATTGCATGGCTTCAGATGTCAGCCCTTGGCTCTGGCCTTCTGTCACCCAACATCCCGCTCTCAGCCGGGTGGAGATGCAAGGCTAATGGACCCTCTTGCCGATCTGAGTTCAAATCTCTCGGCCTTCACATTGCAGAAGGTCGGTCATCCATCAACTTCAACTTTTCACAATATACATTAACGATCTGGAAGAAGGATCTGAGGGCACTGTTGCTAAGTTTGCAGATGATACAAAGATATGCAGAGGGACAGGTAGTATTGAGGAAGCAAGGGGCTGCGAAAGACTTGCTTGGAGTGTGGGCAAAGAAGTGGCAGATGGAATACAATGTGGAAAAGTGTGAGGTTATGCACTTTGTTAGGAAGAATGGAGGCATAGACTATTTACTAAATGGGAAAAGGCTTAGGAAATCAAAAGCACGAAGAGATTTAGGAGTCCAAGTTCAAGATTCTCTTTCGGTTAATGTGCAGGTTCAGTCGATAGTTAGGAAGGCAAATGCAATGTTAGCATTCATGTCGAGAGGGCTAGAATACAAGAGCAGGAATGTACTTCTGAGGCTGTATAAGGCTCTGGTCAGATTCCATTTGGAATATTGTGAGCAGTTTTGACTCCTGTCTGTAAGGAACAGTAAGAAGTCTTACAACACCAGGTTAAAGTCCAACAGGTTTGTTTCGAATCACTAGCTTCACCTGAGGAAGGAGCTGTGCTCCGAAAGCTAGTGATTCGAAACAAACCTGTTGGACTTTAACCTGGTCTTGTAAGACTGCTTATTGTGCCCACCCCAGTCCAATGCCGGCATCTCCACATCACGCATGTAAGGAAGGATGTGCTGGCCTTTGAAAGGGTCCAGAGGACATTTACAAGAATAATACCTGGACTGAAGAGTCATGAGGAGCGATTGAGGACTCTGGGTCTGTACTCTTTGGAGTTTAGAAGGACGAGGGGAGATCTCATTGAAACTTACAGGATACTGAGAGGCCGTGATAGAGTGGGCGTGGAGAGGATGTTTCCAGTAGTAGGAGAAACTAGAACCCGAGGGCACAGCCTCAGAATGATGGGATGATTCTTTAAAACTGAGATGAGGAGGAATTTCTTCAGCCAGAGGGAGGTGAATCTGTGGAACTCTTCGCCGCAGAAGGCTGTGGAGGCCAAGTCACAGAGTGTCTTTAAGACAAAGATAGATAGGTTCTTGATTAATAAGGGGATGAAGGGTTATGGGGAGAAGGCAGGAGAATTTTGATGGGAAACATATCAGCCATGATTGAATGCCAGAGCAGACTCGATGGGCTGAATGGCCTAATGCTGCTCCTATGTCTTATGGTCTTTATTCCCTGCCAGCAATCCCACTGGCAGTTAAAATTGAGGCTAATATTTTGAAAAAACTGTTTTCTCTATCTAATCGTATGTATTGGAATGGAAGACATAATTTCTTCAAAACAAAGCCATGTTTATAAATTTCCTCCATGGTTTTTTTTAAATGGTTGAGTGCTTGGAAGGCTAACCATTTTCTTTTTCCCTTGGATCCCTTTCAAAACTGTTTCTTGTCCAATATTTTAAAAAAACACCAGCAAGGTTGAATCAGAAACACATTGGAAGTTGAAGATGAATTGGTTTTGACATATATATCACAAAATGGAAATACTTGCCACACATTCATTGGAGTGAATCTCAGTGAAAGCACAGAAAAGTTGGTTTTATTCATAAAAATGTGTTTAGCTATTGAGAAGGTGCGAGAGGAGCTAGTTTGCGCAGAATAGAAAACGGTTGTTGCTCTCTCTGATGAAAGGGCGATAGAATAAAATGGCTGAAGACCTTGCAGGATGACGCAAGTAGTCTGTAGCATTCTAATACCACTGAGCCATTCAGCATCCTATCATCTAGGTCATGGACATGTACCTGCAAAGGAAGAAATTACCATTATTTCCTAACCTGATGTTGGCACAATCTCAAATGGACTTTAGTGTAAAATTAATGGTGAGACTAACGACCACCATTGATACTTTCACGGAAATCAGACAGCAAATTTCAGTGCCAGCCCAGCATTAGGTAAACACAGGAATTCAAAAGTTGCTCTCTGCGATAGTCCAAAAACTTTGAGAAAATGACAACTTGCCATCAGATTCCCCATTCAGACCCATTGGGGGGGATTTTGACCCCGCATTAGCCGTCAGCGAGAACAATAATGTGGGCGGAAAGTTTGCTGGGAATTGGAAAAGTCCATTTTCTCTGGCGAATTCACGTTTTCCAATATTCCAGGCTCCTCACCGGTTGCGTGATGAGAAAAACACCATGAAGGCCAGCAACTTCCTTTTCATACATTGGAATATCTACAGGCAGCCCTCCCACTGGGGCGTCCCCATTCAATGAGTATTCATTGCGCACCGGCATGATATCACCCTGGCATGATTTACAACAGCTGTATGAAAAAGGGAACCTGGCGAGTTCACCTCCAGAGAAGATATCGGAGGCGAGCACTCAGGGCGCGATTGCCATTCAGGGTGCCAATCGCAGTGGGGAAAGCGGAGAGAGCATTGGGAACACAGATAAGTTCAACTCCGGGCCACGGGTATTCCGGCGTAGAAATTCCGACATCCAGATATTAAAGCTCCATTGCCGGAGAGGACTGTATCTGACCCAGGGGACGGTGGACCACTGTACCAGATGATGCAAGAGTTTGCACCGCATGGGATAGGGGGTCACCCATTGCCTGTGGCCCTGAAAGTTGCTGCCAGTGGCTCATTTCAGGGCTGCATGGGTGACCTGTGCAACATTCCCAGTCAGTCACGCATAAGTGCATAAGGGAGGTCACAGATGCACTATTTGAGAGGGCCCAGCTGTACATCAACTTGGACCAGGACCAGGTGAGCCAAGACGCCAGGGCCACGGCTTCGCCTGCATCGTCAGCATGCCTCATGTGCAGGGTGTCATCAACTGCATCCATGTAGCTCTGTGCTCACCATGTCAAGGTGGGGGGCACTGTTGCTTCATCCACTTATGCAGCGACCTGGCACACAATATCAAGGCCGCTGCCTCCCAGGTGGGGGCGGTGACCTTGCTTGTTGAACATCTGCGTGATCGCGGGTAGAGGATGTCACACCTCTGCTCCACCATATCCAGGGGTTTGGTGAGGGCTCCCTCTGTGAATCGTGGTGCTGTCGTCCTGGCAGCCACCCCCCTGACTGGACTGGGAACAAGTCCTGGGAAGTACTGGGAGGGGTTCAAAAGAACGCCCCACCCATTAAAGAGATTATATTTTCCCAGGGCTAGCATATCAGATGCAAGCTGCTACCAGCGCAGCATGAATTACATGGAATAAAAAGTTGTTAAAGAGGCTGAATGTGGTGAACGAACACCTTGAAAAAATATGGTAATATTCCATATATTTGAGGGGTTTTAAGTTTCTGTGCTTACCTCATATGTAGGAACTAAAATTATCAAATAAAGTTAAGACTTGTCCATTTCAGTGTACCCCTTTAATGGCTTGCTGTTCTTAATTACTGCATAACAAGCTCGGTGGCAATGAAAAATAACTTTTGCAAGTGTAGAGTCTTATTTATTCAGCTTTAAACTACTGTTGAAGATTATAAAAAGATTTCTTTCTGACTCTAATCTCTCTCATTTTCAATGGGATATTTCTTTCCCTCTCTTTATTTCACTTTCTATACGTGGTTTGACATTGAATTAAATATTCCAACTGACACTTCCTGGTTGAGTCTCAGCGCTCCTCGTTAATGATCCTCTGATCTGATAGGTTAAGGAGACTCATAGTTGCTTGCCCTATTCATGCAGATCCAGATGCTTCTTAGACAGTACGGCAATTCTACAATAGTTGGATGACAGGGAAAACCCACAATAAGTCTGTGACTTGCACACGTCTAACTAACAGCCGCTCAAAGCAGAATTTGGCCCAATGCTGTTCCAAGAAATATTCTCATTTCTATTTGTATTGTCTTCTTAAATACATGGGAGAAGAAATTCCACGACATATGGGGTCTGGAGAAAATCTTCCTGAATTGGTAAAGACAATATCATTTCATTTGGAAAAACAGTTGGCTCAAGCTGGGCAACTGTATCTCTTGTTTTGGAAATATTTGTGATTTACTAACAGACCAGCATTCTGTTTCTACGGTAATATTGCCATCAAACATTTGTTTGAGGTTAAATTGACTGAGTCCAATTTTTAATAATATTACTAATTTACTGATTTTGCATTTGGGCTTTTGCAATATCACAATGTGTGAGAAATCTTAATGTCTGTGTGCTTCGGGGATTTATTTTAATAGGTTCTTGTATCTGCACATTTTGAACAAAAAGCACTGACCACAGAGTGCAGCAGAAAGTCATTGGGTGCGATTCAGTGGACTTCAAACTAAATCCACTTTTGGGCTCGGTTAGCGGGATGCTTCTGGGCAGCTGTCGCGTTGAGAAACATCTCACTATTCAACAGCACTTTGCCCTTGTTTTTGGCCTTGGGGAGTTTCTCCTGCCAAGGCCACACTTGGAATGATTTCCTGCTGGCGAGCTGATCTCGTCAACAGGAACGGCTGTCCGTAGTTCGGGTTGCTATTTTGATCAGCAGTCCCGGGCTTCCCCCCACCCCCACCTTCAGGACCTCCCCTGCTTTATTGACCCCCCCTCAACCCCTCACCCATCCCCCCAACCATCTCCAGGCCCCTGGAACCCCTCCTCCCCATTCTCCCTCCAAGCAGCAAGGCCCTCCCCTGGACCGGCCCTTGGCAGTGCCAACCTAGCACCTGGGCACCTTGGAACTTGTCAGCCTGGCATCTGACAGTGCCCAGGCAGCCTGGCACTGCCAGGATGGAACTATCAGGGTGCTCGGGTGGCACTGCCAGGGTGCCAAACTGGGTTTGCCAAGGTGCCCAGGTGCCAGTGAGTGTGCTGAGGTGCCGTCCTGCTCTGTCTCCAATGGTCTGAGAGACTTCTCCAACCCACCCCCCAGGTGCCATTATGGCTGGTCCACATTTGTGTAGACCAGTATTAAATGACGCCCTGGCGTAGTCTCCCATTGAGTCCTGGGCACTGGGTGAATCTGGCATCCGGTTATTTAAATGAACCATTAGGCTCATTTAAATATTCAGATCTGGATCTTGCCCGTCACGGGAGAGAGCCAGATCCCGCCAGATGGAGTGAGTCGGGTGACTTGCGATCGGCCTGGCGCCTGGAGCAGAGCCTGATTTGGAGCTTTCGCGCAATTCACCTCCCTGCCCAGCTCCACACCGGGCGCAATTGGGTCGCTGAATCCACCCATTGTGGTTAAATGGGACTCAGTTTACTTCAGGAAGAAAGGGATAAACTTTAACCAGTTCCAAAATAATTGAAAACAAAGTCATTTTTCAAGATCATTAATTTTGGAGTAAGATGAAAAATGCACCCTGATTTAGGGCCCAGCAGCAAGGCTGCTTTTCACCAAGATGAAAGGAACAGAATTGCCTTGCTGTCAGACTGCCTCTGCTTAAAGGTGAAAGCAAGTCCAAATTGATTAATTTGAAAAGAAATGTTAGCTAAATTCTTAATGTTAGTAAGTGCCAACCAAATAGTTGTCTCTTCACCAAAATGAAAAAGGTTAAAAATATAAGATTAAAAGTTCCCTTCAACTCCAACTTTTTAAAATTCATATAAATTGATTGCAATTATGGTATTATAGTATTCTTATTGAGCAGCACATAGTCATAACAGAGTTCGGCACACATGCTTAACCCTAACACACATGCTTACTGTACTCGTGTGGTTAATCAGTTGTTCAGCCCTTAGTTGGCAGGTAATGAACACAAAGAAGCATTTTTGCTATTTCCTCAAAATACTGAGGAAGTGGCCTCATTGAATGAAGAAGTCTGCTCTCTTTTTGGATAAAATGATGGGAGTTTCAGCCCAGGTTAAGAATGTTTCTCATGCATCACCTTTAATTATGCTGAAGTCAATGTTGAAATGTTGGTCAAAAAATGATCAGAGCCTGGGATTGTTCGCAGGAATAATCAAACCAGATGTTGATTAAAAGGTCTTCTTCCTGTTAAAGGCACAGACATTTCACTTGTTGGTCACTTCCTTCAACACTATCATTTGACATTTGAAACTGGAATCCCGAATCTAAAGAGCTGCCAATTAATGCAACTCGCATCAGGTCACAAACACACAGTAAACCTTTTTATTCAAACTGATGAAGCAATGAAAACAATGCACTCCATGGACGGGATTCTCCAACCTCATCCGTGGCAGGACCCATTGCGGGCATGAATGGAAAATTTGGTGTTCCAGCACTCATCGGCACCGTAAAATTCAGTCACGAACGAGGAAGGAAGATTTCAGCCATGAATTAACCCATCAACGTTTACAAGGCCAGGAAGAATAGTCACTATGTCTGTTGTCAATAGTTAGTCTTCTAACCCTCTCTGGATGGAACACAATTACTGCTGACAACCAGCAGAAATATCACAATACCAAACAGCATCAGCTACTTCCAAATGTGCAAGAACCACCATTTTATAAATGTAAGCGGATTAAGATACCACAGGTCAATTTGATTGATTAAGAGGATCAAAGGCTGGACTTCACATTCGATTATTTTCTGAAGCGACTACTGTCAATTTACGCACTGCTTACAGCAGCTAAATAATCACAAACCCAGTGGACACTCCCATTTATGACAATAAATACCAGTCAAACTTTAGGGTGGTTTCTCAAAGATGTGACTCGTGTTTATTTTCCTTCACTTTTATGGAATCAATGAGGACAATCTGAAACTAGCTAGTGAAGGAAAAAACCCATGAGACTCCTCAAATTTAAAAGATGTATCGACTCTTTAAACAGTAACCGAGTCTGAATACTCAGCCTCCAATGTCCAATTCACTGACATCTAATGAAATGAAATGAAAATCACTTATTGTCATAAGTAGGCTTCAAATGAAGTTACTGTGAAAAGCCCCTAGTCGCCACATTCCGGCGCCTGTTCGGGGAGGCTGGTACGGGAATTGAACCGTGCTGCTGGCCTGCTTTGGTCTGCTTTAAAAGCCAGCGATTTAGCCCAGTGTGCTAAACCAGCCCCTTGTGTGGAAGCAGCCCACTAATGTGGAAGTTGATCAAAATAAGCTAGATTAATTGCTTCAGCATTTGAAATCAGTTGCTTGACTTGCAAAAATAAATCTTCCTACTACCCTTTTTGTATAGAGTCCATACAGACCAGAAGGGGGGTATTCGGCCCATCGGGTTTGCACCGACCCTCTGAAAGAGCTCCCTACCTAGGCCCACTCCCCCACCCTATCCCTTTAGCCCCACCGAACCTGCACATCCCTGGATATGAAGGGACAATTTTTATCATGGTCAATCCACCTAACCTGCAAATCTTTGGACAGTGGAAGGAAACCAGAACACCTGGAGTAAACCCACGCAGGCATGGGGAGAAAGTGCAAACTCCACACAGACGGTTACCAGAATTGAACTTGTGTCCCCAGCACTGTGAGGCTATATGATTGTGGCCTGATGCGAGTTGCATTAATTGGCAGTACTTTAGCTTCGAAAATAACAAAAGCCAGCTCTAGTCTCATGAAAATTGAATTGAAGTACTAGAGGAAAGAGAAACAGGCTTATCCTCAAAGCTGAACGCATATTGCCTGCAAAGAGGATATTACAGAGTGCAAGGTGTCTAAAGACTTGGGCTCAGTTTTAATCTCCCAGTGGATTTCTGACAAGGAAAGGGTTGAGAGAATGTAAAATGCACTCAAAGGCATAAGTTTGAGATGTAAGGTAATTTTCTTTGTGCACTTGTGCGCTGCTCACTGGGATATGGCGCACAGTTCACCTGTGCAACTCTGAAACGAGTCACTAGCATAGCATAGAAGTTCCGAGTGGCAGCAACTTTCAGGGCCACAGGCAATGGGTGACCTCCCAGTCCATGTGGTGCCAACTCTTGCTTTACCTGGCACACGTTGTCAACCATTCCCTGAGACAGATGCACTGTTCTCCTCTGAACTCTGACAGTTGGAGGTAGGTAATGCTACGCCGGAATACCCGTGGTCGGCAGTATCACCTCCGAGGTTCTACCTTGCATTGGGGGCTATGTCTATGACACCTCTCTCTTATGTAGACGTGAGTATGAGCCTTGAAGTTCAATGCTTGGGAGCTAAGCATCTAAAGTGTTAAATATTGGGTGTCAATCAGTGGCACACTCATGCACTGCAATGCTGACTAAATTGGCACATTCGACATTTCAACGAAGGGTCAGGGAGTTGATTAGGCAACTGGGTTCCCTTTGTGACAGGCGAGGCACATCTGATGTGTGTGAAGACTGCCATTAGCATGTCATCTTTTATCCTTAAAGAACACCCTCATTCCCCCAGTTCACATGGGCTACGGATTAAACAAGCCTGCCAGCTGGAACAGCCAACCACCCAGACACTAATCCCTAATGGCTTGATCTCCTCTGGGCCTTGAACTTCTATACAACTCTGTCCCCTGTGCTTATTCAGTCTGATTTCTCATTGGACCCACTGAAGAACCTCACAGTCCCCCCAGTGCTGGTTCTATGGATTTGCCTCCTCCCATCCACTTTCCAACTGCTACTCTGAACAGCCAATCCCTCAGCGGTTATATCGCCACAAGCCCAGCAAGGAGGAAATGGGAAACGCTCTCTTCATACCATCCTCCAGACCCCTTCAGACCTAGAGTGCTCACAGACATGAAGAGCTGCAAAGGCCCTCCCTCCATGATGCTGGGTGAGCATCGGAGGTGAGGTCACCATGTTATCGTTTTCATTCAGCTGTTGTAAATTGTGTCGGTGACAGATGAATATTCATGGAGGGAGGTGAGGTCTCAGCGGGTGGGCTCATTAATATTGTGATGTATTAAGATGAGGGGCGTCATTCTCCGCCGGCGGGAGTCTCCGTTTTGCCGACGCCCGGGGGTTGCCCGACGGCGTGGGGCTGCCCCACAATGGGAAACCCCATTGACCGGCCGGTGTAACGGAGCATCCCGCCGGCGGGTCGGGGCAGAAATGTGGCGGGGCGGGATGGAGAATTTCGCCCCTAGTTCCGGACCTTCTGTGGTGTTTTTATCGTTACGTTTTGGCAAGGTGCCTGGAAAATCAGAAAATGCAATCTCATCGGCGTGAATCACATTTTACAATTCTCACCTAATTTCCCACCTGAATCACCATTCTCGCTGACAGCTAACTCAGGCTCAAAACCGCCCTCTTGACCTTTGGCCTCTCTCCAAATTTTCCAGTCCCACCTTTAACAATGCCAGCCATGGACAGGACCAGAAAATCCCAGCCTATGTCTCCTGCCAATGCAAGATGGCCACAAAGATGCCGGTAGTACCTATCTAAGCATGCACATTTGTTTTTTGAAATAAATTTAGAGTACCCAATTCATTTTTTCCAATTAAGAGGCAATTTAGTGTGGCCAATCCACTTAGCCTGCACATCTTTGGGTTGTGGGGGCGAAACCCACGCAAACACGGGGAGAATGTGCAAACTCCACACGGACAGTGACCTAGAGCCAGGATCGAACCTAGGAACTCGGCGCCGTGAGGCAACAGGGCTAATCCCTGCGCCACCGTGCTGCCCTGTACATTTGTTCACCTGTGTGCAGAACACCATTGATGGATTTTGTTCTTTCAAACTTGGGTGTGTCAGGGGCCATTTTCAAACCATAAAACACCATTATAAATTAATGTGGCATGATTAATGAAATGAGTGGAGAACTGCAATCAACTGCAGATAGGAAATCAGAAAAGGAACAGGTGCCACAGAAGCTAGCTGTGATATAGGCTAATGCTAGTCCAGCTTGAAAAACATCCCACAACATTACACACCTTCTACTTATTTTATTAGTCTGTGTCAGCTCTCCAGTTGCCTGATGTAAATTTCCAACAATGACACAAGCGAAAGGTAAAATACAAAAAGAATAACTGATAAACAGAAAATGCTGGACAGAACGAATAGATACAGCAGCTTTTGAGAAGAAGCTTAGAGTTAATGGCTGTTGCATTCAACTGAATATGCTTCAGAAGAGAAGACATCTTCTTCATCAGGTCTGCAATACGATGAAGACAATCACATGAATGATAAACTATTATTTTTGCTTATAATATGTAAAAGTGCACTATTCTCTTCAACTGTACTTTCCTTCAGTGTGTGTGCATGTGTGATTTTTTTCAGTGAGTGGCTTTGCATTAGGTTTCAGGCTGAGTGTGCAAATAAACAATCATCGTCCTTTATTTAAACCCACAAAAAGCTTGCTGCTGGTTTTCATATCATCCACACACTGTTAAAGCATACTCATACACCCTTCCTCTCAGAAGCTTACTAATTACAGACAGTGGGAAGGGAACAGGGACATCAGAAGTGTCCTCTCACCCTGTCCATAACATTGCCTGTTTCATTGCAGACACTTTAGCCACTTAAGTAGCCATTGGGATTTCAACAGGAGCAGTAAGACTGAAATGCCCCCCTACCCGGGCCAGGACGGGAATCCCTGGTCGTGCACTCAGAGCCTGCGTGGACCAGCTGGCAAAGGTATTTGCGGACATCTTTAATCTGTCCCTACTCCACTCCGAGGACCCCACCTGCTTCAAGAAGACCACCATTATACCGGTGCCAAAGAAGAACCAGGCAACGTGCCTCAATGACTACTATTCGGTGGCCCTGACTTCAGTCATAATGAAGTGCTTCAAGAGGTTGATCATGAAGCGCATCACCTCCATACTCCCAGAGCGCCTTGATCCACTGTAATTCGCATACCGTCGCAACCGGTCCACAGCAGACACCATTTCCCTGACCCTACACTCATCCCTAGAGCATCTCGACAACAAGGACTCCTACATCAGACTCCTATTTATTGACTACAGCTCCGCCTTCAACACCATAATCCCAGCCAAGCACATATCAAAGCTCCAAAACCTAGGACTTGGCTCCCCACTCTGCAACTGGATCCTCGATTTTCTGATCAACAGACCACAATCAGTAAGAATGAACAACAACACCTCCTCCACAATAGTCCTCAATACCGGGGCCCCGCAAGGCAGCATACTTAGCCCCCTACTCTACTCCCTGTACACACACGACTACATGGTTCCAACTCCATCTACAAGTTTGCTGATGATACGACCATAGTGGGCCGGATCTTGAATAACGACAAGTCAGAATACAGGAGGGAGATAGAGAACCTAGTGGAGTGGTGCAGCGACAACAATCTCTCCCTCAATGCCTGCAAAACTAAAGAGCTGGTCATTGACTTCAGGAAGCAAAGTACTGTACACACCCCTGTCAGCATCAACGGGGCCGAGGTGGAGATGGTTAGCAGTTTCAAATTCCTAGGGGTGCACATCTCCAAAAGTCTGTCCTGGTCCACCCATGTCGATGCTAACACCAAGAAAGCATAACAGCGCCTGTACTTCCTCAGGAAACTAAGGAAATTTGGCATGTCCACATTAACCCTTACCAACTTTTACAGATGCACCATAGAAAGCATCCTATCTGGCTGCATCACAGCCTGGTATGGCAACTGCTCGGCCCAGGACCGCAAGAAACTTCAGAGTCGTGAACACCGCCCAGTCCATTACATGAACCTGCCTCCCATCCATTGACTCCATTTACACCTACCTCCCGCTGCCTGGGGAAAGACCCCTCCCACCCGGCTTACTCACTCTTCCAACTTCTTCCATCGGGCAGGAGATACAGAAGTCTGAGAACACGCATGAACAAACTCAAAAACAGCTTCTTCCCCGCTGTTACCAGACTCCTAAATGACCCTCTTGTGGACTGACTTCATTAACACTACACCCTGTATGCTTCATCCGATGCCGGTGATTATGTAGTTACATTGTATACCTTGTGTTGCCCTATTATGTATTTTCTTTTCTTCCCTTTTCTTCCCATGTACTTAACGATCTGTTGAGCTGCTCGCAGAAAAATACTTTTCACTGTACCTCGGTGCACGTGACAATGAACAAATCCAATACCCTCACCCCCACCCCAGCATTCCAATCCTCCCAAGTCCTACCTTTCAGAATTGTAACAAATTAAAATAATTAATTGAGCACAACAAAAATAATGGGACTTTACATGGACCTGAAAGGATTTAAGTTATAATCTGCTCCTGAACGCTGTGAAATATTACACTTCTAGAATAAGTCTCTGTAAGGCTGTACTACCCAAACTGGAAAATGTAAAATTAATGCCACTGTCAATCATCATTATTGGTTTGCAATTCAGTCCAGGGCTATTCGTAGATACTGAGTGATCCACTCATTCTTTCGCTGTTTCTGCATAATTTTGAAAAATTATTTTCTTTTATCTGATGAGGCATTTATCCGGCTCCCTTTCTGAATTACAAATTTAATTATCACAAGATGAAGAATTACTTTGGCAACAATTTATCCTTAGATACGGTTAATTTACTTTATATGAGAGTTGACAAAAAACATAAGCTAGATTTTGGCTTTCGAATGCATTATTATAGACCGGATGCCTTGTCCAAGTATTGAGATATTCAGTCCCTTCAAAAGGATGGGTGGTCTCATAAAATCAAGCAACGATACAATCCGCAACAGACTCAAGTCCAATTTCTCAAATGTTTGAGTTCTCCAATTGGGCAAGCACTTACTCCATTAGCATTCCCACCCCACGTCAATCGTGCATTGAGTGCCTTTGAATGAGGGCTCCCCCCCCCCCCCCCCCCCCCCCCCCACCCCACACCAGGAGCCCACAAGCAGCTCTGCATGATGAGACCCTCCTGCCCCTTGCTCGGTTAATAGCAGTGATGGCAGGATGAAGCCCCAAAGTGGGCATTTATTGATGAATTACCCACTTAAGAGCCTCAATTGGTGGCAGGGTATAAAGGCTGCCCATCGGGGTTCCAGCAATGGACTTAATCAGGGTGTGGTTGGGAAGGTGGCGGAGTTCCCACCCGTGACCCTGCTGCCCTATTAAATGCCACTCTGCCAACAAATTCACCACATGGGAGCACAATAAATTCTATCCTACATTGAATCAGTTTGTCCTCAGTTCGAGAAACTTTGTGTTCTGCCAGGACCTCTCAGAATCAGTCTAAACACGGGCTGATGAAAGGTCATCAACTTGAAATGTTAACTCTCTCCATGGATGGTGAAGGACCTGCTGAGTATTTCCAGCATTTTCTGTTATTATTACTATTTCAAGCAATATGCATTTAAACGGTCAAGACCAGCTTAACTTCAAATGCTAAAACTAGAGAAGATAAAGCAATGTTTGGAGATAGAGGGGTTGATTATCACTACCAGTGACTTCAAACTGGGATTATTAGCCTTACTGCCTCATGTACAATTTCAAAGGGACCTACTACCAAAGTATCTGTTTCATATGAAAATTATAGTTCTATTTACAGCATGGGTCATTTTTGGTCATAGCAGACATGTAAACTGTGTACAGTTTCATGAGCAATGCAATTCCAAGCCTACCAAAAATAAATTCCCTCTACCAGGTCTTACTCTGAGCAAAAGCAGTGTACAACCTTGGTTATTTTCCCCAGGCCTGTTTATTGCAATGTGAATGAATAGGTTCTCCATGTTGAAGACTATTAGCCTCCTCAGCAATTCTTGCTCTACAATAATAGCTCCCTCATCATCAATAAAATACGTCATTTTATTTTCTATACTAATAATTTGCACTTTTCTCAGTCGGTATTTTGCGTTACTCCCAACATAGTAACATATAAAGGTCGCAAAGTTCACATCCTGCTTGTTAATGTGCTAAATTGTGATTTTCCCAGCTGATCTCTGATTGGGCATCTTAATTTATTGCCAGAATTAAACTTCTAGAGGTTATCTTATATTTCTGTATGCGGAGTAGCTGAAGATCTTATTGGGGATCTTATTGAAACTTACAAGATATTGAGCGAGCTAGATAGAGTGGACGTGGAGAGGATGGGCAGGGTTCTCCATTGCCCAACACCAAAATCGTGTTTGGTGATCGGGCGGAGTGGGATCATAGATTATCATAGATTATCATAGAATTTACAGTGCAGAAGGAGGCCATTCGGCCCATCGAATCTGCACCGGCTCTTGGAAAGAGCACCCTACCCAAGGGCAACACCTCCCCTATCCCCATAACCCAGTAACCCCACCCAACACTAAGGGCAATTTTGGACACTAAGGGCAATTTATCACGGCCAATCCACCTAACCTGCACATCTTTGGACTGTGGGAGGAAACCGGAGCACCCGGAGGAAACCCACGCACACACGGGGAGGATGTGCAGACTCCGCACAGACAGTGACCCAAGCCGGAATTGAACCTGGGACCCTGGCGCTGTGAAGCAATTGTGCTATCCACAATGCTAATGCGCGGCCCGGGACCCAGCCATTCGGCACGGGAGATAGGAGTATCAGTCAGCACCAATGCTAGCCCCTCACCAGTACCGGAATCTGTGATGGTTTCGCGCCGATTTGCCGGTCGTGATTCACTACGGTTCCCACGCTGGCGTCGGCATTTAGTCGCAGAAATGGAGAATCCAGCCCGATATTTCCACCAGTCAGAAAAACTAGAACCCGAGGACACAGCCTCAGGCTGAAGGGACGATCCTTTAAAACTGAGATGAGAAGGAATTCAGGGTGGTGAATCTGTGGAACTTTGGCGCAGAAGGTTGTGGAGGCCAAGTCACTTAGTGTCTTTAAGACAGAGATAGATAGGTTCTTGATTAATAAAGAGATCAGGAGTTATGGGGAGAAGACAGGAGAATTGGAGATGAGAAACATATCAGCCAATGGCAGAACAGACTCGATGGGCCAAATGGCCAAATTCTGCTCCTATGTCTTATGGTCTTATGCTTTTATGAAGACATTTACGAACAGGTAATTGTACGAAGAATATTAATACCACCTAATCTTCTACAACCAACACCAGCGATATTCAATGACATATTGATATTATTCTACTGTTTAATCTGCTATATTTGTGTCTCTGGAGATGTGATATGCTATTTACTAACATGTTTGTGCATATGTGAAGTCGCTGAATAAAGCATTAATAATTGAGAGAAAATATAGCATAAAAAGTAAGCTTGTATAGACATTTTCAGGACTTGCACTATTAAAACCATTTTTTAATATGAGTGAAAAACCCAATGATTCCTCCCTCCATATCCCAGCTGATTTGTAATACATTTATGGTTAATCTTGAGGCAGTTATAGGATGGGGAGTGTGGAGTGAGGCGATGCACAGGGTGAATTCGACCTCCTCGTGTGAAAGGAGAGTTTGATACACAGGGTGCACATGACTCCGGCGAGGATGAGTGGGTTCTTCCATGGGGCAGACGAGTGTGAGGAGTGTGGGTGGGGGCCCAGTGAACCATGAGCCTCTGTTTTAGGGCTGCGAGAAGTTGGCGGTTCTGGGAGGGGGTGTTTGGGACACTCGCAAAGATTGTGGGGGTAGATGCCGGGCCGGACCCTGTGGTGGCAATTTTGGGGGTATCGGAAATGCCGGAGCTGATGGAGGGGAGGAAGGCCGATGTGGTGGACTTTGCCTCTCTAGTTGCCCAGCGAAGGATTTTACAGGAATGGCGGTCGACAGCGCCACCGGAGGTGCGGCCTGGCTGGGGGACCGATACGAATTGCTTCGGTTGGAGAAGATTAAGTTTGAATTGAGGGGATCAGGGGAGGGCATTGAAACATGTTGGGGACTGTTCGCGACTATGTTTGAGGAATTGTTCATCAAGGGGAGTAATGAGAGAGGGGAGGAGGGAGAGGGGGAGAAAAGGGGAAAGACGTGTACAAAAATGTGATGTGGAGAATATTGCCCAATTTATTCTTGTTTTTGTACTTTTGAATATGTTTGTAATAAAATGAATTTAAAGAAAAATAAATTCTGAGGCCATCGGGGGCTGGGGTTAGGGTGGGCGGGGGGATGAGGATAGGAGGGAGGTAGGGGTCGGTGTGAGGAGGGAAGGGAGGTCAGGGTGGGGGTGAGGAGGGGAGGGAGGTAGGGGTTGGGGTGAGGAGGGGAGGGAGGGAGGTACGGGTGGGGGTGAGGAGGGGAGGGAGGTAGGGGTTGCGGTGAGGAGGGGAGGGAAGGAGGTGAGGAGGGGAGGGAGCGAGGTAGGGTGGGGGTGAGGTGGGGAGGGAGGTAGGGGTTGGGGTGAGGAGGGGAGGGAAGGAGGTAGGGGTGGAGGTGAGGAGGGGAGGGAAGGAGGTAGGGGTGGAGGTGAGGAGGGGAGAGAGGGAGGTAGGGGTGGGGGTGAGGAGGGGAGGGCTGGAGGTAGGGGGTGGAGGTGAGGAAGGGATGGAGGGAGGTAGGTGTGGGGGCGAGGAGGGGAGGGAGGGACGTAGGGGTCGGGGTGAGGAGGGGAGGGAGGTAAGGGTTGGGGTGAGGAGGAGAGGAAGGGAGGTAGGGGTTGGGGTGAGGAGGAGAGGAAGGGAGGTAGGGGTGGGTGTGAGGATGGGAGGGAGGTAGGGGTTGGGGTGAGGAGGGGAGGGAAGGAGGTAGGGGTGGAGGTGAGGAGGGGAGAGAGGGAGGTAGGGGTGGGGGTGAGGAGGGGAGGGATGGAGGTAGGGGTTGGAGGTGAGGAGGGGATGGAGGGAGGTAGGTGTGGGGGTGAGGAGGGGAGGGAGGGACATAGGGGTGGGTGTGAGGAGGGGACGGACGTAGGGTTTGGGGTGAGGAGGGGAGGGAGGGAGTTAGGGGTGGGGGTGAGGAGGGGAGGGAGGTCGGGGTGAGGGTGAGGATGGGAGGGAGGTAGGGGTTGAGGTGAGAAGCGGAGGGAGGGAGGGAGGGGTGGGGGTGAGGAGGGGAGAGGTGGTGGTTCCACGGGGAGCACCAATAATTGCAGTTTAAATTGGCTTTATTTTCTGTAAGAAAACAGAGGAGAATTATGCTCTTTTCCAGGGCTATTATCCGGCATTATGAAAGTCCATGAACTCTTAAAGCAAAACAGAATATCTGTAGGCTAGCTAAATTCTTGTCATACATAATACGAGCAAACTAAGGAAGGTTATGAACTTTCCATAGTATATTAGGTGTTCACTGAAGAACAACATCAGCTCTGATGGACTTAGAAACAATGCCTGACAGCTGTAGAAAGCTGGGAGACCATGCTAGTGACTATATTTATTTTATGGATATTTTTTGTCATTTATTGACCCATACATCACGATTGTATACAATTTACAAATTGAAATAAATTACTTTCAGTGACATTATGTAGTTTTGATACATAGAATTTTTCTCCCCCAAGTAATTAATTAAATATGTCATAACAAATATAATCTTCAGATCCCATCTGGAGACACATGATTGATGCCTGCGAATCGGCTGCTGTTGTCTCAGTGAGTTTTGTAATTTGACAGATTGGAATTATTAAACTGGTAAATTAGCCTAAGTGGCACCATTCTTATTTTACTTTGAGAGGCATTTGTCATTGCTCGACTAAAAAATAACAGAGTTGTCACATTAATTTTAACTACTTATCTTTCAAAGTTGTGTCAGTCATGGCTCAGTTGGGAGCCTTCTAGCCTGAGTTGCAAAGCTCTAAGTTTAAGTCTCACTCCAGGAGTTGAGCATAGAAATCAATGCTGACACATCAGTGCAATAGTGAGGGACTGCTGCACTGTCTGAGCTGCTGTCTTTCAGATGAACCAATTAGCCAAGCCCCCAAATACCTTTTCCGGTGGGTTTAAAAGATCCCATGGCACAATTGCGAAGAGGAAGAAGAAAGTTAAACCCAGTGTCCTGAATGAAATTTATTCCTCAATCAATGTCATTAAAAATAAACCACATTATCTGGTCATTATCACATTGCTGCTGGAACTTGCTGACTCCTATGTTCCTATATTACAGCAGTCACAACACTTTTATTATAATCTTTATTGACACAAGTAGACTTACATTAACACTGCAATTAAGTTACTGTGAAAAGCCCCTAGTCGCCACATTCCGGCGCCTGTTGGGGTACATAGACGGAGAATTCAGAATGTCCAAATTACCTAATAGCACTTTCGAGACTTGTGGGAGGAAACCGGAGCACCTGGAGGAAACCCACGCAAACATGGGGAGAACGTGCAGATTCCACACAGACAGGAACCCAAGCCGGGAATCGAACCTGGGACCCTGGAGCTGTGAAGCAACAGTGCTACCCACTGTGCTACCTAAAGTGCTTCATTGGCTGTAAAACACTATGAGATGCCTGGTGATCATAAAAAGTGCTGATAAAATGCCAGTCATGCAATAGATTAGTCCCTCATTTTGGTCATTGATTCAGTACTCAAAACTTACTTGAGGTGAAATCTCTCCTGAAGTGTGGTAGGCCAATCTGGCATCATGAGCTCTGACCTCACCTCGGGTTAATATAATTTAAATAAAAATGATGCTTTGCAAATGACTCTCGCTAGACTCTTGAGGGAAGGAAAGAGCAAAATGTAGCAGTATAAAAATGTTGCATATAAAGGAATATGAGATGTGGGCCATCTTGGTCCTGAGAGGTGTTTTGTTCTCTGCCTTGCTCTATCAGGATGGCTTCGATGTGTAGTGTTGATCAGGGAACAACGAGTCTTGTAATAGAACAAAACTATTTTATTAAACACTGCTAACTGGATTCGACACTTATCCCTAAGAACTAAACAGTTGATTGATCACACAAAAAATATACTCACTATACTCATCTATATCTAACTCAGTAACAGATTAAACCACTACTGTCTTGCTCTTTCACTATCTTCAGTTCTCCTAGCCAGCTCCTGCTCCTAACACCTACTCCAACCTTCTGTCCCACAAGGCTCAGCATCATCCCTTATATACTTCTAGGATTAGCTCCCTCCAGTGGCTGTCTGTATACATTTTGTTTTGGGCCAGGGTTTAGAAACTCCAAAGTATATTATGGAGTTCACCTGACCTGTAGCTTTTTGTTGAATTTGGCTCGGATGAGCACAAGAGCCTTCACTTGAGGTGTGATTCAACAGTCTTCCCAGACACTTTAATCAAAATAAGCTTTATTCTAAGAACTTATTTATAACATTTATAAATAACCAAACAGCAAGAGGTTTTATCAATTACAAACATAAAGACCCCCCACCCCCACCCAGCTACAATAATCTATGTATAACACTTAATGAATTCTCCCTTAACTGTTCCAATTCAAAAACAAAATCCCATAAACCAAAAAAAACCTTGTTCAAGGGCATGACTCAGCACTCTGCACTCTCACTTGAATAAGACTGGCTTTCCCTGAGATTCTGACCCCGTCTCACCAGCAGGTTTGAACCCTTTCAGAAAGCAAACTATATCTAAAGCTACCACCAAGGTGATTTTTACTGGAACATATTTAAAATGAAAATAGAGAGGCAGGCCAAAATACTTCTGTTCTCTGTCTGAGTTCACAGCAGCCAAATGTGAAAGCGAAACTAAAAACAGCTTGCAGAGCCACAGCCCAGCTCCACCCACACCAAAGCCATGTGATAAGACAAAAACCGAGGTAGTATGGGCTGAGGTTAGAAACAGGAAAGGAGAGGTCACCCTGTTGGGAGGTTTCTATAGGCCTCCAAATAGTTCTAGGGATGTAGAGGAAAGGATGGCGAGGATGATCCTGGATAAGAGCGAAAGTAACAGGGTAGTTATTATGGGAGACTTTAACTTTCCAAATATTGACTGGAAAGGATATAGTTCGAGTACATTAGATGGGTCGTTTTTTGTACAGTGTGTGCAGGAGGGTTTCCTGACACAATATGTTGACAGGCCAACAAGAGGCGAGGCCACGTTGGATTTGGTTTTGGGTAATGAACCAGGCCAAGTGTTGGATTTGGAGGTAGGAGAGCACTTTGGGGACAGTGACCACAATTCGGTGACATTTACGTTAATGATGGAAAGGGATAAGTATACACCGCAGGGCAAGAGTTATAGCTGGGGGAAGGGCAATTATGATGCCATTAGACGTGACTTGGGGGGATAAGGTGGAGAAGTAGGCTGCAAGTGTTGGGCACACTGGATAAGTGGAGCTTGTTCAAGGATCAGCTACTGCGTGTTCTTGATAAGTATGTACCGGTCAGGCAGGGAGGAAGGCGTAGAGCGAGGGAACCGTGGTTTACCAAAGAAGTGGAATCTCTTGTTAAGAGGAAAAAGGAGGCCTATGTGAAGATGAGGTGTGAAGTTTCAGTTGGGGCGATGGATAGTTACAAGGTAGCGAGGAAGGATCTAAAGAGAGAGCTAAGAAGAGCAAGGAGGGGATATGAGAAGTATTTGGCAGGTAGGATCAAGGAAAACCCAAAAGCTTTCTATAGGTATGTCAGGAATAAGCGAATGACGAGGGACAGAGTAGGACCAGTCAAGGACAGGGATGGGAAGTTGTGTGTGGAGTCTGAAGAGATAGGCGAGATACTAAATGAATATTTTTCGTCAGTATTTCACTCAGGAAAAAGATAATGTTGTGGAGGAGAATGGTGAGACCCAGGCTATTAGAATAGATGGCATGGAGGTACGTAGGGAAGAGGTGTTGGCAATTCTGGACAGGCTGAAAATAGATAAGTCCCCGGGGCCTGATGGGATTTATCCAAGGATTCTCTGGGAGGCCAGGGAAGAGATTGCTGGACCTTTGGCTTTGATTTTTATGTCATCATTGGCTACAGGAATAGTGCCAGAGGACTGGAGGATAGCAAATGTGGTCCCTTTGTTCAAAAAGGGGAGCAGAGACAACCCCGGCAACTATAGACCGGTGAGCCTCACGTCTGTAGTGGGTAAAGTCTTGGAGGGGATTATAAGAGACAAGATTTATAATCATCTAGATAGGAATAATATGATCAGGGATAGTCAGCATGGCTTTGTGAAGGGTAGGTCATGCCTCACAAACCTTATCGAGTTCTTTGAGAAGGTGACTGAACAGGTAGACGAGGGTAGAGCAGTTGATGTGGTGTATATGGATTTCAGCAAAGCATTTGATAAGGTTCCCCACGGTAGGCTATTGCAAAAAATACGGAGGCTGGGGATTGAGGGTGATTTAGAGATGTGGATCAGAAATTGGCTAGCTGAAAGAAGACAGAGGGTGGTGGTTGATGGGAAATGTTCAGAATGGAGTTCAGTTACAAGTGGCGTACCGCAAGGATCTGTTCTGGGGCCGTTGCTGTTTGTCATTTTTATCAATGACCTAGAGGAAGGCGCAGAAGGGTGGGTGAGTAAATTTTCAGACGATACTAAAGTCGGTGGTGTTGTCGACAGTGTAGAAGGATGTAGCAGGTTACAGAGGGATATAGATAGGCTGCAGAGCTGGGCTGAGAGGTGGCAAATGGAGTTTAATGTAGAGAAGTGTGAGGTGATTCACTTTGGAAGGAATAACAGGAATGTGGAATATTTGGCTAATGGTAAAGTTCTTGGAAGTGTGGATGAGCAGAGGGATGTAGGTGTGCATGTACATAGATCCCTGAAAGTTGCCACCCAGGTTGATAGGGTTGTGAAGAAGGCCTATGGAGTGTTGGCCTTTATTGGTAGAGGGATTGAGTTCCGGAGTCAGGAGGTCATGTTGCAGATGTACAAAACTCTGGTACGGCCGCATTTGGAGTATTGTGGTTCTGGTCACCGCATTATAGGAAGGACGTGGAGGCTTTGGAGCGGGTGCAGAGGAGATTTACCAGGATGTTGCCTGGTATGGAGGGAAAATCTTATGAGGAAAGGCTGATGGACTTGAGGTTGTTTTCGTTAGAGAGAAGAAGGTTAAGAGGAGACTTAATAGAGGCATACAAAATGATCAGGGGGTTAGATAGGGTGGACAGTGAGAGCCTTCTCCCGCAGATGGAAATGGTTGGCACGAGGGGACATAGCTTTAAACTGAGCGGTAATAGATATAGGACAGAGGTCAGAGGTAGGTTCTTTCCGCAAACAGTAGTGAGGCTGTGGAATGCCCTACCTGCAACAGTAGTGAACTTGCCAACATTGAGGGCATTTAAAAGTTTATTGGATAAACATATGGATGATAATGGCATAGTGTAGGTTAGATGGCTTTTGTTTCGGTGCAACATCGTGGGCCGAAGGGCCTGTACTGCGCTGTATCGTTCTATGTTCTATGTTCTAAAGGGACACTCCCATGACAATTTCATTAACCTTATGTTATCTTCATGTATGATAATACCACAAGAGGTTCATATTGACACAAACATTTTAGATGGTGCATAGAAGATCAGAGTTAAGAGTTCCTACTTGACACACTGGTATCGAGAAAACACATTGTGTGAAGGAGCTATTGCTGGCACACAAGTTAGGCTAACAATTATGATGATACTGAAGTTGTGTGCAGAGGCATTATTATTGAGTAAAAGTAATATTTCATTTCACATGTTATACATAAATGGTTTTTTTATAGTAGGCAATCATTAGAGTCCATCTCTATAAATATAAAAGACAACAAAGAACAAAGAAATGTACAGCACAGGAACAGGCCCTTCGGCCCTCCAAGCCCGTGCCGACCATACTGCCCGACTAAACTACAATCTTCTACACTTCCTGGGTCCGTATCCTTCTATTCCCATCCTATTCATTTATTTGTCAAGGTGCCCCTTAAATGTCCCTATCGTCCCTGCTTCCACTACCTCCTCCGGTAGCGAGTTCCAGGTACCCACTACCCTCTGCGTAAAAAACTTGCCTCGTACATCTACTCTAAACCTTGCCCCTCTCACCTTAAACCTATGCCCCCTAGTAATTGACCCCTCTACCCTGGGGAAAAGCCTCTGACTATCCACTCTGTCTATGCCCCTCATAATTTTGTATACCTCTATCAGGTCGCCCCTCAACCTCCTTCGTTCCAGTGAGAACAAACCGAGTTTATTCAATCGCTCCTCATAGCTTATGCCCTCCATACCAGGCAACATTCTGGTAAATCTCTTCTGCACCCTCTCTAAAGCCTCCACATCCTTCTGGTAGTGTGGCGACCAGAATTGAACACTATACTCCAAGTGTGGCCTAACTAAGGTTCTATACAGCTGCAACATGACTTGCCAATTCTTACACTCAATATAAGAGTAAAATAATCAGGCTTACATTCTCCACCTAATGCTGTTACTGAACTCAATCTGATCATTAAAAAAGAACAGGCTCCCTCTTGATTGCCCAATGAGTGTTGTCTTCTGACCTGTATGGCGTAATGTTGCTTTGGGCAATATACCGTATGGGTCAGAAAATGTAGCAGGCAGGCAGTAATTCATACTTCACAATGGGCCTTGAGATAAATCCAGGCTTGCTATCAGTCACTCCATGCTGACTTTCTAGTATCTTACATGTGAGGACTTGGCTGAGGATATAGCTTTTTGATGAAACCTACGTTCAAAAACCGAACACTTAGAGCGGGATTTTCTTCTCTTCAGTGAAGTAGTAGGAGAAGCGCCACTACAGCGCCAAGGTAGAGGTGCCAGTTAAAGGGACAGGTGAGTCCTGTGAAGAATTTAGGTCAAGATTTTATTGGATTTGGCAATTTGTTTAGGGTCGAAATGGAGGGAGGGAAGAACACCAGCAAGCCAAACATTCTCCATTGTCACACTTCTCAGGATTTAGAGTTGCTAGCACAGGGACTGCCATCAGGATTCTTCTGACTGTCCTTGGGAGTAGCAGTTAAAGGAAAGGATACAAGGAAATTATTCTGGGAATCTTGTTCCACCCCATCCCACTAATATGTGCATGTAGGATCTGGGGAAGGGCAATGGATAATGCTCCCTGCAGGAGCAGGGGAAGGGAAATTAAGATCAAAGGAGTTAGGTTTTCCAGCTCAAATTTAGCCCATTTACCATTTATTTCAGAAGTCACCAGGGGAGAAAATACAGCTCTTACTATCAATGCCTGGGCTCCCATATGATGCACGGCACTCACACAATAGGGATCGATTGTGGAATTGTTCCTCAGTATGAGTCAGTGTTTAGGGGAAAACATATCAAACAAAACAGGACATATCAGAGGAAGGAAAGCATTCAAACAGTTTTGATATAAATTGAAAGCGAGTCAACTAATGCTTAATAGATTCACTCCCACTGTGCAGCTGAGTCAAATACATTACAGCGCGAGGGGCCTGAAGCCAATTGTACCTATCTGATGACAGCTTCAGCTGAAGAACTCTAACTCCATTTCATTGCTTTTTCCCTGTATTTCCTATTCTTTTCTGAACAGTCACGGTGTTGCATATGGATCCCAGATATCTTCTTTGTCTTCAAAGTCTTCTGAGGGAAGCTACTGCATGGCTCCATAATGCATTGGCTCAGTAACATTGTCGTATGGAGTATGTTAATACCACAGGACATTTTTTTTTCATTTCCGATAATAGCCTGTAGAATTCTCATGTGGTTCAGTGTTAAATAGATCGGCTTTGATTAACCACTGTTCCAGACTGGAAGTAGACTTAAAAAGACTTTGCACATGGATGTATTTATCTTTGGTGCTCAATGTTTATTAGCTAGAACTGATTGAGATTGAAGCAAGAGTCAATTCCAATTGTCCAAATAAGAATCTATGCTACTTAAACACAGATACAAATGCTGTATAACGAGCATTTTGATTGTCTCAGAACTTATGTAAAACTGCTGTGTTCAGGCAGCAAGTGGTGTAATGTCATGCCAAGCCAACGCACTTGCCCTGCCGAATACGCAATACACCCAAATCTCTATCTCAAATAATCCCTATTTACTGAAAAAGATCTGTTACAATTGCAAATAACACAATACCCGTCTAGAGAGAACCTGGCTGAAAAATAACACATTAGCAATGTCCAATGTTTGGTTCACCTCCCTATCTCAATCACAGCTCTCAGAAATGGAGGCAAACGGGCTTCCGGTTGCAGTGATGCACTGTTTCGCACGTTTCGGCAGCTCCCGTTCTAACAGACTTTTGGGCTCTTATCGGTAGCCCCAACGGAATTTTTTTTCGACCTAACCCAGTGTGGGATGACGAGGAAAGGAGTCCCCCTGGGTGTGTATGGAAAGGAGCGGCGGTAGTGGCCAGATTGCGAAGGATCCTTTGGAGCAGCGGCAGAGACGAGAAGGCGGCGGATGGAGCCCAGATGGTATGAGGCCCGGACCAGCAGGAGTTTCTCCGACGATGTGTGGAGGAGCTTAAGAAAGAGGTGCTGGCGCCGATGCTACTGGCAATCGAGGGACTGAAGGAAACACAAAAGGTCCAGGCGATGGAGCTCCGTGGAGTGAAGGCAAATGCAGCCGAGAATGAAGATGAGATACAGGGCCTGGTGGTAAAAACACAAGACACATGAGGCACTACACAAGAGGTGCATAGAAAGGCTGGAAGACCTGGAGAACAGCTCGAGGAGGAAAAACCTACCAATTCTAGGTCTCCCCGAAGGAGCAGAGGGAGCTGATGTTGGGGCTTATGTGAGCACGATGCTCCACACGCTAATGGGAGCTGAGGCCCCAACGGGCCCCCTGGAAGTGGAGGGAGCGTACCGGGTCCTCGTGAGAAGACCAAAGGCAGGTGAAACACCAAGAGCAATAGTGGTGAAGTTCCATCGCTACATGGACAGAGAGATGGTCCTGAGCTGGGCCAAGAAGGCACGGAGTAGCAAATGGGAGAATGCGGTGATACGTGTGTATCAGGACTGGAGTGCGGAGGTGGCGAGAAGGAGGGTGAGCTTTAACTGGGCCAAGGCGGTGCTCCATAGGAAGAAAATACAATTTGGGATGCTGCAGCCGGCACGATTGTGGGTCACGCATCAGGGCAAGCACCACTACTTCGAGATGGCGGATGAGGCATGGACATTCATCCAAGAAGAGAAACTGGACTAGATTTGAGAGTTTGATGTTTGGAGAGAAGCAGCGAGGTGGTGGTACAGGAATGTAAAGTGGGGAAAGGGGAATTTCTCTCCCCCCGATGGGGGGGACACGAAGAAATGTGTGCGCCGGTGGGAAAAAAGGGACAGGGAAGGGGAATGAGGGAACTGCGCCATAGGGAGCGGGGCCGAGAGGAAAGCGCGGGTATTTTCCCGCGCTATGGAAATTATAGCGGGAAAACGGGCGCAGGAAGGAAGGGAGCCCCACACGCAGGGAGGTCAAAGAGTGAACGGGGGAAGCCGAGGTCAGCCAGAGTTAGCTGACTTCCGGAAGCAATATGGGGGGAGTAACCAAGCTAGAGGGGGATCTAGCGGGGGTGGGGGGTGGGGGGGATTAACTGGGTTGCTGCTGCTGAGTGCAAGGGGGAGCTGGTAAGAGATGAGGTGATCGGGGCGGGGGGACTGGGGGACTGACGGGTGCGCGGGACCTGGGTGGGGAGATGGCCTAAAAAAGGGGATGGCTAGTCGACGAGGGGGGGGGGGGAATGGCCCCCCAATCCGGCTGATCACGTGGAATGTGAGAGGCTTAAATGGACCGATTAAGAGGGCACGGGTGTTTGCGTACTTAAAGAGACTGAAGGCGGACGTAGTCATGCTCCAGGAGATGCTGAAGGTGGCAGATCAGGTTAGATTAAGAAAAGGATGGGTGGGACAGGTATTCCACTCAGGGTTGGACGCGAAAAACAGGAGGGTGGCAATATTGGTGGGGAAACGTGTATCATTCGAGGCTAAGAATATAGTGGTGGACAGTGGGGGCAGATATGTGATGGCGAGTGGCAGACTGCAGGGAGAGGCGGTTGTGCTGGTGAATGTATATGCCCCGAACTGGGCTGACGCGGGATTCATGAAGCGAATGCTGGGACGTATCCCGGACCTGGAGGTGGGAAGCTTGGTAATGGGGGGGGATTTTAACACAGTGCTGGATCCAGGGCTAGACCGGTCCAGATCCAGGACCGGGAGAAGGCCGGCAGAGGCCAAGGTGCTTAAGGGATTTATGGAACAAATGGGGGGAGTGGATCCCGTGGAGATTCGCCAGGCCGATGGCTAAAGAGTTCTCTTTCTTCTCCCACGTCCATAAGGTATACTCCCGGATAGACTTTTTCATTTTGGGAAGGGCACTGATCCCGAAAGTGGCAGGAACGGAGTACTCGGCCATTGCCGTTTCAGACCACGCCCCGCATTGGGTGGATTTGGAACTAGGAGAGGAAAGGGAGCAGCGCCCACTCTGTCGACTAGATATGGGACTACTGGCGGACGAGGGGGTCTGCGGAAGGGTGAGGGGGTGTATTGAGCGATACCTGGAGGTCAACGACGATGGGGAGGTTCAGGTGGGGGTAGTATGGGAAGCGCTGAAGGCGGTGGTTAGAGGAGAGCTGATCTCCATCAGAGCCCACAAGGGGAAACAAGAGGGCAAAGAAAGAGAGAGATTAGTGGGGGAAATTTTGAGGGTGGATAAAAAATATGCGGAGGCCCCAGACGAAGAGCTATACAGCGAAAGACGAAGACTACAGACGGAGTTTGACCTGCTGACCACGGGAAAGGCAGAGGCACAGTGGAGGAAGGCACAGGGGATGCAATATGAGTATGGGGAAAAGGCGAGCCGGCAGTTGGCCAACCAACTTTGGAAGAGGATGGCGGCGAGAGAGATCGGGGGAGTTAGGGACGAAACGGGAAATATGGAGCAGAGAGCAGGGAAAGTGAACGAGGTGTTCAAGACCTTTTATGAGAGGCTATATAAGTCCCAGCAGGTTTGGGGGCGCCAATCGAGGTGGATGAGGTGATTAAAGGACTGGGGAACATGCAGGCAGGGAAGGCCCCGGGACCAGACGGGTTTCCGGTGGAATTCTACAGGAAGTATATGGATCTGTTGGCCCCGCTCTTGGCGAGAACCTTTAATGAGGCTAAGGAAAAGGGGGATGCTATCCCCGACAGTGTCGGAGGCGACGATATCGCTAATCCTGAAACGAGATAAAGACCCGCTGCAATGCGGGTCATACAGGCCTATCTCACTCCTAAATGTAGATGCCAAACTGCTGGCAAAAGTGATGGCGACAAGGATAGAGGATTGCGTCCCAGGGTGGTGCATGACGACCAGACAGGGTTTGTAAAGGGGAGACAACTGAATGTTAATGTACGAAGGTTGCTGGGGGTGATGATGACGCCCCCACCGGAGGGGGAGGCAGAGATAGTGGCGGCGATGGATGCAGAGAACGCATTCGATAGGGTGGAGTGGGACTATCTGTGGGAGGTGCTGAAGAGGTTTGGGTTCGGTGAGGGGTTTATTAGATGGGTCAGACTCTTATATGGGGCCCCGGTGGCAAGCGTAGTCACAAACCGGCAAAGATCGGGGTATTTTCGGCTACATAGGGGTACAAGATAAGGGTGTCCCCTGTCTCCATTACTGTTCGCGTTGGCAATTGAACCACTGGCCATAGCGCTGAGGGATTCTAAGAAGTGGAGGGGGGTGCTTAGAGGGGGAGAGGAGCACCGAGTGTCACTCTACGCAGATGATCTACTGCTATACATTGCAGACCCGGTAGAGGGGATGCCAGAAGTAATGCAGATACTTAGGGAGTTTGGAGAGTTCTCGGGATACAAACGAAATATGGGGAAGAGCGAGCTTTTTGTAATGCACCCCGGGGAACAGGGAAGGGGGATAGATGCTCTGCCGCTGAGGAGAGTGGAAAGGAACTTCCGATACCTGGGGATCCAGGTGGCCAGGAACTGGGGAACCCTGCATAGACTTAACCTGACGCGACTGGTGGAGCAGATGGAGGAGGACTTTAAGAGGTGGGATATGGTGCCGCTATCGCTGGCGGGCAGAGTGCAGGCAGTTAAAATGGTGGTCCTCCCGAGGTTTCTTTTCGTGTTTCAGTGCCTCCCCATTCTGATCACAAAGGCCTTTTTTTAAAAAATAGACAGGAGCATTACGAGCTTTGTGTGGGCAGGAAAGACCCCGAGAGTAAAGAGGGGGTTCCTGCAGCGCAGTAGGGACAGAGGAGGACTGGCGCTGCCGAGTTTGAGCGACTACTACTGGGCCTCCAATGTGTCGATGATCTGTAAGTGGATGAGGGAGGAAGAGGGAGCAGCGTCGAAGAAGCTGGAGATGGCGTCCTGTAAGGGAACGAGCCTAAAAGCGCTGGTGACGGCGCCGCTGCCGTTCTCCCCGAAAAGGTACACCACAAACCCAGTGGTGGTGGCAAACGTGAGGATCTGGGGGCAGTGGAGGCGACACAGGGGAGTGACGGGTGCCTCGTGTGGTCCCCGATAAGGAATAACCACAGGTTTGTCCCAGGGAGGATGGATGGGGCGTTCCAGTGTTGGCAACGAGCAGGAATTCAGAAGCTGAGGGACCTTTTTGTAGACGGGACGTTTGCAAGTCTGGGAGCGCTAGAGGAAAAATATAAGTTGCCCCCAGGGAACGCCTTCCGGTATATGCAAGTGAGGGCATTTGCGAGGCAACAGGTGAGGGAATTTCTGCAGCTCCTGACGCAGGGGATCCAAGATAGAGTGATTTCTGGGGTATGGGTCGGACAGGGCAAAGTGTCCGAAATATACCGGGAGATGAGGGACGAGGGGGAGGCGATGATAGAGGAGCTGAAGGGAAAATGGGAAGAAGAGCTGGGGGAAGAGATTGAGGAGGGGCTATGGGCTGATGCCCTAAGTAGGGTAAATTCCTCGTCCTCGTGTGCCAGGCTTAGCCTGATTCAATTTAAGGTTCTCCATAGAGCACATATGACGGGAGCAAGAATGAGCAGGTTTTTCGGGATGGAGGACAGGTGTGGGAGGTGCTCGGGAAGCTCGGCGAACCACACACACATGTTCTGGTCGTGTCCGGCACTGCATGAGGTCTGGGGGGGCGTGGCAAGGGTAATTTCAAAGGTGATGAAGGTCCGGGTCAAGCCAGGCTGGGGGTTAGCTATATTTGGGGTTGCAGAAGAGCCGGGAGTGCAGGAGGCGAAAGAGGCCGATATTTTGGCTTTGCATCCCTAGTAGCCCGGCGCAGGATTCTACTAATGTGGAAGGAAGCGAAACCCCCAGGCGTGGAGGCCTGGATAAACGACACGGCAGGGTTCATAAGATTGGAACGAATAAAATTTGTGTTGAGAGGATCGGCTCAGGGGTTCTCCAGGCGGTGGCAACCGTTCCTTGACTATCTCGCGGAACGATAATGAAAAGATAGAAATGACAGCAGCAGCAACCCATGGGGGAGGGGGGGAGGGGGGAAGCACTATTTTGTGTTTTTGCTATTTGTTTCTTTTTTTTTAGTTGTTGCTGTTAGTTCACTATATTATTTAAATAATGTTATTTACCAGTTAATGTATAATCCCTTGTTGAGTTGTAAAAATGGAAAAATCTTTGTTTGAAAAATTTTAATAAAATATATATTTTTAAAAAAGAAATGGAGGCAAACTTGAGGATTTTTCAAACTCAGGCAAATGAATATCGACGGACACAAAAGAACAATCTGAAGCAGAAACATATAAGCATGGGAAGTTTATCTAGATTAATTTCATGAAGTCAATTTTATTTTCCATGTACACAGTTGGACCATAACTAACATGGAACCTGTACTTAGCACTGTAAGTGCTGCATTGAACTCGTTGGACAAGTAATGTGGAAAAATGCCCTTTGCTGCACTCATATCTCGAATAGCATGATGATCTTCAAATGGCAAACATTTCGTAAAAATAGCCCAAGAGTCTCCATTTTGGCCGGGGAATGAGGCAACAGACCTACTAAACATGTTTCATCCCTATGCTTGGCAGTAATTCAATCATATCACACAGTTCTTCAATAATGAATTGAAGGAATCCCAATTTTGCGCTCCTTCTGAGAATCTAACCGGCCTGATGCAGCTTTGTACTCTGGGCCATGTTTTCGTGGGAGTCCAGCTTTTTCTGTTGATCTGACACCGCTATCTTCAACTGCTGGGTCCTTAAAACACAGCTGTTCGCCTGACCTCTATCAGACTGCTCTTGTTCCAGTTCTCTCAACTATTTCTAAATCTGATACATATAACTGCCAGCGTTGAATTATTTGCTGGGAGTGCACAGTTCTTAGATACATGATTAATAATAAATGAAAAGCTGCCGGCAATATGTCTTTCTCATTTCGCTTTAAATCATTCTTGGAATTACTCAGGGGAAAACGTGGTGCTTATACTTCCAATGTTTCCAATCAATTTATCTGCTCCCTCCTGGGGTTTCTTTTTGCCTCTAAAGTTCCTCCGTGTCAATTGATTTTCTGAACATGATTTTCAAAGCCCAGAAGATTATTTTTGAGGTGTTTATTTCCTTGCTTCTTCCACTTGCCTTCCCGTTCTTGGATGAGAGGGCCTTTACCAATGTTATTGTATAATTAGCTGCTCTGGAGAGTGGGCACATGTCACACAGTGACAGGACTCCAGTGTTTTTTTCTTTCCATAATGAGTACAGGGCTTTGCGGTTTTGCCGCTATGCTACGATTGAGATAATTAATTCACCAGGTGAAGGAGTCGCTCCAGGGAGCAGTGTATTGGAGCTCAAATGCGTTTTGCCACGTATCATCATTCCTGCCAGCAATTTCTACCCCAGGCACTAAAATGCATTGGAGCAAATCCTGAGCTGGGTGAAGGCTCCCCATCCTAGCCATCAGCCATCAAAAACTAGTTCCACCCCATTTTCTGAGCAAGTTCTTAATGCTTCTCACCAAACTTTGGCAACGCTTATCAAATGATGCAAAGCAAGGCACTGGTAGTATAAATAATCCAGCTTGAAATTTAGATTGATGTGCATTGGGGAGTCCTTTCTATTAGTCGTCACAAGATGTCTTCATGAGAAGGCAATAAAGATCTCATTCCACTGGTTTCTTGCATAAAATAAAATTTAGGATCATTTATGTCAAACTTCCGCCCATGGCAACAATGGCACAGCAATAATAAAAGGCTGGAATAATTTATGCTTTAACCTTGTCCTCCTTTATAGTGTGGGGAAAAACACATTGCAGACAGGTAAAGACATTAATCACTCACAGGGATAGTTTGATGAGATCCATTGCCTTTATTATCAAATCAATCAAAATAGATTAGTTTTCCTCACAAAAGGCTTCAGACCAGAAGCGATCTTTCCTACTCACATAAACTCTAAATGACTCATAGCAGGGTTTCCTTTGGGTTCCCTTTACACTTCACCAGCCCAGTTTCTTAAATTTTACTCAATAATGCTGTGGGAGAAAAGAACGCAAGGAAAGAAACAAGCCCGGTAACAAGGTAACAAATGAAATAGCTTTTAAAAAAAGATATCGCGTTGGGTTTTACGTGCTCCCGCTGGATGTATTTCTGACGGGGTGGGGGGGTATTCGGCGCGTAGAATGGATTGGGTAGCTAGCCAACCCCTGAACCCTGTCACTATAATACACCAGGTCGACAGGCACTGAAATCAGCAGCCCGCCCACCAATATTGGGCTTGTTGGTTCGTGTGGGCAGTCGGATGGAAACAGGCATGATTGTTTTTTAAGGCCTACATGAAGAAAGGCAGAAAAGGAGGGAGGGCAACTGATTTGGTGGGTGGCCTGCGAGCATCAGGGGCAACCTCCAAAACCCAGCATCTCCACCCCATATCATATGGTCTGGGATCCTTCCTCATCCGAAACCCTGGACTTTCCTATCCAGGGCAATCCTGCAGCGTCCACTACTTAGCTCTGGTACTGGCAGGACTGATGGAGCTGCCACCCAATCAGATAGGTTGGCAGCACCCGAGGAGGGATTTTGTCCAATTGTTGTTCGAGTTAGCTCACCCACAGTGTGTTATGGCTGTGAGGTAGGTTTCCTCAGTGCTTGTGAGCTTTCGGTCGACTTTCCTTCCGGGGGAACAAACAGCCCGCCCGCCCCTTCTTGTAAAATTAAGCCCATTGGCCCAGAGCTTCCAGTCAATGGCAGGGCAGGAGCGCATGCTGCTAACTGAGATTTAAACTGCTCACGTTCTACACTGAAGTCTTCGGACCTTCTAGTCCCAGCTCTAGTGAGGATCCAGCGGCGAACAGTGGGGAGGTCTAGAGGCAAAGTGTAACTGAAGGTAAGCCTCAGGACCTTTTTTGGCATATTTTTGGCTCTTTGACTTGCAGAGTTTTTAAATGGACTTGTAAGCCCCAACGCTGCACAGCCTCCCACCCAACAAAGTTCACCATCCACCACCCCCCCACCCACAACAGTGTTCACCCTCAACTCCCCCTTAACCCTACAAAATCTCACCGTGCCCACCTCCAACAATTCTCATCTTCTCTTTTACCCCCATATTCCCTGCAATGCTTACCCCCTCAACACCCTCACCCCCGACAATACTCACTTCTCCAACAATGCTTCCCTCCGCCTCACCCCATCTGCAACATTCGCCCCCCAGCAATTTTCACTCACCCCTGCAATACTCCTCCTCCCCACAATACTCACCCTCAACAATACTCATCCCCACCCTCAGCCCTGACAATGCTCATTCTCCCATCCCTCCACACCGCTCCCCACCCAACAACATTAATCCTCCCCCCCGCTCCGAAAAATGTTCTTTGTCCCCTCCCCTGCACATCCGACAATGTTGACCCTCGAAATCAGCCAGACAGGAGCCAAACGTTTCATAAATCAGAAGATAGGGTGAATGTTGTCCGGCAGTGGGGCGCTGAATGTTGTTGGTAGGAGGGTGAGCATTGTCAGGAGAGGAGTGAGTGTATCGTGGATGCTGTGGTGCTGAAGTACTTTAACATTCTAAGTGGTTAACTTTGAACTGTATACTTCAGTAAGCTTGACACCTATTAGTAAAAACTCTATGTAAATCCACATGAAAAACAGGGTAATAATAGGACAAAAGTCCAAGTGTGTGTGGTTCCGGCCAGCATATCCCACATCGTGGGGTATTGGGCACCAATCTGGTCAGGGGAAAACCAGCAATTGGAAGTTTAAACTTCCCGCACAAGAACAGTGCATCTAGACTTCCTCAGGGTCCCGAGTTGCATCAGTGACTTAAATTGAGTCATTTGCCCTCCTCATATCTGAAGATATGGCTAATATTTTTAAAATATGTTTTTTCAAATCCTAATGGTACAAGTCTACAAATATCAAATTTGTTAATTCATGTATAATTACGAATTTTGTGCTCTCTTTAAAATCGCTGTTACACCTCATTCAACAAGGCGTAACTTTATCAAAAATTCTTACAATGGGACTAATGAAGGGAAAAGTGGAAGATTTCCGAGGGCTTAAACAGGGCACGCTGTATCACTGACATAAATTTCTGGATTTCCACGTCTAAATGTACGCGTGTGAACTGTAGGTATCACAGTTTTAATGGAGGCATGTGCTAACAGTTTCACAACCATCAAATCCGGGATCTCGCATTAGTTTTTTGCACCGGAGTTATAATGTTGCATAGAAACCACTGGGACCGTGGAATTTGTAACTGTCCACAAATACCTGTCTTTATGTTTTTCTGGGGATTACATTTAGTTAGGTTAAAATTCTGGCTTATAGGAACTGCTGGATTTGTCTGGATTTCTCCTGTTCCATATGATCTGTGTTATCACGGTTATCAGTGTGTTATTATGTGGTTTGGCAGATCCAAGAGAGTCTGCTGAAGTTATGAGCAATGGAAATGGTAGAGCCCCAAGAATTGCTAATTTTTTGCAGACAATGCACTCAAAAGAATTTTGTAGCTGACATTTTGCGAGTGCACATCCTTCGGGTTCATAGAATTTTTAAAAATATGTTATGTACTTTTGTGTCAGATTATTGAAAACAGTAGCTTTTACTTTAAAAATAAATCCATGCTTGCCCGTGTCATAGCTTAGAACGTTGCTTCCAATAGTATAATCAATCTTACACTTCAAAAGGAATTAACCATACTGCAGGGCAATTTTGGACACGTGGCTCAAAGATTCAGGGCGGGCTGCGCGAATCGTGTCACGTCGCCCCGACGCCGGCACGCGATTCTCCACAAAGCGGAGAATCGGCGCCATTGGAGCCAGCGTGGTTGACGCTGCGCCAGTCGCGGGCCGCTCTAGGCGGCCGGCCCGCCGATTCTCCGGCCCAGATGGGCCGAGCGGCCGTAAGAAAAGAGCCGAGCCCCGCCACCGCCATTCTAACCTGCTCTGGGCCGGCGGGACCTCGGCGTGTAAGGGTTGGGTGGCGAGCTTTGTGGGGAGAGGGGGGGTTCGATCCCGGGAGGAGCCTCCGATGTGGCCTGCCTCGCGATCGGGGCCCACCGATCGGCGGGCCGGCCTCTGTGGCTGGGGGCCTCCTTTCCTACGCGCCTGCCCCTGTAGTCCTGCGCCATGTTGCGTTGGGGCCGGCGCGTTGAAGGAGGCCACTGCGCATGCGCGTGTTGGTGCTGGCACCACTGCGCATGTCCTCACTGGCGGCGGCGCATGTGCGGATCCCGCGGCGCACAGTCGCACTGGGATCTGCAGCTGGAGCAGCACGAACCGCTCCAGCACCGTGCTGGCCCGCTGTCGGGACCAGAATTAGTCGTGGGTGCAGCCCGCTCACGCCGTCGTAAAATGCGACGGCGTGTACAACGGCGTGGACACTCTGCCACGGGATTGGAGAATCCCGCCCTCAGTGTTTGGCAGAAGAGTGGCAAAATAGCTCAGGTCTTGGCCTGAATTAGGAATTCCTGCAGATACCTGGAGGAGCAGAACATAAGGCATCCCTTACAAGACTGGTTATGTGACAAGTGTGGGGATTAGGGGTGGAATCTCCCTATGTTGTGTAGTGTAGACCCTTCTCTGCTGCCTTCTCAGTTGGAGGGGCATCAATAAAGTTGTTCAATATTGGCCGCCTGCTGCTGATCATGTGTTAGTCTTACTCAGTGCAATACGCAACAGAAAGGAAGCCATTCGAGGATCGGATGGAATTCTTTTTTACATTTGAGAAATCAAGGACTGAAGAACATTGTGTCACCTGTTTGGAACTTCTGGAGTTCATTTTAAGGAATTTTGAGCTATTGGGGCAGCACAGGTAGCACAATGGTTAGCACCGTTGTCTCATGGCGCCAGGGACCTGGATTCAATTACGGCCTTGGGTGATCGTGTGGAGTTTGCACATTCTCCCCTGTGTCTGCATGGGTTTCCTCCAGGTGCTCGGTTTCCTCCCGCAGTCCAAAAGTGTACAGGTTAGGTAGGGTTGTGGGGATAGGCCGGGGGCCTGGATACGGTGCACTTTCAGAGGGCCGGTGCAGGCCTGATGGGCTGAACAGCCTCCTTATGAATTGTAGTGATTCTATGATTTAAAAGTTCATAAGATATAGGAGCAGAATTAGGCCATTTGGCCCATCGCGTGCTCCACCATTCTATCATGGCTGATATGTTCCTTATCTGCTACCTACAATGTTACGGGCCAAGAGCTGGATTGTGAAATTAACCAGAGCATTTCCCCCCTAGAACACATGACCTCGGAGCGGAAGTAGATAATTTAGCCTCCCGAGCCTAACACCCTCAATGTGATCATGGCTGATCCCATCCTGGCCTCAACTCCACCGCCCTGCCTGTTCTCCATAACCCTTCAACCCATTACCAATTAAAAATCTGTCTAACTCCTCCTTAAATTTACTCACTGTCCCAGCATCCACCACACTCAGGGGTAGCAAATTCCACAGATTCACAACCCTTTCGGAGAAATAGTTTTTTTCTCAAATCTGTTTTAAATTTGCTACCTCTTAATCTAAGATTATGACCTCTCATTTTAGAATGTCCCACAAGACAAAGCATCAGCTCCATGCTTACTTTATGCATACCTTTTAGCATCTTGTATACCTCGATTAGATCACCCCTCGTTCTTCTAAACTCTAAAGAGTATAGGCCTAAACTGTTCTAGCTCTTCTCATATGACAAACCCCTCATCTCTGGAATCAATCCAGTGAACCTCCTCTGAACTGCCTCCAATGCCACTACATCTTTCCTCAAATAAAGGGACCAAAACTGTGCACAATACCCCAGGTGCGATCTTACCAATGCCTTGTGTAGTTGCAACAACACCTCCTTACCTTTATACTCAATTCCTCTTGCTACAAATGGCAACATTCCATTTGCTTTCCTTATTATCTGTTGCACTGCATGCTCGTTTTCTGTGACTCATGCATGAGGACACCCAGATCCCTCTGCATCGGAGCACCCTGAAGTCTTTCCCCATTTAGATAAAAAGCTGCCTTTCCATTTTTCGAACCAAAAGGCATGATTTCACAGTTATCCACATTTTGGCCCACACTCCTAACCTATCTAAATCCTTACTTCCTCATTGCGACTTACTGTCCCACCTATTTTTGTGTCATCTGCAATTTTGGCTATAAATCCTTCTATCCCTGTATCCAAGCTGTTAATATAGATTGTAAATAGCTGGGGCCCAAGGACCGAAGCCTGTGGTACCCCACTAGTTACCTCTTGCCATCCAGAAAAATACACATCTATCCTGACTCTCTGTCTCCTGTCCGTCAGCCAGTCTTCTATCCAAGCTAACAAGTTACCCCTAATCCCATGTGATCTCACCTTGTCAATTAACCCTCTCTGCGGCACCTTATCAAACGCCTTTGAGGAGTCCAGATATACTACATCTATAGGATCCCCATTATCCACTTTGCTTGCTACATCTTCGAAGAACTCAAGCAAATGAGTCAAACATGATTTGCCCTTCATAAAATCATACTGACTCTGAGGATAGCGCTTTGGCTTTCCAAATATCCTGATATTACATCCTTGATAATTGATTCTAACAATTTTCCAACAACAGGGGCGAAATTCTCCCCCAACGGCGCGATGTCCGCCGACTGGCGCCAAAAACGTTGCCAATCAGACGGGCATCGCGCCGGCCCAAAGGTGCGGAATGCTCCGCATCTTTGGGGGCCGAGCCCCAACATTGAGGGGCTAGGCCGGCGGCGGAGGGATTTCCGCCCCGCCAGCTGGCGGAAATGGCGTTTGTTGCCCCGCCAGCTGGCGGAAATGGCGTTTGTTGCCCCGCCAGCTGGCGCGGAAATGCGGCGCATGCGCGGGAGCATCAGCGGCCGCCGACGGTTTCCCGCGCATGCGCAGTGGGGAGAGTCTCTTCCGCCTCCGCCATGGTGGAGGCCGTGGCGGAGGCGGAAGGGAAAGAGTGCCCCCACGGCACAGGCCCGCCCGCGGATCGGTGGGCCCCGATCGCGGGCCAGGCTACCGCGGGGGCACCCCCCGGGGCCAGATCGCCCCGCGCCCCCCCCAGGATCCCGGAGCCCGCCCACGCCGCCTGGTCCCGCCGGTAAATACCAGCTTTGATTTACGCCGGCGGGACAGGCAATTTCTGTGCGGGACTTCGGCCCATCCAGGCCGGAGAATTGAGCGGGGGGTCCCGCCAACCGGCGCGGCCCGATTCCCGCCCCCGCCCAATCTCCGGTACCGGAGACTTCGGCAGGGGCGGGGGCGGGATTCACGGCGGCCAACGGCCATTCTCCGACCCGGCGGGGGGTTGGAGAATGACGCCCCAGATGTTAAACTAACTGGTCTGCAATTTCCCACATTCTGTCTCCCGCTCTTTTTGAATAAGGGCGTTAGCATTTTTCCAATCCACTGGGACCTTTCCTATATCCATGGAATTTTGGAATATCATAACCAATGGATCCACTATCACTAATGCCACTTCCTTCAATACCCTTTGATATAGGCCAACAGGCCCCGGGGACTTGTCTGCCCTTAGTCCCAAGAGTTTGTTTTGTACTGTTTTCCTATTGATGCTGATTAGAATCATAGAATCATAGACGTTTACAGCATGGAAACAGGCCCTTCGGCCCAACCAGTCCATGCCGCCCAGTTTTTACCATTAATCTAGTCCCAGTTGCCCGCACTTGGCCCATAACCTTCTATACCCATCTTACCCATGTAACTATCTAAATGCTTTTTAAAAGACACAATTGTACCCGCCTCTACTACTACCTCTGGCAGCCCATTCCAGACACTCACTACCCTCTGAGTGAAGAAATTGCCCCTCTGGGCCCTTCTGAATCTCTCCCCTCTCACCTTAAACCTATGCCCTCTAGTTTTAGACTCCCCTACCTTTGGGAAAAGATGTTGACTATCTACCTTATCTATGCCCCTCATTATTTTATAGACCTCTATAAGATCACCCCTAAGCCTCCTACGCTCCAGGGAAAAAAGTCCCAGTCTATCCAGCCTCTCCTTATAACTCAAACCATCAAGTCCCGGCAACATCCTAGTAAATCTTGTCTGCACTCTTTCTAGTTTAATAATTGTTACAAGTTCCACCCTTTCTATTACCTCTGAATTGCCCGTTCATATAGGAATGGTACTAGTGTTGTCCACGGTGAAAACTGAGGCAAAGTATTGATTTAGCATCTCTGCCATTTGTGTTTCCCCACTATTAACTCACCAGTTTCATCTTCCAAGGGGCCAACATTCACCCTCGCGACTCCATTCCCTTTTATGTACCTGTAGAAGCTTTTGCTATCCTTTTTGATATTCTGTGCTAGTTTCTTTGCGGATTTTACCGTAGCTTTTTTTATTAATTTTTTAGTTTATTCCATCCGATCCTCGAATGGCTTTCTTTCTGTTGCGTATTGCACTGAGTAAGACTAACACATGATCAGCAGCAGGCTGCCAATATTGAACAACTATATTGATGCCTCTCCAACTGAGAGGGCAGCAGAGAAGGGTCTACACTACACAACATAGGGAGATTCCACCCCTAATTCCCACACTTGCCACATAACTAGTCTTGTAAGGGATGCCTTATGTTCTGCTCCTCCAGGGATCTTTGTTTATGTTTGAAAGTTTCCCAATCTTCCAGCCTGGCCTTTGCAATATGATCTAACTTAGCTTTTGTTTTATAATGTCCTTGACCTCCTTGTTTAGCCATGGATATTTTTTACCCCCCTTCCCATATTTCTTCCTCACGAGGGCATATTTTAGTTGATTTGAATGATAGCTGCATGTATGCAAATTGTATACAGTTCAGCCCAGTGAAGTGGTATGGTATGTAATTGAAAAATGGCATACTGAAGACATAATTGCTGACAATGGGGAATTCACCCGAATCAAAGAGGGCTGGTCTAATTGTGAACACATTTGACTGAAAGTGAATGAAATAGAAGCTGAGGATAAAGTAAATGTTTTTCACACCCTGATGGGGCCAGATGTTTTTAAGGTAGTGCCTAGCCAATGTTGTGAGGCCCCAGCACTATAGATTATTCTGAAAGCGATGACATTCTGGACTCACGTTATGTCATGACTAAGAATGAGATTGCACTGAGAGCTACATTTCAGCAAAGGAAGCAGTTGCCAATAGAAATTGTTCCCGATTACATTCTCGAATTAAAGAAACTCTCTTGCCATTACGGGTATGGCACGAACTTAGAAATCGACTTAAAGAAACAGTCACAGGAGGACGAAAGAACAATAAAATCTAGGCCATATTTTTGAGCCGAGGGAATAAACCAATGTGGAAGGATTAGCCTGCATTGGGATCACAGCCGTAGAAATGGTTGAAAGAAGTAGTCACAAATTGCATGGGAGTTATTTTCCTGAGCCATCAGGGAAGGTGCACCAGGTTTCAGAGAGATCCAGGCCATGGCAGTCAAATTCACAGTCTCAGCGTCAGATGTTTAGACGCTAACGTTGCCAATCACCACCCCATTTCCAGTCAGATTGCTGTGCCTGTGGGAAAGTCATTCATATCCGGATGGTATGCAGGAGTGGAAGAATCACTAACTCTCCAGGTTGCAGTGAAGCACCAGGGCGCAGTCATGCACGAGGTCCAGGTCATGGTAGATCTAAAGCTAGTTCAGGAGTGGCCGGGATTCTTCCTTCCGGGGACTAAGCCCCCACGCCAGCGGGAAAACCGGCACCAACGACGTTGTCATTAACGGGCCCCCGAAGTGAGGAATTCTCACCTGTCTCGGGGGCTAAGTGGACGCCAGAGGGGTTAGCGCCGCTCCAGCCGGCGCCGAAGGGACTGCACGAGTTCGCTCATGCACGGAACTGCCGGCGTGATTCCACGCATGCGCAGACCGGCCTTCGTATTTTGGTGCTTGCGCAGGGGGTCTCTTCTCCATGCCAGCCATGGCGGAGCCCTACAGGGGCCGGCGTGGAAGGAATAAGTGCCCTCACGGCACAGGACCACCCGCAGGTAGGTGGGCCATGATCGCGCGCCAGGTCACCGTGGGACCCGCCCCCAGGGTTGGATACCCCCGCACCACCCCCCCCCCCCTCCCTCCGAGGACCGCACACACCGACGTACCTGCCAGGTCCCGCCGTGTGAGACCATGCTTAACCCACGCCAGTGGGACTGGCCAAAAACGGATGGCCGCTCAGCCCATCGGGGCCCGGAGAATCATCGGGAGGGCCGCTGCCAACGGCCCCCGACTGGCATAGCGTGAGTCCCGCCCTCGGACGAAAACTGGCGCCGGAGAATAAAGTAGCCGCCGCTGGGGCGGCGGGGCGGGATTCGCTACAATCTTTGATGGTGCATATGAAAGATACAGAAAGAGAGGTTGATACCATTGAGCATGAGTTGTGCCCGGTCAGAGAGCAAGAAAAACAGCACATGGATGATAAATAGGGCTGAATATAAAATTGTAGCATCCATAGTCAAAATGAAAGTCAGAGATGCACAACTTACTTTCATCATTGATACAGCTCCAGCCATGTCTGTTATCTCAGGAGGAGAGTAGAAGGAGGACCAAATGATAAAATCAGGCATCACCAGACTGAAGTCCAAAAAATGGACAATGTACAAATGACGTTTTACAAGACTAGGCAGGTGCTTTAGGTACAGGTAGAAGCAGTAAGTGAAGAGGTAAATGGAGATATTGGAGAATTGGTGAAAAGCTGTGACGTCTGTTTCAGAGCAAGAACTTATCCAAACAAGATACCTTTCATTGCATAGTCAAACAAAAGAAAACCTTGGGAATGGGTATGTGTTGATTGATTTTAAGTGTAAGGGAAAGAGTACCTTTTCAGGCTGAAAACTCACCACCTGGAAGTTCCCCTCCAAGTCACTCTCCATCCTGAACTTGAACTATAGTGCCGTTCCTTCACTGTCATTGGTTCAAGATCCTGGAATTTCCTCCCTAACAACACTGTGGGTGTACCTATCCCACAGGGATGGAAACAGTTCAGTAAGGCTGCTCGCCACCGCCTTCCCAAGAGCAATTATAGATGGGCAATAAATCCTGGTGGAGTCAGTGATACCCACATCCTGTGAAACAGTTTTTTTAAATGTGGATAAATGTTGAGTCTATGCTGAATGCCATAAGTGTCAAAACTGCTGAGATCTTGAGATGTTGGTTTGCAGTATGTAGGTTACCAGAGGCATTGGTATCAGATAACTGTCCACAGTTTGTGTCAGAGAAGTGTGAAATATTTCTGCGTGAGAATGGAGTCAAGCACATTCTAATACCACAATATCACTCAACGTCGAACAGTGCTGCAGAAAGAAGTGTGCAGATTGGGAACAGGTCTATACAGAAGCAAGACAGCAATTTCCACGTTTTTAATACACACAGGCTGGACAATTTTTAGTTCTTTCACATAATAATCTCACAGTCTACAACAGGCTGCTCATGTTAAAGTTGACCATACACCTGGGGCAAAGTCTGGCGCCAATAGAAAAATAAGAGAAAAGCAAAACAAAGTGAGGATGAGTCATGAACTAGGCATGAAACTTTGAGAGTTCAGTGCTGGTCAGCGAAGAACACGGTGGAAAACTACCGAGGTGATGGGGAGAAGTATGTGATTGTGTAAGGGGATTATATTCCCATATCTGGTGAAGTTTGGAGAAAAACTTCATTAGTATCATGTCAATCATTTACATGAAAGAGGAAGTCTGATGAAAAGAGAGCATGATACATATTCTATAGTCTAGTTGTGTGTGGGGGGAGGGGGGCAGCACGCAGGCAGAGCACCTGCTCTTTCTAGGAAGCCCTTCAGAACAAAGAGACAGCCTCTTTAAAAAGAACTGCAGTTTCAAATAACACCTGCTCAAAAGAGGAACCAGCTCAGAGTTATTGGACCCCTGCAGAGCTATAAAAACAAACAATGGTTACCCCTCCTTTGAAATTGCCTGGAACTGTCAATCAAAGGGGTTGTAAAAGGCATCAGATGTGAAATTAAATGTATTCAAAGGTTTTAGGCTTCTAAGCATGCCCAGAAGCTTGTAAAGGTTAAAGAGGAATGAAATTGACTGTGAAAAGAGCACTTCAGAGGGAAGACTGTCATCTAAATCTGATGGATTTGAACTTGACATAGAATAGAACAGGATTGAATAGAATTCATACAGTGCAGAAGGAGGCCATTCGACCCATCGAGTCTGCACCAGCCCTTTGGAAAGAGCACCCTATTTAAGCCCACACCTCCACCCTATCTCCAGAACCCAGTAACTCCACCTAACCTTTTGGACACTAAGGGGCAATTTAGCTTGGCCAATCCACCAAAACGCACATCTTTGGACTATGGGAGGAAACCGGAGCACCCAGAGGAAACCCGCGCAGACATGGGGAGAAAGTGCAAACTCCACACAGACAGTCATCCAAGGCCGGAATTGAACCCTGGTCCCTGGAGCTGTGAGGCAGCAGTGCTAACCACTTTGCCACCATGCTGCCCGATTGCTGAGAGTGAAATCAAAGGGTTCCAACACATCAGAGGGAAGACATTAAACTAAAACTTGACATGCTGATAGACAGTGTAATGATTTACAAAACTACAGTGGGGAGACCTGCCAAATGACCTCCTTCCCGGGAAAGACCCCTGACCCGAGTCCATCCAGCCCTGCCCAAGCCCCCCTTACCCCCACTTCCCCGAAAGGCCCCCCTCGGCACTTGGGTACAAGTATGATAGGGTACTCACCTTCTTGCCCCCCGCCCCCTTCCCCCCTCAGAGTACAAGGCACCAGGTCCCCACCTCTGAGGAATTGCACCAATTCATGCAATGTGACTCCCGGCTGGGCGGCGCTGGAACAACCTGGGAGGCCGGTGACCCCAGCTTCCAGCAGGTCATCGCGATTCCCACCTGGGGCTAGTGGCCACGGAGAATCCCCATGCCCCTCTGTTGAGAGAATAAAGTCAGGTAAATGAAAATGGAAGGCGGTAACCAGGCAGAAAGAGAAAGAAACCAGATAGATTAATTGAATGTCATAAAGAGGAAGAAGTGAGTTGCACTTTTCATTATTTCTCACTGAATTATATTTTTGTTAAACAAATACTGATATTAAGGGAAAACCATTTTTTAAATGTGCATCACTCTTGTCATATAATGTTTTGGTTGTGGTAGATATTAAGAAGAGTTTTAAAGTTGAAAAGAGATTAGAATGTGGAGCATTTTAGGAAGGCAAGGATCTTGGCAGCTGATGGCAAAGCTACCCAGCGGGAAGATGCCTACTTGCATGACTATGGCGGAAATTCCAGATGCACCTTGAAATTTGTGATTCTGCCAATCTTCTGCCAAAAATGCAATGGCTGATCAAGAGAGCTTCTGAGAAAATTCCCAGTCCTTTAATGGGTATCTGGAATTCTGTTAAAATCTGAATAATGCCAAATGCGTAAAAAAGGTTTGTAAAAAATTCATAGCATATTAGTGATAATAATGATTAAAATATTGGTGAATTTGTTAAAGAATTTCAATGTGATCCTTATACTTGTCTCGAAACAAAGTAAAAATAAGGCCAAATTCTGATACATTATTCGTGTTCTTTAATAAAGAAACACCAGCTTGATTTTTACTGCAGCGTTTTGTCAAGGACAGTCATGCGCCAATCCAATGGAAGGTCATGGGTGCCAACACCCTCTTAGGGCTTGGTAGCTGAAGCAGGAGAAGCTTGATTTTTAATAAGTGCAATTATCACAAAGCTCCATCTGATTGTTGATCAATATTGGGGGGGGTTTTAAACTAATTTTACTAGTCTAAAAGGTTTCATGAAACAAATTTGTCTCAAATCTTGTTGTTAGTTAGCAGTATGACTCCTTGTTCTGAGAAGTACACAGAAGGGTGTCTTGAAATTCGAACTTTCTTTCTGGGCCAATGCAAGATTTGATTGCCAATCTCAAACTTTAAGTTCCAGTGCTGGGCAGAAGAAAAATAGCAATTTGTTGAAATGCAGTAAAAGCAAGTTATTATTCAGTATAGTTCAGGCTTTCTGTTATGCTGCAGATTAATCTGACAGATGGTGATGGAAATAATCTCAAAAATATACCTGATCAGAGCAGTTTTAGCAGGCCTCATTCATTATAGCGTTAAGCAAGGCAATTTGAATCAAATGAATACTTCCTGCACAGTTCATCCCAAGTTACTGGTAGATAATGCTGTTTTATTACATAAGTTCTACAAAGTTCAGGATGACAGGTGCCCACTTTCCCTGTGACCGATGGGCTGGTTGCCAGGACCAAGCTGTGGGGTTTTGGCAGCTCAAGAAACAGAACTCTGGACTCCGTCCCATAACTGATGTCAAAAGGAAAAAAAGCAGAATCTAAACTGAACCCTCAATTACGTGTGGCTTTCTCTCGTAAACCACGGCACAGGAATAAAGCTGGCATCTCCATCAAGTTGGCTAAGCAGAACAAAACAGCCAAGGATCTATTCTTAGTATATGTTTTTGGTCATCTATTGCCAACTCATGGCTCAGAAACAGTTTTCTTTTGTTTTCTAAATCTCTCTGAATTGGTCCAACAAACCATTTGCCAGGCTCTTTCCACAAGAGCAGAGTAGATTGAACAGTTTGAAATGTCATCATTTTGAAATTAGTCTACCAACTCAAAAGAACAAGTCTAATTTTTATACATCTGTCCACCTTAGCATAACTCAGCTGGCTCCGGGCCTCTAAATACCCACATTTTCAAGTTCAGGTCACTTGCATATTCTGCTCATGATCATATTGTCTCTAAATCTGATGGACGAGGAGCTTGGCAGGAGGTGGTTTTGAGCCATACTGTTGCTCATATTGTTCAGTGCATGGTGCTGTAGTGTCAGGAAAGATTCGACAACAGTGGGGCAAGGTACCAGCAACTCCTATTGATGGCACAGATAAATGATGATGATCCTGCACTCTTCCTTCTGATCAATACATGCCTTCACATTCTCTCTACCTTCCTTCCCATGCGTACCCAGGGTGTTGCACTGCACACTTTCCAGGACCCTCCTTGCCGAGGGCCATCTCTTTCAGCAGAAGGCTGCCCAAAGCGTACCACTGCAAATATCTTCATGCTACACCCTCCAGAAACCTCCTTCTAACTTGAGTGTGAGAGATGCCATGTTACCAATGCAACATAAACAATGCATGTTTCTTTAAGAGGAGGGAGTTCACCACAAGAGGCAGGTGTTGGCAATCAAGAGGCATGTGTTGGGGGTGGGGAGGGGGCTGCTGGGAGTCGACAAGAATCTTGTGGTCTCTGATCCCAGCCAAAGAGGAATGCTCGCTAACCATGTTGGATTGGATTTGTTTATTGTCATATGTACCGAGGTACAGTGCAAAGTATTTTTCTGCGAGCAGCTCAAACAGATCATTTCGTACATGAAAAGAAAAGAAAAGAAAATACATAATAGGGCAACACAAGGTACACAATGTAAATACATAGACACCAGCATTGGGTGATGCATACAGGAGTGGAGTATTAATCAGGTCAGTCCATAAGGGGGTCGCTGCATGAGACTTGAAGAAGGAGGCAGAAGATGGAGAACCTAGAGATATTTCAATCTAGATTATTTTAACACTGACTCTTTCTCCAACCCATCTTACTGGGTCACGCAATCACCAATAAACACATTTGCATGGATCAGCTGCGTATGCAAACTGTTGACAAAGGCTGCTGTTAACAAGGTTATAAAGATGTGCTTAATACTTTTTTTCTTCCCATTTCTGCAAGTATAGCAGGATCAGACTTGCATTCTCACAGCACTTCAGCTGATAAGCCATGACTCAGCCTCACACACGCCCAGCACAGCTCAATTTACCCAGGAAATGTAAACAGTTGGTTTGAGGGTGTGCACACCAGATGATACATTGGACACGTGTATGGGAGCAAATGGAGGTGGACCACGATGAGCAGGAAGTAATTGGCTGGAGGCTGAGGTCATCTCCATCCGCAGCTGAGATACTGATCTCTGGGACCCAGCATGGGAACTGATCCCATCATTGACAACCTGGATTTTAGAGAATCCTCTCATTCCCCGATGTCCTAGTTACTGCAGTGAATTAATGAAATCAAAATGTGGTAGTAGTAACAGAAACCAGCCAGTCGTGCCTCATTGAGATAATGTTCTTTTAATAAATTAGGACAACTGGTCAAGGATGTCCATAATCCTGCCCTGCTCTTCGGTAAACAAATGTTACTAAATTGGCACAAAAAAGAACTGTGAGCATGTAACTCAGCACTGCTCCTGTACTCCCCGGCCCCCTCACCCATTTAACCCTGCTATTCCAGTCTAACAATGTCAGCCCCTTTCACCAAACTTAGTTCCTACCCATCTTCCTTGACTCTCATAGGCAACCCTCCTCAGTAGATCCAACGCCCAATGCAATTCACTGATTCAGCCGAATGAACTTAATGGCAACAAGCCAATCACTCACAAATAGAAAGGTTGGGTATGGTAGCATGTCACTGGTCTTGTAATCCAGAGGTTTGAATTAATCACCTGTAGGCATGAGTTCAAACCCCCCAAGCAAACTGGGAAATTTAAATCCAGATAATTAAATATGGATCAAAAAAAGTTACTATCAGTAATGGTGACCATGAAACTACCGACTGGCTCACTAATGTCCTCTAGAAAGGGAAATCTGTCATCCTCAGCCTGACCAATATACATATACACATATTGGAGATAGGATTAGATTCAAAGAAGAAGCATACAAAAGAACAAGAAAAAACAATAGACCTGGGGATTGGGAACAGTTTAAAATTCATCAAAGATGGATCAAGTGACTGATTAAGATGGGGAAAATGCAATATGAAAATAAGCTAGCGGGAAACATAAAAATTGATTGTTAAAGTTTCTATAGTTATGTAAAGAGAAAAAGATTGATAAAAACAAATGTAGAAACAGGTAACAAAAAAATGGGTGAGGAACTAAATTCATACTTTGCTTCTGTCTTCACAAAGGAAGACATGGATAATGTACTGAAATTCTGAGAAACACAAGTTTCAATGAAGAGCTGAAGGAAATTAATATTAGTAAAGAAATGGTTTGGGGGAAATTAATAGGATTGAAGGTGGACAAATCTCTAGGGCCTGATAATCTTCAACCCAGAGTACTTAGGAAGTGGCACTAGAAATAGTAAATCCATTGCCGGTCATTTTCCAAAATTCTTTGGACTCTGGAATGGCTCTTACAGACTAGAGGGTAGATAATATAACCCCACTATTCAAAAAGTGAGGTATAGAGAAAACAGGGAACTATAGACCAGTGAGCCTAACATCGTAGTAGGGAAGTTGCTAGAATCCATTATCAAGGATTTCATAGCACAGCATTTGGAAAGGGAAAGCGGTGGTATAATCAGACAAAGTGAGCATGGATTTACGAAAGTGAAATCCAGCTTGACAAATCTACTAGAAAATGTTGAAGGAGTAACTAGTAGAGTTGACCAGAGAGAACTGTTGGATGTGGTTATTTAGACTTTCAGAAGGCTTTCGACAAGGCCTCACATAGCCGATTGCTATATAAAGTTAAAGCTCATGGGATTGCGGGTAGTGTCTTGAGATGGATAGAAAGCTGGTTAGCAGACAGGAAGCAAAAAGTAGGAATAAATGGGTCTTTTTCCAATTGACAGGCAGTGATCAGTGGGGTACCGCAGGGATCTGTGCCAAGACCCCAACCGTTCACATTATATATTAATGATTTGGACGAGGGAACTAAATGCAATATTTGCAAATTTGCAGATGATACAAAATTGGGTAGGAGGGTGAGCTGTGAGGAGGATGCAGAGATGCTTCAGCGGAATTTGGACAGGCTGACTGAGTGGGCATACGCATGGCAGATGCAGGATAATGTGGATAAATGTGAGGTTATTCGTAATGGCAGCAAAAATAGGAAGGCAGATTATTATTTGAATGGGTGTAAATTGAGAGAGGTAGATATTCAACAAGACTTTGGTGTCCTCATGCATCCATTGCTAAAAGTAAACGTGCAGGTACAGCAGGCTCTAAAGAAGGCAAATGGTATGTTGGCCTTCGTAGCGAGAGGATTTGAGTATAGGAATAGGGATGTTTTACTGCAATTGCGTAGGGCATTGGTGAGGCCACACCTGGATTATTCTGTGTAGTTTTGGTGTCCATATTTGAGGAAGGATGCTCTTGCTATAGAGGAAGCCTAGGCGAAGGTTTACCAGGCTGATTCCTGGGATGGCGGCACTGTCATAAGAGGAGAGATTAAGTTGGTTAGGGTTAAATTCATTGGAGTTTAGAAAAGTGGGAGAGGGTCTCATCGAAATTTATAAAATTCTAACAGAATTAGTCTGGGTAGGTTCAAAATGAATGTTCCCAATGGTGGGGGAGTCCAGAACTAGGGGGTCATAGTTTGAGGATAAGGGGTAAACCTTTTAGGACTGAGATGAGGATAAATGCCTTCACCAGAGAGTGGTGAACCTCTGAATTCACTACCACAAAAAGTAGTTGAAGCCAAAACATTGTGTAATTTCAGGAAGGAATTATATATAGCTCTTGGGGCTAAAGGAATTAAGGGATATGGGGGGAAGGCAGGATCAGGGTGTAGAACTTGATGATCATAATGAATGGAGGAACAGGCTCAAAGGGCCGAATGGCCTCCTCCTACTTATATTTTCAATTTTCTTTCTATGTATATGACTCCAGAACTACACCAATATAGCTAACTCTTAACTGTCCTTTGAAACAACTTGGTTGCATCTCAAGGGCAACGAGGACACACACAACCGGTGAATGAATAAAAGCTCTCGGTGATTGCATTATAAGTGCCAGCAGTTGTTATATTCTTATTTATTCTTTCATGGGATGTGAGTTTCACTGGCTAGGCCAGCATTTATTGCCCATCCCTAATTGCTCTTGAGAAGGTGGTGATGAACCTCCTTCTTGAACTGCTTCAGTCCAAGTTGTGTAGGTACACCCACAGTGCTGTTCGGGAGGGAGTTCCAGAGTTTTGTCCCAAAGATATGAATGAAATAAAAAGTTTACATATATGCGGCAATGAATGAACTTGCCACTATTTGTCTTCTGTAAGGTCATTTGTGTGTTTTTAAAGTTAGTTCATGAAGTTTGAGTGCACTGGTAAGGCGAGCACCGTCTTGTTGAACCATGGTAGTCCGTGTGAGCTGTCTATGAAACTTGAATCAGTGAATACGGTTTTCATTGGAAGCCAGAATAATTATGAAGTACTATTGACAAGACTTGTTTGGTTGGGGAGCTGCTATCTCATATCCAATCACATGAAGGGGAGTGCCATTGATGTTTAGATTGGGTAAGGAGAATTAACATTGTCTGGTCAGGTAAGGAAGGCTGCCATTGGGATGTGATCACACAAGTGTTATCATCAGGACTTAAGTCAGGTGCAGACTTTCCATCAAGAGTCAGGGTACGGGAGGAACACTGAGTTCAGAGGTTAATTCAGGTGAGGAAGGGACCACCAGGAGATGGGTTAACTGGGAAAAGCTGTCACTTGGAGTCAGCCAGGTGATGGATACTACCTGAAAAAATAGGACCAGATTCAAAAGTTTGCTGTACAAACTTGGGTCACGTGAGATCGGTAGAATTGACTCAGGAAGGTCATTTTCTGAAATTACGTCAGGTCAGAGGACAGAATGCAATGTTCGCTTGCAACATTCCAGAATTCCACCAGTGACTATGTTCAACATTAATTGCTGGATATGTTGACTTTGCCTGTCATGAAAGAAAATTCACTTCTCTCTCTTCATTCTTTCATGAAATATGGGCATCGCTGGAAAAGGCAGCATTTGTTGCCCATCCCTAATTGCCCTTCCTTTACCCCCCTTTCACAAAAATGCACATTTCTTAATAATGGACCCTCACAGGGCAGCATGCTGGCAAGTGGTTAGCACTGCTGCCTCAGGGCGTGGGTTCAATCCCGGCCCCGGGTCACTGTCCATGTGGAGTTTACACATTCTCCCCCTGACTCCGTGGGCCTCATCCCCACAACTCAGAGATGTGCAGGGTAGGTGGATTAGCCACCCCAAATTGTCCCTTTATTGGGAAAAAAAAAGAATTGGGTACTCTAAATTTATTTTTAAAAATGATGGACCCTCACTGGCAAAATGAAACAGAGTTTTGGGGTTTGATGTTGTGCGTAAAATTAGGACTAATGAAAATAACAAAAGCAACGTCCCTTACTGTTTTTGAAAGCATTGTACCTCTACTTTATTATTCTGATTAACACAATAAAATAATCCCCAAAGTAAATCACTGAAAGTGTGTTTTCCAGATCACTGGATTCAACTCTTAACGATTTTGGGTTATGTATCTTTAGTCACCTCAATATTTGGGAAACCATGTAAACACGTTTGTTTGGAAGTTTTAATTCAGTCTTTATCGGCACACTGAAAGTAAACCAGTATTCCTTACAGATGCACCCTGTAGCAAATGAGTACCTTGTTAGAATACAAAGACATGTCCATTGCTTAGGAACATGGCAAAAGTCATTGTATGGAAGACACCGTAAAAGGCAATCTACATTAAAGGTTATACTCAATTCCCGCTCTGAGTAAAATTCATGGTCGTTAGCTTTGGAAACTTCCAAAGTAGTTTGCATTCAAGTAGCATTTCCTACAAAATCTATGCTTTCATGTTGTATGACTGAATGACTATTTGTATGGCCTTTACTCATAGAGTCTTTATATTCTTGCATTCTTCACAGTGCTTATTAGAGGAGCAGCACAAAATGGTGGTTCATTATTTAAGATAGAACCATACATGGTTAGAACAAAGATGGCTATTCGGCCCGTCGTGTCTGCGTTGGCTTTCTGCCAGAGCAACTCAGCTAGACCTGCTCTCCTGTCTTTTCCATGAAGCCCTGCAAATGTTTTCTCTTCACTGATCCAATAACATTTCCAATAATAATTCCAATTCCATTCATTGGAACTATTCATTTCCCGTATGAAAGCCATGATTGAATCTTCCTCCAACACACTGAGGCATTATTCCAGATCTTAACCACTCACTACGCAAAAACGTTTTTCCTCATGTCACCATTGCTTCTTTTTCCAATCAAGGTGACCTCAGATTGGTGTTCTCCTGACCCTTCTACCAACAGGAATAGTTTCTCCTTTTATGCGCCCTGTCCAGATTACTCCTGATTTTAATAGTAATAATAATAATCGTTATTGTCACAAGTAGGCTTACATTAACACTGCAATGAAATTACTGTGAAAAGCCCCTAATCGACACATTCCGGAGCCTGTTCGGGTTCACTGAGGGAGAATTCAGAATGTCCAAATTACCTAACAGCACGTCTCTCGTGACTTGTGAGATGAAACCGGAGCACCCGGAGGAAACCCACACAGACACGGGGAGAACGTGCAGACTCCACACAGACAGTGACCCAAGCTGGGAATCGAACCTGGGACCCTGGATATGTGAAGCAACAGTGCTACCCATTGTGCTACCGTGCTGCTCACTATTTGGACACCTCTGTCAAATTTCCTCTCAACCTTCTCTTCTAAAACAAGAACAGCTTCTCCAATCCACTGAACTAAAGTTCCTCTCCCGGGAACCATTACAGTAAATCTTTTCTGCACCCTCTCGAATGAATAGTGATTAAAATAGTGATGTGTTCAGCAGCGGAAAACCTTTGCTAATCTTCGATTGGGTAGGCATTAGCATGGATCAGAATATTATACAAACCGTTAAATCTCTATTGATGGTAATGTTAAGGCATGGAAAAAGGTTAGAATAATGTATATTGTTGGCCTCAGTGTCATTAAGTTAAGAATAAGATTGAGCAGTTCCTTGCCCATCACTGGCCACTTTTTTTTTATCTAGAGGGGATGGAAGGGAAGGCAGTGCAATGTTCCTCCTGCAGAATGTTTGAGGTGAGGGACGCCGTCAGTGTCCCTGCTGATTTCATCTGTGGGAAGTGCACCCATCTCCAGCTCCTCGGAAACCGCGTTAGGGAATTGGAGCTGGAGCTGGATGAACTTCGCATCATTCGGGAGGCAGAGGTGGCTATAGATAGAAGCTTCAGGGATGTAGTTACTCCGAAGAATAAAGATAGATGGGTGACGGTGAGAGGGGCTGGGAGGAAGCAGTCAGTCCAGGGATCCCCTGTGGTCGTTCCGCTTAGTAACAAGTATACCGCTTTGGATACTGTTGGGGGGGGGGACTTACCATGGGTAAGTCATGGGTACAGGTCTCTGGCACAGAGTCTGTCCCTGTTGCTCAGAAGGGAAGGGGGGAGAGGAGTAGAGCATTAGTCATTGGAGACTCCATAGTTAGGGGGATAGATAGGAAATTCTGTGGGAACGAGAGAGACTCGCGGTTAGTGTGTTGCCTCCCAGGTGCCAGGGTCCGTGATGTCTCGGATCGTGTTTTCGGGATCCTTAAGGGGGAGGGGGAGCAGCCCCAAGTCGTGGTCCACATAGGTACCAATGACATAGGTAGGAAAAGGGATAGGAATGTAAGGCAGGAATTCAGGGAGCTAGGGTGGAAACTTAGATCTAGGACAAACAGAGTTATTATCTCTGAGTTGTTACCCGTGCCACGTGCTAGCGAGACAAGGAATAGGGAGAGAGAGGAGTTGAACACGTGGCTACAGGGATGGTGCAGGAGGGAAGGTTTCAGATTTCTGGATAATTGGGGCTCATTCTGGGGTCGGTGGGACCCCTACAAACGGGATGGTCTACACCTGGACCAGAGGGGTACCAATATCCTGGGGTGGAAATTTTCTAATGCTCTTCGGAAGGGTTTAAACGAGCTCAGCAGGGGATTGCGAACCTGAATTGTAGCTCCAGTATACAGGAGGTTGAGAGTAGTGAGGTCATGAGTAAGGATTCAAAGTTGCAGGATTGTACCAGCAGGCAGGAAGGTGGTTTAAAGTGTGTCTTCTTCAATGCCAGGAGCATCCAGAATAAGGGGGGTGAACTTGCAGCATGGGTTGGTACCTGGGACTTCAATGTTGTGGCCATTTCGGAGACACGGATAGAGCAGGGACAGGAACGGTTGTTGCAGGTGCCGGGTGCAGGGAAGGTGGTAAAAGTGGGGGAGGGGTGGCATTGTTAGTCAAGGGCAGTATTACTGTGGCAGAAAGGACGTTTGATGAGGACTCGTCTACTGAGGTAGTGTGGGCTGAGGTTAGAAACAGGAAAGGAGAGGTCACCCTGTTAGGGGTTTTCGGCCTCCGAAAAGTACCAGAGATGTAGAGGAAAGGATTGCAAAGATGATTCTGGCTAGGAGCGAAAGCAACAGGGTAATTGTTATGGGGGACTTTAACTTTCCAAATATTGACTGGAAACGCTATAGTTCGAGTACTTTAGATGGGTCCGTTTTTGTCCAATGTGTGCAGGAGGGTTTCCTGACACAGTACATAGATAGGCCAATGAGAGGCGAGGCCATATTGGATTTGGTACTGGGTAATGAACCAGGACAGGTGTTAGATTTGGAGGTCAGTGAGCACTTTGGTGAAAGTGACCACAATTCAATTACGTTTTACGTTTACTTTAGTGATGGAAAGGGATAGGTATATACCACAGGGCAAGAGTTATATCTGGGGGAAAGACAATTATGATGCGATGAGGCAAGACTTAGGATGCATCGGATGGAAAGGAAAACTGCAGGGGATGGGCACAATGGAAATGTGGAGCTTGTTCAAGGAACAGCTATTTTGTGTCCTTGATAAGTATGTATCTGTCAGGCAGGGAGGAAGTTGTCGAGCGAGGGAACCGTGGTTTACTAAAGCAGTCGAAACACTTGTCAAGAGGAAGAAGGAGGCTTATGTAAAGATGAGACATGAAGGTTCAGTTAGGGCGCTCGAGAGTTACAAGTTAACTAGGAAGGACCTAAAGAGAGAGCTAAGAAGAGCCAGGAGGGGACATGAGAAGTCTTTGGCAGGTAGGACCAAGGATAAAAGAATGACTAGGGTAAGAGTAGGGCCAGTCAAGGACAGTAGTGGGTAGTTGTGCGTGGAGTCCGAGGAGATAGGAGAGGTGCTAAATTAATATTTTTCGTCAGTATGTCAGGAAAAAGACAATGTTGTCGAGGAGAATACTGAGATTCAGGCTACTAGACTAGAAGGGCTTGAGGTTCATAAGGAGGAGGTGTTAGCAATTATGGAAAGTGTTAAAATAGATAAGTCCCCTGGGCCGGATGGGATTTATCCTAGGATTCTCTGGGAATCTAGGGAGGAGATTGCTGAGCCTTTGGCTTTGATCTTTAAGTCATCTTTGTCTACAGGAATAGTGACAGAAGACTGGAGGATAGCAAATGTTGTCCCCTTGTTCAAGAAGGGGAGTAGAGACAACCCTGGTAACTATAGGCCAGTGAGCCTTACTTCTGTTGTGGGTAAAATCTTGGAAAGGTTTATAAGAGATAGGATGTATAATCATCTGGAAAGGAATAATTTGATTAGAGATAGTCAACACGTTTTGTGAAGGGTAGGTCGTGCCTCACAAACCTTATTGAGTTCTTTGAGAATGTGACTAAACAGGTGGATGAGGGTAAAGCAGTTGATGTGGAGTATATGGATTTCAATAAAGCGTTTGATAAGGATCCCCACGGTAGGTGACTGCAGAAAATACGGAGGCATGGGGTTCAGGGTGATTTAGCAGTTTGGATCAGAAATTGGCCAGCTGGAAGAAGACAAAGGGTGGTGGTTGATGGGAAATGTTCAGACTCTAGTCCAGTTACTAGTGGTGTACCACAAGGATCTGTTTTGGGGCCACTGCTGTTTGTCATTTTTATAAATGACCTGGAGGAGGGCATAGAAGGATGGGTGAGTAAATTTGCAGATGACACTAAAGTCGGTGGAGTTGTGGACAGTACGGAAGGATGGTACAAGTTACAGAGGGACATAGATAAGCTGCAGCGCTGGGTTGAGAGGTGGCAAATGGAGTTTAATGCAGAAAAGTGTAAGGTGATTCATTTTCAACAGGAAGACAGAGTACTGGGCTAATGGTAAGATTCTTGGCAGTGTGGATGAGCAGAGCGATCTCGGTGTCCATGTACATAGATCCCTGAAAGTTACCACCCAGGTTGAGAGGGTTGTTAAGAAGGCGTATGGTGTGTTAGCTTTTATTGGTAGAGGGATTGAGTTTCGGAGCCATGAGGTCATGTTGCAGCTGTACAAAACTCTGGTGCGGCCGCATTTGGAGTATTGCTTGCAATTCTGGTCGCCACATTATAGGAAGGATGTGGAAGCATTGGAAAGGATGCAGAGGAGATTTACCAGAATGTTGCCTGGTATGGAGGGAAGATCTTATGAGGGAAGGCTGAGGGACTTGAGGCTGTTTTCGTTAGAGAGAAGACGGTTAAGAGGTGACTTAATTGAGGCATACAAGATGATCAGAGGATTGGATAGGGTGGACAGTGAGAGCCTTTTTCCTCGAATGGTGATGTCTAGCACGAGGGGACATAGCTTTAAATTGAGGGGACATAGATACAGGACAGATGTCAGAGGTAGGTTCTTTACTCAGAGAGTAGTAAGGGCGTGGAATGCCCTGCCTGCAACAGTAGTGGACTCGCCAACACGAAGGGCAATCAAATGGTCATTGGATAGACATATGGACGATAAGGGAATAGTGTAGATGGAATTAGAGTGGTTTCACAGGTTGCCGCAACAGCGAGGGCCGAAGGGCCTGTACTGCGCTGTCATGTTCTATGTTCTATGTTCTAAATTCACGTATTCAGCCTTCAGTTTTGATAATATTAGGTTCCTTGGGAATGTCCTTCTTGCATAAGTAGCCTATTAATATTTACTGTTCAAGTCTCTGAATGAGGCATGGTTACTTGGTTTAGGCACTAGAGAGGTGCTACTGCTGATGAAGCAGTGCCTCGGAATTACCTTCACAGGAGATGAGGTAAGATGAGAAAGTCTTTAAAATTGGAGACAAAAATAAACAGAGCTGACTATGCTTGTTTTTTGGAGTTGCTAAAATGTTTAGTTTTTAAAATATTTGCTAATCTGTGCACATCATTTGGACATGGAATGTGCCAAGCAAAACAGATGAAAAATGTTTGTGATTGGATAACACAATGACAGCTTAATATAGGTTGTTGGAAGGAATGTGTCTGTATTTTCCCTACAAAAAGATAACGGCTGTTTTCCCACAGTAATTAAATCCCGTAAATTTACTAGCCGGTTTAAATCTTTGTGTTAAATTCATTATGTTATTGTTATGGGCCAGGGTTTAGTGAACCCCAAAGTGTATCATGGAGTTCACCTGACCCACAACTTTTAATAGATTGTGGTATGAGGAGCACACGGCCCACTCTACAGGTGTGGTACAGCACGGTAGCATTGTGGATAGCAAAATTGCTTCACAGCTCTAGGGTCCCAGGTTCGATTCCGGCTTGGGTCACTGTCTGTGCGGAGTCTGCACATCCTCCCCGTGTGTGCGTGGGTTTCCTCTGGGGGCTCCGGTTTCCTCCCACAGTCCAAAGATGTGCAGGTTAGGTGGATTGGCCATGATAAATTGCCCTTAGTGTCCAAAATTGCCCTAGTGTTGGGTGGGGTTACTGGGTTTGGGGATTGGGTGGAGGTGTTGACCTTGGGGAGGGTGCTCTTTCCAAGAGCCGGTGCAGACTCGATGGGCCGAATGGCCTCCTTCTGCACTGTATATTCTATGAAATGGAAAAGGTATTTTTTAAAGCAAAACAATGCTTATTCTATTAACTCAAGTTAATCTTTTTAGAACAAACAGTGAATATCTTAGTAACCATTAATTCAAATACAACCCCCAAAGAATACAACACTAAGTAAGCTGTCCTTTTAACATCCAGAAGACTTTTTAAAAAAACCTTTAAACAGAAGCACATCAGGTTAAAGTCACCACTGAGAGCAGTTATTAGTTTTAAATCACCAAAGGATCGATTTACAGTTTTTAGATTACAGAAAGAGAGACCAATACCCCTTAACTGTGACTGCAACTATCCAGCTCTGAAAACGAAACTAAAACACACCCTGCAGCAAATGGCCTAAAACAAAAGTAAAAAGTTGACAGACAGCCCAGCTCCACCCACTCTCTGACATCACTGCACTAAAAAACACACTTTCTTAAAGGTACTCTCACTACAGATATTTATATACACACCCATTTATAAACACCCATTTCTTAAAGGTACTCTCACATTATCAAGAAATAATCAGAAACACGGATAAGAAGATTTCAATTTTTTTTTCCTGCAACAGATATGTGGCTCTCCCTTAACAGCCTTATTACTAACATAAATGAAGACAAGTCCATTGAACTTGAAATGTCACTCTTTTCAGAAGGACAACTGGCTTGCTTCAATCTTTTTTGTTTGTTTTCCAAGTCCGCTGTCTCTTGGGAAGGCAACTTTTCCATTCTCATGTTGGTTAAAGTTCATCCAAGATATCATTTCAAAAAACTGATGTCTAACAAAAGGACATTTTTGGCTGTTGCCACATGCACAGGTCATCCATGGCAAGCACCGTTCATATTTTCGGCAGTTTTAGCTAGGTGCAAGTTATAACTATGTGACAAATAACTTGCTGCCAAAACCCTTATTCTTAAGAATTTATGTTGACCTGATCTGTTGTTTTTGACTGAGGTTTATGTAAAAATATTTGATGTTATTGAGTAAACTCTGATTGGCTGAGTTAATTGTGTGATCAACTCTATCCTTGGTATTCCTAAGCTGGGCCCAATTTGCAATTACTTTTCATTGTTGTTCCTGGCACCTTATTTGTACGGCTATTCCCCCATTGCCAGCCTTTTCTTTGGTGTCCTTCCCCCTCTTCAACTCATTACCGTTTCTGCTCCCCCTTAGCAATTGCCATCTCCCCTGGTCTGGAACGGTGATTGTATGGGTGAGTGAGAGAGTTCCATTAGCCCAGAGGTCTATGTGGAAACATGTATTGAGGAAAGAGCAATCACCAAGCGTTTTGTCTGTGTGTTTATTCGTAATTCGCCTGACCAGGTCTAGGGCCTGTCCAGGTCGTGGGCTGTCACACACTCTAGCTTGGTCCCGTGGTCACAGGGGTGGGGTAATAGGACTAATTCTCTTCTCCCAGCCCAATGCTGCCAGACTTTCCAATTTCATCTTTCCATCCATTCTCTTTCCCCCACCCCTGACTCCTCTGTTCCTGCACCATCATTATTCTCCAGTCTGCTTATCAAACCCAACAAAGAATGAAATAAAATTTGAATTTATATCCATAGGACATCCATAAATGTTTCACAAGCAAAGAATTAATTACTTTTGCAATGTGATCATTGTCATGGATATCAAACCTACCCCACTTGCCACCACCCCCCCCCCCCCCCACACGCACACACACACACATCCCCACACCCACCCCCGCCACACACAAACACACATCTCTAAAAATACTGGATAATATCTAATTGAAAACACCAGCAAAAGAATCCAGGAGATGGTGGGAAAAATAATTCATGGGTGGAATTTTCCAGCCCCTCCCACTGGCAGGATATTCCGTTCCCGCCAAAGTTAATGGGGTTTGAAACACCTGACCAGATTTTACAGCCCTGCCTCATGTTGCCGAAGAGCAAACTCTTCTTCGGCGCTTAGGATGGGCTGCTCCATGACTCCCACAGCCGCTGTGCCTTATTAAATGTAAATATTCTTTCAACATAATGACCAATGTTCTTGGGGAGCATCCAGTTTAAATTGTCGCATTCCACAGCAGTGATCTGTGTTTAGACAACAATGGCTGAATTCAACCCTACTGAGCAATCAGAGAGATTTGTTTTGCCTATTTAAATTCATCACGCTGACAAAAATCAGCGCTGCTTAGCACTGTTTGTACTTTCAGCCAAGACATGATGGATTCGTTAAAATCAAAATTATACATTACAGCCGAAACAACCGACTAATAAGTATCTGTAAATGATCGATGGTGACTCCTATTCTCCGCTTCAAAAGCAACAGATTTCTGTGCAAATCAGGTAAAGGACTGGGTCGTTGTGTATAAATTAAACCTCACAAAGGTGCATCAATGAAGAAGAAGCAGAAAAGTGGAGATGACAAAGACGATATTAATACAACCAGGACAAAGCAATAGAAAAACATTTTCACCACCAAAATGATGTCTTAACTATAATAAGATCACTATATCCGTGCACATATGTATTACATATGACAGGCAGATTTATTCAATACATTTTTGCCAACGTTTTGTGCAAATTAAAATAAAGGCTGCAGAATAGAACCTTTTTTTCACTTTTGGCATTGAGTAATAACTCCATGTCAGGAGTAGCAAGGCAGGGGCAGCACGGTGGCACAGTGGTTAGCATTGCTGCCTCACAGCGCTGAGGTCGCAGGTTCGATCCCGGCTCTGGGTCACTGTCCGTGTGGAGTTTGCACATTCTCCCCGTGTTTACGTGGGTTTCGCCCCCACAACCCAACCATGTGCAGGGTAGGTGGATTGGCCACACTTTATTGCCCCTTAACTGGAAAAAATGAATTGGGTACTCTAAATTTATATTTTAAAAGGAATAGCAAGGCAAAGCTTTCTTTATTTTGATCCAACAATGTGCATTAATCCCTTCCACAGAAAAGCAGTCACTCATGGGCCAGTGGGAATCTTTCCATTTGACACAGCAGCTATCCTGTGATCCATCTGAATGAAATTGGTTTACTGTCACTAGCACAGTACTGAGGAAAGTGGGCGTTGTAGCATGGGGGCGGCCTTCACCTGAACCGTGTTGGGACCAGTGTTCTGGTCAATACCATATAACTCAGGTGGTGGAGGGGGTTAGAGGAGCTAAAATGTGAGGTGGGGTCGAGGGATCAAGTTTGGGAAAATGCGATAAATTAAATAGAGAAGGCAAGACAGAAGAGCAAGGTAGCAGTAAGGGAAATAATGATCAGAGTATGGCAAGAAGGGACCGAGTGTACAAACCTAAGAATGCCCCAGAATATAAGGCTTGAGATTCCAAAAATAGTGAAAAAACATAACTAAAGGCTGTGTATTTGAATGCCCATTGACAGCGCAAATAGAAATAAATATGTGCGATCTGATAGCCATTTATGGCTGCAGGTTGACAAAGACTAAAACCTGGATATTCAAGGTCACATGACATTTAGGAAGAACAGGAAGCTGGGAAAAGGTGGAGGGGTAGCTCTGTTAATTATGGATGGCATTGGAACAATGGAGAGAGAGGGCTTTGGTTCTGGAGGTTAAGATCCAAATTAGTTTCGGTAGAGATGAGAAATAGTAACGGTAATAAGTCATTTGTGGGAATGGTTTATTGCCCCCTAACAGTAACCACACTGTAGGACAGGGTATAAAGGAAGAAATAATGTGGGCGTGTGAGAAAGATGCAGAAATAATCATGGGTGATTTTAATCTACATATAGATTGGACAGGTCGGATTGGCAAAGGTGGCTTGGATGATGAGTTCATAGAGTGATTTCAGGTCAGGTTTTTTTAGCAGCATACTCTAGGGCCAGCTAGGAAGCAAGTTATGCTAAATCTGGTAATTTGCAATGAGTCAGGATTAATTAATTACCTCATTGTAAAGGTGCCCCAAGGTATAAATGATAATAATATGATTGAATATCACATTCAGTTTGATGGAGAGAAGAGTGGATCTAAGACTAGTGTTTAAATATAAATAAGGAAAATTATGAGATCATAAAGACAACGCGGCCTAAAGTGAAATGGGAAATTAAGTTAAGGGATAGGTCAGCTGAGTTGCAATGGCAGACATTTGAGAAGGTATTTCATAATACACAGAACAGTGCATTCCAGTGAGAAGAAAAGTCTCCAAGGGAAGGATGCACCCTCAGCAGAGAACTAAGTAAGTTAAAGATAATGGGCATGATCTATCAGCCCCATTGTCCCTGACCCGGGAGGCCACGAGGCCAGTAAATCTCGTGAGAGGCATCTCGCGTGATTTACCAGCCTCGTCACACCTCGGAAGATCTAATGAGATCTTCCAAGGTGTCGCAATCTGGATCTCACCCATTGCGGTCAGGACCCAGATTTACATATTCAAGTGTGCAGTTAGGCTCACTTGAATATGCTCGTGCCGGAGTTAACCAAGGCACTAGGTCTAACAGCCTCACCTCAGAGACCCCAATGAGAGTGTTTAGCACAGGTTTCCACAAACGTGGACCAGGCATACCGGCACGGGGAGGTGGGGCAGGGGGTTGGGAAGTCTCCCGGGAGGGGGTCTCCCAAGTGATTGGGGGGCATTGGGTGGTCAGGCTCTGGGTAGGGTACTACCCTGGCACCCCTGATGATACCTGTGCACTGTGGCACTTCCAGCCTGGCACCTTGAGTACCAGCATGGCACTGCCAGTGTGCCATGGTGTCATTGCCAGGCTGGAAGGTGCACTGCTAGGTTGGAAGTGCCAAGGTGCCTGAGTGGCATCACGCTGGAGATCGGGCCTGAGAGTGCCCTGTCCTTATGAGGTGGGTGCGGGGGGCTCGAGGACCCCCAATCGGTAACCTCGGGTGTTGGGAGGATCTGGAGGCCACGATGGGGGTGTTTAGATTAGGTTGGTGGAACGGGTGGACAAGTGGCAGGTGAAATTTAACGTAGAGAAGTATGAAAGTGATTTGCTTTGATAGGAAGAACACAGCGAACCAACATAAAATGAAGGGTAAAATTCTGAAGGAGCAGACGGACCTGGGTGTATAAAGTACATAAATCATTGATGGTGGCTGGACAGGTAGAGAGCCCGGTTAACAAGATATATGGTACACAAGGCTTTATAAATAGGTGCAGAGGACAGCAAGGACGTTGTTTAAACTTGTATACAATGCTGGTTTGGCCTCAACTGGAATATTGCTCCAGTTCTGGGCACCACACTTTTGAAAAAATGTGAAGGCATCCGAGAGGATGTGGAAGAGATCCGCGAAATCAATTCCAGGGATGATAGACTTGTGTTACTGAGGTAGACAGGAGAAGCTAATACTGTTCTCGAAGAAGAGACGGTTGAGAGGAGATCTGATCAAGGTATTTAAAATCATGAAAGGTTTGGACAGGTAGATAGGGAAAAATTGTTCCCCTTGGTGGTAGGACCGAGAACAAGTGGACACAGATTTAAGGAAATTGGCAAAAGGACAAATGGCGACACGAGGAATGACCTGTTTATGCAGCGAGTCATTAAGATTTGGAGTGAACTGTCTGAGGGAAAATTCAATTTCGGGATTCAAAGGGGAGTAGAATCATTATCTGAAAAGGAAAAATCTACAAGACTGCAGGCAAAAGAGGCACTATGTAAATTGCTCCTGCAGGGGGCCAGCACAGACCTGACAGGCCAAATGGCCTCCTTCTGTGCTATAACTATTCTATGATTCTATGGTTTCATAGCTGCGGATCTACTGTAAGGTCGCAGTGAAGCTGTCACATGTTCCATTGGTTCTGGATACAAAGAGAAATTTCACCACAAATGGCCTGAGGATCAACCTGTAAGTTGTTGCACAGCCTTGCAGACTGAGCTGCACTTAGATTTGACTCCAAGTATTCTTCTTTTCAGAGACGTGCCATGGGTTTTGGTTCACTCAGAAATCTGTCTCTCAAATCAATTAACTTGAGGAATAATGCTTAGGGCACAGATTTGATTAAACTTTGGCATAGTTTTCTGTGACGGTGTGCCCTGCCCTGATGCCTGGTTTGTTGTATGTGCTGGCTGTGTTTTCCCTCTCTTCTGCCGCCATATTTAGACATCTTGCATTTTAAAGCAGCATTCTAATTACCAGCTGGCAATTTTGGATTACACAGGATTTACCCCAATCACTATAATAATAATAATAACCTTTATTGTCACAAGTAGGCTTACATTAACACTGCAATGAAGTTACTGTGAAAATATCCTAGTCGCCATTCTCCAGTGCCTATTCGGGTACACAAAGGAAGAATTTAAAATGTCCAATTCACCTAACAAGCACACCTTTTGAGACTTGTGGGAGGAAACCGGAGCACCCGGAGGAAACCCATGCAGACACGAGGAGAACGTGCAGATTCCGCACTGACAGTGACCCAAGCCGGGAATCGAACACGGGACCCTGGCGCTGTGAAGCAATAGTGTTAACCACTATTGGACATGTGCGTGAGTTCGACTCAGAAAGCAGCCTCACTGGTCAGAAATTGAACGTAAATCCCAGCGCTGAACCTTCTGTCCCATTCCCTACACCTTATACACCCTTCACAATTCTTCCCCTGAAGTCACGGCTGACAATTATAAGAAACCCAGCAGAAATTCAGGGCCACAGTGTTTTAGGTGTTAGACAGTTCTTCTGCAAGTTACTGAGGGAGAGGATAGATTCAACAACTGCATTCAACAGGAGATAAAGATTGTAGAGCTGCCCTTAGCACAGGCTGGGGCAGGTCTGAGCACACTACAGTCTGATCTTACTGGCGTCAACTATTTTTACAGGTAGCTGAAAAAGGCAGTGGCTGCATCCATGATTTTGGAAATGTATTTGAAAGCATATTAAGTCATCAGTAAAAGACCCACAAATGTTTAAAAAGGAGTCAACAAGCATTATTTTCATTTGAAGGGCCTAAAGGGTGGATTCTTATAATAATTGTGTCACCAAACCCTTTTTACAGTTAAAATAATATGCATCGAGAGTTGAACAAAGAACTTAGTAAGATATTTAAAAGGTCAAACTGCTGTCATAAACAATTTACCTTGATTGATGTTTCTGCACTGCAAGTATCTCTCCAATGTACAAAGAATCTTTATGTCAGCAAAGGTGTGTATACCCATAGGCAGAGATTAACAGGAAAGAACCTGCCTTGCTGTCTGCACATATCTTGGCCTGAATGCCTAGGCATGTGCCTGAAGCTGAAACTTTGTAAATCTGAAAGGAGCTGTTTCAGAGTTGGAGCATTTTAACATCTCAAGATTAATTTTATTAAAAAAACATTCCCCTGACCTTTCTTCCTCTTTCCTGGTCTATGTGTAGTTGAGAGGGAGAGTCAATAACATTTTTACACTTTGAATGATCGCAATCAAAGTGTTTATGAAAAAGGTAGACTTTTTAAAGCAGGATTGTTAATTCAGGGGATTGCCTGACAGGTAGGATTAGCATTGCACAGTGACCTCGAGGCTCTTGAGCATGAACTCAGTCCCGTCCTATGGGACACAAACGTCTTCTTTCTGTTGGCTGTACAGGTTCTGGTGCTGGTCTTTACCAGTTCCTGCTAGGCATGGGCTCAAAGCACAAAGATTCCATTAGTTTGGCATCAAATGCACCTGAGTACAAAGTGCATTAGCAAATGTTTTTCTGGCGATTTATACCACAGTACATTGTTGGGACAGAGTTAGAAAGAGCTTCACTGAATCCGACCATGCTATCAGCGTGTTGCTAATGGTTTGTAACCAAAAGACAGGACAGTGTTTCTTTTGGGTCTTGGAAGCCCTAAAACATGCTCTACAGGCAAAAGTAGGCCAAAGGCTCATTGCAGATTCTGAACTCGCAGGTATGTCATTCTGACTTTGTGACTGTAAATTTCCAGCATTTATCATTTCCCCCCCTCTTGTATCGGTACAGTATTCTCTCATCTCGATCAGCGGGAAAATTGAAGGGAAAAAATAAATTATTCTATGTTGCACATAATCAATAGCCTGTTAAATAATAATGAAGACAAAAATAAGTCATAGATTTAGAATCATAAAATACCGCAAACGCATTTAATTAGGAAGACCTGCAAGGCATTCAAACCAAAAGGTGCATCTTCTCTTCCTTTTATATTAACATCCTCAGTTGAAGATGGCAATGCCTGCGGACATTTGCACAGTTACTAAAACTATCTGCAGGTGTGGTTCATCAGTGAGAAGTTTCCACCAGATCACCCGTTCAAAACTGGCAAAATTATGCCCTTTGAGTGAAGCCCAGTGTCGTTAGAGGCTCAGAAAACTGAATTTAGGTATCCTTGTTGAGAATTTAATACTGCGCCGTAGCTGTATGACCACAAAGTGAACTTGATTTGACATCTGACAGCTAGACACCTTAACATGTCTGAGTCTGAAGAAAAATGATACATCTTTTAATTTTCAACTTTAAAGCATATTTTGAGGGGAAGGGAGTCAGCCCTAACTGATTACTAAGCTGACCTTTTTTGTTTCTGCATTGGTAACAGGTTTACAATAGCTCGCACATCACAGACCGAACATATATATGAATGTGGCTCGTCCAAATGTTTTCCATTTTTCATTCTTGCTACATTAAACAAAGAGTAAAGGTAGAAAGATTCAGACAAATTAAACTCCCCAAAATTCCTGATAACTAAAACTACCATTGTCACAGCACCCTTTGTTGCACATTACTGTGATTCTTGAAAGTATGTGACCAGAACTACGCATAATGCTCTAAAAGAGATCTGCCCAATGCCTTACACCAGTGATGGGCAACCTGGGCTAGTGAGTGGGCCACATGAGTGGCCCTCCTTCATCTCATGGGCCACAAGATTCAAATCGTGCACGCTCACTAACCGTGACCCTTGAATAAGATTAAATACATTTAATACACGCTGCATATTTCATAACAAGTTATAGAAAATGCTCAATCATTCATGTATGAATAGAACTGTTGTCAACTTCAAATGGGAAAAAGAAAATAAATATTTACGGTTGATTGGATGCAGAGGGACCGCGCAGCTCCCACGGTCAATGTTGTGTGCAATCAGCCTGCTTCATGTGCCCCTTGCTTTACAGACTTCAGTTATACCGGTAGGAAATAAGCTATATGGATGGAAACCAGCAGAATGTGGCAACCCTCCACGTGGGCAACAGTCAATAAAATGTCTCGTGGGCCGCACGCTGAATCCTGATGAGCTGCATGTGGTCCCTGGGCTGGAGGTTTCCCACCACTACCTTACACGGTAATAATATTGACTTATTTGATGCTGGAACATGATACCTTATTTATCTTTTGTAATGCAGCCAAGCGCGATGTTGGTGTACTTACAGATTTATTTATTACAACCCTTTCCCCTCATTCCTGATCATTGCAATGTACCATTGTCCTATTTAGCAGATATTCTCCTTTTCAGATCCCATACTATTTTACACTTATTCATATGAAATTGAATCTGCTACTGGCCAGCTCAGTGTTTTAAATCTATCTTAATCTATTCTGTTGGTTCATTATTTGGCTTGCGTCCTATTGTGTGATCTGCAAAGTTGGGAGATGTTGCTCAATATAATTCCATCCAAGCCATTTGTGATGAACGGTTACTGCCTTATCATCGTGTCAGGTGATGTCCCCTTTAAGACCGGGCTTGTAACCCTGGGGACTCCGCCTCTGGCTCCGCCCATCTGGGAGTCATACACAAGGGCTGCTTCATGGTCTGTAACAGTCAGCTCTCGTCTCTAGCTCTAGCATAGTTATTAGTCTAATAAAGCCTTCTTTACAGTTCAATCTCTAAGCGTCATTATTGAGGGTACCTCAATTTATTAGACTAAACTAGATTCAGGATGGACGCAGGCCTAAAACCAGAGAAGCTCAATCTGGAAGCACGAATGCCGGAGGCGAAGGAAATTTTTTAATACTGGCTGCGGTGCTTCGAGGCCTACCTGGACTCCGCAGAGACTCCCATCCTGGGGCCACACAAGCTGCGTCTACTCCACGCCCGGGTGAGTCACAGAATCTCCGCCACGCTCGAAAAGGCGACGACTTATGAGGAAGCGATCAAGTTGCTCCGCAAACCCATCAATGAGGTGTATGCTCGCCATCTGCTCTCTACCTGCCGGCAGCGCTCGGGGGAACCGCTCGAGAGTTTGTTGAAAAACTCACCGCGCTTGCCAGGGACTGTGACCATCAGGATGTGACAGGGGAAGTCCATATGAACCTGCACATCAGGGATGCTTTCGTGTCCGGCATCCGCTCGACCTACATCCAGCAACGGCTGCTCGAAAACGGGGCAAACGACCTCCAGGAGACGCTAACGCTCGCCTCCTCGCTGGAGGTGGCCTGACTTAACTTGGGTACGTACCCCACGGACTCTGCCAGTCCCCCCCGGACTTCCTCAGACTCAACCGTATTACAGGCCTGCGCCACGCGGCGACCCACTCACCATGGGGGCACACCATACTACTTCTGCGGGCAGGGCCAGCACCCACGCCCACGCTGCCCAACCCGCTCCACGATCTGCAGCGACTGCGGGAAGAAAGGGCACTTTGCGAGGGTCTGCCTGGCCAGACCCAGGGGCCAGAAAAACAAAGAACAGCCGACCCGAAAATCAGGCTCTCGGACCCGCAGGCCTCGCAATGCTGCTGCACACCGACCCGACACGCCCTCTTCTGATGCGTCATCAGCCTCGTGCGAATCATGGGAGCGGCCATCTTGCCGGCGGCCATCTTCTCGACCTGGCACGCGCAGTCAACGGCGGTGGCCATTTTATGAGTCCGACTCGGCTGAGGACTCAGACTACCCGCGACTGGGTGCGATCACCCTCGATCAAACTCGTCCAAAACACCTGCAGAACTCCATGATGCAGGTCCAGGTCAACGGGCACGACACTGCATGCCTCTTCGACTCCGGGAGCACGGAGAGCTTTATCCATCCTGAAACGGTAAGGCGCTGCTCCCTACGCACCCATCCCGCATCCCAAACCATAGCCCTCACATCTGGGTCCCACTCGGTACAAATCACGGGGTACTGTATTGCGGATCTCTCGATCCAGGGTGCCAAATACACCCGTTTCAAATTTTATATCCTCCCTCACCTCTGTGCCCCCCCTGCTGCTCGGACTGGATTTCCAGTGCAGCCCCCGAAGCCTGACACTGAAGTTTGGCGCACCCTTGCCCCCCCTCACGGTGTGCTGCCTTGCGACACTGAAAGTCGCACCCCACTCGCTATTCGCTAACCTCACTCCTGACTGTAAGCCCGTCGCCACCAGGAGCCGGCGCTACAGTGCCCAAGATATGGCTTTTATCAAGTCAGAGGTTCAGCGTTTACTGGGAGAGGGGGTCATCGAGGCTAGCAACAGCCCTTGGAGAGCGCAAGTGGTGGTAGTCCGGTCCGGGGAGAAGAAACGGATGGTCGTGGATTATCACCAGACCATAAACCGATTCACGCAGCTTGATGCGTACCCCCTTCCTCGCATCGCGGAAATGGTAAATCGGATCACCCAATACCAAGTCTTTTCCACGGTCGACCTCAAATCTGCCTACCACCAGCTCCCCATCCGACCAAAAGACCGCCCCTATACTGCCTTCGAAGCAGCCGGCCGGCTCTTCCACTTCCTCAGGGTCCCCTTTGGTGTCACAAATGGGGTCTCCGCCTTTCAAAGGACGATGGACCAAATGGTGGACCAGTACGGTTTGCGGGCTACATACCTGTACTTGGACAATGTCACCATCTGCGGCCATGATCAGCAGGACCATGACGCTAACCTCAAAAAGTTCCTCCAGACCGCCCGAGCCCTTAACCTGACCTATAACGAGGGCAAATGCGTTTTCCACACCACCCGGCTGGCCATCCTCGGCTATATCGTGGAAGACGGGGTCCTAGGTCCCGACCCTGACCGTATGCACCCCCTTAAGGAACTCCCTCCCCCCCCAGCCTCAAGGCACTCAAACGGTGCTTGGGGCTTTTCTCCTATTATGCCCAGTGGGTCCCCAAGTATGTGGACAAAGCCCGCCCACTCCTAAAGACCACCACTTTTCCCCTCTCGGCTGAGGCCCAATTGGCCTTCAACCGCATCAAGGCTGAAATCATCAAGGCCACCATGCACGTGGTGGACGAAACCATCCCTTTCCAGGTAGAGAGCGATGCATCAGACATTGCCCTGGCTGCTACCCTCAATCAGGCAGGCAGACCAGTAGCGTTCTTCTCCCGAACCCTCACCGCCTCCGAGGTTCGACACTCTGCAGTCGAAAAGGAGGCACAAGCCATTGTGGAGGCTGTATGGCGCTGGAGACACTACCTAGCCGGTAGGAGGTTTACCCTTGTCACCGACCAACGGTCGGTCGCCTAGATGTTCGATAACACGCAACGGGGCAAAATAAAAAACGATAAAATTTTGAGGTGGAGGATCGAACTCTCCACCTACTCGTACGATATCAAGTATCGTCCAGGGGAGCTCAACGAGCCCCCAGATGCCCTGTCCCGCGGCACATGCGCCAACGCGCAGGAGGACCGCCTGAAAGCCATCCACAATGACCTCTGCCACCCGGGGGTTACCCGGCTCGTCCATTTCATCAAGTCCCGCAACCTACCTTACTCAACCAAGGAGGTCAAGGCCATGGTCAGGGCCTGCCAAGTCTGTGCGGAGTGCAAACCGCACTTCTACCGGCCAGACAAGGTTCAGCTCGTGAAGGCCTCGGGCCCCTTTGAGCAACTGAGCGTGGACTTCAAGGGGCCCCTCCCGTCCACCAACCGTTATGCCTATTTCCTCACCGTGATCGATGAGTTCTCCCGTTTCCCATTCGCCATTCCCTGCCCCGACATGACCTCAGCCACAGTGATTAAGGCACTGCACAGCATCTTCACCCTGTTCGGTTTCCCCGCTTATATCCACAGTGACCGGGGTACATCGTTCATGAGCGATGAACTGCGTCAGTATCTGCTCAGCAACGGCATCGCCTCGAGCAGAACGACCAGTTATAACCCGCGGGGAAACAGGCAGGTGGAGAGGGAGAATGCGACAGTGAGGAAGGCTGTCCTTCTGGCCCTGCGGTCGAGAAATCTCCCAACCACCCGCTGGCAGGAGGTCCTACCCGATGCCCTACACTCCATTAGGTCACTCCTCTGCATGGCCACGAATGAGTCCCCTCACAACCGATTGTTTCTCTTCCCCAGGAAGTCTACCTCCGGGGTCTCACTTCCACCTTGGCAGATGGCTCCGGGACCTGTTCCTCTCCGGAGGCACGCGAGGAGCCATAAAACGGACCCCCTTGTTGAAAAGGTCCGACTGCTCCACGCCAACCCCAGTAACACCTACGTGGAGTACCCCGACGGCAGGCAAGATACGATTTCCCTCCGGGATCTGGCACCCGCTGGATCCTCCACCACAGACGCCCCATCCCGCGCCGCTCCCCTGCAGGACTCGTCGCCCCCTACAACACACCCCCTTCCGGCCCTACCACCCGTTGGTGAGCCCCTACCGTGCCCCCCCTTTACACACCCCACCGGCGCCGGCTCCGCTACCCCCGGCCCTGCCTAGTTACCCTGCCCCGACCCGGACCGAAGCTCCGACCGCTGTGCTCCCGGATGTGCCCTCAACCGGGACGTCCATGCCCGCCGCACCACCGCCCGAATTGAGGAGGTCGAGGAGGACGATCCGGCCACCGAGACGAATGGACCTATGATGGCACTTCAGCCCCGCCGGACTCCTTTTTAAACGGGTGAATGTGATGAACGGTTACTGCCTTATCATCATGTAAGGTGATGTCCCCTTTAAGACCGGGCTTGTAACCCTGGGGACTCCGCCTCTGGCTCCGCCCATCTGGGAGCCATACATAAGGGCTGCCTCATGGTCTGTAACAGTCAGCTCTCGTCTCTAGCTCTAGCATAGTTATTAGTCTAATAAAGCCTTCTTTACAGTTTAATCTCTAAGCGTCATTATTGAGGGTACCTCACCATTATTGGATTAAAAACGTCAAGAATCCTGAGACAAACACTAAAGCACCTTATTCATAAGTTGCTTCCAGCCTGAAAAGTCCCAGCTTATAATTCGTTTTTTGTTTCCATTTTATCCCCCAGACAATTTTCAGTGCTTCCCTTGTCATTTACTCAGCCGCAGGCGGTGGCTAAAGGCTGGGTAACTTGAGAGTTCATCTATTCCTGAGTTTCAATATTTATGTCTGCCACTGGAGGCCAGGTTATAACGGTATGGTCCTCAATCAGTAGTCCTGAAAAGGTGAGTTAAAAGTAGTTTATTTCCTACTCATAGCTAGGAAATACAACAACAGTCTAAGTCCCAGCCGAGACCATGCTGAGATGCCGGCTCCTTCCTGGGCCAGCTTTTATATCGGGAAATTAATGAGCCCACTGGTGGGCCTCCACCCCTCATTGAGGGAGCTCGTACTCCACGAGCCCGACAGGGAGATCAACCCGGTCACCTCGTGGGTCTCGTGGGGGTTATAACAAATGGAAACAAATGAATAAATAGGAGCAGAGAGAACATTGCATTTTCATGAGATTGGGAATCTCTTGTTAAATAGTTATCGATTGTACATTTCCAAGCGTGATGAAACCACTTCTTACCATGTTTTCGACTCTAGGCCTCAAAAACTTAACATCCTCAACCCAGGGTCAATGACACCACAAGGCAAACCAGGCTGTCGCCTAGAACGGCAGAACATGGGCAGCAAGGTAGCACAGTGGTTAGCACTGTTGCTTCACAGCGCCAGGGACCCGGGTTCAATTCCCAGCTTGGGTCACTGTATGTGCAAAGTCTGCACGTTCTTCCCATGTCTGCATGGGTTTCCTTCGGTTGCTCCGGTTTCCTCCCACAGTCCCGAAAGACGTGTTTGTTAGCTGACTGGACATTCGGAATTCTCCCTCAGTGTACCCAAACAGGCGGCGGAGTGTGGCGACGAGGGGATTTTCACAGTAACTCCATTGTAATGTTAATGTTAGCGTACTTGTGACACGAATAAAGGTTATTATTATTATTTAGTGGATGGGTAGGAAGCAAAAAATGGAACAAAATATTCACGAAACTGAGGGGTGAGAAATTTCGCCCAAATGACAGGCTTCCAACATTGGGGTTTCAGAAATCCCCCTTTGGCATCACCATTTCCAACCTTAAAACCCGAAAGACCAGCTTTAAAAAAAAGGGTGATATAGCCCAAGTCAGGATGGTGTGTAGCTTGGAGGGAACTTCAATATTCTTCTGCCCACACTGAGGGTTTAACAGTCCCCACACATCTACGAGTGATGCTTCCAAGAGACAACATGTAGACGTGGAAGAGGAAGGTACTAAAGGTAGACTCCAGTGGTAATGGTGGAGGCAGGATAAGAAGCTGTTTTGGGAAGTGCTCTGGTTATAATTATCGGTAAGAATAGAACCAAATAATGGCAATGTCTGTCAGTTGGGCAAAGACAGAAAGGTGTCAGAGGAGGAGCGTCATGTGGATGACAATGTCAAAGGATGCTGAGAGATCAAGACTGATAAGGTGGGGCATCTTACACTACAGCCAGTCACATTATGATTAGAATTAGGGCTGTATTACTGCTGTGTCAAGGGATGAATTTTCACCACAACCCCCCCACCCCATCCACCCCCACCTCACCCTGTCCCCAGTACCCACCCATTTCATTATAACCACCCCATCTCTGCCACCAAGCCCAGCTCACCCCCAAGCCTGCATCACCCTCCACCCTCAACACCGTCACTCCGACCTCAGCCCACCTCCACGCACCAACACCGTGTCATCACCTCAAACTCACAACACACCCCACGTTATCAACAGTCACAACTACACACTCCCTCCCCCACCAAGCCCAGGCCACCAGGCCACCAGGCCACCAAGAATAGTTACTTAAGCTTACCAACATTCTGAAAACAAACAAATTAGAGAAAGATCATTTCACACAAGGTGCCACAGTCCATGTTCTTTTACAAGGAGGAGTGATCCATAATGGATAACAGAGAGCTGTCACTACACAAGGAGAAAGTCCTGAGACAATTGGATGGACGTGCAGGACATTATTAATCTTTTTAAATCAGTAACATTTTATGGAGCTGTGCATAGGCAATTGGCTAATGTTACAAATGATCATAGATGCAGCCTGTGGCACAGAGTTTAAGGCTGGTGGTAACCTTTACAAGCACCGACAATCATGCACATGCGTTACTCGGAGTAGTGTCCTAGGCTCAAACATCTTCAGCTGCTTTATCAATGGCTTTCTCTCCATCATAAGGTCAGAAGTGGGGATGTTCGCTGATGATTGCACAATGTTCAGCACCATTCGTGACTCCTCAGATACTGAAACAGCCCATGTCCAAATGCAACAAGAACTGGGCTTGGGCTGACAAGTGGCAAGTAACATTTGCACCACACAAGTGCCAGGCAAAGACTACTTCCAACAAGGAGAGGTAGTGGCGTAGTGGTATTGTCACTGGACTAGTTATCAAGAGACCCAGGGCAAGGTCTGCAGACCTGGGTTCAAATCCCACCATGGCAGATGGTAACATTTGAATTCAATTTTTTTTAAATCTGGAATTAAAAGTCTACTGATTGTCGATTTTACCCTTTAGGGAAGGAAATCTGCTGTCCTTACCTGATCTGGCCTACATGTGACTCCAGATCCACAGCAATGTGGTTGACTCTCAAATGCCATGGAGGGCATTAAATGCTGCCCACGTCCCATAAACGTTCCCGTAACAGCCTCCCCGAACAGGCGCCGGAATGTGGCGACTAGGGACTTTTCACAGTAACTTCATTTGAAGCCTACTTGTGACAATAAGCGATTTTCATTTCATTTTCATTCATAAATGATTTTTTTTTTAAACCATCACAACTTGACATTTGATGGCATTAGCATCCCCCACTCTCAACATTCTGGGGGTCACCATTGACTAGAAACTGAACTGGACCAGGCATATAAATACTGGTGCTACAAGGAATACAAGGAATCCTGTGATGAGTAACTCCTGACTCCCCAAAGCCTAGCAGCAGCACTAACAACACTCGAGAAGCCACCAATACGCAGTGGTAGCAGTGAGTGTCATTTACAAGATGCACTGCAAGAACTCATCAAAGCTCCTCCAACCCCTTCCAAACTCACAAATTCTACCATCTAGAAGGCCAAGAGTAGCAGATGCATGGGAGCAGCATTTCTTCCACACCATCCTGACTTTGAAATATATTATCGTTCCTTCACTGTCGCTGGGTCAAAACCCTGCAACTCCCTCCCTAACAGCACTTTGGGTGCACCTACACCACATAGATTGCAGAGGTTCAAGAAGGTATCTTCTCAAGGGCAATTACCATTGAGCAATAAATGATGGCCTAGCCAGCCAAGAACAAAGAACAAAGAAAAGAACAGCACAGGAACAGGCCCTTCGGCCCTCCAAGCCCGTGCCGACCATGCTGCCCGACTAAACTACAATCTTCTACACTTCCTGGGTCCGTATCCCTCTATTCCCATCCTAGTCATGTATTTGTCAAGATGCCCCTTAAATGTCACTATCGTCCCTGCTTCCACCACCTCCTCCGGTTGCGAGTTCCAGGCACCCACTACCTGCATGCGATGCCTGCATCCCATGAATGAATTAAAACATGCATTGTAACTGGTAAGTGGATTCCAGATCCAGGATAGGCATGTGCCATTATACTTGTAGAGCCTCAAAAATGGTACACTGTCTTTATAAGTATTACTCAGGTGGAGGTAAAAGCCAATATCTCAGTTGAACCTAACTTTTCACATCCTCAACATCTATCGAGCCAAAACTAAGTTCCTATCCTATATTCTGTGTGGCCAGCATCCAACTCTAAGTATTAGGCTCTCTCCATCTCAACCAGTAATCAGCCTAGCCACTGCTGAAACCCTCATCCATGTTTTTATCACCTCCTGTCATGACTAGTTAATTTTGCTCCTGGTTGTCATTCCATCTTTCACGCTCTGTAATATTTTGCGCATCTGAAGCTAAGGTGCCCGCATCCTGTATCATACCAAGTTCCACTCACTCATCACCCGTGTCCTCACTGATCAACTTCTGCTCTCAGTTCCCCAACACTGCAAATTTAAAGTTTTCATTTCTGTGTTTAAATTCCTTAATTCCGCTCCCTACCCCCACCAGCCCTGCAACAATCACCCTAAACTCAATGGCCCTCTGACTTTGGTACCTTCTGCATCTCCTCTCCCTCTATCCCACCTTGGTAGCTACTTTTCCACATCCCCCTCATCCTTTGAGCCTGTACTTAAAACCTTGTCTTGCTCACTCCCCCGAATATCTTCCTCTTTAGCTCAGTATCCACTTTAGAATGATGCCTCTGTGAAGTGCCTAGGGAAGGTTTTCTATGTCAAAGGACTCTGTTGATACAAATTGTTCTTATTCTTGTTGCTGGAATACATAAATTCCGTGAACATAGCAACTCTTCGATCAGATACACAAAGACTGCTTATTGTCATTGAACTGGGGCTTGGCAGGACAGTTTATCATGTTTATAGAGGAGCGAGTAGTGACATGACTCATACTGTAATGGGGATATTAATTTACTGATCACATCTGGTTAAAAACAAATTTTATTATGCTGTTAAAAGAAAGAAAAGTCCCACATTTTAGATAGTGCTGTAGCAGATATTGACGAGAATTCTCCGGCCGTTGCAATGCACATTTGCTGCCCAGAGCACACCCCCTTCCGCGGGTTTTTCGGAGGCGTTGGATGGCTTTGATGGGAAAACCCATTCACAAGCGATGGGAGTGTAAACATTTTTTAAAAATCATATGAAAACTATAAAGTAGGGGTTTGATTATGTAATTCAGACCCAATACAAATTTAACCCACAAATGCTTCAAACCCCTCCCACTCACTTAGCCACTAACAAAAGTAAGTGACAGCAGCATCGAGACTGAAAAAAGGCCCAGGTAAGCAAAATTGCTAAAATGTTCTTAAAATGGCATCTTGGTCCCACAATGCTACCTCTGGCTTCTGATTTATCTCGTTGCCACATCACCATGTACTGGAAAACTACCCCACCCTCCTTTATTTTGCAGAGGATCATTTCTTGCTCATCAATCACCTCATCACTTGAGGCCTGCCAGTTTAAACTTTGCACCAGCAGCACGGTAAAGATGCACTTTCAGAGACTCCACTAATGAACACAAAAAGGAATTATTAATAAGAATTGTTCAGCAGCCTCATGGCTTGCTCCCTACATGTCTCCTGCCTAAGAGAGGACTCTACCCCATGGCTGATTCCCTACTCTGAGACCCAATTGGTCCCCCAGGCCAGGTGACCCTTAATCTGTTGCATTGACCTTAATGGGACAATCACCACATCTTTCCCACTTTAACTCCTTCTTACAATCTTCAATAAATAAGTTACTCAATCCTAAGTTCTAACTAAACACATAATGAATTGGGCAATTTATAAATCGAGTCTTTGAGGGGGTTTTCTGTTCCTTGTAGAGCGGTATAATTCTGTAGTCTGAGATGTTTCCACAAGATCGACATTAACAGGAACTGTAATAACGGGTGCCCATTCTGGTACAGGCAGCTCATTACTACCTGATTCCACAGAGACAAATAGGTTGATCAGGCCCTTTGGTGCTTATGGGTTTGAAAAAATTTCTTGACGGCAACACTGACTGCTGGAACTTCTTCCTGACTTAGTTTCCACACTTTTCCCGTGCTTTAAGAGTTTGCCGTGAACCTGGGGCGGGATTCTCCGCAATCGGCGCAATGTCCGCCGACCGGCGCCAAAAACGGCGCGAATCAGTCCGGCATCGCGCCGCCCCGAAGGTGCGGAAGTCTCCGCATCTTGGGGGGCCGAGCCCTCACCTTGAGGGGCTAGGCCCGCGCCGGACTGATTTCTGCCCCGCCAGCTGGCGGAAAAGGCCTTTGGTGCCCCGCCAGCTGGTGCGGAAATGACTTTGCCGTGCGGCGCATGCACGGGAGCGTCAGCGGCCGCTCACGGCATCCCCCTGCATGTGCAGTGGAGTGGGTCTCTTCCACCTCCGCCATAGTGGAGACCATGATGAAGGCGGAAGGAAAAGAGTGCCCCCACGGCACAGGCCCGCCCGCGGATCGGTGGGCCCCGATCGCGGGGCCCACCAGTGCCGGAGAATTCGGCAACCGGCGGGGGTGGGATTCACGCCAGCCCCCGGCGATTCTCTGACCCGGCGGGGGGGTCGGAGAATCCTGCCCCTGAATTCTCTTTTCTTGAATTTTTTAAATTTCCACATTTATTAAAGGAAGGTAATTTCAGCGATCTCTGGAGTTTTGTTTTGCTTCTGGCCATTTGGGGAGTCCGTTTTTTCCTTTTTGTTTTTTTCAATGTGTCGTTTATTGTCTATTTCATTCACACTCGAGGTTCGATTGGGCTTCCCCGCCAGCTGGTTTTTAAAACTTGTCTTCTTTTTTTCTTTCTTAAAAGGTTGCAAACTTCTCTTCTTTTACTTGAAGCCCATGAGAGCAACGATTGCTGCCATGGAACAGCCGCAGACTCTGTTCCGATCCTGCATATCAGGAGCTTGTCACTCAATTTCAGCTTCTTGATTTTCCCACACTCAGGGACACCTTGCTGCAGTTCGCTTGGGGCATTCTTTTTTCACAAATCTTTGCTTTCTGTGAGCTCTTTTTTAAAAACTTTACAGCACCTCCTGTTTTACTATTTTTTAAAATTAAAGCCACAGCTCTTGCTTCAAGGGTCACTTTCTCTTCTGTTTCTTTCTAAACTTTTGATCGTGCCGGCCAATTCAGGTTTCTTCTGCATCTGTCCCTCAGCCTTTCCAATGCACTGAGTCTCCTGGAATGCCTCCTAGTCCAGGGTTTTTCAAAGTACAGGTCGCGACCCGAGGGTGGTGGCAGGTGGGTGTCAGGAGGATCGCAATGATCGGTCACACCAGTCCTGCGATGGTCCCAATAGTTTTTTTTTTAAATTTAGAATACCCAATGCATTTTTTTTTTGCCAATTAAGGGGCAATTTAGCGTGGCCAATTCACCTACCCTGCACATCTTTTGGTTTGTGGGGGCGAAACCCGTGCAAACATGGGGAGAATGTGCAAACTCCACACGGACAGTGATCCAGAGCTGGTATCGAACCTGGGACCTCAGCGCCATGAGGCAGCAATGCTAACCGCTGTGCCACCGTGCTGCCCTGGTGGTCCCATTAGTTAGAGAAGTGCCCAACAGCTGCTATTGGCTTTTACATTGCGCATGGCTGCCGCTGCCACCTTTTGAATGAAAAGGAATGAGCTGTGTGCAGTCTTCCAGCCAGAAATGGCAGCAGACAGCAGGTCATGTGCCCAGCACATTCACCTGATGGCAAGTGCCCTCCATGTATGTGCTTTTGGTGCCAAATTGTGAGGTAGAGTTGCTTCCATTTTCCAACTGCTGGCAAGAGGACTATGAAGATGGATCATTTTCTTCGAAGTAAGGGACGGCCAGAGACTCATATAGGCAGTGTACCTACTGGACAGGATCTCGCAACAGAATCTGCTGGAGAGAGTTGCACAGGAGAGTCCAGGGCAGGACAGAGCAGTGCTAGCATTAGGGCTGTGTAGAGCTCCAGGGCCTCTGGTTAACAGCCTACAAAGAAGAAACTTAACTCAGGAACAATGCATTATAAAGATGATTTCTTGAGGTGTGGTTTTGTCAAATGTGCCAATGCAAATAAGGATGCAAAACCTATTTGTGTTATATGCAGGGAAGTACTAGCAAATGAGAGGACAAGTTTCAGATTTTGAAAGAGAAGTGTTGGGTGAATAATTCCTTTTGGAGTTGAGACCCCAGAGTGAGTTATTAACTTAGAGCTGACGCCAAATAAAAAGACTATGATGCTGGACCTGACCTGTAATACCACATTAAAAACATGCCAAAAGCCCATGAGGCTGGCAGCATTCTGGAATAACATCTCCCAGGAGTATCCAGTGCTGAGTGAAGCATGCATTTTGTTGCTATTGCCCGTCATGATGACCTACATGTGCGAGGTTGGATTTTCTGTTTTCACAAAGATGAAGACGACACAAAAGAACTGGCTGAAATCTACACCTGATATTCGCACTGCCCTCTCCCCCTTTGAGCCTGAGTGAAATGAGATCATGAGCACCAAGCAGGTGCCCCTTTTGCATTAAAGGTAAACAAACGTGGCGTGTGTCACAAAGGTCAGCTGGTGTGGGTCACGAAAGTCGGCCGACATGGGTCACGAATGTCGGCCGGCCTGGATCCTAAAGGTCAGCCGGTCGCGTCCAGGGGAAAACAGTTTGAAAAACACTATCCTAGTCTACAATGTAAGTGGAGGTATGCTTCTGCATTTTGCTCACCCTTCTTGTGGACTTTGACCCAGGGGTCTTACCTTGCCACGTTCCTTCTTTGCTTGTAACTGTGCACCTTTTATGATTCTATATTACTCAGGGTCTGGAAATATCTCAATATCTCAAATAGGTCTATTCACCCAATAAGTGGCATTTTGGTGGGTATTTCATTTAGACTTCCATTGAAACAGGTGTCGGGATGATTTATCCTCATTGCCAGATGTAAAGATGCACTTTCAGAGACTTCATTAGTGAAAATAAAAAGGATTTATTAGTAAAAACTATTCAGCAGCCTCATGCCGCTTGCTCCCTACATGTCTCCTACTTAAGAGGACTCCATCCCTTGGGGTGATTCCCTACCTTGAGTCCCCATTGGTCCTCCAGGCTAAGTGGCCCATAATCTGCTGTGTTGCCCTTAAAGGGACAATCGCTCACCCACCCAATTCCGCCTTGAGAACGTTTTGTGCCAAACATTCAGTATTGAAAATAGGGAGAAAGCTTATCCAGTGTTGGGCTTTGGGTACAGATGCAAAGTCTTTGGTGGGAATCTAGGCAGCAAGGCACCCCACCTACCATCTTCCCCCCTACATCCCCCACCCCCCCACCCCCCCACCACCACCACCCCAACAATCATCTACCCCTGTTGAGTCAGTTGAATTTTGACGATTTGAAGGAAACAGAATAGATTTACTTTCAAGAAAGGTGCTGGAGACCTCACTGATTTTTTTTAAAGGGGGAATTCCACTAGGGGCCCACGCAGCCTGCATTCTTACTGAAGGTTCCGTACAGAATTCTTTGTAACATTATTCAACATCGCTGGAGAGTGTGGGCAGAACATGGGTCTGTTGGAGAGGTTTAAGGCCTTCTCCAAGTATAAGTTGAACATTGGGAAGAGCGAGGTGTTTCCTGTGAATGCAGTGAGGTGAGGGGCCAATTTGGGGACACTACTGTTTAAGGTAGCTGGACAGAGGTTTAGGTAGTTGGGGATTCAGGTGACTTGTGAGCGGGCCACAATGCACAGGTGCACTTTGACAGTGTTGGAGGAGGAGGGTAAGGGGGATGGTAAGAGGTGGGACACTTTGCACTTGACCTTGGCAGGAAGGGTGCAGGTGGTAAAGGTGAATGTGCTGCCAAGGTTCCTGTTTATTTTTCAGACCCTCACGATCTTTTTCCCTCAGGCCTTCTTCCGGAGGGTGGAGGCACTGATCTCGGAGTTTATATGAGCGGGGAAGGTACCGAGGGTGAAGAAGGCTCTGCTGCAGAGGCAGAAAGAGGGCTGGGTTGGTGCTGCCGAAAGGTGATGGAGCCAGTTGAGAAGGCATTTTAAGCTGGAAAGAATGTCAATGTTGACTCCACTGTGTGGCAACCATAGGTTTAAGCTGGGAGAGATGGATGGGGGTATGGGAAGTGGAGGAAGGTGGGGCTGGAGCGGAGTAGGGACATGTTCTTGGAGGGGAGGTTTGTGCGACTGGATGAGCTGTGGGACAGCTTCGAGCTGTTTAGGTAGAGCAGGTGCAGGACTTTGCACAAAAGGAGTGGAGGACGTTTACCAAGCTACTGGGGTACACGCTGCTGTAGCAACCGCTGCTTCCTGACAACTTGGGGAGGGCAGGACTGGAGTTTTATACAGGTGGGTGGGGAGGAGGGGGGGGCACAGGTGGTGAGCATCAAGAGTATATGGGAGAGGAGCTGGGAGGGAAACAGGTTGGGGTTTGTGATGTGAGGCGATGCGGCGGGTGAACTTAACCTCCTCCTGTGCGAGGATGAGCTTGATTCAGTTCAAGTTGGAGCATAGGGTACACATTGACTCGAGCGAGGATGAATGGGTTCTTCCAGGAGTGGCTGATGGGTGTGAGACGTGTGGGTGGGGGGACGGCTAATCATGCTTACATGTTCTGGGTCTGTGAGAAACTGGAGAGCTTTTGGGACCCTATCTAAAATAGTGGGGGTGGAGGTCAGGCCGGGCCCTTTGGTGGCGACCTTTGGAGTCTGGGACGTGCCGAAGCTGCTGGAGGGTAAGGTTAAGAGTCCTGTTAAATTGGAGGTCAGATACGTTAAAGAGGGTGGCGGCCTGGCTGGGGGATCTGTATGACTTTATCCGGTTGGAGAAGGTTAAGTTTGAGTTCAGAGGGTGGGCTTCAAGGTGCTGTGGAGGCTGTTCATGACGTTGTTTGAGGCGATCATCGTCACAGGGGGTAGGGAAGGGAATATAAGCAGAAAAACTATACAAACTGTGGATTGTGATTTGGTGGACTGAGTATTTTCTGGATGTTACATGTGTTTGGCATAAAATACCTTTTTTTTTAAATTCAACATATTCCCAATCACTACTTAAGCATTAAAAAAAAAAGAATTTAGAGTACCCAATTCATTTTTTCCAATTAATGGGCAATTTAGCGTGGTCAATCCACCTACCCTGCACATCTTTGGGTTGTGGTGGTGAAACCCACGCAAACACGGGGAGAATGTGCAAACTCCACAGAGACAGTGACCCAGAGCCCGAATCGGTCCTGGGACCTCGGCGCCGTGAAACAAAATGAATGAAAATCGCTTATTGTCACAAGTAGGCTTCAAATGAAGTTACTGTGAAAAGCCCCTAGTCACCACATTCCGGCGCCTGTTCGGGGAGGCTGGTACGTTCAATTGGAACTGACCCGGTGGCAGCCGTGCTACCCACGGCGCCACCGTGCTGCCCGACTACTTAAGCATTTAATAGTGTTTACTTGTAAAATCACTATTTAAATTAAATTAACATTTAAGCTCATTTTCTATGTTCATTTTACAACAAGAAAACTACATTTTTAGGTTGAGGCCACATTAAGGACAATAAAGTGTGTCCCTGCCAACATCAATCACATTTCAAGAACAAATAAAGAAAATTGGCTTTTGTTGGGACAAGAATGACGTGATTCAGTTCAATTCAAAGGATGTTCCAGTTACTTCAACAAGTGAATCAATCTGCAGGTTTACCTTTCTCCCCGATTCAGGTTTTGCTCAAAAATCTGGAATCACAGTAGAGACTCATTTTATAATCTGAAACTGAATTTACTTCTTCAGGTTGTGAAAGATGACCAGCAATTAAATGAGGCCCTAACCTTTAAAGGAACACCATCCTGTGATTTTCTGTCGGTGAATCGAAATGTGTTCCTGTGCTCTGCAAGGTGCACTCATATGTCTTACAGACTAACCGGCAGCAAAGCACAGGAAGAATTCAGTGGCCTAGTTTTTATTCTGTGATTCATTTTCAGCGCCTGTGACACGTGGCTGTTTTTTCTGAAAGCGAGGCTGAAGATTAATCGTCGGTGCCAAATGGCCCGTCTTCTAAGATTGCCTTCAGATGAGACACCTTCTCCAGAAAACTGCTCAGAAATAGAGGGAATGTACTGGATGCAGTGAATCAGAACTAGATTCTGTGCTCCAACATCCAAATGCAAGAAGACAGTTGGCAGCTGAATCGGCTTGCTAACTCTGCCAGGGAAGATGGTTATATTTCTTGCTCCCACCAGAATACCGGCATCACACAACTCCAAACCACCAGGAATTGTAGCAGTAAGTTCTGGCTTCCGCGTAGCATCTATCTTTGTCACTGTGGTCCAAAATTCCAAGCAGCCGCTGTGACAGTAACAAATTAATGAAGGGGATGGAAAATAACCAGAGACACATGCCGGGAGGCATGGTCAGTATCACTTTGCACATGAAGGAGGTAATCCGAAGATGTAAAGGGGGAATCCTGAATTAAATCAAACTTGAGTAAATAGAAAGAACGCACTAAATAACTAGTTAACTTGTGTTTATTTAGCTTGTGTTTAATATTTGGATAACTGGGTTTTGTCACAAGAAAGTTGGACATAATTTCAGCTGTTGTACTTTGACCTGTAGTTTTGACATTAGTCTCTGACCAAAGTGCTGCTCTTAAAACTTGTAATTTAAAGTTCCCACTGTGCTGCTGTTTGACATGTTAATCATTCCACAGTCAACTTTCAGGTATTCTGTGTACCCAATAGCTGAAAGAGCAATCAGCTTGTGTGCACTTGCAAAATCAAATGTGCTTGAAATCTAATTGGTTTATGTTTCTCCTCTGTTGTCAAAACAACTGCCAAGTGTACTTAACACGAGACTTAATGGACTATGATACCATGGAGTGACTACCAGAATGTGGTAGGTTTCACCCTGCGATAGTAAGGCGCACAATGGAGTTTATCCTCCTTCAGCATTCAGGAATCTTTGAAAAAACAGATAAGTAATTACATCACATTTTCCTGATGTTACACTCTTTGATGAAAAGTGTTGTTTATATATCAGGTGACCCACAGGACTATAGCCCGTTCAATTGGAACTGACCCGTAGAAATGGACAACTCAGTTGGGGATTGATTTTCATCAACTAAAACACTGGAGTCCTTGAAGGTAAAGCAATACACCCGTCCTTAAAAGTTCAGTCACCAGTCCTTCAAGGTGAATTCTTGTGAAGCTGAAAGCAAATGTGGCTGCACTTCATATGTTGCACATTTCATCATATTTTAATTTTAGAGACATTTATGTCAATCAGATTATTGACAGTCTTGAAGATACGTGCTTGCAAAATGTATGAAGTCCCATTTCGCAGCCTTTATGTGTATACCACTGTAACTGTGTCACAGTCTTGGAATGTTACGAATAATCTTAATGGACATTGTTTTATTGAATGCATTATAAAAGATGTGATCCATCGATCCACGCAAAGGACATCAGGTGTGCAGAATTCCTGATCACTCAAGGTTAAACAGTTATTTCTGTGGAGACTTAGTGGAGAGTTTCTAACGAGTTATTTACCAGGGTTAAGCAGGCAGTCATTTCGGAGATATGTTTCTACATCCTAATACTTAAAAACTGCCAAAAGCAATGATTTATATTGTGTTAAAAATAAGGCTCCACTGCTACGCTTCCTAATTAACAGTCCACGTTACCACTCAGGAATATTGACTCAGAAATTGTCAGTTCACCTTCTCTGCTTTGTGATGTTCCTGTAAAACGTAGTAATAGAGGGAATATCTTTATTGCATCCAAAACTAATTTTTTTTTAACAAACAATTTTCTTGAGGTATTTTTTGGCATTGTAAACAGTTACAGATTACAGAAATATGCAAACATCAACAGAAAACCAACATTTCAACCAAACCATAATGCACATACCCGCTCCTCTCCCTCCTACACTCCCCACCTGTTTATCCCTCCTACACTACCCTAATCTCCCCCCCCCCCCCCCCCCCCCCCACCTGCTGACGCTCACTCTCCCGTGAAGAAGTCGATGAACGGTTGCCACCTTCGGGCGAACCCCAGTACAGATCCCCTCAAGGCAAACTTGATTTTTTTTCCGTACCCAGAAAACTTGACATGTCCGAAAGCCATAGTCCGGTCTTTGGGGGTTTTGAGTCCCTCCATGCCAGCAGTATTCGCCGCCGGGCTATCAGGCAAGCATTGGCCAGAACATCGACTTATTTCTCCCCCTGGACTCCCGGGTCCTCCAAAACCCCGAAAATTGCCACCTCTGGACTCATCACCACCCTTGTTCTCAGCACCCGGGACATGACCTCCGTAAATCCCTCCCAGTACCCCCTAAGCTTAGAGCATGCCCAAAACATGTGGACGTGGTTCATTGGTGCGCATCTAGCGCACTTGTCCTCTACCCCAAAGAATTTGCTCATCCGAGCTACCGTCATGTGAGCCCGGTGAACGACCTTAAACTGAATCAGGCAGAGCCTGGCACACATTGCGGTTGAGTTTACCCTACTCAGGGCTTCCACCCATACCTCATCCTCCATCTCCCCGCCGAGTTCCTCCTCCCATTTGAGTTTCAGCTCCTCCGTCTGGGTCTCTTCCCCCTTCATGAGCACCTTGTAAGTATCTGAGAATCTACCCTCTCCTCCTTCTCCTCCAGAGACTATTCTGTCCTGGCGGGAGGTGTGGGAAGGATGGGACCTGTCTGCGTACAAAGTCCTGCACCTGTAAGTACCTAAAGTAATTTCCTCTTTCCAGCCCAGCTTTCTCCTCCAAATCCCTCAAACTCGCAAAGTTCCCCTCCAGGAACATATCGCCCACCCTCCTCACCCCCACCCGCCGCCATGCTCGAAACCCTCCATCCATGTTCCCGGGGGTGAATCGATGGTTATCACAAATTGGAACCCAGACCAACGCCCCCACCTCCCCTGCATACTTTCTCCACTGGCCCCAAATCTGCAGGGCCGCCCCCACTACCGGGCTGGTGGAGTACCTGGCCGGCGCAAGCGGTAGGGGAGCCATGACCAGGGCTGCCAAACTGGTGCCCCTGCACGAAGCCACCTCCACCCGCTCCCAGATAGACTACGTACCCACCATCCACTTCCTTACCATGGCTATGTTAGCCGCCCAGTAGTAGTTGATCAGGCTAAGCAATGCCAGTCTCCCCTCGCTGCATCTCCTTTCAAGCATCACCTTCCTCACCCGCAGGGTTTTTCCCGCCCAGACAAAGCTCATGATAATTTTGCCGGTCCTTTTGAAGAAGGACTGTGGGATAAAAATCGGGAGGCACTGGAAGATGAACAGGAATCTAGTGAGGATTGTCATCTTTATCTTCTGCACCCTCCCCGCAAGTGACAGTGGGAGTGCATCCCATCTCCGAAACTCTCTCTTCATTTGTTCCACCACTCTAGTCAAATTTAACTTATGTAACCTGCCCCAGTCTCGTGCCACCTGTATCCTCAAGTACCAAAAACTTTCCCCAACCAGCCTAAAGGCAGCTCCTTCAGTCTATTCTCCTGGCCCCTTGCCTGCACTACAAACATCTCACTCTTGGCCATATTTAATTTGTACCCTGAGAACCGGCCGAACTTCCTCAATATTTTCAGTATATTTTCCATCCCGGCCAATGGGTCCGGCACAGTCATCCGCATAGAGAGAGAACCTGTGCTCCACCCTACCCCTAGTCATTCCCTTCCACCCCTTTGCAGCTCTCAGCGTAATCGCTAATGGTTCTATGGCCAGTGCGAACAGCAACGGGGAGAGTGGGCATCCCTGTCTGGTTCCACGATGTAGCCTGAAATAATCTGATATTATCCTGTTCGATCCCAAACTAATTTTAATAATGTGCCTCTTGAGAGAATCTGCTCATACACCGAATTACATGAAGGGCTTTGTCTCTTTGAAAAACAATAGTTTTATGTTTTTCATGTTTTGTATTAGAAAGCACTCATTAGCTTCTCAAATTATGCCTTTATAAAATACATTTTATGTCCATTATTCTCCATTGATCAATGCTTCATTTGTCCTTTGTAGCTAACTTTCTTTTCCTGCTTGGCATTCTCTTTGCCTTATAAACCCCTCGGAGCATCTTTCATGTCAGCATGCTATAGATATGCAGATTGCTATTAATGATTACCTGAACAGGCACTTAAGCAATGTGAACAACATGCTGTGTGTCAATCCAATGTACTTCATGGTTTATTTGGCTAAAGGGAGTCACAGTGGAGAACATATACCTTTTCATGCAAAATTCCCCACCAGTGATTGAAATGGCAGCAAAAACCTCCGTTCATGTCAGAAGATCAAACGTCAAAGAGGTTGCTGCAGCAAAGTATGGAGTCAGTAATACAAATATTGAAAGCAGGGTCACCCACCATAGCTCTCCAATGGCAGGGTGTCTGACCAAACTAAAAGGCTGAAGTGAGCTATGAGGATCAACGTGAATAGACTGAGGCTGCATTCATGGGTAGCAAAGCCAGTTCCAAGAGTTTCTTGGTTGTGTTCAACTGTACATTTTAGCAAATTGGCTCATAATACAAATAGATTTGCCACATTGAAGAATCTAATGAAGATTGGTGATAACTGGGAGAGCAAGACCAATGAGGGAAAGTGAACATTACTGAGAAGGGAAACATGTCACTGAAGTTTTTCCTCTTGCACTCATTGCAAAAACGCAAGAATGCCAAATGTCAAACCATCACAACAATTTATAACGCAGGCGAAATGGGTGCTGATAGGTTGGCAAGTCGATTCTGATATAGAGAGAGCAACAGGGAACTATAAAGCTTCCCAAACCCCCAGGACATTCAAATGAGTCTTGAACATATTCCTTTTGTTCAATATATTCAAGCTAAGGGGGCTGATCGTCAATAAATAAATAATGTAATCAAGTGGTTCTCAAACTATTTTGGTTCAAGGACTCATTTTCAAATGGTTTTGCATTTATGAACCCACATCTAAATTATAATACTGCCTTATACTCATAGTACGAAGCACTTAAATAATTTTAAAACTTGCTCGCTCTTGAACAAGGTTAAACTCATGCAGCGCCCACCACCAGTGTTGGTAACTGTGGGTCTACCTGACAATTGCTATGTGCTCTTCCTGTGCGCTGCCCTCTGAGGTCAGGCAACCAGTTGAATCTGTGCTGTACGTGTGTTGACTGCACTTCACACCCGCCTCCCCACTTGCACCAAGTTCATTTCATTAAGCGCGTTCAGATTATTTTGGAGACCCATTAGAAATCTCTTTGGGCCCATCGATCCATTGACCCCAGGTTGAGAACCACTGATCTAATCGGGGAATGAGGATAATCCGATTGGTAGGGGAGAGTGCTGCCACCAGGATAGGCATTTGGGGTGACCAATGGGAGGACTGTGAAGGTCAGAGGGCAACTGGAGACATATGATAAATCCTCCAGGGAAGATATCCACCAGAGTTGACAGCTCCAGGTAGAATTGAAGAGGAAGCCACTCCAAAGCCACACCCTCCCAAAAGGGACATCTCAGAAACATTCCCATCACCTTGTACCTGACAGCACTGGAAAGCAAAGCTGATCCTGGAATTTTTTAGGTCACACTCTCTCTGTGGAGCTCCAATACAAAGCATGAAATACACCAGTGGTTAAATTCAAATAACATTATGGAACTTTGTGACATAATCACATTGAGATAGCCAGGCAGTGAAAGATGTGGGCTCCAACACGGTTTGTAAAAAGTGAAAAGATCTCTCATTTTTTTGCCATTTAAACCATTAAATAAAGACACCAGATGAAGCCAATGGTTGAAGCAATGTGCAGTTCAATAAAACACTGAAAAGATAACAGATGCCCTATTTCAACGTGTCTCTTCATACGTACACCTATAGAGTGCCATTGAAGAGGCAGACATATGTTGCTCACCTTGTGGTATTCCCTGGGCGTAAAGCAGCATTGATCAAACTCAATAAAAGCTCGCCGTATATCATACTACAATGCTGGGCCAGTTGTGAATAGAAAGGGTTACTGTTGACTTAATGTATGAATGGTTTGCAACAACAGGAATAAAATTATGCCAGTTGTGCTCATTTTCCTGGCAGTGTCCATGATGCACACATCTTGATGGAATCAGAGGCTGCAAACTATTGCAGAGTGAAAACAGATTGCCACATAGGCAGACTTCTGGGAGATATGAGCTACCCGCTTGAAACATAGCAGCTGACACTGTTGCAGAACCTCCTTCTTCCTCCCCTCCACCCCCACACCACAGCACCTCGCAGGAAAGAGTTTTAATGAAGTATTGATGCAGTACTACGGAATATTCTTATAGACTGCTGAAGCAATATTTCATTTGCTTAGATTGTCTGGTTGGTACACTGCAGTGCCAACCCAAACAAGTGGGACCAAGTATTAGCAGCATGTTGGCTGCTGCAGAACATTGCCTTAGCAGTTTGTAAGTATGCTTGGAGAAGATGTAAGCAGCTTCTAGGTAGGTCTCAGGAAGAGAAAGAAGATGAGCAACGCATTGATCATCAGTTGAAGGCAGAAGGTTCCCAGCTGAGTCACAATCTTGTAGGTTGTACCTGTGCTATCTTTCCATCTGGAGATAGACACATAAATCACTGAGTTAATAATGTATCAATACTTCCAATTTCCAGCCAAAGCTGGATTTTGTCGACACAGAAAGAGGTGCCTTCGCAGGGTAAGTAGGTGACACAAGAAAGCAACAGTTACACTACTGATCATTTTATTTCAGGGATCGTGTAGGCATGAGGAATGAATACCAATACTTTGATCTTCCCTGGTGCATATGATAAAGTCTGACACCGACTACATCACTTGTAGTGATCTGTATATCTGCTGGTATGTAAAGGGTTAACAACTGTATCGCAGTGTTAGACAACCACTAGATGGCAGCACCAGATCCATGTATATAAACTGAACTCAGAGGTTATTCCCTCCTCTTCGTACCAGGAGTGACTAGTCAGCAGAGTGTTAGAGAGATTTGGCTTAGTTGGCACATGTAGGTAAACACAGTTAATACTTCTTCTGATTTACATTATCATCAGTTATAGAAGTGGAAGAGTGAACAAACTCATTAGTATTTATATTCATTAAATGTTATTTGCTTTAAATTGAAGATTGATAGTTTCACTGAACTACAAACATCAGACCATCCTGGGAATAAGCAAAGAGTAATGACGAATTAAAATCACGTAATATAGCACCATTTACACGTGATCATAAAGGGGTAGTTGATTCCTCGGGGATTTTTTGGAGCCCACGGGCGGGTTCTCTGCAGCCTCGCGCCAAAATCGCGTTTGGTGCGGGGGCGGAGAATCGATGTTCACGCGGGAATCGTGGCCGGCGCCGCTCCTGCTATACTCCGGTACCTGCCGTGGTACTAACCACATATTGCCGGTCGGGAACCTCGGGTGCCGGCTGCGAACTCAGTCCGCGGCCGCCCTGGTGGGGGGGGGGGGAACCTCATGGGCGGCCGGGGCACTGATCTGGCGACTCGGAGCCGCGGGCGTGCGCCATCTCGGGGGGACCTACATTGTCAATGTCGGTCCGCGGTCCAGGTCCGCCATGGCGCACGCGCGGTTGCTGTAGGCCGCCGCCGTGCACATGCGCGGACTCCCGACCGGAAGTGCGGTGGCCCGTATCCGCAGCCAGAGCTGCGAGAAGCGCTCCGGGGCCCTGCCAGGTAGGAGAATCGCTGTAAATGTTTATATGGAAAGTCTGGCGTGAAACGCCAGCGTTTTTACGCCGGCGTGGGGACATAACCTCATTTTTGGAGAATCCAGCCCCACATCTTTCACTGCCTGGCTATCTCAATGTGATTATATCAAAAAGTTTCATAATTGTGAGCCCGGGATAATCTGTCCTATACCAGCGGTGTGTTGGGGATGATTACTGCAGCTCCTCCTGTTACATGGCCAGACATTTCAACAAGGCCTCTGAGTCTCTAAGTCATGGTTTTTGCTAAGTCATGGTTTATTCTTTGCCCCAGGGGGCGCTAAAGTCAACAATGATCCAATCATAAAGCATGGACTTCAATACTAGCCTGCATCAGTAATAGTGGGCGAAATTCTCCAGTATCGGCGCGATGTCCGCCAACCGGCGCCAAAAACGGCGCAAATCAGTCGGGCATCACGCCGCCCCAAAGGTGCAGAATCCTCTGCCCCTTGACCGGCCGAGTCCTAACCTTGAGGGGCTAGGCCCGCGCCGGACTGATTTCCGCCCCGCCAGCTGGCGGAAGTGCCCCGCCAGCTGGCGCGGAAATGACATTGCCAGGCGGCGCATGCGTGGGAGCGTTAGCGGCCGCTCACGGCATCCCCACGCATGCACTGTGAAGGGAGTCTCTTCCGCCTCCGCCATGGTGGAGACCGTGGCGAAGGCGGAAGGAAAAGAGTGCCCCCACGGCACAGGCCTGCCCGCGGATCGGTGGGCCCCGATCGTGGGCCAGGCCACCATGGGGGCACCCCCTGGGACCAGATCGCCCCGCGCCCACCCCAGGACCCCGGAGCCCGCCTGCGCCGCCTTGTCCCGCCAGTAAGAGAGGTGGTTTAATCCACGCCGGCGGGACAGGCATTCAAGCAGCGAGACTTCGGCCCATCTGGGCCGGAGAATCGCGGGGAGGGGGGCCTGCCAACCGGCGCGGCGCGATACCTGCCCCCGCCGAATCTCCGGTGCCGGAGAATTCGGCAACCGGTGGGGGCGGGATTCACGCCAGCCCCCGGCGATTCTCCAACCCGGCGGGGAGTCGGAGAATCTCGCCCAGTATTCCTGAGAGAGGCTGCTTTATTCTTCCCTCCTATGGGCAAAATTTAATGCCCTCTCATGATGAATTTGGTCGAGGGGTCATTTAATTCTGTGGGTGGGGTGGTCACAAGACTTGCCTCCCTCACACCTCTGTCTGGATTAAGTCCAGGGTGCGAAGGTTCATGGACAGATTTTCCACCCCACCACTAATTAATAGCCACTTAAGGGCTTTTTCCCACCCCTGGTGGTCTTCATCCAGCAGTGAGAAGATGCTTTCTTGTTGGTTGCTTGCGCCCTTCCAGGGAGTTAAGGTGTTGGGGTGGGCTTTCTCATTCAAAGGCTCAGTGCCTGCTAGAAAGACCCAGTAATATGAAGCGTGGAGGGTGGGTCACCTCTCTTTCTGTCCTGTACCACCACCCTGCAACCGCCCACCTTCCATCACTCACCTGTGGCCTGAATTCCTTGGCCATCCTGGTTCAAGTGGGTGCATTACCAGCAGCAGCCACCACCTCACTGTGATGCTATTGAGCAATGAAGAGCTGCCAACCTCTGGTTGGACAGCAACTCTCGATGGGCGGGACATTCACTCCTCCCTCCCCCAGGCCCTTGATCTTGGGGAAGCCCCACGGCTGCCCAGTTAAGTGCCTAATGAGCATTTAATGCAACGGGACCGCCCCAAAACAGGAGACGTGGGGCTCGTACCATACTCCAACTGGAGGGGAAGATGACCCCTGTCACCCACAATAAATTCTGCCCTAACTTTAATGGTATGCATTGCTCAATAATAAAGAACAGTCAAATCCTGCTACATAGAAGTGTCAGACTGTGTGGCAGAATTCACAACAGTAGCCAACCTATCTCAATGCAGCTGTTGTTATTCATAAAGTAAACTACTTTCATCCATGGCTCCATAGCTTTAAAAGTCAAAAGGTCACGGATCAAGGTCCTGACCAATCTAAACCTCTGCTCAGAAAGAGTACACCTTTATCACCCAACATCTTCTTCCTCAGTCACACAGCCTAGGTACCCTATCCAAGGCTCAAAAATTGGCACAACCAGGGTCATTTTTTAAAATAATCTTTATTCGTGTCCCATGTCGTTCCTGAAGTTACTGTGAAAATCCCCTAGTCGCCACATTCCGGCGCCGGTTCAGGTACACTGAGGGAAAATTCAGAATGTCCAATTCACCTAACAAGCGGGTCTTTCGGAACTTGTGGGAGGAAACCAGAGCACCCGGAGGAAACCCACGCAGACACAGGTAGAACGTGCAGATACCACACAGACAGTGACTCAAGCTGGGAATCGAACCCGGGTCCCAGGCACTGTGAAGCATAAGTGCTTACCACTGTGCTACCATGCCGCCCTTATGTTCCTCCATGAGTGTGATGTGCCTGTCACTGGTAACATTTCATCAATATAAAACTCTGGGTCAGATTCTCTGATCCTGAGGCTAAGTGTTGACGTTGTCGTAAACGCTGTTGCGTTTCCCGACGCCGTCAACATGGCCTCAGGAGCAGCAATTCTGACCCCTACAGGGGGGCCAGCATGGCACTGGAGTAACCCACGCCGCTCCAGCTGCCGATCCCGGCGTCAGATGGTGGGACCGGCGCCAATTCCGCGCATACGCGGTGTCTCCCTTCTCCGCACCGGCCCCGACGCAACATGGCCTAGGGCTACAGGGGACGGTGCAGAACAAAGGAAGCCCCAAGCCCAAGGCTGGCCCGCCGATCGGTGGGCCCCGATCGCGGGCCAGACCACAGCGGAGGTGCCCCAGGGGTTGGACCCGTGACGGGCCCTCACAGGGCTGACAAGCTGCAGCCGCGCTTAAACAATACACCCCCCCACACACACAGTGATTGAGTGAAAAGATGGGACAGGTTGTGCTGGAGTGCCCATACTGCTGATGGGTTGGCTGGGGCCCGGGGGGAATCACTTATACGACCCAAGGCACCAGATTTAAAGTGGGCTGTCAGCAGCATGCGCAGTTGCATGGTTGCCTTGCCAGCTGCGGGTGTTGCGTGCCCGTCCATCCCAACCCGCCTGGTCACCCCCCCCCACTACTTCCCCCGGACCTGGAAAAAGCCCTCCCCCCCCCACCCCCCAGCCAGCGACACGACTGTTGGCAAAGTATAGCGGTGCTGGATACTGTACATATGCCCTCTCTCTTTCTCTCTCAGCAGCCACCATGCCACGTTCACGATGTTTGAGAGCAAACGTGGACCGCACCATCGGGAACAAAGCCCATCGGAGGCGGAGAATCGCGGGTGGGCCCACTAATGATATGCAAACGGTGTTTAAACTACGCGGGCCCTGCATCGCATTGACGCCGTATTCAAGGAGAAGGAACATCGCGATTCTGCATTGGGGGCTGTTCTCCGCCCGATTGCACACCCCGCTTTCGGCGGCGGCTGACGGAGAATCCCGCCCTATGTATTTATAATTTCCTGATGCATTTTTTTCATGTTTGGAACAATCTGCCTGAACTGTACGCAGAACAATACTTTCCACTGCACCTCAGTACACATGCAAATAGACAAATTCAATCCAAAAAGAAATACCAGTGCATTGTGATCCTGAAGCGATTGCACGCTGTGTTTGAAATAAGTTTCAAAGTTGGCCTAGTTTCTTTTACCATTTTCATTATTTCACAGATATGTCAAAACATGACTAATTTGCCAATGTAGTGAAATAAAACTTCTGCTTTCTGTATCCATACCCAGGTCGTGTACCCACCAGCAGAGCAGGATTTTTTGCATCGGGGAGGTCACACCAAAATTGCAGCCGCAATTGTCGTGTTGGGTGCTCTGCTACACAGACAAACCAACACGGTTGCGGATGGTACAACTCAGTTTTATTACTAACAATATTAACATCTGTAAACTGGTTACTGTGGTTCGTTCATTACCCTCTAACCTGTGGACCTAGTCCTAACACTATCTTGGAGAAGCACTCAGCACATGGTGAATGTCTGAGTGGCTTGCTGTGAGCTCTGTGCCCTGAGCTGTCTCCTGCTGGAATCCAGGGGAAGTGTCGTGTTCCCCGTTTTATAGTGTGTATGCTCTTGCCTGTGATTGACTGTGATGTTGTGTGTGTATTGATTGGTCCGTTGATCTGTCCATCAGTGTGCATGTATGTTTGCACCATGATGTTTATCTGAATATCATGACAGCAATAACATAAGATTTAATTTGAGTCACACTGAGTATGACACAGTGGATGCCAATTGCTCGCTATTTTATACAAACACAACAGACGTACGTAAATAACAGCAAAATAACTGATCATCCAAATGGACATAACCAAACATTGCAGTATGATGTAATTGATCCTGGTCTGAAGTAAAATCCAGCTAACAGTGTTGTTATTGTTCCGAACCTAGTCTCTTGACTGCACTGCCCATGCCTTGTTCAAGTAGGTTGTGTTGTGACATCTCCCACTCAAAGCATTCACTGCTTAATTAACCTGCGCTCATGCTGATAAAGTGAACTGAAAGGAGCCCTATCAGTCACAGCGAACCTACACCATCCAACAAAGGGATTCACATTGAGGGGCAGCCAGCAGTGAAATGTGATACAGGAGAATTTTATTAAAGAAACACTAGACTGTTGACATTTGACTTTTTCCTATAAGAGGTTGAGGAACCATTCAGCAGGATCTGCAGCCATGGAAAGGAGGAGGAATGGACAGGGGTTGAGCAATTATAGTTTGCAGTTGACGAACTGTAAAACGTGCAAAATCAGACGAGAGGCCTTGGGATAACAATTGACTTGGTATGACCTAATGGAATAACTCTCGTGGGTAGAGCATGTCAGTTCTAAGTTCTACAAGTTTCCAGTCAGAGTTTATCATCCTCGCAAACACTTGCCCTTCAGTGTACCAATGGTGGAAAACGCATTTAGTCCTTCCAGACACATGCTCACATATGGTGTACTTGGCACGCTCTGACGTCCTTGTAGCTGATACCTGATTCTCTCCTGGAATATTTATTTAACTGCCGCATATGCAAACAGAAGAACAGAACAAGCTTCTCTTACTGCCTGAGCAATTTTGTTTTACTTTGGTCTTTGAAGAGTTTTTACTGTAAGATGATCCGTCAGAAAAAAAAGAAGAAAGCTATGGATATCTGTGCTACTGTTATACATTAAGGATAAAGGCATGTTATTCTGAGATGCAATTTCGATCAGTAAATTAAAATCAGACCCTCTCCAAGCTTGGAACTAATCTTGCAGCAATACAAGACAATAGTACATTACAATTGAAAAATGAAAAGAAGCTCCGACCAGTTTGCAAAGTAAATATTTAAAAGTTAGCAAATGTTGCATTTTTTGCTTGGCCGACATGAAACCATTTATGCACTGACTTTACATGGTGTATATCTAAAGCCTCACTGGTACTAACAAACGCCACTTAACTGAAACTTCCCTAAGAGTTGCTGTTGAGCGTGAATGGTGCGAGATGGACTGGGAATGACAACATTTAAACATTGACAGAGTAGAGCATCTTGCATCACGCTGGTTAGTTTTCCCTCATCCTTCAGCTCAACCAAAACATTTGTGCCACGAATTGCTGCAAGTATGAGCTGGGACTTTGATCAATGATGGGTCTAATGATCTGTCTCCTGAACAAACGCGATTTTAGAATTGAGAAAGAGCTGAAAAATGATATTTGGGTGAATTAGAGTCAACTCAGGGGTACACGAGTTAAGCAGTAAGAGAGTTAAAAAGAGAAAGTGAGAGAGGACAAAAACAAAAGGAAAAATAAGAAAAACATACATTTTTAAAATCTCTAACAACAAGTTGCTACCTGCAGGAAGGAAATGCAACAATTTCAATTGTTCCCTTTTTCTGCCAGAGTGATTGAGTGAATTTGACTCAATACTAGATTGGGATTGGATTGTCTGTCCAGCCCCTTGGTAAGAATGTGGTGGGGGGAGGCAGGTTAGTTAGTTTCTGTTGGAAGCACAGCACAAGAATGCTCCAGTTCCAATTCTCCAACCCATCATTGATGAAGCTCTGTCAACAGTGGAGCAATTGCAAAATTAGTTAGCCTTTGGTGTGAGAGGAGGAGGCCAAAAGAATAGAGTCAAAATTAATGCATATACATATAGTTAAACATTGTCATTAATAGGGCCGTTAAGCTGTTGAATGCCAGACCCAACTCCCTGCTGGGAGTTTATATGGCAATTATTCAGACAATGAATCCCAGATCCACACCACCTTCTGGGTGAAAGAAATACTCCTCAACCCCACTCTTTGTGTCATCAATAAAGTCAACAATGTGACATTCTGTTATATTATCTTAAATCATTAATGAACAGTGAATCAGCGATTACCACCCACTGGACCACAGCTGGCTTCAATATTCCCTTGAAAATGTAGCTGTTGTTTGTAGGGCCCAATTTTTTTTCTCTGTGCGCAGTCCCTTAAAGAACTTTTAACATGCACAACATGTATCACAGAACAGGGCCTGTGTGGGAAAATCTAGACCTGGAGGGCAGCGAGCAGAGAAGGCTGCATCATTGAAGTATTCAATGCTGACACAGGCAGACTTTTGATTGACAAGGGAGTCAAGGGTTATGGGGACAGACAGAAAAGTGGAGTTAAGGCCATATCAGATTAGCCACTGTCATGTTGACTGGCAGAGAAAACTCAAGGGGCTGAATGGCCGACCCCTGCTCCTATTCCTTATGTTCTTAATGCAGCAGTTTCTTGGCATTCATGGAGAGGTTGATGGAAGCGGCTATTTTTGCAAGGTTAATGGCAGAGAGGAACAATTACTCCAATAAACTATGGTAATTTACAACTCGCCGGGTCACTCTTCCTCATCATACCTTGCTGAACGATTTATACAACAATAAATCTCACTGTTAAATTGTCACCAGATTCTTGCCCAATAGGCAGGAGGGTGGAGTGTGTGAGGGGTGGGGGGAGGTTTTTGTTGCACAATTGGTAGCATCCCTCCCCCTGAGCCCAAAGCTCCATGTTCAAGTCCTGTTCCAGGACTTGATGGTCAAGGAAACTGTGTTCATAATGTGGCCAAATGATTTTGTCTATCAATTTGTAAATCCTTCCAACATACATCAATATCAGGCAGTAAGAGCGGGAGAGATTCCTGCTTAGCTATATGATGGAAAGAAATTGGAGCCTCAACCATAGCTCTAAACTGCAGCATGCGTGTAAAAGTGTATGTCGCCATAGAAACTCAGACCCTAAGGGAGGGATGGTTGGCCCAGTTGACCGGAAAGCCTGTGTTAATCAGATTTGTGCCAAGAACACAGGGATTAGCCATACATTCAGGCTCAGATAGGCTTGTGACCTGCCACCTTGTCCTACCCATGGTGGAGATCGCATGATTGTCTTTAGACAGGGAACTAAAGAAAAATATGTGTGAAGGGGTGGGATATTTTGATAGCCTCTGGTACTAGCACATAGTAAGAATAGAGTCAGAATTAATGCAGAGACATATAATTGCATTTTGTAACACAACTAGCTTGTCAAAAAATAACATACGCAGAGTAGACAAAAAGGATAATGTAGCTTTAAAATTTTAAAATATAGCCTGTGGTCATTAAACCAAAGGAAATGCATACACATGTGTATGTTCTATATTTCAATTCGCTATTCTAATTTGCCAGTACTGGAATACTGCCCTGGGTAACATATATCCATGAACCATGCCTTAGTTGGATTGAACCCATTTGCATACCTTTTAATAAAGCTTTGAGATCAGAAAGTTACCATCCACAAGATAACAAGATAAAATCTATTGGGTACATATATGATGTGTTAAATAATACTGAATAACCATGGTTTTCAGTTAAATTTTCATTTCATGAATTTTAGCAACAGGAGCGTTGAAATTTGGCACATATACTGATTGAACAGAACTTCTGACAGGCGTATGCTTTGGAGTATTATATAATGTTGCCTGGTGAAATGACAGTCGTATAGCATTACACATCTCATTAAAGAGACTGTGCAACATATAACTGACCTCTGAACAGGAATGCAGCTGTCTAATTTTTCACTGGAGAAACACTTGTACCTGGCAGCAAACCCATCAATGCTACTGTAACATGGGAAAAGTATTTGTATTCGCTGCCAGTCTGGCAAACCAGATTGCCCAGCTGGTACAAAACCCACCTGATTTTCACTCAGTGAAATCCAGGAGGATCGATAATGAACAGGCGATTCACTCGGCCAGATTCTTGCGCAGTCAACACTGTTAAAAGCAACAAAGAGGGGATTTTCATCGAGACTTATAGCTTAGAAGGAGGCTGTCCAACCAGTTGTGTCTGTGTCAGCCCTTTGTAAGAGCTGCCCAGTTTAATCCCAAATCCTGGCCTTTTCTCTGCAACCCTGCAAATTAGTTGTCTCCAGGTGACATACCGAACTGACTTTTGAATGTTCCTGTGGAATGCGCTTCCACTCTCCTTCCAGGCAATGCAGTCCTGATCTTAATCTCCTGCAGAAAAATTCTCCTCATTTTCCCTCTTTCTTTTCCTAGTATTTAAATCTATGACATGTGATTAAAAACCCACTTGCCAGAGGAAGGTTTTCTCATTATCTGCTCCACCGTAACCTCTCGTCATTTCAAATACCTCCTGTAAGTAAGTGCCTCCTGTAAATAGAATTTGAATATCTCTTGGAGGTCTCCGGTGCATGGGGAACAATCCAAGTTTTTCCAATCTCTCCAAATAGTTGAAGTCCCTCACCTCTAGACTTACAACCCTCTGAGAGATGTTTCACCTCATCTCTGTTTTAAATGAGGAACCCATATTTTCAAACAGTGACCCCTAGTTTTTGATTCTCCAACAAGAGGAAACATTTTCTCCATGTCCCTGTTTCAGTCAAGTCACTGTGTACTCTCCTAAACTCCAGCAGATACAAGCCTTGGCTGTTAAATCTTTCTTCTTTAAATATCCTGCCCATTCCAGATATTGGGCGGGATTCTCCGACCCCCCCCCCCCCCGCCAGGCCGGAGATTCTCCGGGAGGCGGCGTGAATCCCGCCCCGCCGCCGGCTGCCGGATTCTCCGGCACCGTTTTTTTGCCGGGGGTGGGAATCGCATTGTACAATGTCGGGGGACATTGGCAATGGCCCCCCTGGTGATTCTTCGCTCCGCGATGGGCTGAGTGGCCGCCCGTTTTCGGCCAGTCATACCGGCGTAAATCAAACAAGGTCCTTACCGGTGGGACCTGGCTCTGCGGGCGGCCTGTGGAGTCCTCGGGGGGGCGTGGGGGGGGGATCTGGCCTGGCCCGCGATCAGGGCCCACCAATCTGCGGGCGGGCCTGTGCCATGGGGGCACTCTTTCCCTCCGCGCCGGCCACTGTAACGGTCCGCCATGGCCAGCGCGGAAAAGAACCCCCCTGTGCATGCGCTGGGATCACGCCAGAACACGCTGGCGCTCCCGCGCAGGCGCCAACACGCGCCGGCAGAGGCCCTTTGACGCCGGCTGGCCCGGCGCCAACCCCGCTGGTGCCGGCCTAGCCCCTGAAGGTGCGGAGGATTCCGCACCTTCCGGGCAGCCCGACGCCGGCGGGGTTCACGCCACTCCTCAGCGCCGGTAGGGCCCGCCCCGCTGGATAGCGGAGAATCCCGGCCATTATTTTAGTGAACCTTCGCTGAACTGCTTTCAATGCATTTACATCCTTCCTTAAATAAGGAGACTAATACTGGACAGACTACTCCAGACGTGGTCTACCAAATGCCCTGTATAACTGAAGCATAACCTCCCTACTTTTGTATTCAATTTCCCTTGCAACAAACAATAACCCAGACCCACTTAACCCAGACCTCAGGTGTATATCTGTGTGGAGTTTCACATTCTCACCGTGTCTGCGTGGGTTTCCTCCGGGTGCTCCAGTTTCCTCCCACAGTTAAAAGATGTGCAGGTTAGGTGGATTGGATATACTAAATTGCCCCTAGGGGTTACGGCGATAAGGCGGTGGATTGGGCCTAGGTAGGGTGCTCTTTCAGAGGGTCGGTACTGACTTGATGGACCGAATGGACTTCGCCTGCACTGTAGGGATTCTATCGTTCTATGATGATCTATATCCCTTTGTAGCCTCCTTCTGTCCTCTTCACAACTTGCTTTCCAACCTAACTTTGTGTCATCGGCAAATTTGGTAACCATCCCTTTGGTCCCTTCATCCAACTCATTTATATAAATTGTAAAAAGTTGTTGCTCCAGCACCAATCCCTGGCACATCACTGCTTACATCTTGCCAACCAAAAAATGATGCATTTACATCTATCTTCTCTTTCCAATAGGTTACCCCCGACACCATGAGCTTTTATTTTTTGCCAGAACCTTTGATGTGGCATCTTATAATATGCCTTCTGGAAATCTAAGCACAGTACATCCACCCCTCTTTATCCACAGCATGTTACTGATTCAAAGAACATAGTAACACAGTGGTTCGCACTGTTGCTTCACAGCGCCAGGGACCCGGGTTCGATTCCCGGCTTGGGTCACTGTCCGTGCGGACTCTGAACGTTCTCCCCGGGTGCGTGGATTTCCTCCAGGTGCTCCGGTTTCCTCGCACAGTCCAAAGATGTGCAGCTTAGGTGGATTGGTAACGCAAAAGTGCCCTGTAGTGTCCAACGGTTAGGTTGGGTTGCTGGGTTACGGTGATGGGGTGGAGAGGCCTGGGTGGGGTGCTCTTTCATGGGCCAGGGTAGACTCAATGGGCTGAATGGCCTCCTTCTGCACTGTAAATTCTATGATTCTATGACTATGAACTCCAAAAATGGGTCAAACATGATTTCGCTTTCACAAAACCATGTTGACTCTGCCTGATTGCCTTGAATTTTTCCAAGTGCCTTGCTACGTCTTCAATAAAAGCTTCTAACATCTTCCTTATGACAGAAGTTATCTAACTGGCATGTAGTTTCTTTATTTCTGTCTCGCTCCTTTTTTAAATAAAGGAGATACATTCACAATTTCCCTCAGTAGACAATCTTCATTTGCAAGCCAAAGGTATTCACGCTCATGTACCTCCAGTGTGCGTAACTGATGGTACACATTAATGGGAATCCTGATTATCTTTCTCACTTCAGAGGTCAAGTCCAATTATTGTATTCTGCTATTCCCCTGGTTGAGAGCATCCAAGTTCGACATGGATTTGTGATTTTTTTTTTGCTCCATGCTACATTATGTGATGGATTTACCCAGTGAGCTATCAGGGAGCACTCTTTTGCAATATTCCAGCATGCCAAGTGTGCCTACATGCTAATTCTTCCAAGAATGAATCAAAGTAGTCATCTGCCTTGGAACAAAGCTCAGTATTAATCAGATGAACTAGATTTAGTGAATTCGGGAAAATTAGATGTGAAGGGTGATAAATAGCAGAAGCAAAGGATATGGTGAGACTGCAGCCTTGGTTACGGGTTATACATGGCTAGCTGTCACAAATAAGTGAAAGTATTGTCCGGGTAAATTTCATGGCTGATGTATGAATTGAAGGATATTATTGTTTTGCTAAGATTACTATAATATTGCAAGAGGAAAATGAAGGATCACTTTACCAGTGCAGTGGGAATTGAAGGGACATGCTGTACTTTATAATTTCAATTAAATGAACATCAAGCCATTAAAGAGAGTGATAGCTAATAAATATTACACTCCAATAAATGGGATTTTGAAGTGGGAGAAAAGTGCAAAGATTTAGTGCCATTTTTACTATGAAGCAGATTTACCTGTGCATTGTTGAAAACATTGCGACATAACTCCAAATTCACGGTAGCACAGTGGTTAGCCCTGTTGCTTCACAGCATTCTGAATTCTCTCTCCGAGTACTCGATCAGGCGCTGGAATATGGCAACTTGGGGCTGTTCATGGTAACTTCATTGCAGTGTCAATGTAAGTCCACTTGCAACAATAAAGATTATTATTATTATTAAATTTGTGTCCTGATCAGATTCAAGCTATAGCTAACCCATAAAGTGGTGTCACATTTCTTGGGATTTGCATCATTTGCAACAAAGCTCCAGTGAAGTGAACTCATTTTTAGAGAGTTGCACCTTCTGGACATTCTATTGACTTATAATTTAGGCTGGTAGTTCAATGCATCGAAAGAGTCCTGTGATGCAAGACGAGCCATCTTTCAGATATGACATTAAAATGAACACCATTTGCCTTTTCCAGCAGATGTGAAAAGCTCTATGCTGGTATTCAAATAAGTAAGGGAGTTCTTTTGGTGTCCTCACTAATGTTGGTCTATTGAACAATATTGCCTAAACCAGGTATCTGCTCATTTATTTTCTATCATCAGGCCTTGCTGTTTGTAACTTGGCTGCCTCGCTAATTCTAAAGCGTGTTGGGATACCCAACGAGGAACTGATAAGCCACTAAATTAATAGAAGCATGTTCTTTCTTTATCACTGAGCTTTCAGACGATCAAGATGGCGTTGTCCACTGTTTCTCTCCGCGTGAACTGATCACTGTTGAATGTGTATGACTCTCTCCCAGAGGACAGACGGCAATTCACAGCCAGGGAAGTTTCGAAATGCAGTTATAGCCTTGTGTCATTGTGCTTCACACTCTACTGGCTATTGGCCTCAGCCCACTAGGAGTGCAGCTACAGGTTTAATTCATAGAAGAACTGGCAAGGAAACAAGGGCATTTGGCAAAGATTTTAATCTGGCTCCTATTTCTTAAATGATCTAGTTTAATCATTAGCATTCTTCGTGTATTTAATCATTTATGTTGTAAATTACCATTCTCAGTTGGCAAGAACACATCATTTCCCATAAATTTAGGCCGTGGCATTTATCATTCAAAAGATCCAATACTGGATGTATTGGGTTTCTGCCTCATTAACCATATCACCAAACTAATAATATGCAACTGAGGAGAAACATATTACTTTTGTTCATTTATTGCACAAAGTCACTTTTTTGAAATCCATGAGCGCCTTTGGCGTGTAATCCTCAGTGGGTGCAGAATCTCCCACTCAAATTGCTCTTTGATTCCATCCACCTTATATCGGAATTCATTGAAGGATATCTTGGACTTACGTTAGAGCCGCTTTTGGTGGTCGATATTATCGTTTTTGAATGGTGTTGAGACAGAAAAACATCCACATATGCAAAATATCATGATCTTCATTTTTTTCCTGGTTTAAATAAAATACGTAATACTAATGTTGATTCCAACTGCCGGTCAGATGTTAGCACTTATTGACCTAGTTTTAAGTTCCACAGGAACCAGTTTAACAATATTTTCCAGGGTTTATGGCTTTAGTGGTGAAAGAGGAGTAACTGCTCTACACGCACGACAAGAAGCTATATTCCTGTTCAGCTGAGAAAAATTAGTACTTGATTGTCCAGGTTGTGTCAGTCAAATAGCTCGGAGTCAAGTTATTGCATTCAGAGATTCTTTTCAGATGCTTTCGAGCCTCCCTCAGAGTCCCTCACAGGGGTTTTTTAAGTCGGACCCTGAAGGGATTTCAAAGCCTCTTAATCCTTTACAGTGATGTCTGGCACCAAATGTAGAATTGGTGAGGACACAGCAACATCTAGCCAGACAGATAGAAGGACAGAAGAGATGGGCAAAGTGCCCTCTCGAGGCAAAGATACACCGAGTAGAATCAATAATTACATTACAAATGAGATGCCAGTAAAAGTGCTCAAAACAAACATATCCCCAAGGATGGATAAGTGGAGATTTTATATCCCTCTGTCAGATGAAAATGGGACCGTGATGGAGTTAAAATTGCAATGCCGGTGGTCAGTGGAGGGTGGGGTGGATCAGTTGGGGGTGGTTAGTGGGAGGGATTAGTGGGGGATTTGGATGGTCACTGAAGGCTGGTTAGTGAGGATGATCAGTGGGGAGGGTCAGTAGCATGGCTGGGAGGGTAGTCAGGGGCTCAGGGGTTAGTAAGGCAGTCGGGCAAGTAGTCAGGGGGTCGGGAGTGTAGTCAGGGGGTGGTGGGTAGTCTGAGGGGCGCGGGTGTTGTCAGGGGTTGGGGTTGTAGTGGGGAGCTTTCATGGGGGAGGGGGGGTTTGCTTGTGGGGTAGGGAAGTAGTATGATAGTTACCCAGGAGTTAGAAGTAGTTTTAATTCTTCAAACTTTCCTTGGTAACTATTTTGGTAAATCTGTGATTTAAATTAGAATATTCCCAGTGCAAGGTTTGAACTTGCTGGGCAACTGTCATGCAATTCTTACTTGGGGACTTTCCTGGTAATGGAGGGGGGGTTCCAAGCGCAATTTTGCGCTACCTCCCAGGTATGACGCTCGGAGATCGGGAGTTATGGGTTATAGAATGATTAGAACAAGTCAACATGCTTTTACTAAAGGGAAATCCTGTTTGACAATTTATTAGAGATTTTTGAAGATGTAACTAGTAGGGTAGATAAAGGGAAACCAGTAAATGTAGTATACTTTCATTTCCAAAATGCATTCAATAAGGTGCCACACAAAAGGTTAAGAGGCAAGATAAGGACTCAAGACATTGAGGGCAATATTTTAGCATGGATATAGGGCTGGTTAACAGACAGGAAGTAGAGAGTGGGTATACATAGAGCTTTTTTAAGTTGGTCGGCAGTGAATAGTTGAATACTGCAAGGATCAGTGCTGGGGCCTCAACAATTACAATCTATATTAATGATTTAGATGAAGAGACAGAGGGAGTGATCTACCCAAATGGGAACAGAGTCCCGTAGCGAGTGTGTTTAGCCGGGTGTTTCCCGGGCTTGGAAAGCCAAGAAACACCACACTATTGAACACCCCTTCAGGTAGAAAAGGGGCCTCAGCAGGAATGCCCCGACGAAGCCACACTTAGTCCCGTTTTCTTAGTTCCTTAAGTTAACTTAGTTCCTAAGCCAACCTACTTCCGGCAAACAGAGCTCCTGAGTACAGAAGGAGATCGGGTTGCCATTTTTAAATGGCAGTCCGATCTCTCAACTGCCCCAACGTGACCCCCAAACCCCCCCAAGGCCCTAACTCACCTGATCGTAACACTCTATAGAACTAAGTAAGGTTATCGTGACTCAGATTGATTTGTAGTGGTGTAGTTAGTCATCGTTCTTGATCACTTTGGCTCCTTTCTTTCATATTCACATAAATATCAGGTTCAAGTGATTGCATTGACTTGCAAAGGTCACTCAATGTCTCACTCTTTATCAATATAATCTGCAAGACTTTGTCAGTAAATTTGGCCTTTCTGTGCTTTGCTCTCTCTATTACGTTTCAAGTTTGCTCACTTCACAGCTATATTTATACAGTGTGCTATCTGTAATCCTTACATTCCAATAAAGCTGATTAGAGAGTGAATAAACAGCTTTATAGCTGCTGTAATCAGATTAACTCGGCACTTTGTTAATATTAGATCTCACTGATAGGACATTGAAGGAAGCTGAATGGATAGGACATTGAAGGAAGTTGAAGAGAAATGACACTGAGCTAAAAACAAACAGGAGCTATTAATAACTCTTCGTTATTGTACTGCTAAAGTACTGAGATTAAATTTGACCCAGTGTTGTTCCTATATCTTTCAATCCCAACTTCTTTACCTATCGCATAAATTAATTATCACCTCATCCTATTATATCATCCTTAAACCGGCAAGTCATGCTCAATAATAAGTCATGTGAGCAAATCAAGAGCATTGCTTTTTTTTAACTGTTTTATTCCCACCTTATCTATTTTATCTTCTAATATTTGGTTCTCGGCAGGATTTCCACTTTTTTTTAACTCTGTTTACTAAAACTTTCCTTTGTCGCGCTTTATTTGTGAATGAAATAAGGCCCCGTTACTGCGAACAAGACATCTAAGTATAGCCAGTTGCCCAGATCAACTGATCCACTTTACATTAACATGGTGAAAATCTGAATTTTTTTGATCCTACTTCAACTCGAGGATAATGGGGCGGGATTCTGCCAGCTCCACGCCAGGCCAGAGACTTGCCGCAACCGCGCCACTCCGCCCCAGCGCGGTGTGGAGAACCGTCGCCATTTGCGCCGGCACATTTGGCGCGGCGCCGGTCGAGGGCGGCTGCCCGTGGCTGGACCGCTGATTCTCTGGCCTTGATGGGCCGAGCGGTCACGCGGAAACGGCAGGGTCCCGCCGGCGCCGTCCACACCTGCTCGCAGCCGGCGGGAACTCTGTGCGCAGGGTCAGGGGGCAGCCTGTGGGGGGGGGGGGGGAGGGGGGCTCCTTCACCGGGGTGGGGAGGCCTCTGATTGGGTCTGGCCCGCGATCGGGGCCCACCGATTGGTGGGCCGGCCTCTCCAGCCCCGGTCCTATTTTGTTACGCGGCTGGCCCATGAACCCCCGCGCCATGTTGCGTCGGGGCCGGCGCGTTGAGGAAGTCCCCCGCGCATGCGCGGGTTTGTGCGACGCCACTGCGCATGCGTGGGTTGGCACGGCAACCGGTTGGCGCCGGGATGGGAGGCTGGAGCGATGTGAACCGCTCCAGCACCGTGCTGGCCCCCTGTGGGGGCCAGAATCGGTAGTGCCCACGCCCGTTTCGCGCCGTCGTGAAAAACGACGGCATTCACGACGGCGCGGACTCTCTGCCTCCATTTCGGAGAATCCCACCCAATGTTTCTATTTTCATAAGCAGAACCTCTATTCTGATCAGTCTGAAATCAGACAGCAAGAACCCAGCTAATGATCTGCAATTTATAAACTTTGCAATGCTAGACTGAATATCATCTAATTTCTTCACAGGTTATTATCAGATGGAAATTAAGACACGAGTAATCCTATTTCTGTACACATTATTATTTTCTGAACAATTAGGTCACACAATTTGCCTTCTTTTTTTGCATTTTGAGTGCCAGCTCCAAAATGGCACCTCCGGCACAAGAACATTTCCAGTGTGAACCACGTCAATGCCATTCTGCTGAGGGTCTTAAGGGGGTGAGGTATAGCCCACCTGAAGTACACAGAGTAAACCGAATGTGACCCAGCGTGAAACACTGATAGGCCACCTGTGTACTTGCAAAGCACCTTGGGATGTTTTATTGTATTAAGGGCACCACATAAATGCAAGTTATTTTTGTTGAAGTGAGTCACAGAATCATATAAGGTAGTACAGTGCAGCTATGGGACCCCGTCTCTCAGTGCCTCACTGTCTGCAGAATTAAAAGCTTGGCACTTTAGAGCTCCACATGCAGGCCCTTTGAATAATCATCTTCTCCGGTGTGTTAGTGATTACTGCCTGGTGCTAACAGAATCAAACTTAATTGAGTCCTGATGAAAACAATTTCATTTTCCCAACAATCGTTTTGGATTCCAACATTGACGAGGGGCCAAGCTTGCCACAGGGAAGGAAGGCTAATTGCTGGATGAGTCAGTCATCTCATACTGATCTTGCATGCCTCCTATTTGTACTCAAGTACCCCTGGAATGCAAAATACATGAATGAGGGGGCCCAGGGGAGTTGCAAATAACAAAATAGATTTTAGCAAAGTAAGGTTTTGTTTTTAAAGGCCTACAGAACGATGGGACCAAGTGCGCAAAACACAAATGAAAATAGCATGTTTGAATTAAAGATTGAAACACATTGCAGCCAGAAGTCTTTAATTCCAATGAATCTGTCCCTGCTTAGCAGTGCTTGATGTTGACAGAGGCAAAATGAAAATTAATGTTCTATTTCCAGATTTTGTTTTACAATTTGAGAAGGAGCATACCCATAATTCAGTGTTCCAGTTTTTTTTTTACTTGCTTGCCTTTTCTGATGAATTATAAAGTGGGCGGAATTCTCCCCCCCCCCCGGCCGGGTGGAAGAATCGCCGGGGCGCCGCGCGAGTCCCGCCACGCTGCCACGGCACCCGCACGTGATTCTCCCACCCACCCCAAACCGGCGCAGCGAGAATCACGGCTGGCCGCTCGGATGGGCCGAGCGGCCTGCCCAACACGACAGGTTCCCACCGGCGCCGTCCACACTAGGTTGCTGCCGGCGGGAACAGCGCGGAAACGCTGGGGGGCGGCCTGTGATGGGGAGGGGGGTGGATTCAAAGGGGGTCTGGTCCGCGATCGGTGCCCACTGATCGATGGGCCGGCCTCTCTGAAGGGTGATCTCCTTTCCTCCGCCACCCCGCAAGATCCATCCGACATCTTCTTGCGGGGCGGATGCGGGGAGGACGGCAACCGCGTCATTTACACGGCGCCGCTTCTAGCCCCCCGGGGGCGGGAGAATAGGGGGCTGGGAGCGGGCTCCGACGCCGGAGTGAAACACTCCGGCTTTCACTCCCGCATCGGGACTCCCGATGGGAGAATTGCCCCCATTATTTCTTTGATATGCTAAAGTTTTTGGTGCGGTTTAACCAAATGGTTCCTAAGTGTGATAGCGAGCAGGAACTGCCCAGTCCCGAGACCCACCCCCGCAATGAACGACGTGTGCGACTAACGATGCCCCTCTGTGTCCCCACAGGAGAAGTTGACCCACAACAGACGGGAGAAGCCCAAATGGGTGGCGGAGTCCTCACCCCCTGCGAGGAACGGGCACTGGAAGTTGTAGGGTAACCAAGGACAGAGGAGGGTGGCGCGAGGCGCAGAGGTGAGGATCCAATCGCCCTCACCCAGATGAACACGAGAGTTGTTAAAGCCATACAGAATGACCCATCCCCCCACTGACCACATGTCCATTTTCCCGCAGGATCCTCAGCCGACAGTGTCGGCCCATCTGGGGTGGTCGGCCCCCCTGCCACCCATCAGAACACCTCGGAGCACAGCTCCGAGGATGCCTCCGACGATGCGTCACAGCTGTCATTCCCACCCTTCAGCAGCGCAGGGACACGCAGAGGTGGGCAACGTTGGTGAACAGGCTTCTGGGGCATATTCTGGTGAGCACCCAGTTGCTAATGCACATCAGGTAGAGGCAGGAATGCCCAGGCAAGGCAGCAGTCGGAGGTCTGCTGGAACACTGGGCCCAGGTGGGGCCCTGTCAGACACTGAGCCTCTAGAACAGGTTTACTCGGAGTTGATGCAGTCGATAGGGTATGGCCATTATATTCAGAGGGAGATTTCAACTCCCCTCCAACAGATCCATAGCTGATTGGAGGAATCCCAGGGGTAACGAGGGCAGGAGATGGCGCTGAGGACAACACTGCTATGGTGGTGACTGCAGATGAGAGTCTGGTGCACGACGTGGGGATGAGTGGAGGTGTCCAATGCATAGATCAGTTGGTGACAGCCGTGGCTGAACGCCTCCACCTCGGATGTGCATCCTGGAGACACACCGAGGGACAGCGGTACAGCAGGGAAGGCTAAGCAGGTCAAAGATCACTGAGAGCGCACTGGGGGAGGGGACGCTGGACGGGAGAAGAGGAGGTTGTGTTGTGCGGGGAAAAAGGGGTTGAAATAGGAGTTGGGAGGGGTGGGGAGAGTGGGGCAGCACCACTGGAAGATTGGGACATTTGGGGGCATGGGTGTGTACTATCAAAAATCGTTGACCTCAACCAATATGACGCATCTGGCACTTTCTTCCACAATGCAGGCCGAGCACCAATCCTACCCCTAACTTCCCGGATATAAAGATCCTGGATACTTCTTCTTCCCCATCCCATCCCAGCACCAAAGCGCATCCCCCACCCCCCCCCCCCCCACCCCCCGCCCTCCCCAGCACACCATGTGCAGGCGATGGGTGTGAGCGAGCACTCTGCAGAAAGGCAGTGGTCAGACTATAGCATTGCATGAGGAGCACCAGCGCCCAGCGCTCAGTGGGTTATCATCACCCCTCATCCTGGGTACCTGGACCCACTGACAGTGCCGACACAGTCCCACCACCCTTAGGTGATGTCACACAGACCCTGGGAGGGTGGAAAAGGGTGGGGGAGAAGGGGGAAGGGGGGTGGGGAATGGGAGGTGAGGGGGAAGGCTGAGGGGTGGGGGGGGGGGGGGGAAGAGGGGGTGGTCAGGAATGACGGACAACACCAGAGCGATTGAGGCTTCGGAACCGCATCTTGAGGAGTCCAATGCACCTCTCAAAGACAGCCCGATTGGCTTCATGGGCCCTGTTGTATCGTGTCTCCGTCACGGTAACTGGCCTCCATACTGGAGTCATTAGCCAGGTACTCCTTATCCCCCAAGAGCCAAGCGGCCATCCTGAGGTGGTCCTCGAAGAGGCCGGGGATGTCTGACTGCCCCAGGATGTAGCTGCCGTGCACACTCCCTGTGAAGCGTGCACACATGAGGTGGTCGCACATGAGCTGGACGTTCAGGAAGTGGAACCATTCCTGTTGATGTAAGGCACTCCCTGACGGCCCAGTGAGCACAAGGCGATATGCGTGCCATGAATTAGCCCCTGGACATGGGGCATCCCGTCGATGGGGGAGAATCCTGATGCCCAGGCATCATGTTGGGGCCGCTCGCTGGCAGAGGGGCTCCCTACTCCCACTGTGTGTCAATGGGATTTCCCACGCCGCCAGGAAACCGGCGCTGCCGGCAGGAACAGAGAATCCTTCTGACCGGAGTATTCCGGCCATCATAGGCACTCAATCATTGGAATCTAGTTGTGTGCCAAAATTATCCATCAATGTTCCCAAGAAACTAAGCTGGATAGATGTTCATTCAGCTGGAAACAGTGCTGGATTTATCTAGATTAAGATGATCAGATACATATAAATGACGCCTGACGACAAATGACGTGTCGGGGGCCAGTGCTGATTGGTACATTCTGCAGCCTTCCTTGATTACCTGCGATGACCATGGAATATTTGTGCCAGAACTTCCACTCAAGATTAAATAGGTGGTGGGACACAGTGCTCTGAGGGATCAGTTTTACATGGCATTTGGGCTTGGTGAATCAGTCTTTCCGGATACATGTTTTGTTTTGGGTGTGCTCATGAAGGTATTCATTTTTATGATCAATAGCTAAGTAATAATTGTATTGCGGGTGTCATTACAGCAAGGCTGCTCCTCATGCTACATTATCCACAGAAGTACATTTACAAGCTGTTCTCGTTTTCATTTGACATTTAATCAAATGTTGAATTTGATTCCATGACCTCCTCTATAAACATTAATTTAGTACACTGTAGATCACAACCATTTAGTCCTGAGTTTCTTGTAAGTATGTTGGTTGAAACACAGAACAATGATCGGCTTTTTCCGTTGGGTTTGGCACATGACTGTTGATTCCCATGCCAATCAGATTAGATAAAGTTATATGTTTGCATTTCTGCTCGAAGCTATAGCAGAGGACCCACAATTAATAGTGGGATGGAATAAGCCAGAAATGGAATTAGTGTCTGGCCTAGACCACTGCCTCAGGACCAGTAGGTTTCTATTTTTTTTCTAACTTTTTCCCAAAGTTGCTTTCATAGGCAGCCAAGGTTTGAACTCTGACCTGAAATGAAACTGTGTCATGGCCATAGTGGCTATATCATTTAGGTTGCATGTAAAAGCTGCATCTCTGATTACATAAAATTCAATTACAAAATGAAAAACTTGGTCGAACAACAAACTCGGGAGTTTGAATGAGTAAAACTTTCAAGGTGCGATTTGCCTTTTTGCAAGCCGACATTGGCAGACTTTCAGAAGTAAAATCTTCTATGTGGAGATGCTATCTTAATCCTTGGGCTTTGAAACAGTAATTCCTTCTCAAAATGGCTAAACATTGGAGAATTTACTTTGGAGCGAGATTATCAATTTTGCCTTTATGAAAGATCAGATTAGGTCTGACCTTATGCTGTCTAAAAACTCTATTTTTCCCAATTTGGCACCTTGACTGGCGAAGACTTGTGTGCTTTGGGTTACAGCCTAGAGAATTATTTACCGTCAACGGCATAAGTACTTAAGGGCGGCATGGTAGCACATGTGTTAGCACTATTGCTTCACAGCGCCAGGGACCCGGGTTCGATTCCCGGCTGGGGTCACTGTCTGTGCAGAGTTCGCACATTCTCCCCGGGTCTGTGTGGGTTTCCTCCGGGTGCCCCAGTTTCCTCCCAAAAGTCCCGAAAGACGTGCTTGTTAGGTGAATTGGACAATCTGAATTCTCCCTCAGTGTACCCAAACAAGCGGCGGAGTGTGGCGACTAGGGGATTTTCACAGTAAGTTCATTGCAGTGTTAATGTAAGACTATTTGTGACACTAATAAATATTATAATCCAGTTTATCACAATGTAAGAGGTCTTGATTTATGCGTGGCAATCAACAATTCTGTGAAACTTTCTTTGTTGCGCATGATTTGTTTGTTTCAACTCATTTTATGCAGTGGTGCACACAGCATATCTTAACAGCTTATGAACAGCCTGCACATTCTCTGCACAGGTGCACATGCATGCAGCTTAGAAAGATCATTGGTACAGGTAAAACACACGCTTGCAATTTATCCTGATTATTCGGCAGAAGTTCCTGAATGCTTCTAGAATATATTCAACATCACTATTTTTTGGACAAAACATTAAAGTTATGTAATAATTAGTCAAACTGATGTTCAGCAGAATTTAGATACCTGTTACCGTGATAAGTTATTGATATCTTGTTTAATGGCTCCCCATTCAAATGCAGTCACAAAAAACAACTACTAAAGTTTCGACCCTACTCTCGCCAAACTGCTGATCACCCAACTTCCCTTCCTCGCCCCAATCTTAGCTAATACCGTTAATGGTTCTCTCTCCTCAGGTACTGATTCCTCCCCTGCAAATCTGCAATCACTGCATTCTCCTTAAAAAAAAATCCATTATTGCCCTTGCAAACATCTTCCCGATCTCCAACCATTCTTTCCTTTCCAAACGTGCCATTATCTCTCAAATCCATACACAATTTTTCCAGAACTGCCTGTTTTAATCTATAGAATCCCTACAGTGCCATTTGGCCCAGCAGGTCTGCACCGACCCGCTGAAAAAGCACTCTATCTAGGCCCACTCTCCCCCCCCTCCCCCCTCCCCCACCTATCCTGCACATCTTTGGACGCTAAGGGGCAATTTCTGCATGGCCAATCCACCTAAATGCCATACATACAGTCACCCAAGGCCAGAATTGAACCCGGGTCCCTGGCTCTGTGATTCAGCAGTGCTAACCGCTTTGCCACCGTGCACAGATTGCCATTCGATAATGGGGTAATTCTCGCACTACGTGCGCGGGGAACAACCTCGTTAAACCTGCCCAAAACAGGATCTTTGATAATATTTGTTAAATCATGCCCCATATCTCATAGCGAATCAAACACCGGAAGGTCACAACTTTTCTCAGTTCCGTAGGGCATAAAACCTTGAAGGTGCTGCAAAATCTGGTTCACCCAGAAAAATCGGGAGAAAAGTCTTATATCAAAGGAATGAACATTTTAAAAGGAAATTTCTTACCTAGATCATTGTTAATTGTTGAAACGTTTCTGTTCCATTGCAGTCGTCAGGAAGAAAGTAAAAGCATTTTTCAATTCGTAGAAACTTTAAGAAAATTTGCAAAATATTGTGAGTTTAGTGCAACACTTGATGACACTCTTCGTGATAGGCTGGCTTTTGGACTCCTTGTGAAGCTTTACAGGGAAAGCTGCTTACTGTAAGTGGTTTAATCCTCAAAGCTGCTGTGGAAGTTGCTAGCAACGAAAGAAGCTTCACAGATAGGGGATGGAGTGAAGATCCACAAAATTGATACCACAAGAAACATGGCTGTAAGGGGGTCACTGATATACACAGGTTGGACACTCAGCAGGGAAACACTGGAGTGAAGAAAAAAGTGCATGAAATGTAGCAAAGTGGGCTATATTGCCATGTCATGTTGGGCTCAGAAAACTTCACCTACCTATACCAAGGGTGTGCCAAAAATAAACACATCTAAACAGACTAGCCGTATCTATAAATTGGTAGATGAAGTTAAAGACCACTCATAAGAGGACGTACCCGAGCAACAAAGGAGCTGAAACTATGCATCTTCTCGGTGCTGGGTGATCAACAACCTTCCTGGGCATTTCCAAAACTTGACAGGCGTAAAGTTAAAATGGAAGTGGATACGATCGCAGCTGTATCGTTAATACCTGTGCAACGAGGGCAACACTGTGTGGGTGGCATCTACAGTGGAGACCTCTGTGCAAGAAGTGCACTCCATGGCTGTGATGATAGGTAGACTATCATCTGTATATAGTATAAGTAGATCATCATCACCTGTACGTGTATTATACATTATATGTTTTACTGTTGTAGTTCTAGCATCCAACCAGCAGGTAGTGTGAGTATGAAGGCACATGACCTGGACATAATCAATGGCAGGGGATGTCCACTCCATGGTTCAGGTCGTGACCTCCATGGCTGAGGGCATGGACTCCATGATGCAGGCACTGGTGGGAATCCACGAGTGTCAGTGCCAAAGGAAGGCAGGGTTTCTGGATCTCACTTCAGCTGCCCCTCTATTGCATGGAGGAGCCCAGGGGCCCCTGGGCACCCATTTGGATAGAAAAGTGGACGTTTTCCACTGGAATTGCTCTAGTTCCACCGGTGCTAGCCCATTAACAGATCTTGAATTGCTCCAGGACCGGTGCTGCTTCCGTGGTCGTAGAACACCTTCGATTTACTCCAGGCATCAGCACTAAGTCTCTGAAATAAAGAATCCAGGCCATTGAACCTCTTTGAAAATATATATTCTTTACCGTGTGACTCACGCCAAGGTTGTGGCAGCTTCCCACTTATTCGCTTGTCCCAGGACAACTCAGGGCATGAGTCAATGACCCCATTGCACCTGGCGTGAATCTGGGCACAATGGGTAAATCTTGTACAAGCCCAAAATCGCTCCCCGCCGTGCCGACCGCAAGTCAACTGACTTTCTCAAGCTGGATCTGTGAGGGTTGCGTCCGCAGTGGCGACCTCAATGCAAGAGGTGCACTCCATGTCAGGGGATATTGTTCCATGGTTTAGATCATGGTGCAGGGCTTCAACTACATGGTGCAGGCATTAATGGGAATCCAACGCCCTTAAGTCATCAAGGCTCCCATCTCTCTCTTTCTCCCTCTATTTCTCTGTCTCTCTCTCTCTTGAGATTCAATAGGACTTGCCTGGCCCCTCTGTTCCCCTGGTAACCAGGGTCACAGCGGCTTATGTCAAGCAGAACCAGCAGGCCATCACATGCCCTCTCTCCACTAGATCCATAAGACCATAAGAAATAGGAACAGGAATATGCCATTCTTCCCTTCGCGCCTGATCCACCATTTAATAAAATCATGGCTGATCTAACACTCACTAAGTCTACTTTTCTGCCTTCATTCCGTAACCCTTAATTCTCCTACTGATTAAAATAGATTGATCTCAGCCTTGAAAATGTTCAAGGACTCGGCCTCCTGAGCTTCCTGGGTGAAGTATTACAAAGATTCACCACTCTTTGAAAGATTAAATTATCCATCAAATCCGTCTTAAATGTGCGCCCCCTCATTTTGCAACTATGCCCTCTGGTCCTACACTCTCCCATGAGTGAAAACATTCCCCCAACATTAATCCTGTCTTAATCATGGGGCAGCACGGCAGTGTAGTGGTTAGCACTGTTGCTTCACAACATCAGGGACCCAGGTTCGATTCCCGCTTGGGTGACTGCCTGTGCGGAGTCTGCACGTTCTCCCTGTGTCTACGTGGCTTTCCTCCAGGTGCTCCGGTTTTCTCCCACAAGTCCCAAAAGAAGAGCTTGTTAGGTGAATTGGACATTCTGAATTCTCCCTCTGTGTACGCGGACAGGTGCCAGAGTGTGACGACTTAGGGGATTTTCACAGTAACTTCATTGCAGTGTTAATGTGAGCCTACTTGTGTCACTAATATTGATTATTATTATTATCATTCTTCTGAACTTGAATTAAGAGAGACAGTTTTAAACAGGGCTAGATTCCCCGGTTCCCTAGCTGTGGTTTTCTCAACAGCAGGAGGCAGTGCGCTGTTCGCTCTGTTGCTAACTTTTGGTGGTTCAATTGGCTCCGTTTTATAACCTTTGCTCTAGAGTCGCCAGGTATCTTTATGATACCACCACGAGGTTCAAGTTCAAGTAATGATCAATAACTCAATACACCAATTAGTAAGATTCAAATCAAAGCACATTTATTATACACAGTAAATCGCTACTCAGGCATAAACTCTACTTTCTAAGTATTTCTATCACTAACAGGCCAATACTTAGCTTCGGACTGGCCCACCAGGTCAGGGGAACAAATGGCCTTTCGTTCGGGCTCTGAGTCTGCGGGATTCAAAAGCTGGTATGGACTGGTAGCTTGGAGCGCCTATCTCAGAGCGAGCGTTGAGTTGAAACTTATGTTCTTGGAGGCCGCCGGACAGGTCACTGTCAAGGGTTGCTTCGCGTTGCTGAGTGACCCTGTCAAGAAGGACGATTTGAACTTGGAGGCTTTGCTTTATAGTCCCCAGGGGTTTCCCGCCCTTTGGGGCAGACCCCGTACCTGGTTTCAAGTGATTGGACTGCGTTCCAATCGCTTGGTTCAATTTCTCCAATACTGGAGCTGTTCGAAATGAAATGAAAATCGCTTATTGTCACAAGTAGGCTTCAAATGAAGTTACTGTGAAAAGCCCCTAGTCGCCACATTCCGGTGCCTGTTCGGGGAGGCTGGTATGGGAACTGATCGTTGGGCGGTCTTTAAGTGTCCGTTAACCTCTTTTGTATTGGCTTCTGCTGGCGCCGAGAGGTCTGGCTTGGCCTTGTTTACCTCAAATGTTTCGATTGTTCCCGGGGATCGCTCATTACTATGTAGATGGATGCTTGTATCGATGCCGTCTGGGTTTTTGCAGAATTTAATACACAGTGAACTTACACCTGCTAGTTGTTGCCTGTGTTGGGTGAATTTCCCTTCAGCCTTTGCTGTTCTCCATTTTAAGTCAGTAAGTGGACAACTCAGGTGGCTACACATCCTCCTTGTGATCCTAACGTGAAGCGTGAAGGATCACATAACTGCGTTGTCTTCATTCCCTGACCCGGCGAGCACTCTTCTTTGGCCTCTACACTGACCATAACTATGCAAGAAAATTTTAACTGACAATTCTAAGTGGCACTATGTCAAAACAGGGACATCCATTACAAAATAAGAAAAACGGTACCTCTAACTATGCTTAATAAACTACACTCACTCAAACATTCAATCATACTAACTTCCTTAATGACACAAACAAAATCATAGCAGCATTATTCACATTTTTCCTGGCTTGGCAGTCAAGCTCAGGATTGTACAATCACTCATGAAACACATTTCTTTATTCACAAAAAGAACGCAAACGAATGTTCTTTATTATAGATCGCGGGGGTCGGGGGTCTGGTCATAACCGAAAATAGGGGATCTTATTCTATATAACGGGGTGCAAGCGCGGTAGGCTCTCCTTCGCCATTTCCTCAGACGAATAGTCTGCACGATGCAGCAGAGTATCGCCAATACTAGTAGGGATTATATTAAGTAAGACAGGGAGTACCAGGTTATAAACCTGTCACACCAAGATGGTGTGGTGTCGCTTGTGACTGGGCTCTGGGTACTATGGGGAAGTGAATCATTAACGGCTGGGGGAGTTGGGAACAGGGGGTTCGCGTTCACGCACAACCAAATGTCATTAGGATGATGAGCAACATGGAGGATGTCCTCATGGTTCTTCTTCTTTCTCTTCTCTTCTCTTTTCTTCTCTTCGGCTCTTGTCCGGAACATTTGGTTTAAAAAAAAATGAGGGAGTCACACATGGTGACAAATTGTAAAGGGAGAATTGGCACAAAAGGACAGACACACTAACAGACGAGATATTAAACCAAGATAGTAACAGACACTATGCTTGATCCCACAGAACCCCAGAAGCTCCACACACTTAAAAATACTGAAACAGTGCGAGCCGTCTCACAGGCTGTGCGATTTACCATCCAAATGTTTGAGGATGTAAATAGTATTGGGTGTCAACCTAAGGGTTACCTGAAAACAAAACAAAACTTTTGGAACGAAAATTGCCGAAATGAGGCGCGTATGGGCCGCGACGGGTACGATTTGGATGGAATCCCCGGGTAGGATGGCGACCAATGCCGTGTGTGCTCTACCCGAGCGTAGCTGACCAGAGGGGGGGTTCCCAGGCAGGGCGGGTCCCAATGCCGTTTCTCCACTGCCTGAGCAACCGACAAGAACGGGCAAGAATGTAGTCATCGTGGGGGGTTGCCGTATTGGTTCTTCCTTCGAACCAGATGGGCAGTTACGAACGGGGGCCTGTGTTTCTGTCGACAGACGAGTTCCTCTGAACTGGCGTCTGGGACATTAACAAATCTCTGCGGACAAACTAGTTCCTTTGAACTAGCGTCCGGACAAACTAGTTTCTCTGACTGCCAGTGGGCGTCGGGTGGTGGCGTGGGGCCATGAAAAAATAAATTTTCCGATCTTACAAACAACATTAAACAGTACCACTACAAACAATATAAAACATGCTGCAGGTTCCATCAGAAAGGACACCATTTTCTCCCAAGCGGTTCCTTTTTAAAACATCATCTGGACACCTCAGTTATCAGTTGCGAACAGGGTCACAAAGGGGTTTTCGCTTTGCGAGTCAGACTCAAAGTTGTCATCCTCTCCCGGATGCCATACTCTGGAATGTATCAGGGCTGATAGGGCTGCATGGTGCGATTTGGCGTCCATCTCGTCGTTCCGGACGAGCCTATATGAGTTATCTCAGTGCCAAAAGGTGGTGTCTAGTTCTGTGGGGACGGAGTTGCGGTCGTAATCGTAGGGCGGTGGTCTTTGGTGGGGTTTATTTAGGAAAGTGATCATGAAGGGATCATTCAAATCGTGTTCAGATTCGCTGGGTGTGGGGCCTGATGTATGGGGATAGTAGGGTGGCGTGCTGTGGTTATTGTCCGAGTCACAGTCGCTGTCGCTGCTGTCTGTGGGTGTTCTGGGGCGGAGTGTATATTTCGGGGGTGGAGTCGCGGTTGAGTCCGTGGCTGGGCTAGACGTGTTGGGGGAGGGTAGGGTTACGTTGGCTGTGGGCGGGACGTGGTCTGCTGCGCGAGCATGACGTGGTGTGTGTGGTTCGACTGTGGTCCATATGCCTTCAGCTGGTTAATATGGAACCACGCAGTCTTTCCGTTGGGAAACTTTATTTTGTACACAGAGGGATTGTCCGTAATGGAGTACGGACCCGAATATTTAGTTGACAGGAATGTGCTGGGGTTGTATATGGATAGCATGACTTGCTGTCCTACCTCAAACTTAGTTGTGTACACTGTCTTATCGAAACAGGCCTTGCTCTGTATCTTTCGTGTGCCTAATCGTACCGTGGCTGCTAGCTGAGCCGTTTTAACATTCTGTACCAGTTGTTCTACTGCTTTCTTGTGTGTGAGGGCCGTCACTTCGGGGCTGGTCAAATCTAATCCCAATAAAATTTCTGTGCCTTTCATGGGGCGTCCGGTAATGAGGGTGTGTGGGGTGTAACCTGTAGATGTTGAAACTGTATTTTGGAAAAACATCAGCGCAAAAGGGAGGACTGAATCCCAAGTGGTGTTGTTTTGCTGGACCATTTTTCGGAGGGTAGCTTTTAGGGTCCGATTCATGCGCTCCACGATACCACTTGACTGGGGGTGGTATGCGATGTGGAATTTTTGGGTAATGACAAATATCGTGAGGACGTTCTTCATGACACGTCCCGTAAAATGGGAACCTTGGTCGGATTCAATGCTGCGAGGGAGTCCCCATCTCGTAAAGATGTGGTGGGTCAGGATCTTGGCTGTGGTCTTGGCCATGTTCGTTCTGGATGGGAATGCCTCTACCCATTTTGTAAACGTGTCTATCACAACGAGTACATACTTATAACCATTCCTGCAATGGGGCAATGGTCCTATAAAGTCAATCTGGAGATTAGTCCAGGGGCCATTAACGGGGTGGGTGTGACTAAGTTGAGCTTTCTTTGCGTATCTGTCCGGATTGTTCTGGGCACAGATAAGGCAATTCTCAATGTAGTGCGTTACGTCTTCCTTTAAACTGGGCCACCAACAGAGCTGCCAGAGGTGGGCTGTAGTGGGATCAATTCCCTGATGTCCATGACTGTCATGGAACAAACAAATGATCTGATTCCTGTCCTGTTCAGGAACCACATAAAGGGTGTCTTTTAACACCACACTGTCATGTGTGGTCAGTCCATTTTTGAATCTATCATAGGGTGCTGGATAGTTTCCTTTCAAATTCTCCCTGAGATTGCTGTCCTGCTTCTGGGCCTGTACTAACTCCTCGATATTAGTCTGCGAGACCTGAACTGCATTCACTGGTGCGCTCTCGGAAGGTGTCCAAAAATATCCGTGCCTGGAACCTGCTTTTGCCAGTGCGTCGGCTTTTACATTTCCAGGGGGGAAGAAACGATGGTGACTACGAACTTTAACTATTCCAAAAGTCCTGCCCTGTGCTTTTTCTCAAATGTGACGGAGCAATGGGGCTGAGGGGAGAAGTTTTCCATCTGCGGAAACAAATCCTCTTGCTTTCCACAGGGGTAGGAACTCTGTAAGGCTGTTGCAGACATAGAGGCTGTCCGAGTATATGCCTGCTGGGCTGGGGAAGGAATCTGGGTGTTCTACAATGTACGCCACGGCTGCAAGTTCTGCTGCTTGTGCGCCTAAGTGTCCTGGAAGTTTTATTGCTATTTCTTCTAGGGCGCGTCCCTGCGCGTCCTTGACATAAATGCCGTATCCTGTTATGCGCTTCCCTTCTAATACTGTGGAAGATCCATCCACATATATCCTTATGGGTTTGCACGTGTCTGTGTGCATGGAGCTCTGGGTTGGACTACCGATTTTTCTGGGGGGTGTTTTTGCAATAAAGGGCCTGTGTTGTGGTGCGGTGAGATGATTTCACATTCGTGGGGGGTGTCTGGGTACTGTAGGTTATCTACTAAGAAAGTGTGGGTCTTGGTCCTTTTAACAGTGATGTCCAGTCCCTGCAAAAGAAGGGTCCATCTGGCTGCTCTTATTTGACTGACTGTACCATCCTTAAGTCGTCCGTCCAGTAAAAATTGGGTGGGGGTGTGTTCTGTGAGGATTGTGATGGGGTTTAGTCCGGTTATGTAAGAAAAATACTGTACTACCCAAAAAACTGCGAGCAGGTGCCTTTCACAGGCTGAAAATCCCTGCTCCACAGCATCTAAGACTCTGGAGGCGTAAGCCACGGGCCTTAACTGTACGTGCCGTTCCTGGAGGAGCACGGCCGAAAGGGTGCTTGCTACCTCTATCGCATAGGGGGGGAGCGGGCCTGGAACTTGTAGTGCGGGGGCTGCAATGAGTGTTCTTTTCAACGAGTTCACAGCATCTGTATGCTGCGGAAGCCATTCCCAGTGGGCTCCTTTCTTTAGGAGGTCTGAGAGGGGCGCTGCCTTGCTGGCGAAACCGTCAATGTGGTTTCAGCAATAGCCAACCAGTCCTAAAAACGACCGGAGGGCTGAAACGTTCTGGGGAAGGGGCAATTTAGCAATCGAGTCAATCCTTTTATGCTCGATCTCGTGTTTACCGTGCTTGATAATCGTACCCAAATATATCACTTTGTTTTCCAAAATCTAGGCCTTTTTGGGGTTTACTTTGCAACCAATTTTCTGTAGGAGTTCCAGGAGTTCAGACAGAAGCTCGATGTGCTCTGCCTTGGTGTCTGTCTGCAGTAATAGGTCGTCCACATACTGGACCAGACATTCGGGGCGAGAAAATTTTGATAATCCATTTGCCAGCTGTCGGTGGAAAATGGAGGGGGAGTTGTGGAATCCTTGTGGGAAGCATGTCCACGTGTATTGCTGATTTTTACAAGTGAAGGCAAATTTGTACTGGCACGCCTTTGCCAATGGAATGGACCAGAATCCATTACTGACGTCCAAAATCATAAAGTATTGTGAGTTGAGTCCCTATTTGAGCATGGTCTCGGAACTTGTGGCTACCGTGGGGGCTGCTGCGGGGGTGACTTTGTTGAGTTCCCGGTAATCGATGGTCAGTCGCCATGATCCATCGGGCTTTCTCACTGGCCAAATCGGGGCATTATCAGTAGAGGCTACTGATCTGAGTACGCCCTGCTCTAATAAGCTGTCGATAACTTTTGCGATTTCTCCCTCTGCCTCTTGGGGAAATCCATATTGCTTTTGGGGTCTAGGGTCAGGTCCTGTGATTTGTACTGAACCAGTCATCCGGCCACAGTCGTGTTTGTGGGTCGCGAATGCTGTCCTGTTCTTTTGTAAAACTGCCCTAGCCTGCTTGCCCGTGCTAATCGTAGTCGGGTCAAACCAAAATTCGCCTACTGCGCGAATCTTGTTTGCATATTCTCCTATGGTGAGCGTTGCGGGGGCTCTTGTGGATTTTGCCATTCTCCAGACACATTGGTTGACTGGATCAAAGGACAGATTGTGGGAATTCATAAAATCTATGCCTAAAATGTGTTCTGCTGTGTGGGTTAGGTCGACTAAAACTATGGGGTGCTTGGTGGTGATGTTGCCGGTTTGAATGGGTACAGGGGCTGTGATGTGTCCCTGCTGTGAGTGGCCTGTAAAGCTGCAGAGGGTGATGGGGGCTGTAGTGGGCCACATGTCCTTTTGAAACATGGTGGAGGAATTGATTGTGGTGTGGGACCCTCCTGTGTCCCAGAGAATCTCGATGGGCTGACCCGTATCTTTGCTGCAACTACTGGTCGGCCGGACCTATCCCAAAGGGTGTCGCAGACCCAACTGGGGGAGCCCGAACACCGTCAGTCTGTTCCGGTCAGGTCCGTCTGATCTGAACAGGTGCTAACGCTATGTATTGGCTTTGTCCTAGTTTTATTTAGAGTGCCTGTCTGCTGGGCTCTCAGTTGCTTTTGTGGGGCATTGCATTCTCTTGAAAAGTGTCCTAAATGTCCACAGTTGTAACACTCCTGTGGCTTTTGTGGGGGGCTGTTCGTACCTTCATTTACCCATGCGGGGTTCTGGTGTGCCTTACCTGTGTGTATGCCTGCTTCTGCCTGTTTTTCTTCGGGATTGTTATGCGTGGGTTCGTTTTGAACAGATTGTTCCCAGGTGCGGGACAATCTTTTTACAACCCATTTCTCATTATGAGCCTCCTCTGAGGGATCATAATTCGCACAAGCTTTTTGTTCTGTTTCTGTGGCATGGGAGATAAGGGTGCGGGTCCATTTCGCCATGTTGTCTGGGGACAAATGGGCGCGGTCTAAGTCTCCAAAAACTGCTGCGAAATGGATTCACAAGTGTCCAGCAAACGCTGTGGGGTGCTCGGTCTTCTTTTGTCTGCACTTATTGAGGCCATCTACGGGGTCACCCCTGTTATACCCGATCGCGTCTAGGACCGCAGTATGCATTTCTAAAATGGGTGCCTCCTCCTACATTCTGTGGGTCGGGAAGGGCTGCTACGACCGAAGGGTCTAAACTCAAAACTGTGAGCTTTACTTGCTCTCGCTCATCCAGACCGTACATGGTAGCCTGCTGTTTTACTCTGGCAAAGAAGTGGTGGGGGTCTGAGGTGGGGAGGAACGGTTTGATTTTATCGCACGTGTCCCGTAATTGGGTCACTGTTAAGGGGGTGGTGTACAGAAATTCCGTGTCATCCGATGTGGCAGTGCGGTGGGTGGTGACTGGGTTCATTAGAGCCTGAACTATCTGCTCTGTGGGGGGTTGGGGCGCTTTTCTCTTCTGGGACTTTCCCTGCGCACATGTTCCCTGAACATATCTCTGTGTTGTCTCACTCAATTCTTCCCAATCAGGGCCGTCTTCCTCATCCAGCTGTGATCCAAAGGTTTCCTGGAATCCTTTTTGAACTGAAAGCAGAGATTGCAGTTCTGCAATCTGCTTCCGGCACTTTGTGTGGTCTAATGAGCTTTGTCTTTGCTCCGTGGTGGCAGCATGGAGTACTCTTAACGCTGCCTTCAGGTCACTACACTGCCTCTGCAATGGCTCTACCTGCTTCTCGTTTCCTCTCGCACCAGGACTGCACGTTGCGTGCCCTGATAGGCCTTTTCATTCTGGGATTGGAAGCTGCTTAGGTGCGCCAGACAAGACTGGTTTGCCCTCTTAGCATCTCCGTCCTTTGCTGCTAACTTCCTCCTTAATTCTACATTCTCTTTCTCTACCTCACTGACGTTGACCTTGCTCATTCGATGTATGCCTTCTATCTCTTTTCGGATTGTCCTCTGTGCCTCGCAATTGTGCCAAACAGGACACGATTGACATCGGCTTGCGAGCTTTTCCTAAGCTCTTCTTGTGAATCTCGCTCAGGTTCTCCCACCAAGTATGTCCTATACTCCCGGGACCTGTTTCCTCATTTTCACAGAATTCGCTCCAAAGGGGCCATCCTTTCCCTTTGAGGTACTTTCTGATTTCCTCTTCCCAAATGGGACACTGTCCTACTCTGCTGCTGGTCGCTGTGACCACGAATTCTTCGGGGTTCATGAGGCGTTGCATTGCCTGCCTTGCCATCTTTCTTATCTGAATGCTTCTCTTGAAATTTGGAACAAGGGGTATTAAGGCGGTGCTGTAATTACGGGTACGGCTTTCGCTATTTTCCAGAATACAAACTCCCGACAGTTTTGTCGCAACAAGAAATCTATCAGTATTACCTTATCGCCCTGTTAGTTATGCATTCATTAACACACTTCCGAATTATGAGGATTGATCAGAACTGCTTGAACACTTGTGGTTTTTCTGTTCCCAATTGGATTTCTAATTCAGATTTTGGGTTCTCCCGGAGTGGTTAAGCCACTTCTAGATCGGGTCCCATCAGGATGTCAGCGGTAATATTTTGCTAACTTTTGGTTGGTTCAATTGGCTCCATTTTATAACCTTTGCTCTAAAGTCGCCAGGTATCTTTATGATACCGCCATGAGGTTCAAGTTCAAGTAATGATCAATAACTCAACACACCAATTAGTAAGATTCAAATCAAAGCACATTTATTATACACAGTAAATCACTACTCATGCATAAACTCTACTTTCTAAGCTATTTCTATTACTAACAGGCCAATACTTAGCTTCGGACTGGCCCACCAGGTCAGGGAACAAATGGCCTTTCGTTCGGGTTCTGAGTCTGCGGGATTCAAAAGCTGGTATGGATTGGTAGCTTGGAGCGCCTATCTCGTAGTGAGTGTTGACTTGAAACTTACGTTCTTGGAGGCCGCCGGACAGGTCACTGTCAAGGGTTGCTTCGCGTTGCTGAGTGACCCTGTCAAGAAGGACGATTTGAACTTGGGGGCTTTGCTTTATAGTCCCCAGGGGATTCCCATCCTTCGGGGCGGACCCCATACCTGGTTTCAAGAGATTGGACTTCGTTCCAATCGCTTGGTTCGATTTTTCCAATACTGGAGCTGTTCCCTGATCGTTGGGCGGTCTTTAAGTGTCCGTTAACCTCTTTTGCATTGGATCCTGCTGGCACCGAGGAGTCTGGCTTGACCTTGTTTACCTAAATGTTTCGATTGTTCCCGGGGATCGCTCATTACTATGTAGATGGCTGCTTGTATCGATGCTGTCTGGGTTTTTGCAGAATCTAATACACAGTGAACCTGCACCTGCTAGTTTTTACCTGTGTTGGCTGAATTTCCCTTCAGCCTTTGCTGTTCTCCATTTTAAGTCGGGAAGTGGTCAACTCAGGTGGCTACTGCTCGCAGTGGGATTCTCTTGCTCCTGCCGCTGGCAATGGGAATTCTCATTGAAAACCACCCCATGCCGCCGGGAAACCTGTGGGTGGGGGGTGTGCTGCTGGCGGGATTCTCTGGTCCACCATAATCTTGCATTTGTAATACTTTGTCAAAGTACTATCCACTTTTGGGGGACAGTTCCAAACTACAGTAACATATGACTTTCAGATTATTAGATTGTGGTTGGGAATACATTGCTCATGCTTACTTTCATCTAACAACCCGAAACCTAGTTCCAGAAGTACAATGGTTTAAACATGAGAGGAAAGTGCGATATTATGTATATTTTAAACCAATATTACAGTCACCTGAAGTTTATTATTAATAGGAGCCCAAATCTGGACGACCCAACTGAATTATATTCTATAAAAATAAAACATGACATTGGTTCATGAAGTTAAATTAGTTGTCAGTCTGGGGCAAAGAATCGAGATAACAAAGGATTTCTGTGTTTGAATGCTAAATCTTTCGAGAAGTGCCAATCATTGTTTAATTGTGTCAGTGGGAGAAGTCGTAGAGTTGGAGGAGGAGAGTGTTAGCGGGTTGAAGAGGTCAGAGGGTGAGGGGGAGGAGTTGGAGGGTTGGGTAATAGGTGGAGGGTCAGGGAAGGGGTGTGTGATGGTCAGTGTGGGGTCAGTGAGAGGTCACCTGTATCATTACCCAGGACTTATGAATGGTTTTTTTCCTGTCAACACTTCCTGGGTAACTATCCAGTTAACTGAATCGTAACTCTCCAAAGTCTCTAATTCAACGTTTAACACTTTCTTGGGAGGTTCTGGATGCAGGAGAATTGCCCATCGGAAATTGAAACTTTCCGGGCAATGGATGCAATGAACCAAAATCAGTTTCTTTTTAAATCCCAAGTTTTTATGGGGAAGAGAGGAAATTATAGAAACTATTGCTGAGATCCTAACAAAGGTGATGGAATACTTTGGTGCTTCAGCACAATATGCCACTGAACTGTAGGAATAAAAAAACTAGTTTTGAGTGTAGATTTGGCCTCAGGGTCAGCGTCAGCTTGGCTGTGTCACATAGTCAAACATTGTGTAAACATCAAGGTTCATGAGGACAGTGGACAATTGAAGAAACATATAAACTGTGTCCAATTACAAAGAAGTAGCACTACACAACCGCAATTTACATTCATATAACACGTTTAATTGTCCATGGTGCTACACAGATAGCTGTATAACACACACACATTACCCAAAGTATATAAAACACAGACATCAAGTCAGGAGCAGAGCTTGTGAAGTGTGACTGAGTCAGAAAGATGGGTTTTAAGACAGTTTTTTAAAGGAATGGAAGGAGGTCAAGAGGGTAAGTGGTTTATGGAGGGAATTCCAGAAAATTGGAAAAGTTTAAGATGAAGCAAAAAGTCCTGAAAACGAGTTAAAGAAATAAATGTGTCAGCCAAGCAAATACACAGCATTTATGCATTAATATTTATCAATGGCCATATTAATAAAGTGCATGAGAGACAAACCTGATGTAAAACATTCATATCCTGACACCTAAACATTTTCCACGTCTGCGCTTTAATTAATACCAGTTTGCTGAAGGTTTAATAAACAGACTATCTGTGAATATAAACTCAGATGATACAAGTACCACTGTGTGACAAAGAACAGGAATGCCTCACAATTTGCAACCTAGGTCATGTGTGGTTCATTGTTTTCTATAAAAAGTATGACACATTCTAAACTTCAAGGGCTGAATTATATTTCCCTTCAGGCATTGTATTTGCATTGTGCAATGCGATTGTGTGGTACAAATCATGAAAGGTGGTCTGATTGTGAACACTGCCCTGGAGGGAGATGAGGCAGAATTGCAATAAATGTTATGCCAGAAGTACCATTCAGGCCAAACAGTTTTATATTGTGCAGGGGCGGGGGGGGGGGGGGGGGGGGAGAGCACTTAAAGCTATCCTTTAAATAATGTATATTTAACTTTTTATGGAAACAAAATTCAAAAACGAGATGTAAAATGTAAAAAAAGGGATAATTATCCACACATCCAAAGTATACGAGTTTTATTTCCAAGAGAATGCTAACTGCCTAATTTGACAAATGACATTCACAGAATTTATAGAAATGGTTGCCAATAGGACAATGATGAAGACGTGTGAACACGAAATATTAAAAAAGGAGGTTCATGGAGACATTATGATCCTGAGGGAGGTCAATTGGCCCATCCAGTCGATAGCGGATCCCTGTGGAGTAATCCAGCCAGTCCCACTGCCCAGTTCTATACCTGTCATCCAGCAAGTTTATTTCCCTTGGGGGCTCCCGCCCAATTTTCCTTTGAAATCATTGATCGACTCTCCTTCCACCACCTTGCCAGGCAGTGGTTTCCGGGCCATTGCCATTTACTTCACAAAGGAAAAGAGGAATAACATAAAATGCACCTTTGTGATGAAAGCAAAGGAACGGTAAAGTCACCATAGTCCCAGACAACCATTGGCTGCTTTCCCCTTCGAGGGAGAGAGCTGACTGGTGGTAATTTAACCTGAGGATCACCACACCTCAGGCAAGAGGCAAGGTTGACAAGGCGGGGCCTTCATGAATAACCCCAGCCAGTACAGCAATTGAACCCATGCTGATGGCCTTGCCCTGCATCATGAACAAGCAGTCCAGCCCACTGAGCTAAAATTTGTGATGAAAGTAGTAATAATAATAATCGCTTATTGTCACAAGTTGGCTTCAATGAAGTTACTGTGAAAAGCCCCTAGTCGCCATATTCCCACACCTGTTCAGGAAGGCCAGTACGGAAATTGAACCCGCATTGCTGGCCTTGTTCTGCATTATAAGCCAGCTGTTTAGCCCACTGTGCTAAACCAGCCCCCGATGTTAATGACAGCTATTGATGATGAGAAGAGATATGTGGAAGGAATTTCATGATTGTAAGTCAAATTGAAAAGTTTGTGTGAACCATGAGAACAACATTCCACATGGTTTCAACAAGATGATAATTTTAAACAAGTTAAATTCAGAAAATTCTGTTTCTATTTTTAGGAAATTAATCTTCAAATAATTACAGGTAACATTTAACTCATTTGGTATCAAAGCATTGCATTCTTCGTCAACCTTAAAAAAGGTGCATCAACTTCATAAATGATTTAAGTCAAAAACTTTGGCAATAATTGTGTCATTTGCCATACATGACAGATGTAGAATGCAGAATTAATATGTTTTGTTTCAGATACCGTTAAGTTTCTTCAGTAATGATTGAGGCTGATAAACTAAGATAAACCTGTGTCCAAAAGCATAAATGCCAGTAAATTTGTAACATGTGTCATGAACTTTCCACAGTGCAGCTTGTGTTTCACACCAGATAAAACCATATCAGGAAAGTGGATGGAACTAATGGATGGAACCAGAGTTAAACTGTCCTTAACAGCCCAATAAATAAACAGGAAGCGATTGCATTTTAACGGCATTTAATTTGAAAACTGATACCAATAATGGTGCACTCAGTAGCATCTGATTTCAATTTCCTTGTATTCTAGTAAAACTCGTTTAATAGGTGCAATAATGCACAGAACAGGACCTGTAAGGGCCTCATACAGAGCAAGTTGTGTAGCTGTTTCAATATTGGTTTGGTCAGCATTACATGCTTCAATATATTACACTGTAGTCAAAGTATAAAATAATGGCAAATACAATCTGACATTTAGAAAATAATGCTTTATGTGGTCTTTAACTCTGGTCATAGGTTAAGAACTTAAAATAACTATTCATCTTCAGCTATTTTGGTAACCACAAGTATCATTATTGTGCTATGTATATCGAAGAAGTTTAACCCAGCAGCTGGAAGTAAGACCACATCGCGTCCCAACCTGAATTTTTATTTCCAGTGGCAATGAATATTTAGCAACATCTACAATCCTGACTGGAGTTTTATGCTTGGAGCAAGCTGAAAATCTAGCCCACTGACTGTCACTGAGCTTATTGTAAGCCTGTGAGCAGAGGCATTGAGTGCAGAAGCAATGTTATGCGAAAGCTTTACAAATCACTGGTTGGTCCACAGCTGCAATGCTCTGTCCAATTGTGGGGCCACGTTTTAGTGAAGATGTCCTGAGCAGGAATTATACCAGGGATATAGGGGGCTTAGATTCAAGGCAGACGAACCAGACGTGAGGTGAGGAAAAAAACATTTAATATGGTGAGTTGGGGCGGCACGGTGGAGCAGTGGTTAGCACTGTTGTCTCAGGCACTGGGGACCCGGGTTCAATCCCGGTCCTGGGTCACTGTCTGTGTGGAGTTTGCACATTCTCCCCATATATGCGTGGGTTTCACCCCCACAACGCAAAGGTGTGTAGGTTAGGTGGATTGGCCACGCTAAATTGCCCCTTAATTGGGTACTCTAAATTTATTCTGATTTGGAATGAAATGCCTTAAAGATTCAATAATAACTTGAGAATGGAATTCAAAAGATACTTTGAGGGGAAAGGTTTCCAGGGCCACAAGGTTAGGGCATAGGAAGGTCCAAATGGCCTTATTCTGCACAGAGTCATTCTGATTCTATTGAGCTCCCTGATACCCAGCCTGGGATTTTGAAATGTCAGTTTGATAAATATGCCAGATTCATGCTGACTACATTTTATTTATTCTGGTTCCATATTACATGGTTTTAACTACAGTAATGTTGACAAGATTATAATGATTCTGAATTATATGCAATATTTTTGAGGAGTTATTTTTAACCATATCATCTTGAACACCAATTCAATGAAATTGGATATCATCCTACTGCAAGTAGTGTTTTTAACTAACCAGATTGCCCATGATACATCAGATGACATGTTTCATATTGACAGTGACGGTTATACCATGTAATGCACAGTGGATTATATATTGAGAAGTTTGTTCACATTTTGACAGCCCTTTTCTCCCGCACATAAGAGATCATCGCAAAATAAGTTATTTTCTTCCAAGGTGGGGCTGTGTTTAAAGAAGCCTGTTTTTTCTTGAAGGTAGCATTGTTTAACTACTAGGCACAATCACCTTCAGCTATTTCATCAGTGACATCCCCACTAACACAAAATCAGAAAAGACAATGTTCACAGATGATTGGCACAGTGGCTAGTCAATGGGGTGGCACAGTGGTTAGCACTGCTGCCTCACAGCGCCAGGGACCCGGGTTCAATTTCAACTTCTCGTTCTGTCTGTGGGGAGTTTGCACATTCTTCCCATGTCTGCATGGGTTTCCTGCGGGTGCTCCCACTGTCCAAAGGTGTACAGGTTATGGCCATGCACACCTTGCATGGCCATGCTAAAATGTCCCTAGGTGGTATTGCAGGGATAGGATGATGGATTGGATTGGGCCTAGGGAGTGTGCCCCTTCAGAGGGCCGATGCAGACTCGATGGATCAAATGGCCCCCTTCTGCACTGTATTGATTCTATGTACAATGTTCAGTACCATTTGCACCTTTTCAGATACTGAAATACTCCTTGCTCACCTGAAGCAAGATGGCAACATTCAGGCTTGGGCTGATAAGTGACACATAGCATTTGCACCTCACAAGTTCCAGGCAACAACCATCTCCAAGAAGAGAGAATTGAAACATTTTCCCTTAACATTCAGCAATATTAACATTGCTGAATCCTCCACCATCAACACCCGGGGGGGTTACTGCTGTTCACTATATTTGCAGAATAAAACAATGGAAATGTTGAAACACGTGGGTTGAACACAATAATCAAAGAGGTTTGTTAACTGTACATAGGCTTGGTCTAGACTGACTCTAAACTGCAAAGTAGCCAATGGCATCAGGGACTATCACGTGACTCAACCCTTAACGGGACCATGCAACAGCACAACAATATCAACCCACATGTGTAACATCCCCCCCCCCCTTTACCTCGAAGGTCCAACACAAACAAATTACTATAGTATTTCTACATAGCTATTTACACATATATACAGTGACAGGCTTTCCATTACTTCTCAGTGATAATAGGCAATAGGAAAGACAATCTGGTGGGCATCTAGTCTGCACTGGTTGCCTGCGCACTTCAGGGAGTTGCTTGTTCTTGACCTGAGATTCTTAGGTTCATCTGTGGATGACCAGAAGTCACAGTCACATGATCCGGCTGTGTGAATGGTGTTTCCATTTGAGGTGGTTCTGTTTTATATGGCACTGGCATATCAATCTGTGTCGACGACAGCTGATCTGCATGTTATCTCCACACTGACTCATCCCATGTTTGTGCAGTATAAGAGATTGGACAAGTTTGAACCAATCTTCAAACTTGCAGGAACCCACTTGAAATGAAATGAAATGAAAATCGCTTATTGTCACAAGTAGGCTTCAATGAAGTTACTGTGAAAAGCCCCTAGTCACCACATTCCGGCGCCTGTTCGGGGAGGCTGTTACGGGAATTGAACCGTGCTGCTGGCCTGCCTTGGTCTGCTTTCAAAGCCAGTGATTTAGCCCTGTGCTAAACAGCCACTTCGCACTAGTGGTACAGCTGCGTGCCAACATTTGGTCTCTTTGTTTAAACAAGCGTCTTCTCGAATTACCTTCTCTTCTCACGATTTGGAACTGCTGATTAAGTTCCACCATCTCGGACATTTCCTGCAGAGTGAGTAAATCAAAGGTAGCTCTCAACTTCCTCATCATTAGTAGCAAAGCTGGGGAACTCTGTGCAACAGCACAACAATATCAACCCACATACATAACAGTAACCATTGACCAGAAACTTAATTTGACCAGCCACTTAAATACTGCGCATACAAGAGCAGGTCAGAGTCTGGGAATTCTGCAGACAGTTGTTGTAATATGTCTTTAAGGGATATCAGCATCATATTACTAGAAGGGAAAAGTGTCATGTGATCCAGTCTTAGTTTCACTTTTGCTTTGAGCAGAGCGCACATGCACAACTCTGATGCCTTCAAGCATAACCTATGCATAATTGTTTTCATGTGTCTAATCTTAATAAATGAACACATAACATGGTTACTCAATGTTTATGAGCAATTGGTGCCTGGTGCCTTGTACAATAAATACAGTATTGTGTCATTCTAACAATACGACAAGAGTAACTTGCTTCTTGACTCCCCAAAGCCTCTCCACCGTCTACAAGCTCCAAGTCAGGAATGTAATGGAATACTCTCCGCTTGCCTGGATGAGAGCAGCTCTACGAACACTCAAGAAACTCAACACCATTCAAGCAAATGTAGTTTGCTTGATCAGCACCCTATCTCCCACCTTATACATTCATTCTCTCCATCATCGGCACACAGTGGCAATAGTGTGTTCCATCTAGATGTTTACCTGCAGGAACTCGCCAATGGTCTTTCGACAGCATCTTCCAAACCCACAACTTCTACAAGAACAATAAACACATGGAAACACCACCACCAGCAAGTTCCCCTCCAAGTTGCACACCTTCCTGACTTGGAACTTAGTTTGTAACTATAGACTTTGAAAGAATTCGGACTTTGATTCCAATGATGTGCAACTGTTTTTACATTCAGTAAAAGTGAGCACAGCTGAGCAATACAGACAAGCAAATCAAAGTCTTCACTAGTTTCCCTTTTTTCACAGGTGGAATACCTCAACCTGCAGCCTTTACAAAGCTTTGCGGCCCTGATCATTGAAAGGGCAGATAGGTCTGACTGTCAGCTCCAACAGCACTTAAGCTATAAGCCGCAACCAAAGGGGAGGTGATTTGAGCATCCTCTCAACTCTTTTTATTTTCAAGCTGTATAATCTATTACTTTCACCAGGATTTCTTTTCCCTAATGAAACAACAAATTAATAGAATTTTTTTTTTTTTAATTTTAAAATTAATTCTCCCTCACTTTTGAAATACTTCTCTCTTCTTTGGTCCTGCACATCGCACATTCTTCTCAGTTGGCTAATAATTATTTATTGACAATGGCCGGAATTCTCCATTTGAGAGACTTGTTGCCGTGGGATTGAATTGCGTGCGGTTGGCATTCCCATTGTGGGGGCTATTTGGGAAGTGAGTCAGGAGATGCCAGCACTCTGCCCACGTGAATTTAGAGCAATTCCCATTCCTGTTAATGTCTGATTCACTGGGACCAGAATTGACGCTGGGAGCCCGTCAAGCTGGAGCTGCTTACAAGCACTCCACACCCCAAACACGCTCCTTCCAGCCAAGAAGGTGGCTCCCAGAAAACCAGCACCGAGATTCGCAGAGTCAGAGCTTGATCGAATGCTGGACGCAGTGGAGGAGAGGAGGGACACCCTCTTCCCCAGGGTGGGCAGGAGACTTAAACCCGCCATTGTCAACAGGGCCTGGGAGGAGGTGGTCAGTGCTACAGCCTCACCAGGAGGCCTGGGACCCTGTGCCGCAAAATGATGAACAACCTCCTTAGGGCAGCCCGGCTGTGTCACCACCTCTGTCCCCCTGGTATCATTCCGGTCCCTCATTCCTTGCATCACCCCCCCCAATCCCCGAAGGCAAAGAGACCAACAACACCCCACCTGCCTTCATTTCCATTACATTCCACCCTCCACCACACCTCAACTCCTGTATTGTCCTCTTTGGCCAGGTGCCTTGCACACATATGCCACCAGCTATACACCCTGACTGAACTCACCTCCATGCATCGCATCATATCTTTTATGTCCGCTAGGACAAGGTGGCGCATAATAAGAGGGAGTGCCAGAAAACCAGCAGGGGCATCCCAGACCTGTGAGTGCAGACACCTGTGTAGCAGAGTGCAATGGATTAAGCAGGTGAGGCGGATGAGAGGGAAATCTCGGAAGCGGAGGTTGCCATGCAGCAACCAAGTGGGCTCCCAAAGAAAATTGGTGTCCTTATAGCAAGTGAGACACCCCTGACCCACAGACGACTCCTTCCCAAGATCTCACCATGTGTCATGTCTTTTGTCTTGCAGGACCACCATCAGATGAGGCCGGGCTGACCAGAGTGGCTGTCTTCCAGCCACGTCCCCAGCACACCCCAGAGTACCAGTCCGAAGAAGACACCAATTTCTCGTCACTGCTGACACCTGCACCTCCACCATCGCAGAGACTATCACCCCGGTGAGGCATTTTAGTGAAGGGGCTCCTGCATCACCTTCTGTTGCGCACTTCACCCAGTCTGCAGCACATCAGGTGAAGGTAGGGACTCCTGAGAGAGCAGGTGGTTGGAGGATTGCCCTGTCCCAGGACACAGCTGTCGTCTGGTCAGTGTCACGTTTCTGGAAGGTATGATCCCGTCGCTGGTAGATTCGCAGACACAGAGCCAGGATTTACAGGCAGGGATGTCAGCCAGTTTACAGCGCCTGCAGGGGCAGCTGGAGGAGTCCAACCACCTTCAGGCCCAGAGGTGGTGTCAACAATGCGTGATACCCAGGCCAACACTCAACAAATAGTGTCAGCAGTGGGAACCTTGGGGCAAGACGTCAGAGCCATGGGTCAAGATGTCCAAAGCTTGGGGCAATCTGTGGGGTTGATGGCTGAGGCACAGGATAGAGGAGCCCAGTCACAGGCAGACATGTGTCAGGCCCACGTGGATATTGCTGCAGTGCTCCAGAGCTTGGCCCAGTCACAAATGGTCACAACTGAGAGCACTGAGAACATTGGTCACAGAGGGACAATGCACAGTCTCAGAGGAACATTTCACTGTGCCAGAGGGACATAATCCAGGCAGTGAGGGACATGTCTCACTCACTGAGGGACATGTCCCAGTCTCAGTGCCCCATGGCTGAGGGCATCACGACACGGCTCTGACGAGAGTGGGCCTCCAGGACTGGCAGCGCCAAGTGACGCTGGAGCCTCTGGAGCTCACTCTGGCCTTACCTCCATCGCATGGAATAGCCTGGGGTCCATCGAGCACCCCGAGGGGGGAGGAAGTGAAGGGGCTCATGCCGATGCCTCTTGCAGGGGAGGTGGTGGTACACAGTACTTCCAGGCCCTCCCAACCTGACACTGGTACATTAGATGGGCAGTGGGGACTTCCGGGTGCGGCGATGACCAGCTGAGTCGCACGTTTCGGCAGCTCCCTGTGAAACGGACTTTTGGGCTCTTGATAGGAGCCCCAACGGCAATTTTAACGGCTGAAAACACCGTGCGGTAAACCAGAAGGGTGTTCCCCCTGGACACGGATGGAAAAAGGAGAGGAAAGTGGCCGGATTGCAGCGGATCCTTTGGAACAACGGCAAGGAAGGCAAGCAGAAACCAAGATGGCGTCGGAAGGTGGCAGTTTCATATGGGGCCCTGAACAACAAGAGTTTTTGAAACGCTGCGTGGAGGAGATAAAAAAGGAAATGAAGAAAGAGTTGTTGGCCCCGATATTACAGGCGATTGAAGGGCTGAAAGAGGAACAAAAGACCCAGGAGCAGGAGCTTCGGGTCGTGAAGGCGAAAGCAGCAGAGAATGAAAACGACATACAGGGCCTGGTGGTGAAGTCGGAGATACAGGAGGCACACCAGAAACGATCTGTGGAGAGGTTGGAGGCACTGGAAAATAACGCGAGGAGGAACAACTTGAGGATTCTTGGCCTTCCTGAAGGTGTGGAGGGGGCGGACGTCGGGGCATATGTGAGCACGATGCTGCACTCGTTAATGGGAGTGGAGGCCCCGACGGGTCCGTTGGAGGTGGAGGGAGCATACCGAGTTATGGTGCGAGGACCGAGAGCAGGGGAAGCTCCCAGAGCCATAGTGGTGAGATTTCTCCGTTTTAAGGATAGAGAAATGGTCCTTAGATGGGCGAAGAAAACTCGGTGTAGTAAATGGGAGAACGCGGTGATCCGCGTCTATCAAGATTGGAGTGCGGAGGTGGCGAGAAGGAGGGCGAGCTTTAATCGGGCCAAAGCGGTACTTCACAAAAAAAAGATAAAGTTTGGAATGCTGCAACCGGCAAGACTGTGGGTCACATATCAAGGGAGGCACCACTACTTTGAGACGGCGGATGAAGCGTGGACTTTTATTGTAGAAGAAAAATTGGAATGATTGGACTACGAAAATGAACGTTTGGACAAAGTGGTGGGACGAGTGGGGGGGGGGGGGGGGGGGGCGAAGAGGGATTGTATGATTAATCCTGCGGTATGGTAACTTTTCTTTCTCCCACAGGTGGTGATGGGGGAGGTGGGGAGGGAGAGGAGATGGGGCGTTGGCCATGGGAGGCGGGGCCGAGGGAGAGGCGCGGGCTTGGTTCCCGCGCTATGATAATTATGGCGGGAATAGAGAAGCAGGAAGGAGGGGGCGCCGCAAGGGGCGAGCTGTGATCACGGGGGGAAGCCGAGGTCAGCCAGAGTTTGCTGACTTCTGGGAGCAACATGGGGGGAGTAATTACGCTAGCGGGTGGTCTAGCGGGGGGGGGGAGGGGGGAATTACGGGGTTGCTGCTGCTGGGGAAAGGGGGGAGTGGGTGCGGGAAAGGATGGGCGGGGGGGCACCGTCTGGGAGAAATACAGCCGCGTGGGAACTGGGCGAGAAGCTGGAAAAAGATGATGGCTAACCGGCAAGGGGGGGGGTGGGAAGCCCCCCAACCCGGGGGGGTGGGAAGCCCCCCAACCCGGCTGATCACGTGGAACGTGAGGGGGCTTAACGGGCCGATAAAGAGGGCACGAGTACTCGCACACCTTAAGAAACTTAAAGCAGATGTGGTCATGTTACAGGAAACGCACCTGAAACTGATAGATCAGGTTAGGCTGCGCAAAGGATGGGTGGGGCAGGTGTTCCATTCGGGGCTGGATGCGAAAAACAGGGGGGTGGCTATATTAGTGGGGAAGCGGGTAATGTTCGAGGCAAAGACTATAGTGGCGGATAACGGGGGCAGATACGTGATGGTGAGTGGCAAATTACAGGGAGAGATGGTGGTGTTGGTAAACGTGTATGCCCCGAATTGGGACGATGCCAATTTTATGAGGCGAATGCTAGGACGCATCCCAGACCTAGAGACCGGAAAGCTGATAATGGGGGGAGACTTTAACACGGTGTTGGAACCAAGGCTGGATAGGTCGAAGTCCAGGACTGGTAGGAGGCCGGCAGCAGCCAAGGTGCTTAAGGATTTTATGGAGCAGATGGGAGGGGTGGACCCGTGGAGATTCAGTAGACCTAGGAGTAAGGAGTTCTCGTTTTTCTCCTATGTCCATAAAGTCTATTCACGCATAGACTTTTTTGTGTTGGGTAGGGCATTGATCCCGAGGGTGAGGGGAACGGAATATACGGCTATAGCCATTTCGGATCATGCCCCACACTGGGTAGACTTGGAGATAGGGGAGGAAACAAGAGGGCGTCCACCCTGGAGAATGGATATGGGACTAATGGCGGATGAGGGGGTGTGCTTAAGGGTGAGGGGATGCATTGAAAAGTACTTGGAACTTAATGACAATGGGGAGGTTCAGGTGGGAGTGGTCTGGGAGGCGTTGAAGGCGGTGGTTAGGGGGGAGCTGATATCAATAAGGACACATAAAGGGAAGCAGGAGAGTAAGGAACGGGAGCGGTTGTTGCAAGAACTTTTGAGGGTGGACAGACAGTATGCGGAAGCACCGGAGGAGGGACTGTATAGGGAAAGGCAAAGGCTGCATGTGGAATTTGACTTGCTGACCACAGGCACTGCAGAGGCACAATGGAGGAAGGCGCAGGGTGTACAGTATGAATATGGAGAGAAGGCGAGCACATTGCTGGCACACCAATTGAGGAAAAGGGGAGCAGCGAGGGAAATAGGGGGGGTGAGAGACGAAGATGGAGAGACGGAGCGGGGAGCGGAGAGAGTGAATGAAGTGTTTAAGACATTTTATAAAAAATTGTATGAAGCTCAACCCCCGGATGGGAGGGAGAGAATGATGGAGTTTTTGGATCGGCTGGAAATTCCCAAGGTGGAAGAGCAGGAAAGAATGGGATTGGGAGCACAGATCACGGTAGAAGAAGTGGTGAAAGGAATTAGGAACATGCAGACGGGAAAGGCCCCGGGACCGGACGGATTCCCAGTTGAATTTTACAGAAAATATTTGGACTTGCTCGCCCCGCTACTGACGAGGACCTTCAACGAGGCAAAGGAAAGGGGACAACTGCCCCCGACTATGTCAGAAGCAACGATATCGCTTCTTTTAAAGAAGGAAAAGGATCCGCTACAATGCGGGTCCTACAGACCAATCTCCCTCCTCAATGTAGATGCCAAGGTCTTGGCCAAGGTAATGGCAATGAGAATAGAGGAATGTGTCCCGGGGGTGGTTCATGAGGACCAAACTGGGTTTGTGAAGGGGAGACAGCTGAACACGAACATACGGAGGTTGTTAGGGGTAATGATGATGGCCCCACCAGAGGGTGAAACGGAGATAGTAGTGGCGATGGATGCCGAGAAAGCATTTGATAGAGTGGAGTGGGATTATCTGTGGGAGGTGTTGAGGAGATTTGGGTTCGGAGAGGGGTATGTTAGATGGGTGCAGCTGTTGTATAGGGCCCCAGTGGCGAGTGTGGTCACGAATGGACGGGGATCGGCATATTTTCGGCTCCATAGAGGGACAAGGCAGGGATGTCCTCTGTCCCCATTACTGTTTGCACTGGCGATTGAGCCCCTGGCGATAGCGCTGAGAGGTTCCAAGGGATGGAGGGGAATACTTAGGGGAGGAGAAGAACACCGGGTATCTTTATATGCGGATGATCTGCTACTATATGTGGCGGATCCAGCGGAGGGGATGCCAGAAATAATGCGGATACTTGGGGAGTTTGGGGATTTTTCAGGGTATAAATTGAACATGGGAAAGAGTGAGCTGTTTGTGGTGCATCCAGGGGAGCAGAGTAGAGAAATAGAAGACCTACCGTTGAGGAAGGTAACAAGAGACTTTCGTTACCTGGGGATCCAGATAGCTAAGAATTGGGGCACATTGCACAGGCTAAATTTGACGCGGTTGGTGGAACAGATGGAGGAAGATTTCAAGAGATGGGATATGGTAGCATTGTCAATGGCAGGGAGGGTGCAGGCAGTTAAGATGGTGGTCCTCCCGAGATTCCTTTTTGTGTTTCAGTGTCTCCCGGTGGTGATCACGAAGGCTTTTTTCAAAAGGATAGAAAAGAGTATCATGGGTTTTGTTTGGGCCGGGAAGACTCCGAGAGTGAGGAAGGGATTCTTACAGCATAGTAGGGATGGGGGGGGCTGGCACTACCGAGCCTAAGTGAGTATTATTGGGCCGCTAATATTTCAATGGTGAGTAAGTGGATGGGAGAGGAGGAAGGAGCGGCGTGGAAGAGATTAGAGAGGGAATCCTGTAGGGGGACCAGCCTGCAGGCTATGGTGACAGCCCCATTGCCGTTCTCACCAAGGAACTATACCACGAGTCCGGTGGTGGTAGCTACACTGAAGATTTGGGGACAGTGGAGACGACATAGGGGAAAGACCGGAGCACTGGGGGGGTCCCCGATAAGAAACAACCATAGGTTTGCCCCGGGGGGAATGGATGGGGGATATGGAATGTGGCAAAGAGCAGGTATAACGCAATTGAAAGATCTATTTGTGGATGGGAAGTTTGCGAGTCTGGGAGCGCTGACCGAGAAATATGGGTTGCCCCAAGGGAATGCATTCAGGTACATGCAATTGAGGGCTTTTGCGAGGCAGCAGGTGAGGGAATTCCCGCAGCTCCCGACACAAGAGGTGCAGGACAGAGTCATCTCAAAGAAATGGGTGGGGGACGGTAAGGTGTCGGATATATATAGGGAAATGAGAGACGAAGGGGAGACTATGATGGACGAACTAAAAGGGAAATGGGAAGAAGAGCTAGGGGAGGAGATTGAGGAGGGGATGTGGGCAGATGCCCTAAACAGGGTAAACTCGTCGTCCTCGTGCGCCAGGCTAAGCCTGATTCAGTTTAAGGTATTACACAGGGCACATATGACTGGAACACGGCTCAGTAAATTTTTTGGGGTGGAGGATAGGTGTGCGAGGTGCTCGAGAAGCCCAGCGAATCATACCCATATGTTTTGGTCATGCCCGGCACTACAGGGGTTTTGGATGGGGGTGACAAAGGTGCTTTCGAAAGTAGTAGGAGTCCGGGTCGAACCAAGCTGGGGGTTGGCTATATTTGGGGTTGCACAAGAGCCGGGAGTGCAGGAGGCGAAAGAGGCCGATGTTTTGGCCTTTGCGTCCCTAGTAGCCCGGCGCAGAATATTGCTAATGTGGAAAGAAGCCAAGCCCCCGGGGGTGGAGACCTGGATAAATGATATGGCGGGGTTCATAAAGTTAGAGCGGATTAAGTTCGTCCTAAGGGGGTCGGCTCAAGGGTTTACTAGGCGGTGGCAACCGTTCGTCGAATATCTTGCGGAAAGATAGACAGGGGAGAACAAAGAAGGCAGCAGCAGCGGCCCAGGACTTGGGGGGGGGGGGGGGGGATGGGGGGGGGCTGTGTGGCCTGAGACAAGGCAGTTGCCAATTAGGGCTAGTTTTTATTTTTTGTTATTTAATATTTATTTATTTGTTGTTGTTTTTGTTTAAATTTAAAAAAGGTCATTATTATCTGTATTGTTACAATGTTGTGTAAAGGATGCACAATGTACTGTGTTGGTTGACCAAAAATTTTCAATAAAATATTATTTAAAAAAAAAAAAGATGGGCAGTGGGCAGAACAGGGTGGCACGTCATAACCTGTGACACATGATGGTTGGCTGGGCCCTTCCAGGCCCTTCAGAGGATGCCTGCCAAAAGCATCTCAGGTCAGAGGGTGAGAGACACAACAGGCTGCCTCCATGTCTGATGTGCTGTCAGGAGTAACACCGAGAAGAAGTGTTAGAGCATGGAAAATTAGAAATTTAGACAACACTTAAGTTGGCACGGGTAGGACAGTGCAGGGTAGGCCCTCATGACACTTGAATGTCCCACCTGGGATCACGCTCAGCAAGGAGTAGTGGGGAACGGGGCCAGAAGTGTGAGGCCACCATATATGACAGCTTATCCAGTAAGTGAGCCTTCACTGTTCACCAGAAACCCCCTACTGCCCCAAAGGATATAGGGGCCCATGAGAGGGATTGGCCAGCAGGGATCACCCGGGCAGACAGTGGAATGTGATCCTAAAGGCAGGAGTCAGCTTTTGTCAAATGATGAGGAACACCAGAGCTCACCTCACAGCGAGTCATCATCAGGCCCGTGGACAAGACCCGTTGATACTGGCAACCCAGGGCCAACACCCTGCAGTGATGCTGGTAGGACCCTCGGAGGTGGAAGGTTAGGTTGGGGTAGTGGGATGGAGTGAAGGGAGGAGGGACAGGGAATGTAGAGTGAAGGGCTGTGGGTCAGGCAAGGTGTGAGCGGCTATTGTGTAGGGGGTACCATTTGGAAGGGTGGGGGAGGGAATGGAGAGGTCGGACTGGGCAGCGGAGCTGCCAGTGTCCAGGCCCCTTAGTTGTCAAATCGGGAGTTGATGAGGTTGTCCCGTGTGGAGCATACGTTTGGCAGCCTGACCTACCAACCAAGGCTCCGGTCCCTCGCTGGCGGCCGAAATCGGTGTTTGCGCCTGGCGCCGGCAGTTCTATGCAAAATCGTCATTTGCAGGAATTCTGATATCATTAGCGGGTTGGACAATGATATTCTCTCAGGCGGAAGTCACACGGTTGCAAATTGGTGCAAGTATTTACAAATGGGCTTGGGCGCCATGGCTACTGAGGGGTAGCGAGAAAGTCAGGAAACTTTTAAAAATTCTCCAAAATGTCCGGGCTTGCTGGTGGGGGGGGGGGGGGGGGCGGGGGGGGGTGTTGGGGGAGGGGGGGAGAGATGGCTACCTGGGCTGGTGGGAGTAGTGGGGAGTGACTTGGTGATGTCCCCCTCAGGATCTGGGTGGCCTGGCTCAGACCGTCATTGCTGCAGTATGTACTTTAAACCGACCCTTTGGCTCTACTTCCAGGCCCCTGGCTGTTCACTCTGCTGACTGCTCACTGTGTCCTTTAAATGTTCAGAGAGTCTCTGGTCATTTGGGGGCCTACCTAGCCCATCCCTCTGGATAACTCACATCCCAGCTGACCCATCAATGGATGGGCGTGGCCTAGCTCAATCAGTGACACACCAGGTGCTGCCACCCCTCAGTGCACTCATCAGAAGCACAGCCCCACTGCAGGGGAATAGCAGAGCTCACCCCAAACAAAGGACACACGCACCGTGGCCTTTGGCATTCTCCCTAGCACACTGCCCCTCTCAGGGCAGAAACTTCACCAGTGACACTCCAAACCCCGCCTGCCCACCATGTCCCTGTTCCCATCCATCATACCCGCAGACAGGTTGTCACAACTTGTGTGTCACACGCAGGATCCACATCACACTGCAGCTAAACTCCCAGCAGACACACATTTTCCTCGCTCAACACCATCAGTTGTACCTGCCCACATACAAGCCTCTAAGGATGAAGGCGATTGGTAGCACAAGGTTAACTTCTCAATCTCACACCAGGTGCCGCCCTGCTGGCAGGATAACACACAGCCCACCCAGTGAGGAAACCCACAGTAGACCCCAATGGAGGAAATTGTACAGGGGCCACACAGTTGATCGCTGACAAGGGTTGTGGAATCCATCGGTACCCTTATTGACAGGATGGCTGGTGAAGACAGATGCTCCCCTCATCACAGGCCAGGTGCCATTCTCTGGTGGGGGTAGGGGTGCAGTGCGGACGGCAACATATTGGGGGACCAGCTGGGGGGTGGGGTTGGGGGGGAATGTGTTGAGGTACAACGGGGACACCATGTAACCTGGTGGCATTGGATGGGCAAGGCTATACTCATTCTGCCAACAAGTCTTCTCTTTTTCCCCCTGCAGGGAATTAATTTCGGAGTACAGCCAGCGATGCCCGTTGCAGACGCACGGAGGCAGAAGGCACAGGGCCTGTTCGGGGACGACCCTGCACAAGAGGAACCTGCCCCAGAGGAGCAGGGGCCAGCCATTGGGGCTCGAGTGCCGGCCGTCCAACAGGCCGAGGAGCAGGTGCGAAGGAGGCACGGCATCAGGGCACGTGTATACCGTCGGCACCTGTCCTTCCAAGAAGCTGCCGGACCTGGTGTGCCACTAAAGACTTTGGCTAACCACTGAGACCACGTGCCACCAGTGCCAGATGCTGGCACATCTGGAACCGGGGGATTGGTAGAGGGCACCTGTTCCCGGTGGCCGTCAATGTGACGGTTGCCCTAAACTTCTATGCCTCTGGGTCTTTCCAGGGGCTGAGTGAGGACCTGTGCAGGATCTCACAGACATCTGCACACAGGTGCTCCCGGGTAGCGGATTACATAAGCTTCAGTCTGGACCACATACGCCAGGATGCCCGCGCAGCAGGATTTGCCGCTATCACTGGCAAACCCCAGGTCCAGGGGGTGATCAATGGCATTAATGTCGCCCTATGAGCACTGACTCATCAGGGGGTGCCCTTCAGCAATAGGAAGGGTTCCACTCCCTGAATGTGCATTTGGTGTGTAACTACTAACTGCACATCATGCACTTCCACACCCAATACCTAGGCAGCGTTCACGGCGCATCCACGCAATGGACCGGAGCATGGCGCCAGAATCGACGGGGGGGGGGGCACAAACCTTTCCGATCACAATTCACGCTTCCAGCGTCGCAAAACAGAGAATCCCGCCCAAAATAGTAAATAACTGACTGCCTAAGTATGAATGTTTGCTCAGTAATTCCATTGAGTGAAGGTCAGATCATTCAATCTCTTACTGCATAAAGGTTTGAATCAATAAACACCCAACTAACATGAAATACTGAACAATATAACATTCTAAAATATGTTTTAAATAATCAAAACAGTGACACCTTCACTTGTAAAGTGGACAGAGATTGGGGGAATTCCAATATTTTGAACTGGGGAAGAGGGGGATATAACCCATTTCAGAAACATATGGGAGAACATGTTCTTCTTATCAATGTAATGGTTACTTCAAGTGCAGGATTACGCAATGTCAAGTGTTAAGACTATTCAGGCAGTAATCCAAGTGCTTTATCAACCGTTCACCATCACAGCTTTCCCACTTTCATTTGTACTGTAATGCCCAAATGTGTTTGAAAGCCAAAAGTAAATTGTGTAAATGAATCAAGTTAATAACTGGAAATAGCTGCTTATCTTTGATCAACAATCCGAAAATACTGTTGATGGCAAAATGAAGAAAAATGTTGCGGATACATACCGTTCAGGAAACCATCTTTTGGGAGAGTCAGAACCTGTTGTGTGAGGTGAGCAGTCACCATCGGTAACCGTGAAAATAATTCCCTAAAAATAAAACCCGAAAAACAGGAAGGATTGCTGAGAATTTTCAGTCACTTATGGCAAGTGGTTGGTGAGAACGTAGCGGCCAACAGTAGTCTGAACATCGTGGGGCTGCTTTTTCTGAGATTAGCGCCTGGGGAATACTTATTTTCCAGGCAATAAGCACAGGAAGTAGAGGTGCAGACCTGTGATACTGGACCTCCTTCACTTTAGTATTCCCCAGGGTTAAAGTAGAGGCACGGGACACTGGAGTTACTCAAAACATAATTAATGTCATCTTTGGAAGAGTGCATTAACAGGGTGAGGTCTGATGGGTTAAATTGCCTTGCCCTGACTTCTCGTCTATTGAACCTGACCAACGATTACAACAATTATGTCATCCTCCCCATCGATTTTTCCTTCTTCTTGACAGACACCAGCAAAAACTACCGAGCTGATCTGTCAGTGCCTGTTACTGTTTTCCCACTTGTTACACTTTCATCATATAATGTAAACTTAGAAAATGGGCTGAGTTCTCCGTTTCGATTGTGCAATCCAACGGGAGAAGCACTAAGCATTAGCTCGCGCGACTTGCCAGGGGCAAACCCGGCGAGACCGCTACTGGTATCTAACTTCAATTAGGGCTGACAATGATCCCCCACGGGTTTCACGGCGGCAATTACTGTCCCGCCAGCTGATTCGCCTGGACCACCTCCGGAAGCTCCTGCTAATGAGGGGGAGCAACACATAAACCGTTCCCTCCGAGCAAACCACAGCCAGCGCAGATCTGCTTCATGTTTCTGAGATGCTGACCTGGCCAGACTGTTGGGCGAGGTGGAGTCGAGACGGCACACCCTGATCCCCCGAGGGGTTTGGAGGGTCAGCCGCAGGTCAGCCAGTACCGCCCGGGATGCAGTGGCAGCGGCCGTCAGTTTGGGAAACATTGCAAGGAGGACCGCAGTCCAGTGTCGTAAGAAGATCAATGACCTCAACCGTGCCGCACGGGTGAGTTGGCATTGGCCCCTTGGCCCAGGTCCCGTGTGCCACCCCCAGACCTTCCCCCCAACGAATCAGCGGCTGGCACCGCACACCACAAACCCCCCCCCCCTTGTCTCCCTTCTAATAATAATAACCTTTATTATTGTCACAAGTAGGCGATGAAGTTACTGTGAAAATCCCCTAGTCGCCACACTCCGGCGCCTGTTCGAATACACAGAGGGAGAATTGAGAATGTCCAATTCACCTAACAAGCATGTCTTATGGGGGGGGTCTCTGGTGGAAGTCACTCTTATGAGGGTCTTTAGTTGGGGGTCTCTCTTATGGGGGTCTCTGATGGGAGTCTCTCTTATGGGAGAGTTCTGCTGGGGGCTCCCCTATGCGGGTCTCTAATGGGGGGGGGGGTCTGTTGGGGTGTCTGGTGGGGATGGGGTGGGCAGGATTTGCATTGTTGGGGGATGGGGGTCTTTTGGTGGACTTTGGAGGCAGCTCCCTGAAAGAGTTACCCACTTGGCCCAACGTAAGATCCACTGCACCAGGGGCATGCTGGGAAACAGCTGCAGCAATTCTTGCCCACATGAATCCCAGCCCAGAGGACCGGACGTAGACTTAGAGAATCCAGCGTCCAGCCTGTTAATAGGATTCAAATGGGTCAATTTGACCCATTTGCTGGATTCTCCACTACATGAGGCACACCAGCAGCAGGCAGTGAAGAATCAAGTCCAATATATTTTGGACTTTGGAGCATCAGATGGTTGTTCCACCCTTTGGGCCTGCTCTGCCACTCAATAAGATCATGGCTGGTCTGGTTCTAGCCTCAACTCCACTTTCCTCTCTGCCCCCATAACCTTTGATTCCCTCATCTTTCAAAATTCTATCCAGCTCTGCCGCAAGTAAAGTCAAAGGACCAGCCTCCATGGCTTTCTGAAGAAGAGAACTCCATGTACTAAACAACTCACTCGGAGAAAAGAAATTCTCCTCATCTCCATCTATTCTTAAACTGTCCCATAAGCTGGACTGAAACAATTATTAGAGATAGTTCAGTAATGCATGTATTGTATATGAAACAATATTACTTCCACTCACATTAGGTTAAGTATGGGCAACATGGTGGCACAATGGTTAGCACTGCTGCCTCACGGCACCGAGGTTCAAAGTTTGATCCGGGTTCTGGGTCACTGTCCGTGTGAAGTTTGCACATTCTCCCCGTGTTTGAGTGGGTTTTGCCCCCACAACCCAAAGATGTGCAGGTTCGGTGGATTGGCCTCGCTAAAATTGTCCCTTAATTGGAAAAATGAATTGGGTATTCTAAAAAAATTTTTTAAAACATTATGTTTAAGTGGGATACCTCTTAATCTTATGCTGCATTCTTTGAGAATAAATATTGTCCTAAATTATATGCCCCCCACAGATGATTGGCTCATCATCTGAGTTTGCTTTGCAGCAGTGCAAACCATTGCGCCACCATGTTGCCCATACTTAAACCTAATGTGAGTGGAGATAATATTGTTTCATATACAATACATGAAAGAACACCATTGTTCTGCCAAGGGAAGGGGAATCCACAATGTAGACAATTATTGTGTGAAAGGCCCAACACAAGCCAAAGACCGGCAAGCCTAGCTCTCATCCATAACGTTATCGCATAGAATTCATTCAGAGGGACCAAAGGTTGTTTCCTCTACCCTTATCCCCAAGAGCACACCTTGAAGCAGAAAGCAGACAAGTAGTACTCCCAGAATTCAAACTATCTGATGGACCATGACCAACATTTCAAAATGGCCAACACAGAAAGTGTAATGATATTCAGGTTTTCTACATAGATCAAGCACCCTGAGGTACTTCAATATAATTGTGATGCCTGCAATATTCAGCGTATACATTCAATGTGAGTGATACAGTATGTGGCGTTCTGTACAATTCCACTCCTTTCAGTTGACTATGGCTGGAAAGTCTTTGACAGCGACCTTCCCCCATTGTGCCTGTGTGGAAGCTGCCCCAAGCTTTTGTGCATCCCTCAGCACTTAGTCCTGGGCTTTGGAATGTGCCAGTCTGCAACACTTGATCGGGGACACTTCTTTGCGCTGGACGATCAGCAAGTTTTAGGCAGACCAAAGAGCATCTTTCACCAAGTTGACGATCCTCTAGCAACAGCTGATGTTTGTCTCGGTATAGTTCCCTGTGACCCATAGAGCACAGAGCTGCTCGGGATGAACCACAACAAAAATCACCTCATCTCTCCAGATCTTTTTTGCAAAGCCCCATTCCACAAGGTGGTGGACAATGGTCTCCTCCCACCACAACCGCCTCACGGGCAACTTGTGGATGGTTTGAGACTCCGGGCGTGTCAGAAGGATCTGACAGAGAGGGCCTTTCTCACCATCAACCAAGCTAGGTCTTGGTGATTGTTTGAAAGTTCTACTGATGAGGCATTCTACCAAATGACTTTGACAGTCTGCTCAGGGAATCATCCAACAGAATCCACCCTCTCCTTTTCATGCAAGGCCTCTCAAGGCTGCTATGTGCCTGATGGACTTGTGATCAAAGCTGTTTTCTGCGTAAATCTTTCCATGAGGGACAGGTGGTATGGCATGGTCCAACTACTTGGAGCGTTCTGCAGCAGTCACATCCTTCACAAAACCGGGGGCAAATAAAACCTCATTGATACCTGGGGCGAAATTCTCCGGTATCGGCGCGATGTCCGCTGACTGGTGCCCAAAACGGCACAAATCAGTCGGGCGTCGCGCCACCCCAAAGGTGCAGAATGTTCCGCATCTTGGGGGGCCGAGCCCCAACCTTAAGGGGCTAGGCCCGCGCGGGACTAATTTCCGCCCCGCCAGCTGGCGGAAAAGGCCTTTGGTGCCCCGCCAGCTGGCGCGGAAATGACATCTCCGGGCGGTGCATGCGCGGGAGCGTTAGCGGCTGCTGACGGCATTCCTGCGCATGCGCAGTGGAGGGAGTCTCTTCCGCCTCCGCCATGGTGGAGACCGTGGCGAAGGCGGAAGGAAAAGAGTGCCCCCACGGCACAGGCCCGCCCGCGGATCGGTGGGCCCCGATCGCGGGCCAGGCCACTTTGGGGGCATCCCCCAGGGCCAGATCGCCCCGCGCCCCCCCCAGGACCCGGGAGCCCGCCCACGCCGCCTTGTCCCGCCGGTAAGGTAGGTGGTTTAATCTACGCCGGCGGGACAGGCATTTTAGCAGCGGGACTTCGGCCCATCCGGGCCGGAGAATCGCGGGGGAGAGGCCGCCAACCGGCGCGCCGCGATTCCCGCCCCCGCCGAATATCCGGTGCTGGAGAATTCGGCAACCGGCGGGGGCAGGATTCACGCCAGCCCCCGGCGATTCTCCGACCCGGCGGGGGGGTCGGAGAATCTCGCCCCTGGTGTCTGTGAAGTGAGAATCTATGCACAGCTCATACAGCCACACACAAAGTAGCTATCAGGATTAGGGTGATGTTTCCCCATTTATCTAGAGGTTAGTGCATTATGTCTATTTTTGACTTCCAGATAAAGCGGAACTTGTTAGTTAATTTGAAGTACGGTAGCCATTTTCTTAATAAATTAGAATCATCATATATTCAAAAGTTTTAAAACATGCCGATAGGTATCCTTGCACCCAAAAGAAACCACCTAATTTTTTGAGGCTCCTTGAAGAAAGAACAGCCACAATTTGGTAAAAATGCCCAAGATTGATTCATTTACCCTGGGGTGGGAGCTATTTTACGAGCAGATTCTGTTTCTACCCCAATGTTCTCTCAAATATGTGGGAGATCACAGAAACTCGATTTGCGCTGGATGCAATTTGTGATTAAAATGACTCAATCTTTTAACCTGGTTTTGCAGATCTCAGGCAAATTGCACAGAAAAGATCAGTATAATGAACTGAGACTCAACATACTCAGCTCCGCTTTCCTCTGTACAGCTCAGACATGAAAACCAGTCAAACTTCCTTCAAGTTGGAAGAGATTTCAGGACTGTTGGAGATTTCCAAGCACAAGTCCGTGGAAATTTCCACTGGTGCTGTCTCCTCCCAAACTTCCATCACATGTAATCTGAAAATCATCAAAATGACTCCCCTTTATAATGACTGGTTGTAAAATAAAAATTACTTTTAATCACATCCAGTCAATTTCATTGCCAAAAAAACAGATAGCATCTGAAAATGATTTCGCAAACCAGTTTTTAGAGGTTGTACTGTGAGATTGTTCTGTATCCAGCCTATAAAATTTTTGATCGATAATTACCTGTACCCCTTTTCCTAACTTGTATGAAGCCACGAAAAGTCCTCACCAAGTTTTAGAAACAAAAATTACTTTATTTTACAAATACTATTATATACAGCTCCAGAGGTTCCCTACTGGGTCTTCACTAGTCGGTGCCTTACTGGCAAACTCTATAGATAGCCAGACATTGTTAGAGGTCCCCACACACTTATGGGGGGAGCTTGTATTCTGCTGGGACCTCTGCTGTTCGTAGTATATATAAATGATTTGAAGGAAAATGTAACTGGTCTGATTAGTATGTTTACGGACGACACAAAGGTTGGCGGAATTGCGGATAGCGATGAGGACTGTCAGAGGATACAGCAGGATTTAGATCATTTGGAGACTTGGGCGGAGAGATGGCAGATGGAGTATAATCCGGACAAATGTGAGGTAATGCATTTTGGAAGGTCTAATACAAGTAGGGAATATACAGTGAATGGTAGAACCCTAAAGAGTATTGACAGTCAGAGAGATCTAGGTGTAGAGGTCCACAGGACACTGAAAGTGGCAACACAGGTGGAGAAGGTAGTCAAGAAGGCATACGGCATGCTTGCCTTCATTTGGTATTGAGTATAAAAATTGGCAAGTCATGTTGCAGCTGTATGGAACTTTAGTTAGGCCACATTTGGAGTATAGTGTTCAATTCGGGTCGCCACACTACCAGAAGGATGTGGAGGCTTTGGAGAGGGTGTAGAAGAGATTTACCAGAATGTTGCCTGGTATAGAGGGCATTAGCTATGAGGAGAGGTTGAACAAACTCGGTTTGTTCTCAGTGGAACGACAGAGGTCGAGGGGGGACCTGATAGAGGTCTACAAAATTATGAGGGGCATAGACAGAGTGGATAGTCAGAGGCTTTTTCCCAGGGCAGAGGGGTCAATTACTAGGGGGCATAGGTTTAAGGTGCGAAGGGCAAGGTTTAGAGGAGATGTACGAGGCAAGTTTTTTACACAGAGGGTAGTGGGTGCCTGGAACTCGCTGCCGGAGGAGGTGGTGGAAGCAGGGACGATAGTGACGTTTAAGGGGCATCATGACAAATACATGAATAGGATGGGAATAGAGGGATACGGACCCAGGAAGTGTAGAAGTTTTAGTTTAGACGGGCAGCTTGGTCGGCGCAGTCTTGGAGGGCCGAAGGGCCTGTTCCCGTGCTGTTCTTTTCTTTGTTCTTTGTTCTTTTGTTTGCAAGGTCCACGGGGCAGTTAATCATTCCCACCCCATAAGACCTGTGTGGTTTATAACACTAAATTTACTGTGTCCCCCTTCATTGGAGGACATCAATACCGCATAATATTGATTGAACTAACCTTGATTGTGTTAAGAACATAGAACATACAGTGCCGAAGGAGGCCATTTGGCCCATCGAGTCTGGACCCATTCAAGCCCTCACTTCCACCCTATTCCCCTAACCCAATAAACACTCCTGCCCTTTTTGGTCACTAATGGCAATTTATCATGGCCGATCCACCTAACCTGCACGTCTTTGGACTGTGGGAGGAAACCGGAGCACCCGGAGGAGACCCACGCAGACACGGGGAGAATGTGCAGGCTGTGCACAGACAGTGACCCAGCAGGGAATCGAACCTGGGACCCTGGCGCTGTGAAGCCACAGTGCTAGCCACTTGTGCTATTGCAGTTGAAGTCATGTACATAGACTTTTAAAAATCCATTGGTCTGATAAAATACCACATCATAGAATTATTAGCAAAGTTGAAGCCCATTTTCGAGAACAGTGGCAACCTGATTCTGAAATTCACTGAGGACTAGAGAAGAGTGATGAATGGCAGTGTTTCAGGCTGGAGGGAAATATTCAGTTGTCAGTGTTTGGACTACTATCCTTCTTGATACATGTTAAAGACCCGGATTTGGGTGTACAGGGCATTATTTTAAAGTCCATAGATGACACGTAACTTGCAAACATAGTAAACAATGCGAAGAAAGTAACAGATGTCAAGGGGGGCATTGATAAACTGGTGAAATGTCTTGGAATATGGTGAAATTTAACAGCGAGAAATGTGAGGGGGTTCATTTTGATCAAGACGGTGAGGTGAATCAATATAAATTGCCATGTTCTTATTTGTGTAAACAGTTACACAAAAGAATTGGCAAAACAATAATCTGAGCTCTTCATTTGAAGGTGAGACTATCTACATAAAGTGTTAACTGCGAGGCTGAGTTGGCACATCGACCTTGTAGGTGCTGCTGCTGCTGCATTCTGGGCATGGAGTCATGGGGCAACTTTATCACATCCACTCGCAGTTTAACCTATCACCCCTTAAAGGTGCATCTACATTATATCACAATACTCCCTTTTTTCTAAACTAGAGGTTTACCCTCACAGAGTCAAACTATTTACATGAGAGCAAAAGAAAATAGCATTGTACCTGAATGCACCTTTAAACAAAGCAACACATTTCCAAGTCTGAAACATAGTGAGGGTTTGATGAGACATCCAGACTTAGTTCATGTAATCTTGGTTGGAGACTGTTTTTAAAATTCATTCTTGGGATGTGAGACTCACTGGCCAAGCCAGCATTTATTGTCCATCCCCGAGGAGGTGTAGTGGTGAGCTATCTTCTTGAACCACTGCAAGAACCCACAGATTTTGACCCAGCGACAGTGAAGTAACAGCGATACAGTTCCAAGTCAGGATGGTGAGTGACCTGGACGGGAAATTCCAAGTGGTGATGTTTCCATGTTTCTGCTGTCCTTGATCTTATGGATGGGAGTGGTCGTGGGTCTGAAGGTGTCACCTCAGGAGGCTTGATGAATTCCTGCAGTGCATCTTGTAGAGCGTACACACTGCTGCCACTGCCCATCGGTTGTGAGGGAGCAAATGTTTGTGAATGGGGTGCCAATCATATGGGCTGCTTTGTCCTGGATGGTGTTGAGCTTCTTGAGTGCTGTTGTACCTGCAATCATCCAGGCAAGGGGAGGGTATTCCATCACACTCTTGACTTGTGCCTGATAGATGGTGAACAGGCTTTGGGGAGTTAGGTGGTGAGTTACTCGCCACAAGGTTCCGCACCTCTGACATGCTCTTGTAGCCACAGTATTAATATGGCTAGTCCAGTTCAGTTTCTGGTCAATGGTAACCCCCAGTATGTTGATTGTTGGGGATTCAGTGATGGCAATGCCATTGAATGTCAAAGGGCAATGGTTACATTTTCTCTTGTTGAAGATGGTATTGTCTGGCACTTTTGTGACACGAATGTCACTTGCCACTTGTCATCCCAAGCCTGGATATTGTCCAGGTCTTGCTGCATTTGGACATGGACTGTTTCAGCATCTGGAGGAGTTGCTGTATCTTTTTAGAATGCTGGTTATTGGTGTTGTATTGGTGTTGCATCTCAGACCATGTTCTAGAACTGTAGAAAAGCTACAACAAAGAAAGGGTCCATTCAACCCATCATGTCTGGTAAAAAATTAAAAAAAACAGCTGCCCATTCTAATCCCACCCTCCAGCACCCAATCTATAGCGCTACAGGTTAGAGCAATTTAAATGCAGGTCCATGCACCACACATTACTGTTTCCCTACAGCATTAGCTGGTCATAGGTTGACTGCAATGGTGGCTGTGTTGAGCTACTTTTGTTTTCCTGGGCTTAGTGAAGCTCTGCCCACAAAACAGTGACCTTTGGCGTGAAAATGGAATGGACTGAAAACTTGAAAGGAAAAATTGAACTGTGAAAAAATAATTGCTATAGCCTTCCTGAAGCACTGGGGACTATTAGGATCTGCTTCTGGATGGATTCTTCTTCCCTAGAAGTCTCCAGTGTTTAATCTTCCCCTCCGGAAGAGGTGATCTAAAACAGTAATGAATTCTCCCTCTATAGAGTTCTATTTAAAGTAAGACCTCCCAAAGGCAGCTATTTCATGTCTGTTCCTGTGCAGCATAAATGTTTAAAATATTTAAGCTCTCCTAAGTCTGAACAATCTTACTGGCACCCAGTAGCTGCTGGCTGGAACAAAATGTAACGTCCCAGGATCCTACCTCTGTTCTGTTGGTAGGATCCTTACGGTGCTGCAGAATTACTCACACATGGGGTGTACTTGATGACCATCTCCATTCAACACCAGGGGCACGATTCTCTGGCCTCCCCGCAGCATCTTCCTCAGTGGCGGGAGGTGGCTCACTTTTGGCCAGCAGCGGAATATTCTGGTCCCACCGGTGTCAATGGGATTTCTCATTGATTCTACCCCAGGCCGATGGGAGACCCACTATAGGGGTGCACTCTCTCTGGAACCAGGAGATTCCGCCAGCGTAAAGAGCTGGAAGATCCTCCCCAGGTCATCTGTTGCATATGAAAGGATTGAGGTTTGTATGCTTCTCAGTCAAATCTTCAAAACCCGTGCTGCCACCTTGTTACATTCTTCTATTCATCATATACATACTAAGGGTCCTTCCTGTTTATTTCCTGCATATTCCCTTATTTCTCCTTTCTTTTATTTTTGCCATTACATTTTTGATCCATGGATGATTATTGGACATGTCTTATAAAGGCAAGAAGCTTGTATCTTTAATTCAGGCAGAAAGAATCCGGAAGGCAGTGCTGTTTTAAACAGAAGCTGCAGACTGGCCGGAATCAATGACAGAGAGATGGGTTGGAATTCAGTTTGATTGATTTGGCTGGTGGCCCAAAGGGCTGTGCTCTGCGCGGTAACAGGTGGTGATTGGATTCCATTCCACCGGGATGTTTTTCACATTCCCAAGGTCTGAGTTTGGTTTCAGTTTTGATTCTGGCAGCACGGTGAAAAAAATACCCAGCTAACTTTTTCCAGAATGATCGAGCTAACTCTCTCCAGACGATCCAGCTAACTCTCTCCGGAAGACCACTGTAGGCCTGGCTCTCTCTCCTGAAAGCATCTAGGTGCTGTTTTCCTGGATCTACAGAGGCCTGAGGACAAATCAGAAACTGAAAGCACAGCTTGATTAAAAATAAGGTGAATCTCCAGGAAAAGCTGCGAGTAATGCTTTTTTAAACTACAGAGTACCTGAATGAATGAATCCACAAAGAAGATCATCACATGCTGCAACCAAAGACTTTAAACTGCAAGCTTGGTGTGAAGAAAAACGTGTGCTGAAATCATCAACTGGAACAAAGGCTCTTTCTTTCCTCCACTTGTGATTTTTATCCCTTTCCACCCTTCTGTGCTAGTCTGTCTTGTGTGTATGTGTGTAGAGGGTGGGGGTACATTAAGGTTGTTGTTAGGAATTAGCTTGTCGTTAATCAGTTGCAGTTACTGTAGATTTCAAGATAATTCTCGTGAAAATAAACAGTAATCATGTTTATATTTATAAACCTGGTGACTGTAATTATTGGGCAGCCAAGGGCCAAAGATTTTTATAAGTTAATTCATTTGTGTTGTGACTCCAGGACAGGTGGGGCTGGAATTGACCGTGAACTAACCCAGGATGTCGTAACAGTACCAATCACACGACAAGAATAGTAAAACAATAATATGTGTTCTTTATTTGAAGATTAGGCTATACACAGATATGCCAAGAAGGCACGTCTGATGTTGTTGTATTCTGAGTACACAGTCATGGAACTGATATTTGTCTTGGTGGCAGTAATTGACAGCAGTTTGATGCCTCCTTTAAAGGTCCACATACATCATATCACAACATAAACTAAATGATGTAATTTCAAAAGGAGTATAGAAATTGAGAGACTTGGGAGTGTTTGACTTTGAAGATAGCAAGACAAGTTGAGACAGTAGCTAAACATTTACCTGAGATCCTTGGCTCAATAAATAGAGGCATTGTGTATGAAAGCAAGGAATTTATGTTAACTTTTATAAAACATGGGTTAGACCCCAATTGGAGTATGTGGTCAATCCCAGGTACAACACTTGAGGAAGATTGCCACAACTTTAGAGAAGGTGTAGAGCAGATTTATTAAAATTGTCTTGGAGACAGAGGAAAGGGAGAGACTGGAGAAGCTTGGGTTGTTCTCCGTCGAGGAGATTTAATAAAGGTGTTCAAAATCGTGAAGCATATGGATAGAGCGTGTAAAGAGAAATTAGGAACATCGGAATTAGGAGCAGAAGCAATTCAGCCCTTCTCGCCTGTGTCATGATACGCAGACATGCAGATAATGATATACAGACAGGCACAGACGGGCAGCTAATGAACACAGAGAACAGGACATGACCAATGCAGTAGAGCGGAGTTGCTGATTGGCTGTTGCGGGGGAAATTTGCATACGTCCATGTGCTCACCCTAACTTGAAGGCGGTTTGTGGAGGAGCTGTTGTCAAGTGAAACTTAAACCCAAAACACTTCTTCAGTGTTTCCCTCCCTACCCCCTCCTCTAACCAAACAAAAGTAACCGCTGTTAAGATCAAGAGGAAGGTTTGAGGTCAGGTAGAAGTCGAAAGAAGTTGACCCGTGACGTCATAGCCTGCAGGTAAGGGACTGGCTGGTGACTGGTAAGGAGTGTTTCTATTATTTTCCCTCAGGTGTTATCGTTCGGGGCGCAGAGGTTGCTGAGTGAGTGCTTGCTGAGAAGGGGAGTGAATAACAGGTAAGCTCTTTCTTTCTTTTTCTTTTTTTTATCTAGAGGGGATGGCAGGGAAGGTAGTGCAATGTTCCTCCTGCAGAATGTTTGAGGTGAGGGACGCCGTCAGTGTCCCTGCTGATTTCATCTGTGGGAAGTGCACCCATCTCCAGCTCCTCAGAAACCGCTTTAGGGAGCTGGAGCTGGAGCTGGATGAACTTTGGATCATTCGGGAGGCAGAGGTGGTCATAGATAGAAGCTTCAGGGATGTAGTTACTCCGAAGAATAAAGATAGATGGGTGACGGTGAGAGGGGCTGGGAGGAAGCAGTAAGTACAGGGATACCCTGTGGTCGTTCCCCTTAGTAACAAGTATACCGCTTTGGATACTGTTGGGGGGGACTTACCAGGGGTAAGCAATGGGGTACAGGTCTCTGGCACAGAGTCTGTCCCTGTTGCTCAGAAGGGAAGGGGGGAGAGGAGTAGAGCATTAGTCATTGGAGACTCCATAGTTAGGGGGATAGATAGGAGATTCTGTGGGAACAAGAGAGACCCGCGGTTGGTGTGTTGCCTCCCAGATGCCAGGGTGCGTGATGTCTCGGATCGTGTTTTCGGGATCCTTAAGGGGGAGGGGGAGCAGCTCCAAGTCGTGCTCCACATAGGTACCAACGACATAGGTAGGAAAAGGGATTGGGATGTAAGGCAGGAATTTAGGGAGCTAGGGTGGAAACTTAGATCTAAGACAAATAGAGTTATTATCTCTGGGTTGTTTCCCGTGCCACGTGATAACGAGATGAGGAATAGGGAGAGAGAGGAGTTGAACATGTGGCTACAGGGATGGTGCAGGAGGGAGGGTTTCAGATTTCTGCATAATTGGGGATCAAATTATTCCCTAAGTCAACACTCCAAACGAGGAAAAACATGGGCGACCTGGCCCTACCAAACCTGCACTGGGCAGCCACAGCCGAGAGGGTAAGGGAATGGGTATGAGAACCTAATACGAAACTGGTGGAATCCTCCTGCAAAGAATTGACTCTCCGGGCCTTCGCCACGGCAGCGATCCCATCCCCCAGGTAAAGTACACATCCTGCCAAGTGGTGGTAGCCACATTGAGGACATGGATCTAAATGAGGCAGCATTTTGGTCTCACCGAGATGTCCTCCCTGGCCCCCATCTGCAGTAACCACAAATTCCCGCCAGCCATGCTCAACGCCACCTTTAAAAAATGGACGGGGGAGACGCCAGCAGACAGGGATTTTTACATAGGGGACAAGCTAGTGATCTTGGGCGAACTGATGGAAGACCTGGAGCTACCGACAGGAACTCAGGCATCTTCAAATTAAGCACTTTCTCTGCAAGGAGACAGCAAGGTAACCCATGGCCCCGAGAGACACACTACTGGAAGAGCAAATAAACAAGGACAGTAAGAAAGGAGAGGAACTGTGGGAACATCGCTGGACGGTTGCTGGAGAAGGCACCTAACCAGAATCCGAATAAACAGGTTCTTCCCGAAGGTGGAGGATAAATGAGAATGGTGCCAGGGAGGCCCGGCGAACCACGCCCACATGTTCTGGGCCTGCTCCAGACTTGTCGGGTTCTGGACAGCCTTCTATGAGGCAAAGTCCAAGGTTGTGGAGGTGAAGGTGGAGGCCTACCCGAAAGTGGCAGTCTTCGGGGTTATGGAGCAGCCAAAACTATATATGGGGAAGAGGGCCGATGCCTTGGCTTTTGCTTCCTTAATCGGATGCCGGAGAATCCCGCTCGGTTGGAGATCAGCAGCACCACTCACAGCTCAGACTAGCTGGCAGACTTATCAGAATTTCTCCACCTGGAGAAGACCAAGTATACCATCCGAGGGCTTCCACAAAGCATGATAAAGAGAGGGGGGTGAGGCGGGGAGGAGGGATGGAGGAAAACAAATAAGAGCACACACAATGGAGAAGGGGAGAGGAGGGATCCCAAAGGAGGTCACAGAGCAAAACAAGGGGAGGAGGGGAGGGGCAGGAAGCCCACCCGACCCCTGACCCCGCAAGGTCAACAACCAAAACTGCAACAGAAAGGAGCAGAGCACTGTATGTGACACACAGGTCGGAAGTTGGTACCAACGGGGGGGAAGGGAGGGGGGGGGAGAGCAGTTGGAGGGAATATATTCGATAAATAAGAAACATCACCACATGTAAATACAAGGGCACTATAGATTGAGTTGTTACTCTGTAAAAACTGAAAAATGGCAATGTACATATTTCAAAACAAAAATGTAAGGGTGTTGGAAGCAGAATCAATACTAACTTCCACAAGGGAATTGGATAATGACTTAAACAGAGAAACATGCAAGGTTATGGGAAAAGACCAGGGGCGCGATTCAGCAGACAAAGGTTAAAGTCTGTTTTTGAGCACCTTTAGTGGGATGTTTCTCAGCGGCTTCAGTGCCGAGAAACACCCCGGGCGGGATTCTCCGACCCCCTGCCGTTTTTTTGGCGGGGGCGGGGATCGCACCGCGCCGGTCGGGGGCCGTTGGCGATTCCCCAGGCCCCGAAGGGCCGAGCGGCCGCCCGTTTTCGGCCTGTCCCGCCAGCATGGATTAGACAAGGTCCATACCGGCAGGACCTGGCTTGGAGGGGCGGCCTGCAAAGTCCTCGGAGGGATGCGGGGGGATCCGGCCCCGTGGGGGGGGGGGCCACGGTGGCCTGGCCCACGATCAGGGCCCACCGATCTGCGGGCGGGCCTGTGCCATGGACGCACTCTTACCCTCCAAGCCGGCCTTTGTAAAGCTCCACGATGGCCGGCGGGGAGAAGAAACCCCCCGTGCATGTGGAGGGTTCACGCCAGCGGTTCGGCGCATGCGCCAGAACACGCTGGCGCTCCTGCGCATGCGCCAACTCGCGCCGGCTCCTGGAGGCCCTTGAGCACCTTCCGGGCGGCCCGACGGCGCAATGGTTCACGCCACTCTTTGGCACCTGTACGGCCTGCCCCGCCGGTTGGTCTCCCTTTCTTTACGTACATTTAGGTAATCAAAATCTGCTTGAAGAGCTCGCTTAGCTGTTTCTCAATATTTGTTTGGTAAGGTTTCCAATAAAGGATTACATACTCTGCAGTTGTCTCAGATAAAGATGTTCAATCGGCCCCCATTTTGCAATGGCACTTTGCCATTTTGTTTTGGTCACGGGGAGTTTCTCGCCACCGTGGCCACATTTGGCAAGCTGATCTCGCCAGCAGGAACGGCTGTTCGCAGATCAGGTCACCATTTTGATTGGCATCCCCAATCCTTCCCCCCCCCCCTTTCAGGCGACCTCCGCTTGATCAATCCCCTCCCTTTACCCCCAACCTTGCCAATGCTCTTGCGAACCCCTCTCCAAGTGGCAAGATCCCCCCCCCCCCCCCCCCCCGACCCAATCCCGGCCAGTGCCAACCTGGTACTCGGGCATCCTTGCACAGCCGGCCTGCACCCTGGTAGTGCCCCTGGCATCTGGAAGTGCCACCCGGGCACCCTGGCAGTTACAAGGTGCCCAGGTGCCAGGGGGCGTACCAGGGTACCATCCCGCCCTGTCCCCGCCCAGCCAGGGTTCTCCCATGGTCTGTGAGACCGACCGAGGTGACATTTTGCCTGGCCCACATTTGTGCTCACCAGGATTAAACAGCGCCCTGGCGAGGTGTCCCAGGCACGGTCATTGAGACCCGGGTGCCAGGTGAACTGGGCATTCATGTATTTAAATGTGCCATTAGGCTCATTTATATATGCCGACCTGGATCTTGCCCAGCAAGAGTGATTGGCAGGCACGGAGCCCAATTTGGGGTCTTGTGCAGTTCACCCATTGCGTCCGGATCCGTACCTGGTGCAACAGGGTCGCTGAATCACGCCCCAGGAGAGTGGGACTAATTGGATAGCACTTTCAAAGAGCCAGCATGGACATGAAGGCCTGAAAGGCCCGCCACAGTGCTGAATCATTCTTTCACTCTGATGATCAAATGTTGGTCTCCCTTTCTTTAAGTACATTTAGGTCATCAGAATCTGCTTGAAGAGCTCGCTTAGCTATTTCTCAATATTTGTTTGGTAAGGTTTCCAATAAAAGATTACATACTCTGCAGTTGTCTCAGATAAAGATGTTCAGGTTTTTTGTCAACGTTTGTACAGACCATGGGGACTTCAGGCCACTGACAAAATGTATCTTAATTTTTCCAATAATTTGCATATCCTAGTTTTCTGAACCAAGTTCAGTTCATCATTCACCTCCTGCGCCTGCTGACTTCAAATTTAGCATTCTCACCCTGTTTTCAATTCCTTCCCTGGTCTCGTGTTTCTCTTTCTCTGTTACCTCCTCAAGCCCTACAAGAATTTGGCTCTCCTCCAATTCTGGCTTCTTGGCATACCCCCAACTTCCAGCGGTCCACCACTAGCACCTATGATGTTGGCTGTCAAGATGCTAAACTCTAGAATACTATCCCAAAATGTCTGCCTCTATATCTCTCTTGCTTCTCCTTTAAAATGTCCTTAAAATCCATCTCATTGACCAAGATTTTGGTCACCTTTTAATACCACCTCATGGGTCTTCTGTGACAAATTCTGCTTGATAATGTTTCTGTAAAATAGCTTGGGGCATTTTACTGTGTTAAAGGTGTTATATAAATGCAATTTGTACAACACCTGGTGTGTGTGTGGGGGGGGGGGGGGGGGGGGAGACGCCACAGCAGGGTTGTAATATGTTTTGGGTACGTCAGGTGGAATTTTCCATTTTTGAAACTAAGTGTGGTGGTGGGCGGGTTCCACAATGCATTTCCCGCTAGGCAGCGCGGTGAGAAATCACGCCCAATTTTGCATTTGAAGGCTCATTGATTGTAGACAGGCAACTTTCTTTCTGAATCACCTGGCAGGGCGGGAACTGATTCGTCCACCCCGCCAATCGGCTCAACGGTCCAGCGCCATGTTTCAGCACCCCCCTCACTTTCTCCAGCCCAGCTTTCAGAAGAAGGGGTGTGGAAATGGATGCGGCAAGGAAGAAAGCTGCTCCAAGGTTTTGGAATGACTCCCTGGATGCTCTCTTGTGTGGCAACACAGGGAGACCCTCGACCCCAGGTATGGCTCCAGGAAACCTACCAACCTCACCTAGCAGGCCTGGGAGTCTATTGTGCTGGTGCTGAACTGCCCTTGAAACGCAATCCAGTGGATGAATGATGTCATCCACTGAGCCAGGGTAAGTTCACCTTCTCCTCACTCCAAGCGCACAACCTTATTATGGCATCATGTACTCAAAGGGTTACACTGCTTAGGAATCCACACAATAATAGCAGGGGTGGGGGGGGCACTGATTGTCTCACGGGCAGTTTTAATATCACCAACATCTATCATGCTGCTCAAACTCCATCCTCAGCCCTTACTGGGGAGGGCGCAGCACAAACAGCTGGAATGCATGCTTCCCAAACTTTCCTCCAACTCTCCTCATCACATTCTGTCTCATTGTCTTCATGAAGACCAAGCTTGCCCACAAGAAGGGGGAGAGATCTGAAACTAGAGGAGGGAGAGCCAACATTGTGGGCCTTACTACATTTGAGGAGGATGCCACTGATTTGACAGGGGAGGACAGGGATGGTTCCTGTAGGGAAGGAATGATTGGCTTTTCCCAGCAAGCCATACGGATGAACCCTCCATGAGTTCATCACATCCTGACATTCACAGTGAGTGCCATATGTTGTAGTCAGTCTGTTCATGAACTAAGGGCTGGATTCTCCTGCCCCGCAAGCCGCGAGAATACCACGGGCGAGCCGAGTAGAATGGCGAACTCCATTAACCTCGGGCAGGATTCTTCACAGAGCCGGGAACTCAGGTTCAATTGTGGCCTTGGGTACCTGTCTGTGTGGAGATCCAGGCAGACCTCTGGAGCCAACATATGCCCCAGCCCCTAAGCCACCTCGGACAAGGAAGCTGAGGATCCATTTGAGGAAGACCCGTCACTGCACTCAACTGCACCCTCCACTAGCTCAGAGGACACAGCCTGGTGGGCCTTAGTTATAGCATAGGCTCAGGGTCACATTCTCGGGAACATCTCACGGACACGTTTCCACAGCAGTCGGAGGCAGTGACAACCCGGGCCTCTGGCAATCAAAGTACTGCTGGAGATCAGGCCTCTGCTGAGTCAGAGTCAGACGATGAGCCTCTGGAAATGACTTTTGCTTTTAAGCTGGTAGTACGACAACTGGAGGTTGAGAAGATGCTTTCTCTCAAGGGAGAATCTAGGACCAGAGGGCATAGTCTCAGAATAAAGGGGTGCCATTTTAAGACTGAGATAAGGAGGAATTTCTTCACTCGGGGTTGTGAGTCTTTGGAACTCTTTGCCATAGAGAGCTGTGGGAGAAGAGTCCTTGTGTATATTTAAGGCCATCAAGCAGCATTTGAGCAGGTATCCCTTATCACCAAGCAGCTGGTCCCATACTCACTGAAGCACTTTGAATATGACAGGCACCTGGTGGTTACTCAGCATGCGTGAATCACGGGATTCCCAACGTATCTGCCACAAAAGTACACAATGTGCTTCTGATGATCACACAGCAGTTAAAGTTTCAGGGTGTGGAACCCTCTCCTGTTAATGAACATTAGGAGCTATTGCAATGGAGCTCTCAATGCCACATGTGTGCAATTGATTGCACACTGTACTCCAGCGAAGCCTGAGATCATTGCAAACCCCAGAAATCTAGCAGTCTGTTTAGCTTCAGCAAATATGAAGTTCACATAATGGTGAGCCTTACTACAGAGGGCATCTGTCACCTCCTTGATACATTGATGGCTTGAGGACTGTAGAAGCTGCATAGGACCCAGGCAAATAAATTGAGTATGGTGGGTATTGGCAAAGGATGGCCTCCCAGTGCATAGGGAATGAGATCCTCTCTAGAATGTGGTAGATTTGATCCACTACATGGCACAACTCCGCCTTTGCCCATTGTTGCTGGCGAGTTTTTGATTGTTGATACCCCTCCAAATTTTCCAGCTCCGCGCACCGTGAAACCCACTGCGTGGCTGAAGGGCAGATTTCCACCCCTCGAATCTAAGTAGGTTCCCTGTTAACACTTTTAAGGAGGAATGATGTTTGTCTCGATTTTAAATATTCACCACATTCAGCATTGGAAGAGTCCATTGATGTAGGGATCCCAGTCAGGATCAAGACGGCCTTGCCTCTCAATCCTAATTGGTAACCCTTGATGCCTGTGGTCAATTTCTGATTTCAAATTATGAGTTGCAAAGTTTGCAGTAAGTTTGCTCTGTTTCAGCAACATCTCAGAGCCGCCTTTTCCAACAGTAAAGTAGTCAGCTCTATCAATCTCTGTGATTTTAATCTGTTGCGACGATATTCTGCGTTCCTGTAGCCAATTCGCTGCATGTTTAGATAATGATTGCACAACTTGGAAGTGCGTCAGGGTCCTGCCAATGCTATTGTGCTGCCAACCTACTGAAGTTGCTGAATGATGTGTGCTTCCCATTGTGTTGAATTGGAAGCAGATTTTGCTCCTTGGACTGGTGGTTTACGAGGTTTATCATCGTTCAGCATTGCAATGAATGTGCGCTGATCACGTCTAAGGCAGAGTGATTGCCAATTGGCAATGAAAAAAATCTATAATAACTGTACTTGTGATCAGACATTGTTGATCAAGAACTGGGCTTGCTCAGACTCTTGGAGCTCATTAAACCAGCAGGACAGGAACCAGGCAGGAGGTGAATTGAGTCCCAAAACAGAACAAACTAAAAGGAAAAATACAGAATTGACATTAGGGAATCAATATAGAAACAATAAACAGTGACAAATAAATCAAGGTTTAAAAAAAACAACACGGTGTGAAGCACAGGAAAGTTCACTGAGAAAAGTAAAGCAGAAAGGTATGAATAAAAAAAGATGAAGGGATGAGAACGAACAGAGGAAAATGAGGGAACAATTGGAAAAGAACAGTAAAACAACACAAAGTAGAACAAAACAATAAAACAAACTAATAGGTAAAAGCTTTGGTGAAAACAAGGAAAGAAGGACAAGAACGGGAGATGAGTTAACATGTAGAAAAATAATAAAACAAAAAACTATCTCAGTCACTGGAGCAAGCACCTCCTCACAGGCTTTTCCTGGGATTATGTAGTTTTTTTTTCTATCATTAATTCAATTTATTGTGCTCGTGTCAAAAAAATGGTTTCTTCCATTCCAGTTTTGTGTCAATGGGGAGGACGTTCTGGTCCCACCCACTGTGGGACAGGAAAGTCCTGCCCAAAGTCTTTTTTTTTTAACGAACATTAGATTAAGACATTTATGGTTTTATAACAACAAAAGATACAAATACAAATGTAAACATAATTCAGTGCGTAACACCCCCCTCCCAACCAACAACCATACCCCGCCAACTTGGCTTATACACACACGCCCCAAGTTCCTCCATCTCTTCTCGTTGTCCCCGCCTAAACTAAACTAAACTAATTCCCCCTAGTCCCCCTTATTCCCTAACCCCTCCCTTATTGTATCTGCTAACTGTTTAGTTTTCCCCGAAGAAGTCAATAAACGGCTACCACCTCCTAACGAACCCTAACACTGATCCCCTTGGGCGAACTTGATTTTCTCAAGCCTGAGAAACCCAGCCATGTTGTTAACCCGTACCCCGGATTTCAGAGGCTCCGAGTCCCTCCACACTAATAAGATCCGTCTCCGGGCTACCAAGGAGGCAAGGGCCAAAACATCAGCCTCTTTCGCCCCCTGGACTCCCGGGTCCTCCGACGTTCCAAAAATCGGCACCTCTGTACTCGGTGCCATACTCGTTTTTAGCACGGTGGACATGATATCCGCAAATCCCTACCAGACTCCCCAAAGCTTCGGACATGCCCAAAACATGTGGACATGATTTGCGGGCCCTCCTGCAGACTTCCCACACCTGTCCTCCACCCCAAAAAACCTGCTCATCCGGGCCACCGTCCTGTGTGCCCAGTGAACCACCTTGAACTGTATCAGGCTGAGCCTGGCACATGATGAGGACGTGTTGACTCTGCTCCGTGCATCCTCCCACAGACCTGCCTTTAACACCTTTCCCAGCTCATCCTCCCATTTACGTTTTAACTCCCCTATCTGGGTTCCCTCCCACTCCATAAGTTCTTTATAAATTTCCGATACCTTCCCCTCCCCATCCCCGTTCTAGAAACTACCTTGTCCTGTATCCCCTGTGACGGTAGAAGCGGAAAGGTGGAAATCTGCCTTCGCACAAAATCCCTCATCTCTAGATAATGAAACCCATTTCCTCTCGGCAGTTCCAGATCCTCCAAACAAGGAAAGCTCCCATCAATAAACAGATCTCCTAGTCTCTCAATACCTGCTCTCTTCCATCTCCGAAACCCCCCATCTAACCTCCCGGACAAACCAGTGATTACCACAAATTGGAGCCCACACCGGCGCTCCCTCCACTCCCATATGCTCCCGCCACTATCTCCAAACTCTCAGTACCACCGGGCTTGTAGAGTACCGGGCTGGCGAGAACAGCAGGTGTGCCATTACTAGTGCTCCTAAACTTGTGCCCCTACATCACGCCACCTCTACCCGCTCCCACACGGACACCTCCCACACTACCCACTTCCTAATCATGGCTATATTCGCCGCCCAGTAATAGTTCCTAAGGTTCGGCAGGACCAACCCACCCCACAGCTCATTCCAGCAGCACTTTCCTTACTCGTGGGGTTTTACCTGCCCACTCAAACCCAGAGATCACCGCATTAACCCGCTTAAAAAAGGCCTTTGGAATGAAAATAGGGAGACACTGGAACACATCAAAAATCTTGGGAGTACCGTCATCTTTAAGGTCTGTACTCTTCCTGCCAGTGACAACGGGAGCATGTCCCACCTCCCAAAATCCTCCTTCATTTGTTCAAAAATTAATTAATGCAACTGCTCCCATCCCCATGCCACCTGGATTCCCAAGTATTAAAAACTCCTTCCCACCACTTTAAATGACAATTTCCCCAGTCTCCTCTCTGGCCCCCTCGCCTGGATCACAAAAACCTCACTCTTACCAAGTTCAATTTATACCCTGAAAATTGGCCAAATTCCCCTAAGATCTGTATAATTTCTCCCATCCCCACTAACGGGTCAGAAATATACAGGAGTAAGTCGTCCACATACAACGAGACCCTGTGCTCCACCCCCCCAACCCCTGGACTAGCCCCTCCCAGATACTCTGAGCGCCATCGCCAATGGCTCTATAGTCAAGGCAAACAACAGTGGGAAGAGTGGAATCCTTGCCTTGTCCCCGATGCAGTCTAAAGTAATCTGAACTCACCCGGTTCGTCCGCACACTCGCCACTGGTGCCTGGTACAGCAACCGGACCCAGTCAACAAATGCAAACCGTCCCAGGACCTCCCACAAATAATTCCACTCCACCCGGTCAAAGGCCTTGTCCACGTCCATAGTGACCACTACCTCCACCTCCCTCCCCTTGGAGGGCATCATGATTACATTCAAGAGCCTTCTAATGTTGGCCATTAACTGCCTGCCTTTGACAAATCCTGTCTTGTTTTCCCCTATCACCCCCGGTACACAATCCTCTATTCTCGACTGAGATTATGTGTTGATAGAATTGGATGAGGTTGCAGAGTGCGGGCTGCTTTATAATCCAGCATTCTAACAATCTCACCCTGTTTTAATCCAGAGAAAACCCTAAAAAAAGTACAAGCCATATCCAACGGAGATTTGCACAGTTTACCTGTGGTACCATCCCATTCGTAAACCATCTAATTATTTTCATGGGCGGAATTTAAACTCGGCAAAGGGGGTCTCGGCTACCAGATGGAAGAGCATAAGCCCTGCCTTGCCTCCATTGGTGAAGTCCAATTGGAAGCTCGCCATTTCCCAATAGTGCCACCGGGAGCAGAGACAACTGCCGGTAATGCATCCACTAGAGGCCTAGGATGGCCGATGGACCCAGGCCACAGGTAAGGGCAGGATATGGGTTGCAGGGCGAGGATTCTGTCTAAAGAGGGCAGTCAGAAGAAAGGACAGAGGGATGTCGTCCAGCAAGCACATCCATCCCGATGCTAGGTTCCTCAATCAAGCAATTACTTCCTTTGCATGAGGGACTAGCACCACCCAGAGATCCCAATTTTCAGGTTACCCCTGGGTGATTCTCTGTTGAATAACAGTGGCGGAGGTGAGGCCCTTAAAGGTATTAATTGCCCACTTAAAGGCCTCAAATTAGCATCTGGGCAGCAAGGTGTCCATGAGCCTTTCTGCCCCAAACTTAAGCAAAGAAGACAAGACAGCTGGATCCTCACCCTGCACCCTCCCGCCCAATTAAATGCCCCCTCCTGCCTATAAGCCCACAGCCGAGGTGGTATTAAATTCCATCTCAGGCCTTGAGTACTGGTGGTAACTGTACCAGATTTTGAAATTTGAAGACATTTCTGCAATTATCAAAGGAACGTCTGAATGTTTCGCCTTTCTGGGTGGATAAGTTATGATGAACAAAACCGCCTTTCTTTTTGTCAAAAACCATAGTGCTTTGTGAACCTTGTCAACTCATATTGAATTGGTAGGGGCCCAAGTAAATTACTCCAATATATCTAATCACAGTTATAGGACATTGGGCCATCTAGTTAAAATCATCTGGCAGTTTTGACCTCTTGAACTTAATGGAGGACATGCACAATCTTTGTGTGGCAAATATTGCCTCCAGGTATGAAAGAAATCTATTCAGAAGGTGTAGATTCATACGCTAGGGCAGCATTTTGGGAAGTTTTATGCACACCTCACCTGACATTCCTTCCAGGGATTAATTTCTGACATTCATACATGGTGGGTAAAACTCTGCCATAGGATTGCAATTTTTTAAGATTACCCCTCTAATATAATCCGGATAAAGGTGGAGCAAGCGAAATATGGGAGAAGACTTAAGATGGCTGGAATGGAGTTATGATGAAGGTGGAGCTTTGGAGGGAAAGAAGGCAAGTATGATCACTTGCATATCTGTCAACCAAAACCATATCTTAAAGAGTTATTCAATTGCAACATACATTTTTGTCATGATATCCACATCAGCATATCATGGTGCAATCACACACACACTGATGGACAGGCAGTTGGACCAACCAGCACACACATAATATCGCAGCGAATCACCCGTGAGAACACACGCACTATAAAACAGGGAACACCACAGTTCCCGCTCTTTCTACCGGGAGATAGCTCAGAGCACAGAGCTCACAGCGTGCCACTCAGACATAGACCATGTGCTGAGTGCCTCACTAAGATAGTGATAGAACATAGAACATAGAAAATACAGCACAGAACAGGCCCTTCGGCCCACGATGTTGTGCCGAACCTTTGTCCTAGATTAATCATAAATTATCATAGAATGTACAGTGCAGAAGGAGGCCATTCGGCCCATCGAGTCTGAACCGGCTCTTGGAAAGAGCACCCTACCCAAGGTCAACACCTGCGCCCTATCCCAGTAACCCCACCCAACACTAAGGGCAATTTTGGACACTAAGGGCAATTTATCATGGCCAATCCACCTAACCTGCACATCTTTGGACTGTGGGAGGAAACCGGAGCACCCGGAGGAAACCCACGCACACACGGGGAGGATGTGCAGACTCCGCACAGACAGTGACCCAAGCCGGAATCGAATCTGGGTCCTTGGAGCTGTGAAGCAATTGTGCTATCCACAATGCTACCGTGCTGCCATTAAGAACAAACGAATCTACACTATAGCATTCTACCGTAATCCATGTACCTATCCAATAGCTGCTTGAAGGTCCCTAATGTTTCCGACTCAACTACTTCCACAGGCAGTGCATTCCATGCCCCCACTACTCTCTGGGTAAAGAACCTACCTCTGACATCCCCCCTATATCTTCCACCATTCACCTTATATTTATGTCCCCTTGTAATGGTTTGTTCCACCCGGGGAAAAAGTCTCTGACTGTCTACTCTATCTATTCCCCTGATCATCTTATAAATCCCTATCAAGTCGCCCCTCATCCTTCTCCGTTGTAATGAGAAAAGGCCTAGCACCCTCAACCTTTCCTCATAAGACCTACTCTCCATTCCACGCAACATCCTGGTAAATCTCCTTTGCACCTTTTCCAAAGCTTCCACATCCTTCCTAAAATGAGGCGACCAGAACTGTACACAGTACTCCAAATGTGGCCTTACCAAAGTTTTGTACAGCTGCATCATCACCTCACGGCTCTTAAATACAATCCCTCTGTTAATGAACGCTAGCACACCATAGGCCTTCTTCACAGCTCTATCCACTTGAGTGGCAACTTTCAAAGATGTATGAACATAGACCCCAAGATCTCTCTGCTCCTCCACATTGCCAAGAACTCTACCGTTAATCCTGTATTCCGCATTCATATTTGTCCTTCCAAAATGGACAACCCCACACTTTTCAGGGTTAAACTCCATCTGCCACTTCTCAGCCCAGCTCTGCATTCTATCTATGTCTCTTTGCAGCCAAAAACAGCCCTCCTCACTATCCACAACTCCACCAATCTTCGTTTCGTCTGCAAATTTACTGACCCACCCTTCAACTCCCTCATCCAAGTCATTAATGAAAATCACAAACAGCAGAGGACCCAGAACTGATCCCTGCAGTGCGCCACTGGTAACTGGGATCCAGGCTGAATATTTGCCATCCACCACCACTCTCTGACTTCTATCGGTTAGCCAGTTTGTTATCCAACTGGCCAAATTTCCCACTATCCCATGCCTCCTTACTTTCTGCAGAAGCCTACCATGGGGAACCTTATCAACTGCCTTACTAAAATCCATGTACACTACATCCACTGCTTTACCTTCATCCACATGCTTGGTCACCTCCCCAAAGAATTCAATAAGACTTGTAAGGCAAGACCTACCCCTCACAAATCCGTGCTGACTATCCCTAATCAAGCAGTGTCTTTCCAGATGCTCAGAAATCCTATCCTTTAGTACCCTTTCCATTACTTTACCTACCACCGAAGAAAGACTAACTTGCCTGTAATTCTCAGGGTTATCCCTAGTCCCTTTTTTGAACAGGGGCACGACATTCGCCATTCTCCAATCCACTGGTACCATCCCTGTTGACAGTGAGGACGAAAAGATCATTACCAACGGCTCTGCAATTTCATCTCTTGCTTCCCATAGAATCCTTGGATATATCCCGTCAGGCCCAGGGGACTTGTCTATCCTCAAGTTTTTCAAAATGCCCAACACATCTTCCTTCCTAACAAGTATTTCCTCAAGCTTACCAGTCTGTTTCACACTGTCCTCTCCAACAATATCGCCCCTCTCATTTGTAAATACAGAAGAAAAGTACTCGTTCAAGACCTCTCCTATCTCTTCAGACTCAAAACACAATCTCCCGCTACTGTCCTTGATCGGACCTACCCTCGCTCTAGTCATTCTCATATTTCTCACATATGTGTAAAAGGCCTTGGGGTTTTCCTTGATCCCACCCGCCAAAGATTGTTCATGCCCTCTCTTAGCTCTCCTAATCCCTTTCTTCAGTTCCTTCCTGGCTATCTTGTATCCCTCCAGCACCCTGTCTGAACCTTGTTTCCTCAGCCTGACAGAAGTCTCCTTCTCCCTCTTAACAAGACATTCAACCTCTTTTGTCAACCATGGTTCCCTCACTCGATCATCTCTTCCCTGCCTGACAGGGACATACATATCAAGGACACGTAGTACCTGTTCCTTGAACAAGTTCCACATTTCACTTGTGTCCTTCCCTGACAGCCTATGTTCCCAACTTATGCACTTCAATTCTTGTCTGACAACATCGTATTTACCCTTCCCCCAATTGTAAACCTTGCCCTGTTGCACGCACCTATCCCTCTCCATGACTAAAGTGAAAGTCACAGAATTGTGATCACTATCTCCAAAATGCTCCCCCACTAACAAATCTATCACTTGCCCTGGTTCATTACCAAGTACCAAATCCAATATGGCCTCCCCTCTGGTCGGACAATCTACATACTGTGTTAGAAAAGCTTCCTGGACACACTGCATAAACACCACCCCATCCAAACTATTTGATTTGAAGAGTTTCCACTCAATGTTTGGGAAGTTGAAGTCACCCATGACTACTACCCTGTGACTTCTGCACCTTTCCAAAATCTGTTTCCCAATCTGTTCCTCCACATCTCTGCTACTATTGGGGGGTCTATAGAAAACTCCTAACAAGGTGACTGCTCCTTTCCTATTTCTGACTTCAACCCACACTACCTCAGTAGGCAGATACTCCTCGAACTGCCTTTCTGCAGCTGTTATACTATCTCTAATTAACAATGCCACCCCCCCCCCACCTCTTTTACAACCCTCCCTAATCTTATTGAAACATCTATAACCAGGGACCTCCAACAACCATTTTTGCCCCTCTTCTATCCAAGTTTCTGTGATGGCCACCACATCGTAGTCCCAAGTACCGATCCATGCCTTAAGTTCATCCACCGTATTCATGATGCTTCTTGCATTGAAGTATACACACTTCAACCCATCTCCGTGCCTGCAAGTACTCTCCTTTGTCAGTGTTCCCTTCCCCACTGCCTCACTACACGCTTTGGTGTCCTGAATATCGGCTAACTTAGTTGCTGGACTACAAATCCGGTTCCCATTCCTCTGCCAAATTAGTTTAAACCCTCCCGAAGAGTACTAGAAAACCGCCCTCCCAGGATATTGGTGCCCCTCTGGTTCAGATGCAACCCGTCCTGCTTATACAGGTCCCACCTTCCCCAGAATGCGCTCCAATTATCCAAATACCTGAAGCCCTCCCTCCTACACAATTTCTACAGCCTCGTGTTCAACTGCACTCTCTCCCTATTTCTAGCCTCGCTATCACGTGGCACCGGCAACAAACCAGAGATGACAACTCTGTCCTGGCTTTTAACTTCCAGCCTAACTCCCTAAACTTGTTTATTACCTCCACACCCCTTTTCCTACCTACGTCATTGGTACCAATATGCACCACGACGTCTGGCTGCTCCCCCTCCCCCTTCAGGATCCTGAAGACATGATCCGAGACATCCCTGGCCCTGGCACCCGGGAGGCAACATACCTTCCGGGAGTCTCGCTCGCGACCACAGAATCTCCTATCTATTCCCCTAGCCATTGAATCTCCTACTACTATTGCTTTTCTATTCTCCCCCCTTCCCTTCTGAGCCCCAGAGCCAGACTCAGTGCCAGAGACCTGGCTGCTAGGGCCTTCTCCCAGTAGGTCATCCCCCCCAACAGCATCCAAAACGGTATACTTGTTTTGAAGGGGAACGGCCACGAGGGATCCCTGCACTGTCTGCCTGTTTGTTTTCTTTTCCCTGACTATAACCCAGCTACTCTTGTCCCTTGGGCGTGATTACCTCCCTGGAGCTCTTCTCTATCACCCCCTCTGCCTCCCGTATGATCCGGAGTTCATCCAGCTCCAGCTCCAGTTCCCTAACACAGTCTTTGAGGAGCTGGAGTTGGATGCACTTCCCGCAGGTATAGTCAGCGGGGACACCGGTGGTATCCCTCACCACCCACATCCTACAGGAGGAGCATGCAACTGGCCTAGACTCCATCCCCTCTTACCTTACAGAATATAACTGCCCTGTGGACCAACTAAACCTCCGCCCTCCGACTCTGCTCCCAGTCAGCTGCACTCTCTGTAAACTCCTGGCTCCCTTCTCGCTCTTTGTGGAAATGTAGGAAACAAAATGAAAGGAGCACCTTACTCCCTCCTCACCTAACTCCCTCAGTCACCAAACTCTCACTATAGCACTCAAATGCACCAAATTCAGCAATCAGTGCAAACAAAGTCTGCACTGTAGGGGATCACTTTTATACTGTGAATCTAGCCTCTGAAAACTGGCCTAATCCAATTAACTAATTAACAAGCTCCAGCTGCAAGTACCTACAAGTAGAACCTTTGTTTAAAGCTGATTGAAAACTCATCTTCTTCTAAACCAAACAGCAACTTTTAAGTTAATTAACTAAATAAAAGAAAGACTGGACTTTAGATAAAAATGAAGCCTTTACACCCCTCAGTCACCAAACTCTCACTGTAGCACTCAAATGCACCAAATTCAGCACTCAGTGCAAACTGAGTGATAGGGCTGGGACCACAGGTTAGCTGATGAAGCACGTACCCAAGCCAGTAGTTAGTTGTTACCGTTGATTAGACAATAAAACAGAGTTGTACCATCTACAGCCGTGCTGGATCATTTGTGCATCAGAACACCCAACACGACATGATACCAGTAGTGGAAGCTAACCAGCGACTGTGAGACCTACCTGAACCCTTTCAGAAATCCGCCATCCTGCTCCATGGAAAACATCAGCCCTCCGCAGCCGCTCCGAATCGCTGGTAATCTCGGCGTAAACTGAAAGCTGTTTAAACAACGCTTCCAGAAGTCATAGGGTGGTAGTCATGGGCGACTTTAACTTCCCAAATATTGAGTGGAAACTCTTTAGATCAAATAGTTTGGATGGGGTGGTGTTTGTGCAGTGTGTCCAGGAAGCTTTTCTAACACAGTATGTAGATTGTCCAACCAGAGGAGGGGCAATATTGGATTTAGTACTGGGTAATGAACCAGGGCAAGTGATAGATTTGTTAGTGGGGGAGCATTTTGGAGATAGTGACCACAATTCTGTGACTTTCACTTTAGTAATGGAGAGGGATAGGTACGTGCAACAGGGCAAGGTTTACAATTGGGGGAAGGGTAAATACGATGTTGTCAGACAAGAATTGAAGTGCATAAGTTGGGAACATAGGCTGGCAGGGAAGGACACAAGTGAAATGTGGAACTTGTTCAAGGAACAGGTGCTACGTGTCCTTGATATGTATGTCCCTGTCAGGCAGGGAAGAGATGGTCGAGTGAGGGAACCATGGTTGACAAGAGAGGTTGAATGTCTTGTTAAGAGGAAAAAGGTGACTTATGTAAGGCTGAGGAAACAAGGTTCAGACAGGGCATTGGAGGGATACAAGATAGCCAGGAGGGAACTGAAGAAAGGGATTAGGAGAGCTAAGAGAGGGCATGAACAATCTTTGGCGGGTAGGATCAAAGAAAACCCCAAGGCCTTTTACACATATGTGAGAAATATGAGAATGACTAGAGCGAGGGTAGGTCCGATCAAGGACAGTAGCGGGAGATTGTGTATTGAGTCTGAAGAGATAGGAGAGGTCTTGAATGAGTACTTTTCTTCTGTATTTACAAATGAGAGGGGCGATATTGTTGGAGAGGACAGTGTGAAACAGATTGGTAAGCTCGAGGAAATACTTGTTAGGAAGGAAGATGTGTTGGGCATTTTGAAAAACTTGAGGATAGACAAGTCCCCTGGGCCTGACGGGATATATCCAAGGATTCTATGGGAAGCAAGAGATGAAATTGCAGAGCCGTTGGCAATTATCTTTTCGTCCTCACTGTCAACAGGGGTGGTACCAGGGGATTGGAGAGTGGCGAATGTCGTGCCCCTGTTCAAAAAAGGAACTAGGGATAACCCTGGGAATTACAGGCCAGTTAGTCTTACTTCGGTGGTAGGCAAAGTAATGGAAAGGGTACTGAAGGATAGGATTTCTGAGCATCTGGAAAGACACTGCTTGATTAGGGATAGTCAGCACGGATTTGTGAGGGGTAGGTCTTGCCTTACAAATCTTATTGAATTCTTTGAGGAGGTGACCAAGCATGTGGATGAAGGTAAAGCAGTGGATGTAGTGTACATGGATTTTAGTAAGGCATTTGATAAAGTTCCCCATGGTAGGCTTCTGCACAAAGTAAGGAGGCATGGGATAGTGGGAAATTTGGCCAGTTGGATAACGAACTGGCTAACCGATAGAAGTCAGAGAGTGGTGGTGGATGGCAAATATTCAGCCTGGATCCCAGTTACCAGTGGCGTACCGCAGGGATCAGTTCTGGGTCCTCTGCTGTTTGTGATTTTCATTAATGACTTGGATGAGGGAGTTGAAGGGTGGGTCAGTAAATTTGCAGACGATACGAAGATTGGTGGAGTTGTGGATAGTAAGGAGGGCTGTTGTCGGCTGCAAAGAGACATAGATAGGATGCAGAGCTGGGCTGAGAAGTGGCAGATGGAGTTTAACCCTGAAAAGTGTGAGGTTGTCCATTTTGGAAGGACAAATATGAATGCGGAATACAGGGTTTACGGTAGAGTTCTTGGCATTGTGGAGGAGCAGAGAGACCTTGGCGTCTATGTTCATACATCTTTGAAAGTTGCCACTCAAGTGGATAGAGCTGTGAAGAAGGCCTATGGTGTGCTCGCGTTCATTAACAGAGGGATTGAATTTAAGAGCCGTGAGGTGATGATGCAGCTGTACAAAACTTTGGTAAGGCCACATTTGGAGTACTGTGTACAGTTCTGGTCGCCTCATTTTAGGAAGGATGTGGAAGCTCTGGAAAAGGTGCAAAGAAGATTTACCAGGATGTTGCCTGGAATGGAGAGTAGGTCTTACGAGGAAAGGTTGAGGGTGCTAGGCCTTTTCTCATTAGAGCGGAGAAGGATGAGGGGCGACTTGATAGAGGTTTATAAGATGATCAGGGGAATAGATAGAGTAGACAGTCAGAGACTTTTTCCCCAGGTGCAACACACCATTACAAGGGGACATAAATTTAAGGTGAAAGGTGGAAGATATAGGAGGGATATCAGAGGTAGGTTCTTTACCCAGAGAGTAGTGGGGGCATGGAATGCACTGCCTGTGGAAGTAGTTGAGTCAGAAACATTAGTGACCTTCAAGCAGCTGTTGGATAGGTACATGGATTACGGGAAAATTATATAGTGTAGATTTATTTGTTCTTAAGGGCAGCACGGTAGCATTGTGGATAGCACAATTGCTTCACAGATCCATGGTCCCAGGTTCGATTTCGGCTTGGGTCATTGTCTGTGTGGAGTCTGCACGTCCTCCCCGTGTCTGCGTGGGTTTCCTCCGGGTGCTCCGGTTTCCTCCCACAGTCCAAAGATGTGCGGGTTAGGTGAATTGGCCAATGATAAATTGCCCTTAATGTCCAAATTGCCCTTGGTGTTGGGTGGAGGTGTTGAGTTTGGGTAGGGTGCTCTTTCCAAGAGCTGGTGCAGACTCAGGGGGCCGAATGGCCTCCTTCTGCACTGTAGATTCAATGATAATCTATGATTAATCTAGGACAAAGGTTCGGCACAACATCGTGGGCCGAAGGGCCTGTTCTGTGCTGTATTTTCTATGTTCTATGTTCTATGTTCCTCGAAGCCACAGACAGGGAGAATGCATCGGACACCAGGAAGATCACCCTCCTCCTCTCCACGGTGGGGCAACATGCCATCCACATCTATAACTCCCTGGCATTCGCAGAAGGCGAAACAAAATATAAGACGGTGCTTCTGAAGTTCGATGAACACTTCGGCGTGGAAGTCAATGAGAGCTTCGAGAGGTACCTTTTCCAGCAGCGCCTGCAGGGTAAGGATGAGCTTTTCCAATCTTACTTTACACACCTCCGTATCCTCGCGCAGTCCTGCGGATATGGGGCCACCTCCGACTCCATGATACGGGATCAGATAGTTTTTGGGGTCATCTCGGACATCCTACGCCAGCAGCTCCTTAAAATAAAGCGCCTCACCCTAGCGACTGCCATCGAGACCTGCGTCCTCCATGAGAACGCGACCAGCCGGTACTCCCAAATCCAGGCGGCCGAAACGGCACGGCACGGGTCCTACGAGGCGGAGCGGGTCCAGTCGATCGAGTTCCTCCCAGCCCGCTGCCCGGACGAGGGCGGCCATTTCGCACGCTTTCCGAGGCCTCCCGCGCTTGTACGCGCCAAAAGAGGGGAGGTTGATGCAGAGGGACGTGATGCGCAGGCGCGCTCTATGCAGGACCGCACCGTGCATGCGTGATGGCGCAACGAACGCCATGACGTCACGACGTGTGGCAACTATGGCTCCGCCCACTTAAAGCGGCAATGTCCGGCCAAAACGCGACAATGCCTTCGATGTGGCAGGATGGGCCACCATGCTGCCTGCTGTCGAGCAGCTCAACCTGCCAACTCCCAACAATTCCGCCAGCCTCGCAGGGACGTGCGGTCGATTCAGCCCCCCTACACTGAGTCATATCCAGATAGTATGCGATACCGAAGACAGGGAGCCCTTCCGCGTTGCGGTAACCCACAAGAACCGGATGTCCCCAAGTCGGAACCATCAGCCGCTGCCAGTGCACAGCATTGATCCGGGCGATGAGTGGTGTGCCACCCTAATGGTCAACCGATCCCAGATCACATTTCGCCTGGACACTGGTGCCTCCGCCAATCTCCTCGCATGGTCAGCCTTCCAGACCTTGAAGGTCAAACCACCGATTCTGCCATCCCACTGTCAGCTGGTTGACTACAATGGAAACGTCATCCCGGCCACGGAGTCCTGCCAGCTCGATGTTACACACAACTCACACAAAGCCACATTATCATTTGAAATCGTAGGATCCTCGAAGGACTCTCTGTTAGGCGCACAGGCATGCAAGATCCTCCACCTCGTTCAGCGGATACACACTCTGTCTCCAGAAGGCACGTCCGATTTCCCAGATACAGACTTGAGGGCGCATTTCCACTCACTCCTCGCACACAACCAGGAGGTTTTCGAGGGCATGGGCACACTGCCCTACACGTACAACATACGGCTCAAACCGGACGCCACCCCGGTCATTCACGCACCTCGTAGTGTCCCAGCACCACTCAAGGACCGCCTCAAGCAGCAGCTGCAGGACCTGCAGGACCAAGGAGTGCTTTCCCGGGTCACAGAGCCAACGCCATGGGTCAGCTCCATGGTGTGGGTCAAGAAGCCCTCTGGCGAGCTCCGGATCTGTATTGACCCAAAAGATTTGAATCACAACATGATGAGGGAACACTACCCCATACCCAAACGAGAAGAAATCACGAGAGAGATGGCTCGGGCAAAAAATATTCACCAAGCTTGATGCCTCAAAGGGCTTTTGGCAGATTCAATTGGGTCAGTCCAGCAGGAAGCTGTGCACTTTCAGCACCCCATTTGGCAGATACTGCTACAATAGGATGCCATTCGGCATCATTTCGGCCTCCGAAGTGTTCCATTGCATCATGGAACAGATGATGGAGGGCATCGAAGGGGTACGCGTCTACGTAGACGACGTTATCATCTGGTCCACCACACCACAGGAGCACATCAGTCGTCTCCAGCGTGTCTTTGCATGGATACGGGATCAGGGCCTGCGCCTTAACCGAGCCAAGTGCTCTTTTGGCCAGATTGAGCTAAACTTTTTGGGGGACCACATCTCCCGGTCGGGTGTGCGGCCGGATGCCGACAAAGTGGCAGCCATCGCAGCCATGCAGCAGCTGTCAGACAAGAAAGCAGTGCTGCGCTTTCTCGGGATGGTCAACTTCCTGGGGAAGTTCATTCCTCACCTTGCTTCGCACACGACTGCTCTTCACCACCTGGTCAAAAAGGCAACGGAATTCCAGTGGCTGCCCGTACACCAGAGTGAATGGGAGGAGCTCAAGGTCAAGCTCACCACCGCCCCAGTACTGGCGTTTTTCGATACCACACAGGAAACAAAGATCTCAACTGACGCCAGTCAGTCTGGCATGGGGGCGGTACTCCTGCAACGGGACGACACCGCATCATGGGGTCCGGTTGCCTATGCGTCGCGGGCCATGACCCCCACAGAACAGCGCTATGCGCAGATTGAGAAGGAGTGCCTAGGCCTGTTGACTGGCATCAACAAGTTTCACGACTATGTATATGGTCTTCCGCAGTCCACTGTGGAGACCGACCATCGCCCCCTGGTTGGCATCATTCAGAAGGACCTCAACGACATGACCCCTCGCCTCCAGCGCATTCTGCTCAAGCTCCGGAGGTACGACTTCCAACTTGTCTACACCCCGGGGAAGGATCTCATCATCGCAGATGCTCTGTCCAGGGCGGTCAACACACCGCCCGACTCGGGGGGGTTCGTTAGTCAGGTTGACGCACAGGTAGCCTTCACATTGGCCAATCTGCCGGCCACCGATGCACGTCTGGCCCACATTCGCTGTGAGATGGCGGCTGACCCCCTTCTACAACGTGTGATGCGCCACATGACGGAAGGGTGGCTCAAGGGGCAGTGCCCACAATTTTACAACGTCCAGGACGACGATCTCACACAGCATGCACCGGCTTGTCCTCGAACAACTGCACGAAGGCCATCTCAGAGTTGAAAAGTGCAGGCGGAGGGCCCGAGAGGCTGTGTACTGGCCGGGCATCAGCGACGACATCGCCAACATGATGCTTAACTGCCCCACCTGCCAGAGGTTTCAGCCGGCGCAAACCCCTGAGACCCTTCAGCCCCATGGGTTGGTGACGTCCCCCTGGTCGAAGGTGGGCGTGGACCTCTTTCATGCGCTCGGCAGGGACTACATTATTCTTATTGACTACTTCTCAAGTTATCCGGAGGTCATACGCCTGCACGACACAACGTCACCTGCTGTCATCCGGGAATGCAAAGAAACCTTTGCTCGCCATGGAATTCCGCTCACCGTCATGTCTGACAACGGGCCTTGCTTTGCGAGTCAAGAAAAGTCTTCCTTTGCCACTTCATACAACTTCACACACGTGACGTCCAGTCCCTTGCATCCTCAGTCAAATGGCAAGGCGGAAAAGGACGTCCACATTGTGAAGCGGCTCCTCTGCAAGGCTGCAGATGCCAGATCTGACTTCTGTTTAGCCCTGCTGGCCTATCGCTCGGCCCCACTGTCCACGGGCCTCTCGCCAGCCCACCTGTTGATGGGTCGCACCCTCAGGACCACTGTGCCGTCCATTTATGTTCCTGACCTCGACCATGCTCCAGTATTGCGAAGGATGCAACAACAGCGTGGTCAGCAGAAGGTGGCACATGACACTTGGGCGACAGATCTTCCTGCCCTTGCGCCTGGAGACAACGTCCGCATACACCTACCGGAGGGTGGCTGGTCGGCAACCGCCAAGGTTCTCCGCCACGTGGCTCCCCGCTCATTCCTGGTTCGTATGCCTGATGGCTCTATTCGCCGCCGTAATCGGCGGGCCCTTCGTCTGGTTCCGCGCTCGCTACGAGATCATGCACCGGTGCCACGCCCTCCTGTTGTCCCTGATGTCGAATTTGTTGAGCTTCCTGCCACTCTGCCTCTTCCTCTCTTGCCCATGGCCAGGCCCATTCCTCAGCCGGTGGATCCTGACCCACCCTTGACGCGGTCAACCCAAATTCGTCGCCCACCTGAGAGACTTGACTTATGAGCCAGTTAGCACATTGGACTCACTGAATTGTTTTACAGTACTGTTAACAAGTTTTTTTTCTTGTCGTTCATTGTTCCAGAAGTTTTCTCTCGTTGTTTGTTGATTGCATTTGTTCTGTTATTGGTACAACCTCATTGTTCTGTTGCACCTGACACCTTCCTCTGTATATAGTTTAGCCTCATGTACATGTTGTAAATATTGCACACACATACTCAGATGCACTCAGTACACATTTCTATTTATTATCATGTAGGCACATATCCTTTGTGAAAGGGTGGGATGTCATGATATCCACATCAGCATATCATGCTGCAATCACACACACACTGATGGACAGGCAGTTGGACCAACCAGCACACACATAACATCGCAGCCAATCAACAGTGAGAGCACACGCACTATAAAACAGGGAACACCACATTTCCCGCTCATTCTCCCAGGAGATAGCTCAGAGCACAGAGCTCACAGCGTGCCACTCAGACATAGACTATGTGCTGAGTGCCTCACGAAGATAGTGATAGTGATAGGGCTGGGTCCACAGGTTAGCTGGTGAAGCACGTACCCAAGCCAGTAGTTAGTTGTTACCATTGGTTAGACAATAAAACAGAGTTGTACCATCTACAGCCGTGTTGGATCATTTGTGCATCAGAACACCCAACATGACAATTTTTATAGTGCCTTTCATATGCCTGAGTTTTACAGGTGGACTACTGTCCCAAACAGGAGGAGGTAAGGGAGGTAGGTCAAAGAGATAGGATTCAAGATGGTATTTGATTAAGAGTGGTAGTAAGTTCAGCAAAAATGTATCCTGTCTCTTTTAATTAATTCATGTCCCTGTACAGACAAATGCTCCAATTAAAGTTCTGAATCAGTGTTAATCGTGGATTTATTTCTGGAATACCAACAGCCTTGAATGCTAAAGCTCTCATGTTAATCAGCTGAAAGCCCTTTCTCCCATTGGTGCAGGTTACAAAGTTGCCCTTCACCTCTCCAGAGTTTTCATGGCCAATGGTGGTTGCAAAGTACTCCAATTTATTTAATTTGTACTGAAAACATTACCCATAAGGGAACTGAGTATTTGAATGCAGTTGATTCAAGCATCCTGTTGCTGCCATATGCAGTGGGGGGAACCACTGTCTTGTGTTTTCATAAATCTGTTGTTGTTTTAATAAAATGCTTTTGTTCCACTCAACAAAAGAGCTGCACTCTCGTTCAACCTGTTCAACGCAAAAGATGACTGTTGTACCCTGAGGGAGCCAGGTGGTGAGGCTGCAATCTTGAAAACTGAAGCATTGATAGCAGAAACCTTAATTCACTCAAGTGTTCCAGGCTGCCACTTCTCCTTCAATTAAAAGCTAGTTCTGGGTGTGCATCGGTACAAAAGTAATAGGATTATCCCAAAGTCAATTCCCAATCGGATTCCAACATTCCTGGTGTGAAACTTTCTCCAGGGAAGTGCCTAGCAACACTGAATTTCGCACGTGAAGCACAACTCCATTTCAGAATGACTAGATTTGGAAAGTTTTTAGGTTGGATCTTCCGATCAATTTGTCAGCTTGTGATTTAAAATGTTACTAAGTTGGTGGCATTGAGAACAGTGCGGCTCTTGCTCACCAAGGAGGGAGGATGCATACAGGCCCAGCATTCTACTGAGAAGTGAGCCTCGTGTGGCTTACAATATAATTTGGAGAGTGGCTACCTTCAAGAGAAGGTAGTCAAGAAGCCATACGGCATGCTTGCCTTCATTGGCTGGGGTATTGAATATAAAAATTGGCAAGTTATGTTGCAGCTGTATAAAACCTTAGTTAGGCCACACTTGGAGTATAGTGTTCAATTCTGGTCGCACACATACCAGAAGGGCGTGGAGGCTTTGGAGAGGGTGCAGAAGAGATTTACCAGGATGTTGCCTGGTATGGAGGGCATTAGCTATGAGGAGAGGTTGAAAAAACTCGATTTGTTCTCACTGGAACAACAGAGGTTGAGGGGCGACTTGATAGAGGTCTACAAAATTATGAGGGGCATAGACAGAGTGGATAGTCAGAGGCTTTTTCCCAGGATAGAGGGGTCAATTATTAGGGGGCATAGGTTTAAGGTGCGAGGGGCAAGGTTTAGAGGAGATGAACGAGGCAAGTTTTTTACACAGAGGGTAGTGGGTGCCTGGAACTCGCTGCCGGAGGTGGTGGTGGAAGCAGCGAGGATAGTGACGTTTAAGGGGCATCTTGACAAATACATGAATAGGATGGGAATAGAGGGATATGACCCCAGAAGTGTCGAAGATTTTAGTTTAGACGGGCAGCATCGTCGGTGCAGGCTTGGAGGGCTGAACAGCCTGTTCCTGTGCTGTCCTTTTCTTTGTTGTTTGTTCTACTGCTGTGCTGCTTAGGTGGTGGTGCCTCAGTGGATAGTTTGATATACTTTCAACCTAAATACTTCTTATTTGATTTACCAGCTCTTTGGACCACTTTGCTTCTTGGGTGTGGGGCTGCCTGCTCAGACCCTAAAATGTGTGCTAATAACTCCAAAATTCAAAAGCCAGCCAGGAGAACAATCCATCTTTAAAGAAAAAATACCTGACTGAACATGCTCCTTTTTTTTTAATATCCATATAAATTTCTCTGCATTAATACAATAATAACCACGAACCACAAGTATGCACATAGAATTTTAAATCAGCTCCACTTCCCCCCAGATAAATGGCTGGCAGTGACTCATTAATTATTACACATCGCATTATTGCCAAGACTTGCTAAAAAGGCTACTCACTAGAGCCAAGTTAATGGATAATTCAGCACAAGCTGAATAACAAGAAGGTGCCGAAATGAGCGCTCACCACCCAAATAAGCACAATATATCTACACCTGCATTATTCTTCAGAAATTTTCTGAAGTGTGACTTACACTAGCAATGCAACATTTCGTAGCTTGACATTTTTAGAATTTTATGTGACAGTGTCTGTTCTAATTAATTGCATCCTCTTTCAAATTACCGCCACTTAATTTTGCCTGCTCTGAAATGGCTGTGGAATATTAATGTGCTCGGCTAAAGTTAGAGATCATCGGTCGTCGTCTGCCCCCTCCCCCCCCCCCCCCCCCCCCCTCTCCCCCCCTCTCCCTCTTGGGGGATGTTCCTCGCTATTGTGGTGATCTTTGTGAGGGGTTTCCAGGATGGTATATGTAGTGATCACAAAGATACACAAAGCTCTTTCTAAAGAACTAAACTAATTTTATTTTAACACTACTAAATGTGAGTTTCACACTTATTCCAAATAGCAAACATACATATAAGAATTAAACTACACTCACTAACACTATCTATATTTATTAACTATAACAATTATATTTTAACTAACTCTGCAATATACTATGAATATAATCTCCTCGAGCTCAACCTAATCTGCCCAAGAAGTCCAAGAGCCTGTGCATTATATAGTACTGTCCCTTAGCTCCCTCTAGTGGCTAGGCTTAACATAACATTAACTCTTTACGTGCTGTACATTTGTATAATGTCACATCCCCCTTTCTTTGAAAAACAATGTTATCTATACATTTCTTATCTACAATATTATACAGCATGTCAATAAAGATAAAACTAATGTTATTTTACAAATTCACAAATTTAATTCTTGTAGACCCGCCGCACCACATTTCTGCCTCACCCCGCCGGCGGGATGCACCGTTGCGCCGGCCGGTCATTGGGGTTTTTCATTGTGGGACAGCCCCACACCGCCGGGAAACCCCCGGGCTGCCGGCAAATTGGAGCATCCCACCGTCGGAGAATCCATCCCCTGATGACAATGGTGTAGCCCTGTATGCTAATAGTGCTAAGTCCATTTTTTCTATATGCCTAAAATACCTCAATAATATTGTTTGTTAAAAAAAAAGTGCTAAGTCAAAGTCCTTTTTGTCCTCCATAGCTTTTTTGAGAAACTGCTTCACAATTCCTGCCCCTTTCTCAGCATTCCTGTTCGCCTGTGGGTATAGTGGGCTAGGAGTTACATGTGTGAAGTTATATTGATTAGTAAATTGTAACTACTCTAGGCTGCTAAAACATGGTCCATTGTCTGTGACAACAGTAATTGGTATGCCATGTCTGACAAATACATCCTTTGTTGCCGTGACAACTGAATGTGTTGTTGAGTCGGAGAACTTGATAACTTCAGAAAATTTGAGTAATACTCAATGATTATCAAATAATCACCGCCTTAAAAGTAAAATATGTCCATTGTGCCTTTAGTCCATGGTTGAGTAACTAGTTTGCTTTCCACTAAGGTCTGCTTACATTGTGCCGGTTGGTGTGTTTGACATATCCGACACTGTTGAACGTAGCTGTCTATATCCTTGTTGATGCCAGGCCAATACACCGATTGCTGTGCTCAGCTTCTACATTTCACAATGCCTTGACATCCTTCGTGGATTTGTGCAAGAACGTCTTGTCTAAGGCATGATGGAATTACTATATGGTGTCCTTTCAATAGAAAGTCGTCTATGATTGTCAAGTCCTCTCTGATATTGCAAAAGTTTGCCCATATTTCATTTCCATTGTCTGTTAATCTACAATGTGTCTTTTTATATTTTGGATGGGTCTCCACTTTGCCCAAATCCGATTCTGTGATCAGATTGGCGTGTGCACCAGTGTCCAATTTAAATTGTACCTCTGATCCATTTATGATCAATGTTTCTATCCAGTTTCTAGCTGCCTGATTGGTTTATTAGCAGTATCATTTCCATTTGTTTTAGTAGTGACTTCTATTATGAAGTTGTCCAGTGAAGTAGGCATAGTTAAATCAATCTTTGACTATAAAATGTTTTCTTCTTCTTTGGTTGGTATGGTGTTGACCTTTTTCTACTGTTGAAATGACTTTTTAAATCGATTCTGTTGTGTTGTGTTGAATCTGCATTGTGTAGCAAAATGATTTAATTTATTACATGTTGTACACCTTTTTCCAAATGCAGGACAGTGTTGCTTTAAGTGGCAGTGTCCACAGCATGTACATGTCCTACGTTGGTGACATCATGCATAAACCTCTCGTGCGCATGCACAAATCGGTCAACTTCCGGTTCCTGTTCTTTTTCAAAGTACGCATTTGTGAACCGATCTTGTGCAATCGCAGAACGTTGCGCCTTTTTTTTCACCCGTGCCTGCACAAAACGGCTACCTGCTGCAGTGCAATTTGTTTTAAACTGCGCCCCAGAGGCAATGGCATCGACCACGTTGCTGAAGTTCAGGCGTCTTTCCCGGGATATGAATTCAGCATATTCATTGGTGGCTTGCTTATTCGCTTTACAGAGGTTGATAGCTTCTTTTAAAGTTAAGTTTGGTTTTCTTTGTAAACGTTCCTGCATTTGCTCTTCATAGATGGCAAAAACAATTTGGTCACGCAGGATTGATTCAATAATTGAGGAAACATTGCAGGAATGTTCTCGGATCCTCAAATTAGTTTAAAAAAGAGTAAAAAGATTCTCCTTTTAGCCGGACCTTTTTTTAAAATATGTATCATTCACACATCTCATTGACCTATTTTTTACAATGAGAGTCAAATTTCTCCATTACTGTTTCATATTTATTTTTGTCTTCATTTTCTGAAAAATTAAACGAATTAAAGAATTCAAATGCCTGCGGACCTGCCAAATTTAGAAGAAGAGCTATTTTTCCAGTATCAGGAGCTGATTCAAGTGCAGAAGCAGAAAGAAAGACCTCAAACTGCTGCTTGAAGTTTTTCCAATTCAAATTTAATTTACCGGGCACCTGGAATAAATGTGACTTTTGCACAGCATCCATGTTGGTCTCGGGTTTTCTTTTTTTAAATTTGTAGATTTTTATATGTGTAGTGATGTGCTGATTTCTTTTCTTTTTTTGTTCTTGCTTTTCTGGAAAACATGGCCTGGTGCCATGTGGTGATCTTTGTGAGGGGTTTCCAGTAGTGATCACAAAGGTACGCAAACCTCTTTATAAAGAACTAAACTAACTTTATTTTAGCACTACTAAATGTGAGTTTGACACTTATTCCAAATAGCAAACATACATATAAGAATTAAACTACACTCACTAACACTATCTATAGCTATTAACTATAACAATTATATTTGAACTAAATCTGCAATACACTATGAATCTAATCTCCTCGAGCTCCAATCTAATCTGCCCCAGAAGTCCAAGAGCCAATGCAATATATAGCACTAGCCCTTAGCTCCCTCTGGTGGCTAGGCTTAACATAACATTAACTCCTTACATGCTGTACATTTGTTTTTTGTTTTTTTTAAATAATTTTTATTAAAGGTTTTCATAAAATATCAAGAACAAAATGAGAAAGAAAAAAGAACCCAACAGGGTTAAGTACAAAACACAATATAAAAAAGCAACCCCCCAAACCCCTCCCCCCCTGTACCTAAATAATAAATTAACATTAACACCCCGACTTAAGACAACAGGTGTATACACCCCCTCAGACCCTTCCAGTGTAAATAACATAAACAAAAATCAAGTAAACCACCCCCCCCCACCACCCCCCGAGCTGCTGCTGCCATTGACCAATGTCTAGCATTCTGCCAGAAAGTCTAAGAACGGTTGCCACCGCCTAAAGAACCCTTGTACCGACCCTCTCAAGGCGAATTTCACCCTCTCCAATTTAATGAACCCTGCCATATCGCTGATCCAGGATTCCACGCTTGGGGGCCTCGTATCTTTCCACTGAAGGAGAATCCTTCGCCGGGCTACCAGGGACACAAAGGCCAGAATTCCGGCCTCTTTCGCCTCCTGCACTCCCGGCTCCTCTGCCACCCCAAATATTGCGAGCCCCCAGCCCGGTTTGACCCTGGATCCTACCACCCTCGACACCGTCCTCGCTACACCCTTCCAAAATTCCTCCAGCGCTGGGCATGCCCAGGACATATGGGTGTGATTTGCTGGGCTCCCTGAGCACCTAACACACCTGTCCTCACCCCCAAAGAACCTGCTCATCGTTGTCCCGGTTATGTGTGCCCTGTGCAGCACCTTAAACTGTATGAGGCTGAGCCTCGCGCATGAAGAAGAAGAGTTCACCCTCCCTAGGGCATCTGCCCACGTCCTCTCTTCGATCTCCTCTCCCAACTCCTCCTCACACTTACGTTTCAACTCCACCACCGAGGCTTCCTCCTCCTCCTGCATCACCTGGTAAGTTTCCGAGATCTTCCCCACTCCCACCCATCCCCCCCGAGAGCACCCTGTCCTGTACTGTGTGTGGCAGTAGCCGTGGGAATTCCATCACCTGCCGTCTGGCAAATGCCCTTACCTATAAGTACCTGAAGGTGTTCCCGGGGGGAGCCCGTACTTCTCCTCCAGCTCACCCAAGCTCGCGAACTTCCCGTCCACAAACAGGTCCCCCAACTTTCGTATGCCGGCCCTGTGCCACCCCGAAAACCCTCCACCTGTTCTTCCTGGGGCAAACCGGTGGTTCCCCCGTAATGGGGTCCACGCCGAGGCCCTAACTTCCCCCCTATGCCGCCTCCACTGCCCCCAAATTTTGAGGGCCGCCACCACCACCGGGCTCATGGTATACCTCCTTGGAGGGAGCCGCAGCGGCGCCGTTGCCAGCGCCCCCAGACTCGTACCCACACAGGACGCCGTCTCCAGCCTCTTCCATGCAGCCCCCTCCCCCTCCATCACCCACTTGCGCACCATTGTCGCATTGGCGGCCCAGTAGTACCCACAGAGGTTGGGCAGCGCCAGCCCCCCCTATTTCTACTCCGCTCCAGGAACACCCTTCTCACCCTCGGAGTCCCTCGCGCCCACACAAACCCCATTATACTCCTGTTAACCCGCCTGAAAAAAGCCTTCGGGATAAACACGGGGAGACACTGGAACAGGAACAAAAACCTTGGGAGCACCGTCATTTTGATTGACTGCACCCTACCCGCCAGGGACAGCGGCAACGCGTCCCACCTCTTGAACTCCTCCTCCATTTGCTCCACCAGCCTTGTAAAGTTAAGCCTATGCAGGGCCCCCCAGCTCCTGGCCACCTGGACCCCCAAATATCTGAAACTCCTCTCCGCCCTTTTTAGTGGGAGCTCGCCAATCCCCCTCTCCTGGTCCCCTAGCTGAACTACGAACAGCTCGCTCTTCCCCATATTGAGCTTGTACCCCGACAAGTCCCCGAATTCCCTAAGGATCCTCATTACCTCTGGCATTCCTCCCACCGGGTCCGCCACATACAGCAGCAGGTCGTCCGCATAAAGCGACACCCTATGCTCCTCCCCACCCCGCACCAACCCCCTCCAGTTCCTCGACTCACTCAGTGCCATAGCCAGGGGTTCAATCGCCAGTGCGAAGAGCAGGGGGGACAGGGGACACCCCTGTCTCATCCCTCGGTGCAACCAAAAGTACTCGGACCTCCTCCTATTTGTGGCCACACTCGCCATCGGGACCTCATACAACAGCCTAACCCACCTGACAAACCCCTCCCCAAACCCGAACCTCTTCAGCACCTCCCACAGGTAGCCCCACTCTACCCTATCGAAGGCTTTCTCAGTGTCCATCGCCACCACTATCTCCGCCTCCCCCTCCCACGCCGGCATCATGTTAACGTTCAAAAGCCTCCGCACATTCGCGTTCAACTGTCTCCCCTTCACAAACCCCGTCTGGTCTTCGTGGATGATCTGCGGCACACAATCCTCAATCCTCGTGGCTAAAACCTTCGCCAGCACCTTGGCATCTACATTTAGCAAGGAAATCGGTCTGTAAGACCCACATTGCAGGGGATCCTTGTCCCGCTTCAGGATCAAGGAGATCAGTGCCCGGGACATCGTCGGGAGTAAAGCCCCCCCCTCCCTTGCCTCATTGAAGGTCCTAACTAACAGCGGGCCCAACAGGTCCATATATTGTTTATAGAACTCGACCGGGAAACCGTCCGGCCCCGGTGACTACCCCGCCTGCATGCTTCCTATCCCTTTGATCAGCTCCTCCAGCCCAATCGGGGCCCCCAGTCCCGCCACCAGTCCCTCTTCCACCTTTGGAAACCTCAATTAGTCCAGGAAACGGCCCATCCCTCCTTCCTCCCGTGGGGGCTCGGATCGGTACAATTCCTCGTAGAAGTCCCTGAAGACCCCTTTGATGCCAACCCCACTCCGCACCACGCTCCCTCTCCTGTCCTTAACTCCCCCGATCTCCCTAGCTGCGTCCCGCTTCCGAAGCTGATACGCCAGCATCCGGCTTGCCTTTTCCCCATACTCGTATACCGCCCCCTGGGCCTTCCTCCACTGCACCTCCGCCTTCCTGGTGGTCACCAGGTCGAATTCGGCCTGGAGGCTGCGCCTCTTCCTCAACAATCCTTCCTCAGGTTCTTCCGCATACCTCCTGTCTACCCTCACCATCTCCCCCACCAGCCTCTCCCTCTCCCCCCCCCCGCTCCCTCCGCTCCTTGTGGGCCCTGATGGAGATCAGCTCTCCCCTCACCACCGCCTTCAGTGCCTCCCATACCATCCCCGCTCAGACCTCCCCGTTGTCAGTGGTCTCCAAGTACCTCTCTATACTTCCTCGGACCCGCTCGCTCACCTCCTCGTCCGCCAACAGCCCCACCTCCGAGCGCCACAGCGGGCGCTGGTCCCGCTCCTCCCCCATCTCCAAGTCCACCCAATGCGGGCCGTGGTCCGAAATGGCTATTGCCGAATACTCGGTATCCGCTACTCTCGCTATCAGAATAAGCCTTATGGACATGTGAGAAGAATGAAAATTCCCTAGCCCCCGGTCTTGCAAATCTCCAAGGGTCCACCCCTCCCATTTGGTCCATAAGTCCCCTCAACACTCTAGTCGCCGCCGGCTTCCTACCCGTCCTAGACCTGGAGCGATCCAGTGCAGGATCCAACACCGTGTTAAAGTCTCCCCCCATTATCAGGCCCCCCACTTCCAAGTCTGGGATCCGAACCAATATACGCCGCATTAAACCCGCATCATCCCAGTTCGGAGCATACACATTGACCAGTACCACCCTCTCTCCCTGCAACTTACCACTTACCATTATGTACCTACCGCCACTATCTGCCACAATGCTCGACGCCTCGAATAACACCTTCTTTCCCACCAAGATCGCCATCCCTCGATTTTGGGCATCTAGCCCCGAGGGAAACACCTGACCTACCCACCCTTTCCTCAGTCTTACCTGGTCTGCCACCTTCAGGTGTGTCTCCTGGAGCATAACCACATCCGCCTTGAGCCCCTTCAGGTGCGCGAACACGCAGGCCTGCTTAACCGGCCCATTCCCTTACATTCCAGGTTATCAGCCGGATTAGGGGGCTACCCACCCCCATCCCCCGCCGACTAGCCATGACCCCTCCTCGGCCAGCCACGCGCCCGCACCCCACACCCGGCCCGTTCCCCACAGCGGCATACCCCCGTCTCGACCCACCCCACTCGCTCCAGCTCCTCCTTGATCTTAGCAGCAGCAACTCGATTCCCGCCCCCCCTCCCCCCCCCCCTTCTCCCCGGCTAGGACCCATCCTAGCTGGTTTACTCCCCCCATTGCACTTCCGCAAGTCAGCTGACTCCTGCTGACCCCGGCCACTCCCGCCTCCCCTTCGACTCCTCCCATTGTGTGGCACACCCTCCTCTCCCGCTCCCCATTCACAGGCTCTCCCCCTCCGTTCTAAGCGCGGGAAACAATCCTCGCTTCCCCGCCCCGGTCCCGCCACCCCCAGTCTTCGGCGCGGGAAAAAAATCCCGCGCTCTCCACCTACCAGGCCCCGCCACCAACCAAAACAGTGCCCAACCCACGCCATCCACCCTCCCCAACCCGAAAGAGAAAAACACAGAGAAAAAGAAACCCAAAACAATGCAAAGGCCCCCCACCCGAACCAAAAATAGGCATAACATATCCACCGCAGTCCCCAATCGCCCATCCCGACCCTCAGTCTATGTCCAGCTTCTCGGCCTGAACAAAGGCCCACGCCTCCTCCGGAGACTCAAAATAATGGTGCCGGTCCTTGTAGGTAACCCACAGTCGCGCCAGCTGCAACATGCCAAACTTCACCCCCTTCCTGTGCAGCACCGCCTTCGCTCGATTGTACCCGGCCCTCCTCTTCGCCACCTCCGCACTCCAGTCCTGATATATCCGAACCTCCGCGTTCTCCCACCTGCTGCTCCTCTCCTTCTTGGCCCACCTGAGCACACACTCCCAATCGACGAACCGATGGAACCGCACCAGCACCGCCCGCGGAGGCTCGTTAGCCTTGGGCCTCCTTGCCAACACTCTATGGGCCCCTTCCAGCTCCAGGGGCCCCTGGAAGGACCCCGCTCCCATCAGCGACTTTAACATGGTGACCACATAGGCCCCCACGTCCGGCCCCTCCAGCCCCTCCGGGAGGCCCAGAATCCGCAGATTCTTCCGCCTCGACCGATTCTCCATCTCCTCGAACCGCTCCTGCCATTTCTTGTGGAGCGCCTCGTGCGGCTCCACCTTTACCACCAGGACTAAGATCTCACCCTCATTGTCAGAGATCTTTTGTTGAGCCTCTCAGATCGCCACCCCCTGGGTCGTCTGTGTCTCCAGCAGCTTATCAATAGAAGCCTTCATCGGCTCTAGCAGCTCCGTTTTAATCTCTCTGAGGCAGCGCTGGATACCCTCCTGTTGCTCCTCCGCCCACTGCCTCCACGCTGCCTGGTCTCCGCCGCCGCCATTTTGTCCTTCTTCCCTCCCTTCTTGTGGTCCACCACCACCTTTTTTGTCACCCAGCTCCTAGTTAAAGCCATATACTGACGGGGAGCTATTATTAACTCCTTCCCACACCGGGAAACCTCGAAAAAGGGCCCTTGGGGGCCCTGAAAAGAGCCCAAAAGTCTCGAGAGGGAATCCTTTTGGCAGTGTTCGCTTCACCAATCTGCCCCAAAATGTCTGTGGAAACTCCTGAAAAAGGTCTAAGAGTCCATTCCAGACGGGAGCTGCCGAATGCGCGACCTACTCCTCCATGGCTGCCACCGGAAGCCTCATCCCAGCTTCTTCAGTGGCCTTGGTGAGATCTTTTCACAGTTGTTCCCTCTGCTGTTAGAATTCACTTTTGATAAAGGCCCTCAGGTCAGTTTGCAGCTTTAAGCTTGCGCTTCCCCCGCCTGCATGCTGGAAGAGGCCCTGTTTATCCTGTTGCAGCCAAATCTTTTACTGTTTCTGCCGGGTCTGGTAGCCAAAAGACATAACATTCCTGGGGGACACTGTCAGGGGAATGTTGCAGTCTTCTTGCCACACCGGGAAATGTCAAACAAATGCCGTGGGGGCCCTGTAAAAGAGCCCAAAGGTCCGTTCCAAGCGGGAGCTACCGAATATTAGCTCTGCATAGCCGCACCCGGAAGTTCCATGCTGCACATTTGTATAATGTCATAACTATCAGGCACTCTGTGCCCAATTGAGGGGCATGGCTTCAGGCATGGGGGTGGTCACTGAAAACTAGCTTCCTGCCCTTGCCTCCAACCTAAAATGAACTCCATCCTACAACAGAGTCCTAACTTCATTCACCTTTGACCTGAGGTTTCTCCATGATCCTCGACCTCTTGTAGGTGCATTGCTGCCAGCTGCACCCATTGCCACTGGCAGCATGAGAAACTGCCGGCTTCTGATTGGTTGGTGGCTCTCAGCAGGCAGGACCTCTGCTATCTGGGACCTTAATCGCTGGGAAAGCCCGAAGAAACCTGGAGGGCATTTGTGTCCTTCTGGCTTCTCCCACAGAACTCAGGTGTCCACCAACACTTCTCCGACCAGTGGGCAAGACCGGATCACCCCATCAGTCCAAAAAAGGACTTGGCCAATGTGAGCCGAGCAAAACATTCCAAAAACATACCTGTCTCTGCAATTGCAAATGTAGGAACAAATCACTAAAGTACCCTGTACAATTTGAGAACCTTAGTTTTATTTTTTCCGTAGATAACTGTACCTTCTTTGTATATATTGTAACGTATTAAATAGGTAATAGTAAAGATAAGCTTTCATTAATATGCCCATTTCATCAGTATACAAAATGTGGGGCCTAATCATTTAATCAGACCACCCACCACCATTTGTTAGCATCTAGCCAATGTAAGCACTATATCTTCATGGCCTCATGAAGTCCAGAGTAGTTGAGTTATTAAAAATATAAATCAAAATTTCATTACGGAATGATGCATAGTCAGAAAATAACTTGCAAAACAAGAAAGAATTACTCCCTAAAGCTCATATAATAAATTAGAAAAATAAATCACCATAGTATTATTTAAAGGTCAAAGTTACCAGCATTTTCCAGCCCCGCCATTGGCAGATATCTTTGCAGGCAGGGCGGGAAAACTTGGAGAGCTGTTAAAAGTCAACAGCTGAGGGCAGCACGGTCGTGCAGTGTTTAGTACTGCTGCCTCACGGCGCCAAAGTCCCAGGTTCAATCCCAGCTCTGGGTCACTGTCCGTGTGGAGTTTGCACCTTCTCCCCGCGTTTGCGTGGGTTTCGCCCCCACAACCCATAGCTATGCATGTTAGGTGGATTGGCCACGCTAAATTGCCCTTAATTGGAAAAAATGATTTTAAAAAAAAAGTCAACAGCTCTCCAAATCTTCCCACCCCACCCACTGGAATGGAATATTAAGCTCCATGGGTGGAATCTTCCCCTCAATGCTGACTGAGATGAAGAAAACGGCAAATAGCTCTCCAGCAAAAATAATCTGGGGGCATGGTTTTCACCGTCAGTCTGGTGGAGAGGGGCCTGATAGAGTCGTCCCGGCAATGCTGGATCCACAGAGGTCGGGGCACACCATCTTTATAGGGCACCCGATACGCGCTCAAAGTTAACCCCCCCCCTCCCCCACACTCCCCAGTGATACAGGGGGGGCACCACACAAGCATCAGAACCACAATGGGATTCTCCAGAGGGCCTCTCCTTGCTGTGCCACATTGGCACTGCCACCCTGGCATTGCCAGGCTGGCCTGCCCAGACGCATTCCTCTCCCCCCCGAGGGCTATACTTATATTGATGCTCCCGGCGGCTTCCCCTTGACTACTTTTATATTTTTCAAAACCTGTTGTGATGTTGGGTCGGCAAGCTATGAATATTCAGTGTGGGGGAACATATTGTGCGGAAGTCCCACAATGAAGTGCAAATTTATTCAAATTTATTGAAATAAAAGGGTGGGAATCTCGTTACATCACAGGTGAAGGGGGAAATCAGTAAACGAGGTCTCGCCGGTGTTTGCTGACAGCTGATGGGGTTCAAAATCACCCGCCCCGCATTTTGCCACTGATGTCACCACTACCTCCATCCAGGACAGCCTCCACAGTTCCTGGGATACAGAATTCCGAAGATTAATGTCCATCTGAGAGAAAAAATTCCTCCTCACCTCATCTTAAATGGGGTGCCCCCTTATTTTTAACTTGTGTCCCTTAATGTTTGATTTCCCCATGAAGAGAAAACATCCTCTCAGCATCTACCCTGTCAAGTCCCCTCAGAACCTTATGTTACAATAAGATTGCCACTCATTCTTCAAAGTTCTAATGAGTATGTAGCCCAACCTGCTCAATGTTCCCTCATAAGACAACCCCTTCATCCCAAATATCAACCCTGTGAACCTTCTCTGAATTTCCTCCAATACTCCAAATCTTTTTTTCAGTGTACGCCTGGAGGGCCCCCACCAGACCGCTATGTCAATATGACCTCCCTTCTCCTAGCCATCTCCTGGACCTATGTCGCCAATATGGCATCGGTGACCCCGAGTGCTCCCTCTCTTCTTCGATGCTCAATTTATAGTCTCATTAATTTTTTGAAAGACTTTCAGAAACAGTTCAACCAGCTGCTGCTGTTCAAGTGCCTCTCCCCTTTAAGGAGTGCCAGATACATGAAAGAAGTGTAGGCAGCTAAGTAATTTGGGCTAGCCACATGCATACCCACACCACCCCCTGAGTGCATAGCCAGTCAGCCAAGCACTTAGCTCTGGGTTGCATTCCACAATTGTAAATCAAGCAGTAAGAAGTTTGAATGCTGAGTGGATCACCTCAACCGGGCGCAGGATAATCGCAAATCATAATCCCCATGCCTGCAGGTGGACCTTATTGAACCTTTACCCCAACATCTTATAATGGCCTGGAGTTTGCATTCAGCAATGAAGTGACAGTGCTCACCATTGATCTGGAAGACTTGATGGGCTCTTTAGCATCCATTTCCCTTATTATGGTGTCAATTTTATCCTGGAACAATATATAGGAAATGTTTGGCATTCAGGATGAATATGTCATGATATGTATAGTAGTAAAGAGTTAACATCTGAAACTATGTGTAAATCAAACACGCGTTACTAATTCACTGTATATAAGACAGCATCTCTAGGAATTCTGGGAGAACATGATGAGAGCAGAGTGAGAATTGAATGTAGAGATATAGCATGAGGTCAAGTCATAGTGTAGTTTAATAGTTAGATAGAATATTGATTGCAGATTCAGAATCATTAGTATAGTATATGTAACTCAGTAGAGTGTGCGAACTTCATTTAGTTTAGTCCTGTAAAATAAATTTGTTTTGATTCAAACTTCGTATTTTTATATCCTTTTTCAACACTTCATATCTAGCTATCTTGGAGGAAAAGGCATGGAATATAACAATATATATGGGGCTAAGGCAGAAACTGAAATATCACAAACTATTTTTTTAAATGAAATAACATAGAATTTTTTTTAAATTGTGGAAATTATTATTATGGAATGGAGAGAATAACACACCAGACATTTAAAATCATTTTTTTAGAGGCAGAGAATTCTTCCATTGTAATTATCACTTAGTACATCATCAAAAAAAATCAATCACATCTTATTCAACAAAGCATAACTTTGTCATCTTTTTATATAGTGAGAATAATGCTTAAAAAGTTGAAGTTCACACTAAATCTGTGATCCGGTGTTGATAACACCTGCGAAGACTACAACAGCACACCCTGTGGAGGAGCAAGGTATCACTGACAGCCACTCCCATCTGTGGATACCAGATGTTGCTGTCAGTTTCACACTGTAATGATGGTAAGCACTGACAGTTATGCTATCATTACAACTAATTCTAGGCCAATATTTCTCTTTGCTGTCCCATCTTTTAATGCTGTCCTCTATTATCCAGTCTGAAAGGTAGGCAGTATTGACCGAGACCCTGCTCGATTGACTTGGAAAGACACAAGAAAACACACACCGTCTACTGTAACTCTATTTTATTTGTGCATTACAATCTTCAAAATAAATCACAAAGAATGTGACTCAGACTCACAGCTGAGCTCTAGGTATTACCCGCACTACTGAAGGAGGCTGGTCAGGCTATGTTCACTCAGCATTGATGTCTTCTTCTCTCTGAGCTCCAAGATTTAAACTCAGGTTTCCTTCTCCGTGCATGCTCGTCGGTTGTCACTGACGATGTGTTCCGATGTTCCTTCTTTTATCCTGGTTCTACTCCTGCTGATACATGATACACACACGTACCTGAATGGCTTGAGTTCTATTGTTTCGTTAAGACTTAAATTCATTAATAAGAATGAACAGGATATTCTTGTTTTATCAAGGGTGATTTAATCAAGATCCATTGACCTCTGACATACTCATGACTGACCAGCAAATAGCCAATTATGGAGGCTGCTGGCCTCTTTGTTTATCGTTCTCCCTGTTGCAAAGTTGATCTGTCTCAAAGTTGGTTACATATTCATCGCATGGTCTTTTGTCCTTTAGTGTGAACCTGATAAATACTGTAATTGGGTATCATAAAGTTCTGTTTGCCAATAATGAGTTTCCACCCTGATTTGAATGGTCTAGCAGACAGCCAATATCGATTCTGACTAAGAACTTTTTGGGAGTCCCTGTTTTCGGCAGAAATGTATTTTTCCCTCTGTCAGCCTGTCGCCAGGACTACATCAGGTTCTAGGAAATGCTCAGCAAACAGGGCTAACTTGATTTCAAATGCAACCTTCATCCGTTTTGATAAAAGAACATCCTTTCAAATGTCACTTCTCTCTAATGTCACAGCTGGGTCTAAAACTCCCCATGGGGTGACATTCTTGCACCATTTTGCAATGCACGTTCCAATCAATTTGCAGCAACTCTCTCTGTGTACTTTCTTAAAAGTGCCATTGCCTATCCATTTGGGATGACTAACAAAGTTTTCAATAGAATAAATGGAAGAATTTGACGTGACTACATCAGTCAGTGCGCTAAAAATGGTGCAACTCCCAGCGGGAGAAATGGTGGGCAGAAATCTGCATTCCATTGTGCTACTGCACAAAGCAATAGAAAAGTAACATATTGTGCCATCAAAGCAGCCAGCAAAGCACATTTCTTTCTCAACAATTTCTCTTTCAAAACCATAATCCTTGTTATTTTTGAAATTATAGAAAATTATTAGCAGCTCTCTCAAAAGATGAAATACAAGAACACAATAGTCTCCACTACAATTACCGGAGTCAAATATCAATAATATATGGGTTCATGAATGCAGGAAAATGTAAATCTGACATATTTTTTAAAAATGTTACAGCAGAATGCAGTGCAGTTTTATGGAGAACTTTAGGCAAATGCTTTTCATATGAAAATCATTAAATATGACTAACGACCATAGTTTCCAATTATCATATTGCTCTAAAAGCTGTTTATATCTCATTTTTAAGAGCAGTTTAATGTAATCTTGAAACTGTTACAACAAAATACTGGAGAACGTGCAAAGTAAACATTCACAGAGCTATGTGTGGTGTAACAGAATATGTCCGCAAGCACTATCACTGGTGATACACTGGACATGTTTAGGAACTGATCTCCTGATGCTATGAAAGCAAAACATTGCTGCCATTACCGAGAAGCTTAATAAAATTGGATAATTTCTACAAATATATTGAAAAGACTTGTATGAAGGTTTGTTTAGGCTTGTGTTTTTGGCCTAGTTGTGGTATACAGATGTTAATAATACTCCTGTTACCAATCAAGGCAAGTGATTTCAGATACAGTAAAGGCAGATCAACCATTTACCACTGAGGCTAAAAATGATGGACAGCTGAAGTAGAAAATAATATATATGGTTAGAAACATATCGAATAACGGACTTGAGATTCAAACCACTGGGTAGATTTTCACCTTTGCTCTATGACCCTGGATTTTGCAGGACAGATCACCCATTCATTATAGAACACGCCCAATTACATCCCCTTCATTCCTGGGTATCACCCGTGCGGTGGAGATGAAACATTCTCCTCATCAGAATGGAAACAAACGCAATAAAAGGAAAGTGACAAACATATTAAAATCCCCAAATAGAAGATTTCTAGCAGCCAATGTTAAATCAGTTATAAAATAAGATCTCAATTATGTAGGAGAGTTGGCCACAATGGGCAGAGGATCCGACATGATCGTTGATTTTGCTGAGTTGTTTAATGATTTTGTGGTAGCGTGGCTCCTTTAAAGGGTGATCTTTCATATGCCACCTGACACACTCGGGGCCTATCATACGGGAATGCGGCCAATGGGGAAAAGCACTGGGCTCTGGGAGCAGGGGGTAAAGGAGTAAAGACCTGTATGCTATACCTCTGTGTCTGTGTATATAGTTAAACTTAATTGTCATTTGCAGTAAACCTCTGTTATACAAGGGGCCTTCCCAGTGGTACCTCACACTATTATAGATTCTAACCCAGGAAGTGATGTGTTGGGTGCTCTGGATCCGTGGAACACATACAGGCCACCAACACTTAAAATAGTACAATACTATTTTATTAAGCTAGAAACTTTTGAAAATACTTTCACTGTGGGTTAACACGATGTTAGATTAAGCTAAAGACCTATGCCTGTCCTAACCAGTCTATGCACTCAGTACATGGTGAAGATCTGTGCTGTAAGCTGTAAGCTCTGTCCTTGTGAGAGGCTGCATCCCGAATGAGCGGGAAAACTGATGCCCTCTGTCTTTATAGTGAGTGTGCTGTAACTGGTGATTGGCTGCGGTGTTGTGTGTGTTTATTGGTCTTGCTGTGTGTCCATCATTGTGTGTGTTTGCGCCATGATATACTGGTGTATATTATGACATCCCCCCTTTTATAAAAAAATGTATGTGTGTGGCAATAAATAATTTGTGGTGATAATGTTCCTAATTACGTGTGGGGTGCGAAGACATATTTACAGAACTATGTACATGAGAACTAAGCTATTTACATGGGAAGGTGCCTGGTGCAGAGAAGCAGTATGCAACAAGAGTAACGAGATGAACACTATATACAAACCAGGGAAACGATCAAACAAAGCAACGAAACAATTCAGAGAGTCCATAAATTCAAAATGTTAATAAATTTAGTCTCTGAGGTGGGCGACGTGTTCTGGTTGACCGCCTCAAGGGTGAGTCGAGAGTCGCCTGTTCAGGAGCGGGCTTGACTGCGTCAAAGTCAGGGGGAGGCAGAATGACAGGAAGCTCTGCATAGTGCGTGGCAGGGTCAGCAGGAGGGCGAGGCGGCACTGGAGGATCACGTGGCGAGTGTGGAGCGAGGCGAAGGGTGCGTCGATTGCGGCGCAGAATAGAGCCATCCGGTAGACGAACCAGGAACGAGCGGGGGGCCACCTGCCGAAGGACAACAGCGGTTGCAGACCAGCCACCATCCAGAAGATGGACCCGGACGTTGTCACCTGGAGCCAGAGCAGGGAGATCAGTTGCATGGGAGACATGAGCCGCCTTGTGCTGTGTACGAGACAGCTGCATCCGACGAAGGACCGGAACATGGTCGAGGTCTGGGACATGGATGGACCCCACCGTTGTCCGCAGGGTGCGACTCATGAGTAATTGGGCTGGCGACAGGCCAGTGGACAGTGGGGCGGAGCGATATGCCAGCAAGGCAAGGTAGAAATCAGACCCAGCATCGGCAGCCTTGCATAGGAGCCGTTTGACTATATGTGCTCCCTTCTCTGCTTTGCCGTTGGATTGGGGGTACAGGGGACTGGACGTTACATGGGCAAAATTGTACCGCCTGGCAAAGTTGGACCATTCTTGGCTGGCGAAGCAGGGGCCATTGTCCGACAAAACCGTGAGCGGGATGCCGTGTCGAGCAAAGGTTTCTTTACATGCACGAATGACTGCAGACGAGGTGAGTTCGTGGAACCGTATCACCTCTGGGTAATTCAAAAAGTAGTCCACGATCAGGACATAGTCTCTACCCAGCGCGTGGAACAGGTCGATGCCCACCTTGGTCCATGGTGACGTGACCAACTCATGGGGCTGCAGGGTCTCACGTGGTTGGGTCGGCTGGAAGCGCTGACAAGTGGGGCAGTTGAGCTCTGTGTTGGCCATGTCCTCATTAACGCCGGGCCAATACAGTGCGTCTCGGGCCTGTCGGCGGCACTTTTCCACGCCAAGGTGGCCCCCGTGTAGCTGTTCCAGGACAAGCTGGCGCATGCTATGCGGGATGACAATGCGGTCCAGTTTTAGAAGAACCCCAGTCTACTACCCAGATCATCTCTGACATTATAGAATTGAGGGCATTGGCCCTAGAGCCACCCGACCGTTAGCTGGCGCATGACACGCTGTCGGTCTCGACGGTGAATTGAGGAAGTCAATAGACATAATCATGAAACTTAACAACACCGGTCAGAAGGCCCAGTCCCTCCTTTTCTATCTGCGCGTAGCGCTGCTCTGTGGGGGTCATCGCATGTGACGCATATGCAATGGGGGCCCATGATGAGGCCTCATCACGTTGAAGGAGCACTGCCCCAATGCCGGATTGACTGGCATCGGTCGAAATTTTGGTCTCCTTTGCTGGATCAAAGAAGGCTAAGACCAGGGCCATGGTCAGTTTTGCCTTGAGTTGCCTCCATTCGCGCTCATGGGCAGGGAGCCATTGGAAGTCTGTTGTCTTCCTGACCAGGTTCCTGAGAGCCGTGGTATGAGAGGTGAGGTTAGGGATGAATTTCCCTAAAAAATTGACCATGCCCAGAAAACGGAGGACCGCCTTCTTGTCCTCTGGTGTTTTCATAGCTGTGATGGCAGCTACCTTGTCCGCATCCGGCTGCACACCCAATTGGGAGATGTGGTCCCCGAGGAACTTAAGTTCTGTCTAACCAAAAGAGCATTTGGCCCTGTTGAGGCGGAGGCCATGCTCATGTATACGTCTGAATACGCGCTGGAGGCGACTAACATGCTCCTGCGGGGTGGTGGACCAAATGATTATGTCATCGACAAAGACGCGAACACCTTCAATATCTTCCATCATTTGTTCCATAATCCTATGGAACACTTCTGATGCAGAGATGATCCCAAACGGCATCCTGTTGCAACAATATCTTCCAAAGGGGGTGTTAAATGTGCAGAGTTTCCTGCTGGATTTATCGAGCTGGATTTGCCAGAATCCTTTTGAGGCGTCGAGTTTGGAAAAGAGCTTGGCGCGAGCCATCTCACATGTGAGCTCTTCTTGCTTGGGAATTGGATAGTGCTCTCTCATAATATTGCGATTGAGGGGCGAAATTCTCCGTTATCGACGGAAACTCCGCCGATCGGCGCAAAAAACGGCGCAAATCCCACTTGCGTCACGTCATAAAAATGGGCCAATAGTCTGCGGCCCGAAATGGGCTAGCAGCGACGTAACGGGATCCGCGCTTGCGCAGTGGTTCACGCCGTGCAGCGTCATACGCGCTGCACGGCGTGACGGCTCATAAGGCCGCGCAGCTCCCCCCCACCCGACCGCAACACCCGACCGCAACACCCGACTTGATGGCTGGCCGTCGCTCAGCCCCGAGGTTCGAGTCACGCGATGTGGAGGCGCTCCTGGACGCGGTGGAGCAGAGGAGGGACGCCCTGTATCCGGGCACGGCCGCAGAGTTGCCCCACGCCACAGCCGGCGTCTGTGGAGGGAGGTGGCAGAGGCCGTCACCGCTGTGGCCCTAACACCACGGACAGGCACCCAGTGCCACAAGAAGGTGAACAACCTCGTCAGAGCAGGCAGGGTGAGCCTCCCCATATCCCCCCTCCCCATATACCCATATCCCCCCTCCCCCATATCCCCCCTCCCCCATATCCCCCCTCCCCCATATCCCCCCTCCCCCATATCCCCCATATCCCCCCTCCCCCATATCCCCCCTCCCCCATATCCCCCATATCCCCCCTCCCCCATATCCCCCCTCCCATATCCCCCATATTCCCCCCTCCCCCATATCCCCCCTCCCCCATATCCCCCCTCCCCCATATCCCCCCCCCCATATCCCCCATATCCCCCATATCCCCCTCCCCCATATCCCCCCCTCCCCCATATCCCCCATATCCCCCCTCCCCCATATCCCCCATATCCCCAAGTGAATCCAGCCCTAACCTTAACCTCAGCAATGCACGCGCAACCGATGGCGTGCATTCATATACCTGCCTCCTCCTCCTCCTCCTCATCCAGGGCAACATAGTCATGAGCGGCTGCCACCACGGCGGCCAACATCGCTGGATGGTCTGAAAACATGACGGCCTGGTGGGGGGGGAGGGGAACGACGACATGTCATCATTGCCCATATCCCCTCCTCCCCCCAGCCAGGTGGCATGGACCGCATGGGTCCAACTGTTGGAGGCTGGCACCTGGCCAGGTGGACCAACTCATTTGCCCTCCCATCACCCACCCCGGCACGGACCCCCTCCCCAACCCCCAACCTCCACCCCAGCACGGACCCCCCCCCCCAACCTCCACCCCGGCACGGACCACCTCCCCAACCCCCAACCTCCACGCCAGCACGGACCCCCCCCCAACCTCCACCCCGGCACGGACCCCCTCCCCAACCCCCAACCTCCACCCCAGCACGGACCCCCCCCCAACCTCCACCCCGGCACGGACCCCCTCCCCAACCCCCAACCTCCACCCCAGCACGGACCCCCCCCCAACCTCCACCCCGGCACGGACCCCCTCCCCAACCTCCACCCCGGCACGGACCCCCTCCCCAACCTCCACCCCAGCACAGACCCCCCCCCAACCTCCACCCCGGCACGGACCCCCTCCCCAAACTCCACCCCAGCACGGACCCCCCCCCAACCTCCACCCCGACACGGACCCCCTCCCCAACCTCCACCCCGGCACGGACCCCCTCCCCAACCCCCAACCTCCACCCCAGCACGGACCCCCCCCCCCAACCTCCACCCCGGCACGGACCCCCTCCACAACCCCCAACCTCCACCCCGGCACGGACCCCCTCCCGGCACTCCCCCGGAGCCCAGCCTACTCTAACCACCCCCCCCCCGCCGCACACACACACAAGCCGAGACACACCTCTCCTCACGCAATCAGTCTGCGGCCACGCCATTTCCTGCCCAGAGCCAACCCCCCAGGCCGTCACTCACCTCCTCGCTGGTCGGCGTGAGCCTGGAGCACCGGGTCACGCCGATGAAAAGGAGGTTTGATTCACGTCGACGTGAACGGTCATCACGTCGACGGGACTTCGGCCCATCCGGAAGGGAGAATATCGGCAGGCCGAAAATCGGCTGCCTTGCGCAGACCCGTGACATTCTCCGCGGCAGCGGCGCCATTAACGCCCCGCCGACTTTTCTCCCTTCGGAGACTTCGGCGGGGGCGGGGGCGGGATTCACGGCGGCCAACGGCCATTCTCCGACCCGGCGGGGGGTCGGAGAATGACGCCCGAGATCCTTGGGATCAATGCAAATTCTCAATTCGCCGGAAGGCTTTTTTACACAAACCTTGGAACTGACCCAGTCGGTCGGTTCCGTGACTTTGGAAATCACTCCTTGGTTCTGGAGGTCCTGCAGCTGCTGCCTGAGGCAGTCCTTAAGGGGTGCTGGGACCCTGCGAGGTGCGTGCACCACAGGTGTGGCATTCGGTTTTAATAAAATCTTGTAGGTGTACGGGAGCGTGCCCATGCCCTCGAAGACGTCGTGGTACTGGTTGATAATGGCGTCGAGCTGTGCCCTGAAGTCAGTGTCCTGAAAGGCAGACGCTTCAGCAGGAGAGAGAGAGTGAACTCTCTGAACTAGGTTCAACAGCTTGCATGCATGCGCGCCAAGCAGGGAGGCTTTCGAGGAACCCACGATTTCAAAGGGAAGGATGGCTTTGCGTGACCTGTGCGTCACTTCAAGTTGGCATGAGCCGCTGGCAGCAATGGCATTGCCATTACAATCTAATAGCTGGCAGGCTGATGGCAGGATGGCTGGTTTGACATGAAGGCTTTGGAGGTCCGCAATAAGATTGGAGGAGGCACCGGTGTCCAGGCGGAATCGTATTTGGGACTGCTTGACCATAAGGGTGGCACACCACTCATCGTCTGGATCAATGCTGTATACTGGTAGAGGCTGGATTCTTTGCTTCAGGGACACCCTGGTTTTTGTAATGATACCGACTCGAAAAGGCACCTTCGGGTCCTCGGTGTCAATATAGGGTAGCAGGTCCGAATCGGGCTCAGTGACCGTGGGTTGAGTGGCCCGGACATTCCTGCGAGGCTGGCTGGAGCGACGAGAGTTGGCAGTCTGAGCTGATCTGCATAAAGCAGCATAGTGGCCACGTTTGTCACATTGCAGGCATCGTCGGGATTTGGCATGACATTGCTGCTTTAACTGGGTGGAGCCACAGTTGCCGCACGTTGTAGCATCAGTACGCTCACTGCGCCACCGCACATGCGCAGCGCGGCCGTACGTGGTGCGTGCCTGCGTAGTACGTTCGGCAACTTCTCCATCCCCTCGTTCAGTGCACACAAGCGCGGGAGTCCGCGAAAAGCGCATGAAATGGCTGCCCTCATTCAGGCTGAGGCCCTGGAGTTGCTCGATTGCTTTGACCCCTTCTGCTCGTGGGGACATTGCTGCGCTGTTTCAGCCGCTTGGATGTGGGAATACCGACTAGTGGCGTGTTCATGTAGCATGCAGGTCTCGCTGGCAATCGCGAGGGTGAGATGCTTTAACTTGAGGAGCTGCTGGTGTAGGGGGTCCAACTGAACACCGAAAACGATCTGGTCGCGTATCATGGAGTCGGAGGTGGACCCGTAATTACAGGACTGCACAAGGCTGCGGAGGTGGGTGTGAAAGGACTGGAAAGGTTCATCCTTACCCTGCAAACACTGTTGGAATACAATGCGCTCGAAACTTTCATTCACCTCGATGTTGCAGTGACTGTCAAACTTAAGGAGGACCGTCTTGAATTTTGATTTATCTTCACCATCAGCAAAGGTGAGAGAATTGAAAATGTGGATGGCATGTTCCCCGGCCGTGGATAAAAAGAGAGCGATCTTCCTGGTGTCTGAGGCAGCTTCCCGGTCTGTGGCTTCAAGGTAGAGCTGGAAGTGTTGTTTGAATATCTTCCAGTTGGCCCCTAGGTTACCGGTGATGCGGAGCGGCGGCGGTGGGCGGACGTTGTCCATTTTGCAGGATGGCTGTATGCTGGTGGAAGGCAGATCACTTGCAGGTAGATCTAAGAAGTTCTAATATCCCTCAACTACTGGTACCATGATGTGTTGGGTGTTCTGGATCCGTGGAACACATACAGGCCACCAACACTTAAAATAGTACAATACTATTTTATTAAGCTAGAAATTGTGGAAAATACTTTCACTGTGGGTTAACACGATGTTAGATTAAACTAAAGACCTATGCCTGTCCTAACCAGTCTATGCACTCAGCACATGGTGAAGATCTGTGCTGTAAGCTGTAAGCTCTGTCCTTGTGAGAGGCTGCATCCCGAATGAGCGGGAAAACTGACACCCTCTGTCTTTATAGTGAGTGTGCTCTAACTGGTGATTGGCTGCGGTGTTGTGTGTGTTGATTGGTCTTGCTGTGTGTCCATCAGTGTGTGCGTCTGCACCATGATATACTGGTGTATATTATGACAGGAAGCACCCATGACACGGACAATAAAGTTGGTGTGGATAATAGTTGATTCTGCCAACCAGCTGTAAGAGTTTATTGCTTTGAAGACTGCCTTTGCTCTGCACTTAACAACAGTGAAGGGAGCAAAGCTCATTGTGCTTGCAGATGGATGGACAGCAATGGAATGCAATCAATTGTGCTTAATTTCACTGGAATAAAATTTGCTACTACTCATACTTTTAGTACTGTGCGTCACAAGCTCCAAACCTCCTGGGCTATGATCTGCTGCCTATCTTGAATCTCTCGCTTTAAATGATTTGCATTGAGATGTTTGATGCAACACTTGCTGCACAGTTAACCAAAAGATTCTTTTTGACTAATTCCATGCACAATCTCGTGTTCTTGCTCATTGTGTGAGTTCTGTGTGCTCTCCTGTTGCGTCACTTGTCTGTAATTAACCCAGTCTGTGAATCAAATTAACCCTAAACAATCATGCAGGATCAATTACTCGCTGTACTTTGCCTCATTAAACTCAGTAATACTCTCCATTTGGGTCATCCTTTCTTCTAGTGATAAAGCCTGGTGTAGAGTATTCAATTGGGTCAGATAACCTCATATTACTGCTTCCTACGCCTATGTTTATGACCATTCTATAAGCACTAATGACAGTATGCATGTTACAGTGTGTGCTATATTTGTGGTCAAGCACAGTTATTCCCTTTTGCCTGAGAGGAATGAAAAACATCACTTGCCCCCCCCCCCCCCCCCACCTCCCACCCCATCCCTGTCATTCAAAACAACTCTGTGATTTGTAAAGGATTCTATTTGATGTGCACCATCATCAGAGCCAGCACTCCGTTATCTGTTGAAGGGCCATCTTCTAATTCAGCGTTCATTGCTTGAGATCTAATTTTGCAAAGCAAAACCAGAACCTGAATTTTTCGCAGCGACAGAAGTGCCTCAGCCAAAATGATGCTGGAGCCAGCATGGGAAACTCGATTACTGAAGGAGTATTTCAAAACGTTAACACAAGCCTCTCCTATGCTGCAAACAGCAATGGATTCGAAATTTACTTTGGCGAGAATGATTTGGGCGGATGGAAGGGTCAGGCCAGGCACGGAATTGGGAACTGCAGGGGAGGAGATTTTTAAAATACTAAATTGCATTATTATTAAATAATAAATGTGAAACTGAGCAAGTTAATACATTGTAGTGTTCAATTGGTGCAATTGCTGATGATGTGATAGCCAGACAAGGCATTAATGAACGAACTGACAAATTTGAAGAGGTGGTTAAATCCTTTGACAAGTATTTTCACCTACGAGATAACAGCATTTTAGAAAGAGCAAAGTTTAATAGGAGGGTCTAAGAGCTTGGACAACCTCTGATTTGTGTCGATTGGCTGAAGGCTGTGAATATGTGATTCTAAGTCTGAGCTGATACGAGACCAGGCAGTAGTTGGGGTGACCAATGACCTGCTTAATCCAAAGAAGAGTTAACTTTGGAGAAGGTAAAACAGATTCCCAGACAGACAATCTGTGATCCATTAGCAAGGGGGAAGACAACCGTGGTACAGAACACCCCCAATGGTGGTACTGCTCATTAAACAACTAAATGTGAAAGACACTCCAGGGCAAAGAAGACTATTCAATTAAAAATCAAGATGGTAAACTATGCCAGCACTACAAACAACAAAGAACAAAGAAAAGTACAGCACAGGAACAGGCCCTTCGGCCCTCCAAGCCCGTGCCGACCATGCTGCCCGACTAAACTACAGCCTCGAAACAAGTCTGCCAATGCTTGAAAGCTGCTGCCGCGTTCACTGCGTGGGGGCTGATCCTCAGGTATTCCGGGATGATCCTGAGCTCCATAGTCCTTTTTAGGCACGCTTAATAAATTGTAGCGCACAAAGACTCCGAGAGACGAATAGAGTGAAGTCGATGAGGCTTTATTAAGCGTGACTGTTTCCCCCGCAGTTCGGTAGTAGACTGCCTGCGGGGGAGGACTCCAGGTACTTATACTCCGCCTTCAGGGCGGAGCTAGAGGTCAACGTCCAACCAGGACCCTGGATCTGTCAGCCAATGACATCATGGCTGCACAGTCCCACATGACCCCTAATGCATACTACCACACAGACTCAATGGGTTCGGCAGTGTAGGGAGTCTATGGAGTTGTGAAATCTCCAGACCATTTAAAACTGTGGAGTCAGAGATGTGTTAGAGGATACTGACCTTCCTACCACATCAGGGTTACAGTAATTGGAGAGACAGCAACACATCAACCAAAAGCATTCCTCACCTCAGAAGACCACAGTCCAGGATTCCCCAAAACTATAGGAACCAGCGGGGGACACGGAATCACCTCCTTAAAGGTACAGCATGGTGAACAAAATCATTAAAAAGAACCAGCGTCAATTCAATGAACAAAGATTGGGAACATAGCTAATATAAAGAAAGGGATAAACACATAACACCGGACTATGAAAGGGAAATTATTGATAGGGAAAAATACATCAGAAGGAGAGAAAGAAAAGGGTAAAGTGTTGAACCACAAACAAACAGAACATCAAATACTACAGCTGCTACTAAAAATCAGCCAAGTAAGTACAAAGAAATCCACGTTAGGACTACCAATCCTCCAAGCTGCAAAAGAAACGATCAATTAGCGGGCGGCACAGTGGTTTGCACTGCTGTCTCACAATGCCGGGTACCTGGGTTCGATTCGGGCTTTGGCTGACAGTGTGGAATTTGCACATTCTCCCTGTGTCTCCGTGGGTTTCCTCCGGGTGCTCCGGTTTCCTCCCACAGTCCAAAGATGTGCAAGTTAGGTGGATTGGTCATGATCAAATCGCAAATTTATGAGGATAAGGTGGGGGAGTGGGCCGAGGTGGAGTGCTTTCAGAGGGTCAAAGTCAATGTTACTTTTGCTGATGTGTCAAACGTTTGCGGATGGGACTGGAAAATTCCGTCCTTTGCATTTGACCCACTTCCTTAGACAACCACGAGATCATGCAACATTGCCACAGTGAATTAGACAGGGCGGTTTCGGTACCGCATGAGTGGGCCACAATGCATAGGTGGAACCTAACGGGGTTGGTGGAGGAGATCAAGGGGATCCTCAAAAGTTGGGATATGCTGCACCTGAAATTGGCGGGGACGGTGCAGCTGGTGAAGATGAACATGCTGCCAAGGTTTCTGTTTGTGTATCAGACTCTCCCAATTTTTCTCCCCAAGGCCTTTTTCTGGAGGACAGATGTGCTAGTTTGGGAATTTCTGTGGGCAGGGAAAGTGCTGAGGGTGAAGGGGGCTCTGTTGCAAAGGCAGAGACGGGAAGGAGGGGTTGACGCTCCCGAACCCGTTCCATTATTATTAGGCAGGGAATGTGGAGAAGGTGAGACGAAGGTGGAGGGGGAGGGGGCGGACCGGATCAGGTTGAAGAAGGAGTCTTGTCAGGGTACGGGCCTAAGGGCTCTGGTGACTGTCCCTTTGTCACTCGCTCCGAGGGAGTCCGGTGTTGGAGTCATCTCTAAAAATCTGGAACCAGCTGAGGAGGCACTTTAAACTGGGTCACATCTCGGTGTTGACGCCATGTTCACACTGGGCGGAATGGATGGAATGTACAGGCGGTGAAGGGAGGAGGGGTTGGGATGGGTCAGAGACATTTTTTTGGAGGGGAGGTTCATTGGGCTAGAGGAGCTGCAGGAGAGGTTTTGCCAAGGGGGAGTGAGGTGAGGTACTGGCAGGTGTGGAATGTTGCGCGTAAGGAGCTGCCTTCGTTCCCTCAGGTACCGGAGTATACGCTTCTGGAGAAAATGCTGCTCCTGGATGAGGTGGGGAATGGCAGGATTGGGGATATATGTGGGTGGTTGGGGGAGTAGGACAAGACAGTAGTGAAAAGGATCGAGAGGAAATGGGAAGAGGAGTTGGGGAGGGAGATAGGATGGGGACTTTGGTGTGAGGGAATGCGGCCAGTGAACTCAACCTCCTCCTGTGCAGTAATGAGTTTGATACAATTTAAGGTGGTGCACAGGGTCCACATGACTTGGACTCAGATGAGTGGGTTTTTTCTGGGTGTGAGAAGTGTGAGAGGGCGCTGGCAAATCATTTGGGAGGCGGTAGCCGGGACCCTATCCAGGATTGTAGGGGTTGAGGTGAAGCCGGGCCTTATGGTGGCGAACTTTGGGGTGTCAGAGGTGACAGAGCTGCTGGAGGGGAAGGGGGTCAATGTCATGGCCTTCGCCTCTCTGATTGCCTGGCGACAGATACATTTGAATAGGAGGTCGGCTACCCCACCGGGGGTCGCGGCGTGGCTGAGGGAGGGGGAGAGGGCTTTGAGGTACGGTGGAGACCATTCATGGCTATATTCGATAAACTGTTTGTCGCTTGGGGAGGGGGGATTAAAAGGAGAAAATGTCCAAACTGTATACTTTGATTGGATAATAAGTTTGTGTTATTTTGTTTAATGTGTTGGGAATAGAATATCCTTTAAAAAAAAGAACAGTGCAACAATGAATTAGGCAATCAGACACCATACGACATTGCCACAGTGAACCCATTAGCGATCCAGGCAACACAGAATTTCCCCAACTCTGCGCTCCAAACTCGAGAGTGAATATTTGGGCCAGGCTGTACAATGGCATTTGCCTTTCATGGGCTCACAGTTTGGCTGCAGTGTAAGGGCTAGGCCTGATCAAGGTGGACAGTGTTACACATGCTGTTTTCTTTTGATTATGTTTTATCACAGCCTGAGTTTTTTCAAATTCATTTATGGCATGTGGCAGTCGCTGGCTAGGCCAGCATTTATTGTCCATCACTAATTGCCCTTGAAGGTGAAGGTGAGCTGCCTTTTTGCACAGCTGCAGTCCCTGTGGATAAGGTACATCCACCATGCTGTTAGAAAGGGAGTTCCATAATTTTGACCCAGCGTCAGTGAAAGAACAACGATAGATTTCACCATAGTCAGGATGGTGAGTGACTTGGAGGGGAACTTTCATGTGGTGATTTACCATGTGTCTGCTGCCCTTGTCCTTCTAGATGGGGGCACTTGTGGATTTGGAAGGTGCTGCCGAAGGAACCTTTGTGAGTTCCTAGCCTCCTACCTGCTCTTGTAGTCACAGTATTTATATTGGAAGGGTCGTTCCTGTTTATTGCCTTATTTCCCCTTTCTTTTATTTTGCCGCTATCATTTTTGGTCCATGATGATCAATAGAAATATATCTTTAAAGCAAGCAGCAGAATTCAGAAGTTACAGGAGGGAACACTGTGCTAGTCTCTACTAGTTTGAACGGGAGCTTCTCGGCACCAGAGAGAGAGATGGGGTGAGACACAGTTTGATTGATTGGCTGGTGCCCAATGAATTGGCCAAAAGGCCGTACTCTACCCGGTAATTGATGGTGATTGGATCCTAGCCCAATTGAATGATTTTCAGAGTCCCAAGTAGCTCAGTTTGACTCCTGGCAGCACAGGGGCCTGGTGCTACTCTCTCTCCTCCGTGTTTTCTCCAGAAAGGCTGTGGGTGCTATAATTTCCGAACCTGCAGAGAACCTGAAGGAATGTCTTGCTGTGGTTATACAGGGCCTTGGTGAAACTACACTTGGAATATTGTGTGCAGTTTTGGTCTCCTTATCTGCGGAAGGATGTTCTTTCTGTAGAGGGAGTGCAAAGAAGGTTTACCAGACTGATTCCTGGGATGGCGGGACTGACGTATGAAAAGAGGTTGAGTCGCTTAGGATTATATTCACTGGAGTTTAGAAGAATGAGGGGGGAGCTCAGAGAAACCTACAAAATTCTAACAGGACTGGACAGGGTAGTTGCAGGAAGGATGTTCCCAAAGGTGGGGGAGTCCAGATCCAGGGGGTCACAGTCGCAGGATATGGGGTAAACCATTTCAGACTGAGATGAGAAGAAATCTCTACACCCAAAGAGTGGTGAGCCTGTGGAATTCCACAGAAAATAGTTGCCGCCAAAACAGGTTTTCAAGAAGGAGTTAGAGATAGCTCTTGGGGCTAATAGGATCAAAGGATATAGGGGGAAAGTGGGAAGAGATTATTGAGTTGGATGATCAGCCATGTTCATAATAAATAGTGGGGCAGGCTCGAAGGGCCAAGTGGCCCTCTCCTGCTCCTATTTTCTGTGCTTCTAAACCCACTAGCTGCCTCGTTGTGTAATAAATGTGACGCTTGCCTGTTGCTCTACACTGTTAGTTTTCATAAGTTCTAAAATTAATCTTTCTTAACACACTTACTCTGGAAAGGATCTCAAATAGAGATTTCAAATCTTGGAGCATTTGGTTTTCATTTCAGTTTATCTTATTTTTCAATCATAACAATGTTCCCATTCTCTACTCCACTATTCCTCCTTAGTTTAGACACATTTTAGTATCCACGGGTCGGATCTACAACTCACTCTGTACAGCCTACAACAACTTCTCCGCAGCTTTGGGTAAATGCAGGTCACTAATTTTATTATTTTTCTTTCCTGGTCTGGTCTGGTGCCGCATGGTCAGATTCTGTTACGACTATTTTCAATGACATAAGGGTAAGATTTCTTTTTTAGATATTGCCTTGATCTTGGTGAATTTCTGGAATTTCGTTGCACCAAACCAGCACAAATTGGTCACAAGTTATTAAATGCCAACACAGTTATGTCTAGATCAGCTACACTGTTTTTTTTGCAAGCTCATGAAGTCAATGAAGGCAGGACTTCCTTTGCTTATTAAAGAGGTAAATGCGGGGCTCAAAGGTTGGTGTGGGAGAAATGGGTTTGAATTCTTGGGACATTGGCACCAGTACTGGGGAAGGAGGAAGCTGTTCCAAATCAATGGTCTTCACCTGAATCATGCTGGGACCAGAGTCCTAGCAAATCACATAACTAAGGCTGTAGATGGGGCTTTAAACTACATAGTGGGAGGGAGGGTTCAGTTGTATAGAAAATTTGAAAATCAAAGTTAAAGGAGAAGGTAGGAGTGCAGGTTAATGATAAGGGCTGTAAATGAGTTAAATGGGCCAAGGGCTCAGGGGAGGTCAGCAAAGTTTCCAGAACAAGCATTAGAACAGAGAGTATGGAAAGTGACAGGAATCTAACTTCAGGATAAAGGGACAACTATGAGAAGGGGGGCGGTCAATGCAGGACTGAGGCTGTTGTACCTAAATGTGCACAGTATACTGTCATGATATGCAAACATACAACCAATGAACACTTAGACTAGGACACAACCAATGGGCAGTCAGGACACTCAGAGGTGGCATCACCACAAGGGGGCATGACATAAACACTATAAAAGGGATGCGGCATTCACACCCTGTCTCTTTCCACAGACAGACATCTAGAGGGTTAGACAAGGCTTGATCAACAGCATCACACCCCAGCACGTGACTTAGAGCAAGCTGGTACAGTTGGACTGAGTTATACAGTTAGATTAGCAGAGATTCGAACTCATTTGAGAAATGTGTTAATAGTTCAATAAACACATTGAACTAATTTCAGAGTCTGGAGAATCCGTTAGTTAAGACAGCATCAAGTAGCAGCCTGTGTTATCCGAAGCAGCATAACACAACATGATATCAGCAGTGACTGTTCAATCTATTTACTTCAACTCAGCAAGATCCGTAACAACCAGCTACTGAATACAGGCACAATGGACAAGATTCAGGCTCCTCATCAGCTCAGGAGCACTGGCAATCTTAGTGCCAACTCTCTCTCCCCCGGCCCAGCCCCTTCCAGGCCCTTGAGGCTCTCAGAGCAATTGCCAACGTCTTTATAGGTAGCGCGAACAACAGTGGGGAGAGGGGGCATCCCTGTCTCGTCCCCTGGTGCAGTCTAAAATAGTCCGATGTTGTCCTATTCGTCCGTACACTTGCCACAGGAGCCTGATACAGCAACCTGACCCAGTCAATAAAGCCCCGCCCAAATCCAAACTGTCCCAGTACCTCCCACAGATAGTCCCATTCTACCCGATCAAAAGCCTTTTCTGCATCCATTGCTATCACTACCTCCACCTCCCAACCTTCCAGGGGCATCATGATCACATTTAACAACCTTCTTACATTGGCCACCAACTGCCTACCCTTAACGAACCCTGTCTGGTCCTCCCCAATAACGTCCGGAACACAATCCTCAATCCTGGAGGACAAAATTTTGGCCAGCAGTTTGGCGTCCACATTCAACAGAGATATCGGCCTGTAGGACCCACACAGCTCCGGGTTCTTGTCCCGCTTCAGAATCAGCGAAATCGTGGCCTGTGACATCGTCGGGGGCAGCACCCCTCTTTCCCTTGCCTCATTGAACATCCTCATCAACACCGGCCCCAATATACCAGAGAACGTTTCATAAAACTCCACTGGGTACCCGTCCGGCCCCGGGGCTTTACGCGCCTGCGTGGCCTTCAGACCCTCCACTATCTCTTACAACCCGATCGGGGCCCCCAGCCCTTCTATCAGTTCCATGTCCACCTTTGGGAAATTCAGCCCCCCCCACAAGAAGTGCCTCATCCCCTCCGGCCCCGTAGGGGGTTCCGACCTATACAGTCTACTGTAGAAATCCCTAAACGCCTTATTGATCCCTGCTGAATCTCCAACCAGGTTTCCAATTCCCTCATTTTCTTTCCCTATTTCCCTGGCTGCCTCCGTCTTTCTAAGCTGCTGGCCTTCTCTCCATACTCTTAGATCGCCCCCCTCGCCTTTCTCAGCTGCTCCACTGCCCTCCCTGTGGTAAAGAAGCCGAACTCCGCCTGTAGTCTCCGCCGTTCCCTTAAAAGCCCTGCCTCTGGGTCTCCGCATACCTCCTATCGATTTGTAGTATCTCCTTAACCAGTCGGTCTGTCTCTGCCCTGTCCACCTTCTCCCTATGGACCCATATAGAGATCAGCTCCCCTCTGACCACCGCCTTCAGTGCTTCGCAGACCATCGCTGCTGAACTTTCCCCCGTGTCGTTGACCTGCAGGTAGTTCTGAATACATTTCCTCAGCTGCTCGCACACCCCTTCGTCAGCCAAAAGTCCCACATCTAACCTCCATTGCGGGCGCTGGTTACTGTCTTTACTAACCTGTAGGTCAACGCAGTGCGGAGCATGGTCTGAGATTGTGATCGCCGAGTACCCCGTGTCCATCACCCCTGCCAGTAAGGCCCTCCTCAAAATGAAGAAATCGATCCGGGAGTACACTTCATGCACGTGTGAGTAGAAGGAGAACTCCTTCACCCTCGGCTGCCCAAATCTCCATGGAGCCCCCCCCCCCCCTCATCTGCTCCATGAACCCTTTTAGTTCCTTTGCCATTGCTGGCACCCTGCCCGTTTTCGAGCTTGACCGGTCCAAGCCAGGGTCAATGGACGCGATTATCCGACCCCCCGCCGGGCCGGAGAATCAGCAGGAGGGGCCGCGCAAATCACGCCACGCCACCCCGACGCCGGGACGCCATTCTCCCACCCGTGAAAAATTGCCGCAAATGGCTGTAGCGGCGATCCTCTGGCGGCGCCACGATTCTCGAGCGGCCCTCTGAAAAAATCCGAATCCCGCTGGCGCCGTTCTAACATGCTCTGGGCCGGCGGGACCTCGGGGTTGAAGGGTCCGGGGGCAGCCTGTGTGGGGGGAGGGGGGGTCCAACCCCGGGGAGGGTCTCCGTAGTGGCCTGGTCCGCGATAGAGGCCCACCGATCGGCGGGCCGGCCTCTCTGTCGGGGGGCCTCCTTTCCTCCGCGCCGGCTCCTGGATCCCTGCGCCATTTGGCTTCGGGGCCGGGGCGGGGAAGAAGGCCTCTGCGCATGTGCTAGTTGGGGCCGGTCGAACTGCGCCGGGTTGACGCCAGGACCAGCAGCTGGAGTGGCGTGGGCCGCTCCAGCGCCACGCTGGCCCCCCCAGGACCCGAGAATCGGGTCTCGGAACCTGCGCTGGAGTAAAGTAATCACGTTTTGGCACCGGCACTCTGGCGCCGTACCAGAGAATCGCGGCCAATAACTGTGTTGAAGGCCCCTCCCATGACCAGCCTGTGCAAATCCAGGTCTGGTATCTTCCCAAGCATCCTCTTTATAAACTCCACATCATCCCAATTTGGCGCATACACATTTACTAATACCACCTGCACCCCCTCCAGTTTCCCACTGACCAAAATGTACCGACCTCCCACACTTGAAACTATTCTACCCGCCTCAAACGCTTATTGATCAGGATCGCGACCCCTCTAGTCTTTGAATCCAGTCCCGAGTGAAATACCTGACTGACCCAGCCTTTCCTCAATCTAATCTGGTCAGTTACTCTAAGGAGCGTCTCCGGCAACATTACCACGTCTGCCTTCAGTCCCTAAGATGCATGAACACACGTGCCCTCTTGACTGGCACATTTAACCCTCGAACATTCCAGGTGATCAGCCTAGTTGGGGGGCTCATTGCCCCCCCTTCGCCGATAAGCCATCCCCTTTTTTGGGCCCGCCTCCAGAAAATATATCATTTTTAATGTCTGGATTTTTCTTCAGGGTTGCACAGAGCTATGCCCTGGAAACTGAATGTTAATTCCGGGAGACTCCAGGTCAATCCTGGAAGATTGGCAACCCCAGTACCCAGACACACAAGGAGGTCCTCTTAACCTGCCAAGAGCAATGGCCCCATCCGGACTTGTGGCTAGGAGATCGCCTCCAGCCAGTTATACTGGATCTTGCCTGTGATGATATGCATAAAGCAAGTTTGTACATAATGTTATGCATGACCTCCGGCATGAGGTGGCAGTGTAAACCCACCACGTGACTCTGTAGTCTGGGAGTTGGGAGTAGGTTGTGCTGGAGGATAGACACATTTTACAATGGCTCTACCATAGTTTTTTAAAAATAAATTTAGAGTGCCCAATTTTCCAATTAAGGGGCAATTTAGTGTGACCAATCCACCTACCCTGCACATCTTGGGTTGTGGGGGTGAAACCCACGCAAACACGAGGAGAATGTGCAAACTCCACACGGATAGTGACCCAGAGCCAGGATCAAACCAGGACCTCGGCGCCGTGAGGCAGCAATGCTAACCACTGCACCACCGTGCTACCCTGGCTCTGCCATAGTTGATTAGTATTAGTCTTTTATTATTTTATTTATCCTAGTTATCTTATTATGCGGTTGTTCCATAATAAATTATTTAAACTACATGTTTTGTAACTCATCATTCACTTTGGCCAGTCTCTAGAACATGACCTTGCCATCTGCAGGAAGCTGGAGGTCGGGCCTTTAGTGGCCCTTAATGAGCCAGATTGGCTACCTGTCACATGCAGAGAGGTAACCCTGCCGCCCATGTTCCATTCCAAATCCCTGAATATAGACTGGGGCCAGGGTGGAGCTGGGAAACTGGGGCGGGGCCATTGTGGCGTTATTTTTAGTGCCTACCTGCAAGTGCCTTCAGCCCCACTGGGGCCTAACTATCAGTCCTCCAGTCAAGAGTTTGCATGAAACATTTATTGTATTAATCTTAGAAAATCCAATACTTGGCAAAAATGCTTGGCATGGTACTTTTTAAAATATCACCCATCATTGTACACAAAGGTTTAAGTTGTGCTCTAATAAAATTGGGTTTGTGACTGCTGGAATTGTGAAAGAAAACCTAACATCAAACTGCAATACTTCAGATTTGCAATGGCAGGGATTAAATCTCTCAGATTTCAGATCGACAAACTGGCTGTTTAACATATCCCAGACTTGTCATAAAATTCAACATAACTTGTGTAAATTAAATGAACAATGACAGTAGTATGACTTATATCAGCAGTCAGCTTTACCTGGAGACCAATAAGAAATATATTGCTGTACCAAATTCAATTTTTAAAAGAACGAACATTTGATACTTCACAAATAATGAATCATTTCAAGAAATAAGCTTTGATCGTTTGGATAACTTTTGAGACATCTGTGAGACAACCTTTGCCAGGCAGAGAAAAATAACTACTGTCTCCTTAATAAATGTGTTCTATAAACAACTTCATATTTTTTGCCATTTCAGGTAATGCAGACTGACTTCCATGAGAGCTTGGTAGGTCCTGGAAAATGTTAAGAACTTTCTTTAAACAGGAAGAGTGTAAAATATCAACACTGTCCAGAACACCGTGGTGATAAAGTTTAAATGTAGCTTGGCAAGACAACAAAAAAGATTTCTGGTTGAGGTGACATAAATACATTCTGCAGTTACAATAATGGCCTGGCATACTCAAACCATGCACAATTTAAATAAACCTCAGACTCCTTTGGCTGTAAACAGTTTAAATCAAATATTGAATAGATAGTGGGGGCGATTCTCCAAAATGGAGACTAGGTGTTCGCGCTGTCGTGAACACCGTCGCATTTCACGACAACACGAAACGGGCATGGGGACAACCGATTCTGTCCCCCACAGGGGGCCAGCACGGCGCTGGAGCGGTTCACGCCACTCCAGCCTCCCTTCCCAGCGCTAAATGGGCGCCGCGCCAACCCGCGCATGCGCAGTTGGGCTGCGCCAACCTGCGCATGCGTGGGGGACTTCGGCAGCGCGCCGGCCCCTACGCAACATGGCATTGGGGATCAGGGGCTGGCCGCGCAACAAAGTAGGCCCGGGGGGGGGGGGGGGGGGGGGGGGGGGGAGAGGCCGGCCCGCCGATCGGTGGGCCCTGATCGCGGGCCAGACCGCATCAGAGGCCCTCTCCGGTGAAGGAGCGCTTTTCCCTGCCCCACAGGCCGCCCCCCTGACCCTTCGTGCAGAATTCCCACCGGCAGCGACCAGGGGGTGAATGGCGCCGGCGGGACTCTGCTTTTTCCGCGCGGCCGCTGTAGCCATGTAAAATGGCGGACTCACGATTAGAATGGTCAAACCCCGATTTAAAATGGCGAACGGAAGAGGCTGATGAGAAAATCAGCCAACAGGACTCAAACGGACAGCTGCAGGTAAAACAGTGTATTCGCTTCTGGGGAAGTCAGTCCAGACCGATACCTGCAGCCATCAACATCACAACAACCCAGCCATCTGCATATTAAGCAGCCACCCCCGGGAACAATTGCTACACATTAGCAACATAAAGCCGATCCAGACCTTTCGGCGCCAGCAGGGGCTGACACAAAGAAAGGTAAACGACCACCCCCCCGATCAAGGAATCGCTCCAGTATTGGAGCATATCCAACTAGGGAAGGGGCGGTACTGGAACTGGTATTGGGGAATGAGCCCGGCCAGGTGGTAGATGTTTCAGTAGGGGAGCATTTCGGTAACACTGACCACAATTCAGTAAGTTTTAAAGTACTGGTGGACAAGGATAAGAGTGGTCCGAGGTTGAATGTGCTAAATTGGGGGAAGGCTAATTATAACAATATTAGGCGGGAACTGAAGAACATAGATTGGGGCGGATGTTTGAGGGCAAATCAACATCTGACATGTGGGAGGCTTTCAAGTGGCAGTTGAAAGGAATACAGGACCGGCATGTTCCTGCGAGGGAGAAAGATAAATACGGCAATTTTCGGGAACCTTGGATGACGAGTGATATTGTAGGCCTCGTCAAAAAGAAAAAGGAGGCATTTGTCAGGGCTAAAAGGCTGGGAACAGACGAAGCCTGCGTGGAATATAAGGAAAGTAGGAAGGAACTTAAGCAAGGAGTCAGGAGGGCTAGAAGGGGTCACGAAGAGTCATTGGCAAATAGGGTTAAGGAAAATCCCAAGGCATTTTACACGTACATAAAAAGCAAGAGGGTAGCCAGGGAAAGGGTTGGCCCACTGAAGGATAGGCAAGGGAATCTATGTGTGGAGCCAGAGGAAATGGGTGAGGTACTAAATGAATACTTTGCATCAGTATTCACCAAAGAGAAGGAATTGGTAGATGTTGAGTCTGGAGAAGGGGGTGTAGATAGCCTGGGTCACATTGTGATCCAAAAAGATGAGGTGTTGGGTGTCTTAAAAAATGTTAAGGTAGATAAGTCCCCAGGGCCTGATGGGATCTACCCCAGAATACTGAAGGAGGCTGGAGAGGAAATTGCTGAGGCCTTGACAGAAATCTTTGGATCCTCGCTGTCTTCAGGGGATGTCCCGGAGGACTGGAGAATAGCCAATGTTGTTCCTCTGTTTAAGAAGGGTAGCAAGGATAATCCCGGGAACTACAGGCCGGTGAGCCTTACTTCAGTGGTAGGGAAATTACTGGAGAGAATTCTTCGAGACAGGATCTACTCCCATTTGGAAGCAAATGGACGTATTAGTGAGAGGCAGCACGGTTTTGTGAAGGGGAGGTCGTGTCTCACTAACTTGATAGAGTTTTTCGAGGAGGTCACTAAGATGATTGATGCAGGTAGGGCAGTAGATGTTGTCTATATGGACTTTAGTAAGGCCTTTGACAAGGTCCCTCATGGTAGACTAGTACAAAAGGTGAAGTCACACGGGATCAGGGGTGAGCTGGCAAGGTGGATACTGAACTGGCTAGGCCATAGAAGGCAGAGAGTAGCAATGGAGGGATGCTTTTCTAATTGGAGGGTTGTGACCAGTGGTGTTCCACAGGGATCAGTGCTGGGACCTTTGCTCTTTGTAGTATATATAAATGATTTGGAGGAAAATGTAACTGGTCTGATTAGTAAGTATGCAGACGACACAAAGGTTGGTGGAATTGCGGATAGCGATGAGGACTGTCGTAGGATACAGCAGGATTTAGATTGTCTGGAAACTTGGGCGGAGAGATGGCAGATGGAGTTTAATCCGGACAAATGTGAGGTAATGCATTTTGGAAGGTCTAATGCAGGTAGGGAATATACAGTGAATGGTAGAACCCTCAAGAGTATTGAAAGTCAAAGAGATCTAGGAGTACAGGTCCACAGGTCATTGAAAGGGGCAACATAGGTGGAGAAGGTAGTCAAGAAGGCATACGGCATGCTTGCCTTCATTGGCCGGGGCATTGAGTATAAGAATTGACAAGTCATGTTGCAGCTGTATAGAACCTTAGTTAGGCCACACTTGGAGTATAGTGTTCAATTCTGGTCGCCACACTACCAGAAGGATGTGGAGGCTTTAGAGAGGGTGCAGAAGAGATTTACCAGAATGTTGCCTGGTATGGAGGGCATTAGCTATGAGGAGCGATTGAATAAACTCGGTTTGTTCTCACTGGAATGAAGGAGGTTGAGGGGAGACCTGATAGAGGTATACAAAATTATGAGGGGCATAGACAGAGTGGATAGTCAGAGGCTTTTCCCCAGGGTAGAGGGGTCAATTACTAGGGGGCATAGGTTTAAGGTGAGAAGGTCAAGGTTTAGAGTAGATGTACGAGGCAAGTTTTTTACGCAGAGGGTAGTGGGTGCCTGGAACTCGCTACCGGAGGAGGTAGTGGAAGCAGAGACGATAGGGACATTTAAGGGGCATTTTGACAAATATATGAATAGGATGGGAATAGAAGGATACGGACCCAGGAAGTGTAGAAGATTGTAGTTTAGTCGGGCAGCATGGTCGGCACGGGCTTGGAGGGCCGAAGGGCCTGTTCCTGTGCTGTACATTTCTTTGTTCTTTGTTCTTTGTATATCGAACCAAGTGATTGGGACCAAGTCCAATCACTTGGAACCAGGTACAAGGTCCGCCCTGAGAGGCGGGAAGCCCCTGGGGACTATAAGAATAGGGGCCAAGTTCAACTCGACCCTTCTTTTCCTGCTCGCAACCTTCGAGGCCCTTCTACAAAAAACCGTAAGTTTTACTCCAGCGATCGCTACCAGATAGGCACTCCTGACTATCGACTTGTACCAGCTTTTGAACCGCAGGCTCAGAACCAATTCGAAAGACCATTTGTTTCCCTGACCTGGTGGGCCATTTCCAAAAAGTTAAGTATTGGCCTTTTAGTGGTCTGTAGTAGTCTAGAAGTAGGATTATTGTATAAGTATTAATTGCTGTATATAATAAATGAGCGTTGATTTAACTCTTACTAAGCGGTGTGTTGCATTATTAATCATTACTTGGACTTGAACCATGTGGCGGTATCAGAAAGATACCTGGCGACTCATGAGCAAAGGTGACAGAATAAGAATAAGTAAGCTAAGGCTAAAACGAGCAACACTCCTGTGCTGTTCCCTGCTGCTCCAGTCGCCTTCTGTTATTTTGACTGCTCCCCCTTGTCCTTCAGCCAGAAGGCAGAACTGCCTGACCACTCATGACTGAAGGAATCCTCAGCAGTACCATTTAAAGGGCCCATTGACCACAGGTTAGTTGCTGGTTGACATAAGGGTATTTATTTTCTGACCCCTGCAACCAAGTTCCAACTTCTGCTCAGAGGTTTTTCCTGGCGCCGGACTGCTTTCCTTCAGTCTTCTCAAGAGCTTTGCTACTGTCATGGGTGTGACTGATTTGTCTTTGACGCCAATTGATTTCCCCAGGCTCAGGATGCTGCTGACTGTGGTGTTGTTCCGGTGGACATCTGAGGGTGCTACACAATTCCAAAATTACCCTGATTGTTCCATTTAGCATCTCAAGAAATGTAGAAATATGCTGATTTTGAAAACAAAATAGGTTTGACAGAAAAATATCATAGCCGCATGACAGTAGTTGTAAAATATGGGGCGGGATTCTCCGTTGGCCGACGTCGAAATCACGAAATATGATAGGGCGGAGAATCGGTTCCAGCGCCGAAATCATGGCAGGCGCCCATCTGACGCCAAATCGCGATTCTCCATCACCTTGACAGCATCATCAATGCGTTCCGGAACGCACATACAGTAAACACTGTTTGCATGTCATTAGCAGGTCCGACCCGGTATTCTCCGGGGCCTCCCCGATTCTCCTCCTCTGGTGCGCGGTTCACTTATGCTTTTAAAAATAGTGGTGGCTGCTGAGGGAGAGAGAGGGGGTACGGAAAGTGCCCAACATCGTTATAGTTTGCTGACAGTTGTGCCACTCATCGGGGTCTCCTGCAAGTGTTGGGGGGAGTAGCGGGGGGGGTGGGGGGGGGGGGGGGTGGCCAGGGCTGTGGGGTCGGGGTGGATGGATCCGGAACGCCATTGTCGCAGCCGGAAAGGAAGCCATGCAGCTGCGCATGCCACTGACAGCCCACTCTGAACTTAGGGCCATGGGTCATGTAAGTGTCCCTCCCCAGGCCACCCCAGTGTCCTCTGGCCCCAACCGACCCGTCAGCTGTATGGACCCGCTCCAGCACAACCAGTGCCATCTTGTTGGCTGGAATGAGTGTGTGTGGGGATTGTAATGTGTATTTGCAGCTGCAGTTTGTCAGTCTCCCGAGTGTCAATCGTGGACCCAGCGAATCCCACACCGTTCTTCATTGGAATTGACTGTGTTCCACGTGGCACCCGTGCTAGCCCCTCAACAGTAATGGAATCGGTGCAGGTGCGGCGCCAGTTTTTCTGTCGTGCAAGTCCACAAATTCTGCGTTGGCGTCAACACTTAGTCTCAGAAATGGAGAATCCCACCCATGGTTCCTTTTAAGTTTGTTGTGCTACTAAACAAAATGGAAGGAAGTTAGAGTGGCTATTTCCTATGGTAAAGATTTCATAGCAGTTGAACTTTCCTTAAAGTTTAGATCAGGGTAGAAAGTTGGAACTAAAGAACTCAAAAGAAATCTGCAGTAGAAACTGTCTGCCATGTGTTTCAGCTCAATTTAATCATGAGTCACTTCATTCTGCATAGGGTACTATCACGCAAGTAAAATTGCGAATCTAATGGGGGCGATTCTCCAAAATGGAGACCAAGTGTTCGCGCCATCGTGAACACCATTGCGTTTCACGACGGCATGAAACATGCCTGGGGTACGACCGAATCTGTCCCCGACAGAGGGCCAGTATGGCGCTGGAGCGGTTCACGCCGCTCCAGCCTCATTTCCCGGCACCAAATGGGTGCCTCGCCCACCTGCGCATGCACGGGGGACTTCTTCAGCGCGCCGGCCCCGACTCAACATGGCGTTGGTGTTCAGGAGCCGGTCGCGCAACAATGTAGGCCCGGGGGGGCGGGAGGGGAGAGGCCGGCCTGCCGATCGGTGGGCCCCGATCGCGGGCCAGACCCCATCGGAGGCCCCCCCCCCCCGGTGAAGGATTGCTTTTCCCCACCCCACAGGCCGCCCCCCCGACCCTTCGCACAGAGTTTCCGCCGGCAGCTACCAGGTGTGAACGGCGCCGGCGGGACTCTGTCATATCCGCGCGGCCGCTCGGCCCATCCGGGCTGGAGAATCGGCGGCCCCGCCGATTCCTGCAGCCCACGGCTGGTGCCACGTCAAACGCGCCAGCGCAAATGCCGCCGATTCTACGCACCTTGGAGAATTGCGCGCCGGCGTCGGGGCATCGTGGCGCGGTTGTGGAGATTCTCCGGCCCATCGGGGTGCTCGGAGAATCGCCCCCATAGGACTCCAAGGATCGGTGCAGACTCGATGGGCCGAATGGCCTCCTTCCGCCCTGTAGGGATTCTATGATTTTATACAGGTTCATACATCAGGTTAATATGTCTGCAGTTTCACCTCAAAAACCACACCATACTTCCTACAACATGTTTTCTAGTATCTCCCTTTGATTCATTTCTCTCTTCTCTGGTTTCCCCAAACCACACACCACCTGCAGCTGAGCAAGCAAGGTTAGGAAAACTGCTCCCAGGCCTGAAGTCCTCCTCCAATTGACAATCCTGCTTTAAAGAGATTGCCAGTTGGTGAATCTTTGATTTTCTCACCCTTTCTGTGAAATCAGCATTGGAATCAATATTCTCTAATCTCATCTTAATTTCAGATATGCATTAAAGTTATTGATATAATTTGGAGGATACCTTGAACTGAATAAAGATGGCACCAGTTTAAGGACAATGAAAAGCCTTTTTTTTAGTTATGGGTCTTGTGTTGCTGCATGGCCAGTATTTGTTGGCCATCTTTAATTGCCCTCAATTAGGTGGTGGTGAACCACTTTTTGAACCACTTCAGATGAAGCTCTGACATCGGCAGAATAAGTCATAGTCCTGGAGAAAACAGAGATGCGACTGAAGCCAAAATAGGCATAAGTGCATGTGAATCAAATGCCCTCCTGCCAATATCACCTTTTACATTGTACCTAACCTGAAATGCAGCCTGCGTTAAGAAATATAAATCATGCTGTCACTCATGCCTGGAGATATTAGCTGCTTTGCAATATGTATATGAATGCTCCTTTTGCCGTGATCTACTGACAAGTTTTACTTCTTGTCTCAAAAAACTCTGGGTTGCACTGTTCCATATGCTTCATCATATAAGACACTAGTATTGATGAAAGTCCACCACAGTTTAGTTAATCAGTGGTATAGAAGCACATACAGTCTAGGGGACATTTCGATTTCACTGGTCTTGGACAAATTTCAGATGTCATGGACAAGTTGAGAAATCTTCAACCGGATTCCACTGTAAGAGTCCTTCCTGATAATCTCCTTTGTTCTGATTTCTTTTATGTTACTTTATTATTTTGATATGTGGAACCATAATAGGGATGTGCCTTCAAGCAGAAGACTCAAAGTTGAAACAGCCTGCTTGCCAGGACACTGGGGTCCCAGGCTTTGTGTTTGGGAGAGGAGAAGTTAGACTCTTGAGCACTGGGTGGAGCATGGGAACTGGTTTAGGAGGAAGTTGGTTAGATTGGTTAACTAGCAACCGGTGGGTTAGTCAGGGACAGTGTTCTGCTGGACAATGGTCAGTGATTGTTTCCTCCACTCTGCTTTTTGAGATAACTTTAGGGCGGCATGGTGGCACAGTGGTTAGCAGGAATTTGGTTTCAATTCGGGCCTTGGGTCACTGACTGTGTGGAGTTTATACATTCTCCACATGTTTGTGTGGTTTTCCTTCGGGTATGCCGGTTTCCTCCCACAGTCCAATGACATGTGGGTTAGATGGATTCGCCATGCTAAATTGTTCCTGAAATGATGCTGAGTCTGCAGAGCATTTAGACAACCTTGCCGGAGAAAACCATTTTAAACCTAGAAGGAAGAAGTACCAAAACGAAAGCCTGAACTTCGGAAAGACATTGACTGGAAGTCATCCGAGTGCATCAAGGATCCTCATCCAAAATTAATATTTTTCTTTCCCTTTCCACCACCCTTTTCCCTGTGTTGTTTGTCTGCATGTGTGTGCAGAGAGTGGGGCAAGCTAGAAAGGGGGGTTAGAAAAGGGGTAATAGTTACATTTCCTGTACATTTAAATATAATACAGTACATAATAAAAGGTTATGTGTGTTGTAATGTTACAAAACCGGTGACTGCAGTTTATTGGGTTCAACCAAAGACCTTGGGTGTTTTAAATAAAATCTGATTTCACTTGTGTTGCAACTCTGGGTCAAATGGGGCTGAAATTGTCCGCACATTAGTGACGTGCCATCAATTATAACAAAGACGAGTTGTGGAACGAAACTGTGGCTTTAATAAGCTAAACGAGAACCTGCTGGCAACTGATCCCGAACTGGGGCAGGGCCAGAGGTCGGCCACCTTTATACAGAGCTTGAGGGGAGGAGCCCCAGGCAGAGCCCGCAGAGACAACAAACAATATATACAATACAGTAACAGTGGTTTACCACAATATATATAATACAGTAACAGTGGTTTACCACATTCACCCGCTGTTAAAAAGAAAGTCCGGCGGTGGTGAAGTGGACTTAAAGATCGAGTCTATCGGGGGCTTTGACCTTCCGCCGCGAACGCCTCAGTTCCGGCTGTGGTGTGGTGTCGTGACCTGTGTGTCTGGGAGCGTGTCGTCTTCTTCTTCGTCCAGTAGTTGAGTAGGTGGCGAGGTAGGGTGGGGGTGGTGGTGATGGTCACTGGGGGGGCCTGCGGGTGCCATATTCCGAAGTAGCCGAGTAGGGGTGGAGGGAGACGGTGTAGGGTCGGGGGTGGTGGTGATGGTCACTGAGGAACCTGCAGGTGCCAAATCCCGAAGGGAGACTGTGTCCTGCCGCCCGTCATGGTGTGCCACGTAGGCATTTTATGGGTTGGCATGGAGGAGAAGAACCCTTTCGATCAGGGGATCCGTTTATGGCTCCTCGCATGCTTCCGGAGGAGGACGGGCCCTGGGACTGTCAGCCAGGACGGAAGCGAGACTCCTAAGGTGGACTTCCTGGGGAAGACAAACATTCGTTCGTGAGGGGTCTCATTGGTGGCAGTGCACAGGAGCGATCGGATGGAGTGGAGCGCATTGGGAAGGACCTCCTGCCAACGGGAGACTGGGAGACCTCTAGATCGTAGGGCAAGAAGGACGGCCTTCCAGACCGTCGCGTTCTCCCTCTCCACCTGTCCGTTTCCCCGGGGGTTGTAGCTGGTAGTCCTGCTCGAGGCGATGCCCTTGCTAAGCAGGAACTGACGCAACTCGTCACTCATGAAAGAGAAACCCCAATCGCTGTGGATGTAGGTGGGGAAACCGAATAAGATGAAGAGACTGTGCAGGGCCTTGATGAAAATGGCAGTGGTCATGTCAGGGCACGGGATGGCAAAGGGGAATCTTGAGTATTCGTCAACAATGTTGACGAAGTACAGGTTACAGTCAGTGAAGGGGAGGGGCCCTTTGAAATCGATGCTGAGGCACTCAAAGGGGTGAGAGGCCTTTACCAGGTGCACTCTGTCTCGCCGATAGAAGTGTGGGTTGCACTCCATGCAGATCTGACAGTCCCTGGTCACGGTCCTGACCTCCTTCACGGAGTAAGGCAGGTTACCTTGATAAAGTGAAAAAAACGGGTTACCCCCGGGTGACAGAGGTCATTGTGGAGGGCCCGGAGTCGGTCTACTTGTGCGCTGGCACATGTACCGCGGGATAGGGCATCTGGGGGCTCATTGAGCTTCCCAGGTCAATAAAAGATATCGTAATTGTAGGTGGAGAGTTCGATCCTCCACCTCAGGATCTTGCCATCCTTGATCTTGCCCCACTGCCTATTGTTAAACATGAAGGCAACCGACCGTTGGTCAGTGAGGAGAGTGAATCGCCTGCCGGCCAGGTAATGCCTCCAATGTCGCACAGTTTCCGTAATGGCCTGGGCTTCCTTTTCGACGGAGGAGTATCGAATTTCGGAGGCATGGAGGGTACGGGAGAAGAAAGCCGCGGCCCTGCCCGCCTGGTTGAGGGTAGCGGCCAGGGCAAAGTCAGATGCATCGCTCTCCACCTGGAACGGGATGGACTCGTCTACTGCGTGCATTGCAACTTTGGCAATATCTGCTTTGATGCGGTTGAAGGCCAGGCGGGGCTCAGCCGTCAGGGGAAAAATGGTAGATTTAATGAGTGGGCGGGCCTTGTCCGCATAATTGGGGACCCATTGGGCATAATAGGAGAAGAACCCCAGGCATCTCTTCAGGGCCTTGGGGCAGTGGGGGAGGGGAAGTTCCAGGAGGGGGCGCATGCGGTCGGTGTCGGATCCTAGGACCTTGTTTTCTACCACGTAGCTAAGGATGGCTAGGCGGGTTGTGCGGAAAACGCATTTCTCCCTATTATATGTGAGGTTAAGGAGCTTACCGATGTGGAGGAAATATCGGAGGTTAGCGTCATGGTCCTGCTGGTCATGGCCGCAGATGGTGACATTATCCAGATACGGGAACGTGGCCCGAAGCCCGTACTGGTCAACCATTCGGTCCGTCACTCGTTGGAAGACCGAGACCCCATTGGTGACGCCGAAGGGGACCCTGAGGAAGCGGTAGAGGTGGCCATCTGCCTCGAAGGCAGTGTATTGGCGGTCCTCCGGGCGGGAGGGAGCTGGTGGTACGCACCAAGTCAACAGTGGAGAAGTCTCGATACTGCGCAATCTGATTGACCATATCAGATATGCGGGGAAGGGGGTACGCATCGAGCTGCGTGTACCAGTTGATCGTCTGACTGTAGTGGATGACCATCCGATGCTTCTCTCCAGTCTTGACGACCACCACATGGGCTCTCCAGGGTCTAGTACTGGCCTCTATGATCCCTTCCCGCAGGAGTCGCTGGACCTCTGACCTGATAAAGGCCTTGTCCCAGACACTGTATCGTCTGCTCCTAGTGGCGACAGGCTTACGTCCGGGGTGAGGTTAGCGAAGAGCGAGGGTGGAGCGACCTTAAGGGTCGCGAGGCTACAGACAGTGAGGGGGGGGGCAGGGGTCCACCGGACTTCAAGGTAAGGCTTTGGAGGTGGCACTGAAAATCAAGATCCAGTAATAGGGCAGCGCAGAGATGAGGGAGGACATAGAGCTTGAAATTAACATACACTACGCCCTGTACCGAAAGGGTTGCGACACAGTACCCCCGGAGTTGCCGGATTAATGCGCGGCACAGGCTTGCGACGCACCCGGGTTGGTGATTTCAGCGTCCACGATGTCCACGCGGGTGCCGTGTGGTCGGAGGTGAAGGCATCCATGTTATGGAAGGCCACTACCTCCAGCGAATTCGAGAGCTGCACTGTCTCTTGGAGGCCGAGTGTACCCCCTTCTAGCAGGCGCTGGCGGATGTAGTCAGATTTTATGCCAGCGACATAGGCGTCCCTGATCAGCAGTTCCGTGTGCTGGACAGCCGATACTGCCTGACAACTACAGTTCCTGCCGAATACCCGCAAGGCGCGCAGGATATCGGCCTGCGATTCTCCGGGGCGTTGATGCCTCGTGGCAAGGAGATACCTAGCGTACACGTCATTTGCTGCCTTTACATACTGCCCCTTCAGCAGCGTTATTGCCTCCTCATACGATGCAGCATCCCTGAAAAGGAGGAAAACCTGCGGGCTTACCCGGGCGTCGAGGACTCGAAGCTTGTGGATGTCGGCGACAGCGGCAGATTCGAGGTAAGCTTCAAAGCAGCTTAGCCAGTGCTCGAATGTCGCAGTGGCATCGGCTGCTTGGGGGTCGAGTTCCAGGCGACCAGGCTTGAGTGATGCATCCATCTTAAGCGTTTAGCTTATTAAATTGATGTGCCATCATTTATAACAAAGACGAGTTGTGGAACGAAAATGTGGCTTTAATAAGCTAAACGAGAACCTGCTGGCAATTGATCCCGAACTGGGGCAGGGCCAGAGGTCGGCCACCTTTATACAGAGCCTGAGGGGAGGAGTCACAGGCGGAGCTAGCAGAGGCAAGAAACAATATATACATTACGGTAACAGTGGTTTACCACAATATATAGAATACAGAACAGTGGTTTACCACAACTAGCCCAGGATGTTGCAACATAATTTGAGGGTGACAAAGTTTGGGGACTCATCCAGTATCATTGGAACAGTAAACAACGATGATTTGAGGTACAGTATATATTAAAGAGGCACTAGGTGTGTAATAGCATTATAGGGTATCTCTGGAAGCTGCTAAACCCTTTCATCAGGTGAATTAAAAGTAGATGTGCCAGTTAAAGCTAAGAAGGCAGAGATATATGATGAGCGCGATTTAACAGCCTTGTCGCACCCGACTTGGTGTTGGGACAAGGCCATGAATCTCGCGAAAAGCCTCTCGTGAGATTTGCGGTGCTTACAACGTCTCGCGAGATTCCCAAATCTTGTGATGAAACATCCTTGCAATGGTGTTTCATCCCTCTAAGGGGGGGAGCTTCCTGTTTATTTCCTTTGTTCCCATTTCTTTTTGTTTATACTTTTGGTCCGTAGACCCATATCGGAATGTGCCTTTAGGCAGAAGACTCAGTTGACACAGTTTGCGTGCCAGGACACTGTGTTCCCAGCTTTTGTATTTTGGAGAGGAGAAACCAGGTTCCTTTGACCTCTCACCACTACTACTGCATGCATCTCCAGCTGCCAATTCTATAATCTTACTCTTCACTTTTACCCTCTTTGTCATAATTGTTAATGTCTAAAAAGTCTTAGTCTTTCTGGTGCTTTGAAGAGTGAATATCCCTTTACCTTCAGGTCAGTGATCATGAACCTGTGGTGCCTTTCTACTCATATTAATTTTTATTTCAGAATTCTCACATTTGTGTTTTCTTCCATTCCTCCCCTCTTATCATTTTGTTTCACTGTCACTGTTCCTACTTGATCACACCAAGTCAAGAGCCCTTTAAAAGTGCAGATCTTGATTCTGGATTCCCAACCCCATTCCTGGGCCGTCTGATTTTTGGGAGTGCCTTTAAAGGGTACATGCTATTTCCCATCAAAAGCCCGCATTCAGCACTCCTGACCTTGCTGTCTCCATTGAAGAGATAGGCTCATTCCTACTCCTCTGTAATTTTCATAGATTTAAGCTAGACTTTTGAATACGTTGTGGTTCACAACCTTTCAAAAGATTCATGAACTCTAGTCTGCATAAGAGGGGGTACGTTTTAAAATGCAAGTTCAAATGGTTCTCCTCATGGCCCTCCCACTGACCTACCCCCCATGGCCCTTTCATTGCCTATGCCAAACATTGCCCTTCCACCTATACTCTAGGACTTCTCATGCCCCATGTGCGAAGCTATGCCCTTCCACCCACCCTCTTTGACCCTTTAAGGGCAGCACGGTAGCATTGTGGATAGCACAATTGCTTCACAGCTCCTGGGTCCCAGGTTCGATTCCGGCTTGGGTCACTGTCCGTGCGGAGTCTGCACATCCTCCCCGTGTGTGCGTGGGTTTCCTCCGGGTGCTCCGGTTTCCTCCCACAGTCCAAAGATGTGCAGGTTAGGTGGATTGGCCATGCTAAATTGCCCTTAGTGTCCAAAATTGCCCTTAGTGTTGGGTGGGGTTACTGGGTTATGGGGATAGGGTGGAGGTGTTGACCTTGGGTAGGGTGCTCTTTCCAAGAGCTGTTGCAGACTCGATGGGCTGAATGGCCTCCTTCTGCACTGTAAATTCTATGATAATCTATGATAATCTATGATTATGACAGGGGCCATCATGGCAGCACGGTAGCACAGTGGTCAGCCCAGTTGCTTCACAGCTCCAGGATCCCAGGTTCAATTCCTGGCTTGGGTCACTATCTGTTGGAGTCTGCACATTCTCCCCATGTCAGCGTGGGTTTCCTCCAGGTGCTCCGGTTTCCTACCACAGTCCAAAGATGTGCAGGTTAGGTGGATTGGACATGATAAATTGCGCTTAGTGTCTAAAAATGTTGGGTGGGGTTACTGGGTTACGGGGATAGGATGGAGGTGGAGGTTTAGGTAGGGTGCTCTTTCCAAGGGCCAGTGCAGACTCGATGGGCCGAATGGCCTCCTTCTGCATTGTAAATTCTATGATTCTATGATCCCCTGTACCAAGCTTTGCCCTTCCACCGACTCCTTTGGTCTCCCATGTTCACTGACCCACTATACACTGTCTAGAACCAATGAGCCCTGTAGTAACAGTAGGGTGTGTACAAAATCAACTTTAAAAAACTTCACACCTTTCTCCTATATTGAGGAAATGTCTTTCCCTACAATTGAATAAAAGTACATCCAGAGTCTTTAAAGTATCAATAATCAAAACCAGAACCCCAAAATAACAGTTTAACATTGTGTAAACAAACATTGTGAAATTGACAGCAGAGATCAGGCAGCCTGAGCTGTCAATCAAGCAATGTTTTCTCTGTGGCACAGCTGTTTTAACAAGCTAACTGGATGCCTGGGCTCTAAGCCAAGCCTCATTATGTATGCTCCATCTTTCTGGGGCAGCTGGCCCAAATTCAGCCCACACCCTGACAATGAAGGCACTTTCTCTTGAGGCGGTTAGGCTGAGATGAGAACTTTCCCGACTCCTGCTTACCCACCTCTAGGAGGAAAATCCTGGCCGATATGTTTCTAGGTACGAATATGCTTTAAGCTGATTCATTCTGTCTTATCTCTTAATAACAATTGCTTGATTTTTTTTGAATAAGGCCAATGAACTTTGTCAAGCGGGGAACAAAAGTCCTGAATATCCTGCCATGCCAAATGAAATATTGCTTTAATCAAGTTTTTAATATGATTTTATCAACATTGCAATCAATCAACATGCCAAGAAAAATGAACACTACAGGTTAGGTCATGGGATTCGACACAAAGGGTCTATGAATGCAAAATAAAATAAAAGCAGCTGTTAGAAACCGAACGTTACACTATAATCGCTTCCACATAACAAACAATGTGAATTATAGTCTGAATCTGATAAACAATTGCCATCGAGGAGCAAATGTTCCAGTGGCAGTTATTAATTGTAGTTTGCTGAAAATAAGTTACAGGTGAAGAAATGTCACTGTTGAATTACAAAGCGAGAATAGATTTCCATGTAAAGAATGCACAAAGAAACTGAAGAGGGAAGGTTTAGTCTACTGGTTTAGACATTCAGTATATATTACTATTAACTTTGAAGTGAATGCATTAAGTCTTTTATACTTACTCTTGATACAATTTGACCAAACTGAATGCTGTTTCTCATAGGAATGTGTAAACATTACTGCGCCTACAAGTTTCACATTTATTGCCATACCATCTAATTTTTCACTAGCTTATTTGGGTTACTTTTAACAATGCAGCCTTTTAATCCATTTGCTTCAACTTTTTTTCAACTTAAGTGAACTTGAGTAAGATTAGCAGCTAACTCCTTGTAAAGCTAACATGGCCTGCAACAGTTACCACAGCATTGTCCAATGTATGAAGACAGACTATCCAAGAAATGCAGATGTGTGTATGTAACTGACCTTGGATGGGTTCGCTACATAATGCGAGTTAACATGGTGACACTTATTGTTTAATCTTTTGTTGGTATTTAATCACAAAAACAAAATTTGCTCTAGCTTTGCAACTCAGTGAGTTGCAAAGCCAGTATTTTGTTTTCAAAGCCATCAACAAATATAACATTTAACACTGAGCCAGCGACTTCCGGGTGCGGCGATGACCAGCTAAGTCGCACGTTTCGGCAGCTCCCGGTGGAACGGACTTTTGGGCTCTTAATAAGAGCCCCAACGGCAATTTTAACGGCTAGAAGCACTGTGTGGTAAACCAGAAGGGAATCCCCCCTGGATACGGATGGAAAAAGGAGAGGAAAGTGGCCGGATTGCGGTGGATCCTTTAGAGCAGCGGCAAGGAAGGCAAGCAAAAACCAAGATGGCGTCGGAAGGTGGCAGTTTAATATGGGGCCCTGAACAACACGAGTTTTTGAAACGCTGCGTGGAAGAGCTTAAAAAGGAGATGAAGAAGGAGCTGTTGGCCCCGATATTACAGGCGATCGAAGGGCTAAAGGATGAGCAAAAGACCCAGGAGCGGGAGCTTCGGGTCGTGAAGGCAAAGGCTGCCGAGAACGAGGATGATATACAGGGCCTGGTGGTGAAGACGGAGATGCACGAGGCACACCATAAACGATGTGTGGAAAGATTGGAGGTGCTGGAGAATAACGCAAGGAGGAATAATTTAAGGATTCTTGGTCTTCCTGAAGGTGCAGAAGGAGAAGACGTCGGGGCATATGTGAGCACGATGCTGCACTCGTTAATGGGAGCGGAGGCCCCGGCGGGTCCGCTGGAGGTGGAGGGAGCATACCGAGTGATGGCGCGAGGACCGAGAGCAGGAGAAATTCCTAGAGCCATAGTGGTGAGATTCCTCCGTTTTAAGGACAAAGCGATGGTCCTTAGATGGGCAAAGAAAACTCGGAGCAGTAGGTGGGAGAACGCGGTGATCGGCGTATATCAAGACTGGAGTGGGGAGGTGGCGAGAAGGAGGGCGAGCTTTAATCGGGCCAAGGCGGTGCTTCACAAAAAGAAGATAAAATTTGGAATGCTGCAACCGGCAAGACTGTGGGTCACATATCAAGGGAGGCACCACTACTTTGAGACGGCGGATGAGGCGTGGACTTTTATTGTGGAAGAAAAACTGGAATAAGCGGGTTACTAAAAAAGAACGTTTGAAACAAAGTGGTGGGGCGAGTATGGGGGGCGAAGAGGGGGGAAAAAGGGGGGGAAAGATGAGTTTTATGTTATTAATCCTGCGATGCGGTAACTTTTCTCTCTTCCACAGGTGGTGGTGGAGGGAGGAAGGGAGGTGGAGGAGATGGGGCGTTGGTCATGGGGGGCGGGGCCAAAAGGGAAGCGCGGGCTTTGTTCCCGCGCTATGATAATCATGGCGGGAATAGGGAAGCAGGAAGGAGGGGGCGTCGCGCGGTGCGAGCCGAGGTCACGGGGGGAAGCCGAGGTCGGCCAGAGTTTGCTGACTTCTGGGAGCAACATGGGGGGTGTAACTACGCTAGTGGGGGATCTAGCGGGGGGGGGGGGGGGGGGTGGGAGGGGGGAGTTACTGGGTTGCTGCTGCTGGGGAGAGGGGGGAGCCGGAATGGGGTGGGGTGGGCGGGGGGGGCGCCGCCTGGGGGGGACACAGCTGCGTGGGAACCGGGTGAGGAGCTGGAAAAAGGGGATGGCTAATCGACAAGCCCCTCAACCCGGTTGATCACGTGGAATGTGAGAGGGCTGAACGGGCCGATAAAGAGGGCACGTGTACTCGCACACCTTAAGAAACTTAAGGCAGACGTGGTTATGTTACAAGAGACGCACTTGAAACTTATAGACCAGGTTAGACTACGCAAAGGATGGGTGGGGCAGGTGTTTCATTCGGGGCTAGATGCGAAAAACAGGGGGGTGGCTATACTAGTGGGGAAGCGGGTTATGTTTGAGGCAAAGACCATAGTGGCGGATAGCGGGGGCAGATACGTGATGGTGAGTGGCAAATTACAGGGGGAGGCGGTGGTCTTGGTAAACGTATATGCCCCGAACTGGGATGATGCCAATTTTATGAGGCGCATGCTAGGACGCATCCCGGACCTAGAGGTGGGAAAGTTGGTAATGGGGGGAGATTTTAATACGGTGCTGGAGCCAGGGCTGGACAGGTCGAGATCCAGGACTGGAAGGAGGCCGGCTGCAGCCAAGGTGCTTAAAGATTTTATGGAGCAGATGGGAGGAGTAGACCCGTGGAGATTTAGCAGACCTAGGGGTAAGGAGTTTTCGTTTTTCTCCTATGTTCTCAAAGTTTATTCGCGAATAGACTTTTTTGTCTTGGGAAGGGCGTTGATCCCGAAGGTGAGGGGGACGGAGTATACGGCTATAGCCATTTCGGATCACGCTCCACATTGGGTAGACTTGGAGATAGGGGAGGAAACAGAAGGGCGTCCACCCTGGAGAATGGACATGGGACTAATGGCAGATGAAGGGGTGTGTCTAAGGGTGAGGGGGTGCATTGAAAAATACTTGGAACTCAATGATAACGGGGAGGTCCAGGTGGGAGTGGTCTGGGAGGCGCTGAAGGCAGTAGTTAGAGGGGAGCTGATATCAATAAGGGCACATAAAGGAAAACAGGAGAGTAGGGGACGGGAGCGGTTGCTGCAAGAACTTCTGAGGGTGGACAGGAGGGACTGTACAGGGAAAGGCAAAGGTTACACGTAGAATTTGACTTGCTGACAACGGGTACTGCAGAAGCACAGTGGAGGAAGGCACAGGGTGTACAGTATGAGTATGGGGAGAAGGCAAGCAGGTTGCTGGCCCATCAATTGAGGAAAAGGGGAGCAGCGAGGGAAATAGGGGGAGTGAGGGATGAGGAAGGAGAGACAGAGCGGGGAGCGGAGAGAGTGAATGGAGTGTTCAAGGCATTCTATAAAAGATTATACGAAGCTCGGCCCCCGGATGGGAAGGAGAGAATGATGTGCTTCCTGGACCGGCTGGAATTTCCTAAGGTGGAGGAGCAGGAGAGGGTGGGACTGGGAGCACAGATCGAGATAGAGGAAGTAGTGAAAGGAATTAGGAGTATGCAGGCGGGGAAGGCTCCGGGACCGGATGGATTTCCAGTCGAATTTTATAGGAAATATGTGGACTTGCTTGCCCCGATACTGATGAGAACCTTTAATGAGGCGAAGGAAAGGGGACAGCTGCCCCCGACTATGTCGGAGGCAACGATATCGCTTCTCCTAAAGAAGGAAAAAGACCCGCTGCAATGCGGGTCCTATAGACCTATTTCCCTCCTAAATGTAGACGCTAAGATTCTGGCCAAGGTAATGGCAATGAGGATAGAGGATTGTGTCCCGGGGGTAGTCCATGAGGACCAAACTGTGTTTGTGAAGGGGAGACAGCTGAATACGAATATACGGAGGCTGCTAGGAGTAATGATGATGCCCCCACCAGAGGGGGAAGCGGAGATAGTGGTAGCGATGGATGCCGAGAAAGCATTTGATAGAGTGGAGTGGGATTATTTGTGGGAGGTGTTGAGGAGATTTGGCTTTGGAGATGAGTATATTAGATGGGTACAGCTGCTGTATAGGGCCCCGATGGCGAGCGTGGTCACGAATGGACAGGGGTCTGCGTATTTTCGGCTCCATAGAGGGACGAGGCAGGGATGTCCTCTGTCCCCATTATTGTTTGCACTGGCGATTGAGCCCCTGGCAATAGCATTGAGGGGTTCCAGGAAGTGGAGGGGAGTACTCAGGGGAGGAGAGGAACACCGGGTATCTCTTTACGCGGACGATTTATTGGTGTATGTGGCGGACCCGGCGGAGGGGATGCCAGAGATAATGCGGATACTTGGGGAGTTTGGAGAATTTTCAGGATATAAGCTGAACATGGGGAAAAGTGGTGCATCCAGGGGAGCAGAGCAGAGAAATAGAGGACTTACCGCTGAGGAAGGTAACAAGGGACTTTCGCTACTTGGGGATCCAGATAGCCAAGAATTGGGGTACATTGCATAGGTTAAATTTAACGCGGTTGGTGGAACAGATGGAGGAGGACTTCAAGAGATGGGACATGGTATCCCTGTCACTGGCAGGGAGGGTACAAGCGGTTAAAATGGTGGTCCTCCCGAGATTCCTCTTTGTGTTTCAGTGCCTCCCGGTGGTGATCACGAAGGCTTTTTTCAAAAGGATTGAGAAGAGTATCATGAGTTTTGTGTGGGCCGGGAAGACCCCGAGAGTGAGGAAGGGATTTTTGCAGCGTAGTAGGGATAGGGGGGGGCTGGCGCTACCGAGCCTGAGTGAGTACTACTGGGCCGCCAACATCTCAATGGTATGTAAGTGGATGGGAGAAGAGGAGGGAGCGGCGTGGAAGATATTGGAGAAGGCGTCCTGTAGGGGGACCTGCCTACAAGCCATGGTGACGGCGCCGTTGCCGTTCTCACTGAAGAAATACACCACAAGCCCGGTGGTGGTGGCTACTCTGAAAATTTGGGGGCAACGGAGACGGTATAGGGGAAAGACGGGAGCCTCGGTGTGGTCCCCGATAAGAAATAATCATAGGTTTGCTCCGGGGAGAATGGATGGGGGATTTGGAACATGGCAAAGAGCAGGAGTAACACAATTGAGAGATCTGTTTGTAGATGGGACATTTGCAAGTCTGGGAGCGCTGGCCGAAAAATATGGGTCGCCCCAAGGGAATGCATTGCGGTATATGCAACTGAGGGCTTTTGCGAGGCAACAGGTGAGGGAATTCCCGCAGCTCCCGACACAGGAGGTGCATGACAGAGTGATCTCAAAGACATGGGTGGGGGACGGTAAGGTATCAGACATATGTAGGGAAATGAGGGACGAGGGGGAGACTATGGTAGACGAGCTGAAAGGGAAATGGGAAGAACAGCTGGGGGAGGAGATTGAGGAGGGGCTGTGGGCTGATGCCCTAAGTAGGGTAAACTCATCGTCCTCGTGTGCCAGGCTAAGCCTGATACAATTTAAGGTGTTACACAGGGCGCATATGACTGGAGCACGGCTCAGTAAATTTTTTGGAGTAGAGGATAGGTGTGCGAGATGCTCGAGAAGCCCAGCGAATCACACCCACATGTTCTGGTCATGTCCGGCACTACAGGGGTTTTGGGTGGGGGTGACAAAGGTGCTTTCGAAGGTGGTGGGGGTCCAGGTCGAACCAAGCTGGGGGTTGGCTATATTCGGGGTTGCAGAAGAGCCGGGAGTGCAGGAGGCGAAAGAGGCTGATGTTTTGGCCTTTGCGTCCCTAGTAGCCCGGCGCAGGATACTGTTGATGTGGAAGGAAGCCAAGCCCCCGGGTGTGGAGACCTGGATAAATGACATGGCAGGGTTTATAAAGCTGGAACGGATTAAGTTCGTCCTAAGGGGATCGGCTCAAGGGTTCACCAGGCGGTGGCAACCGTTCGTCGAATACCTCACAGAAAGATAGAGGGAATGGAAAAGAAGAAGACAGCAGCAGCAACCCAGGGGGGGTTGGGGGGGGGGGAACCAGAGGGATTCTCAGGGATGTTAATATATAAGTATATAAGTATAATATGTATAGGTTGTTGTTATAGATAATTGTATATTGGACGGTTAAAACATATTTTTGGAGAATATTTATTTGGAACAAGGCAGTTGCCATTTAGTTTTGTTTTTGTTTTTGTTTATATATTATTTATTTCTTGTTTATAAAACTGGCCATTGTTATTTATATTGTGATATTACTGTGTAAAGGATACACAATGTACTGTGATGGTTGGCCAAAAATTTTCAATAAAATATTTAAAAAAAAACACTGAGCCAGCCTGCTTTCCATGCTTCCATTCAAAGGCCAACCTTGAGACAGGCAAAAATGTCACAAGGCCCTATGCAGCCTTCCTGTGCCATGAGGCTGATTTTCAAGCAAGAAATATGCGGCTCACACTCAAGAGGCTCAAACTCGGGATGTTTGCTAATATCCTCTCCATGTTTTGGATTTACTGAGTTTCACAAACTGCCGTGTACTTACTTAAAGAATGGGATGTTACGTTCAGAAACTATTTAACACATAGACAAAATCATTACCATGTTTTTGAAGGTTTGGATTTTTAATGTATCTGATTTCGCACTCCCCCTTGCCTAGTGGAAGACTGATGGCCTGGAGGACAGGCGTATCTTTTGTCATACCACCACCAGTGATGCTTGTACAGTGAAGCATCGAGTGCAGTACAAATAGGATAAATTGGGCATTCCCAGTATTTACTTCTCTCAGTCATTAGACACTCCATATAGCAGCTTTGTTTACATCGGAGGAAGTTCAGATAATCATTCAAACATGAGGCAACTCTTGGACTTGAACTCCTGACCTTTTAAAGAGTCAAGTTCATTCACCCATAGCTACTGGACTATCAAGTCCTTTTGTGCTTCTTCACACACACAATTTACTTGCTTATCAATTGTTAATTATGGACCACACTTCTGCTAAACATTTCTTCTGTGTGGTCTGCATTTTTAACCCTGGCCACAATGTATCATTACTGGAATAATACTGGATGGGCAGAAATGAATAGAATGCAAACATAAAAGGCTACCCTATCGCAATTATCTTCTGAACTAAAATTGGCCGCCCTTCCTCAATTTGCCGAAAACTTGAAGGTACTGTTAAAATAAATAAAGCGCAGACAATGTGGAACTTAAGAGCCAATACTCAATGCAGTCCCATAACTTCGTCTCCAGCTTTCATTTCTTTCACATTAAGCCTCCAGCAGGCCAGATGGCACCTATGCAATTGCCAGAAAGTCAGTACATCTGGCCACATTCCTGAAATGACACATCTGATGGATAGCACTGTTACTCCAGCACAAAGCTCCTTTCAAAATTGAACCATTACCAGTCTGCTCAAAGTATTGCCTGACGTGTGAAAACAAAAAAAAATTAGCACACTAAATCTGAGAAAAAAGTTGGAAGGCAGTAAAATATTGGGGCAAGGGTTCAGAAGTGGTGCGCCTAAAAAGAGAGGGCAAATGTGAGGCCTTGAGTTTGCAGATCAGTTTTCAGGGATCAGGAGTCATTCCAAAAATGTATTATTAGTTAAGAAAAATGCTATTCATTCGGACTTTTTCTATAAATCCACCTCATATACCCAAGAAAGAGACACAGAAAAAAGAGTTACATCAAAAAGAGTTGACTTTATTGAAAGGTGAAATTATTCTTTCAGCACTATGCTTATTCAGTTAGCACGGGTCAAAAAACAGAGAGTCAGATAAAAGTTTCTCTACAGTATAAATATTTATTTAGGCTTAGATTATACTTTAAAGCAATTGGAATGATTTAGTATATAGCGCACAGCTCACAGCATAATTAAACAATATCTGTCCACATTTTTAGCTTTAAAATCCCTCTTGTACCCACCCACCCACTACCACTCCCCCTCCTCCCCCACCATCACACCCCACCACCCACTACTTCCCAATTCACTGCCTCGATAAAGTTTAGAATGTTTTGTGGAGTTTTGTTATAGTTTTCTGACTTCTCATACTGAACAAGTGTAAAACGTCCTAACTGATTTGTTTTACACAATATTGTTTAATGTAACAATAAGTTGTAAATCATACAGGATAAAGCCAGATTGTGTCACTGTTTACCATGCACTATAACATAATGTTGGATGCAGTTGCCTTTCTTTTAAACAAGAACGCATCCCTGTTAAGCAAATGTAAAGTCGGCGCTTTGAAAGTTGTATTAAGCGGAAATAAATTGGAAATGTTGGTAAAATAATAAATGCCTTCCTATTCTAAAATTGAGTGCTACCAACCCAGACGGCATAACCCAACACTTACTGCAACTTCAAACCGTCCAGATATTTTAAGCTTCGATCACTTTTTATAAAAGGTACATTTTGAGTCCACATACAGAAATTAATTTATTTTACAATGATAGAAATCTGAAAGCTAACTGAGTCGCTTACCCTCCAAAACATCAGCACATAGTCACAATCCTTTCCAAACTCCAATTTGCATTAGAATTGACACTTCTCTAATTTTATTGTCATGCCAATCCAGAATTTACACTTACTCCTCCAGATTCAAAATTAAGTTTAGGATTTGGGGGGACATGGTGGCGTAGTGGTTAGCACTGCTGCGACATGGCACTGAGGGCCTGGGCTCGATCCTGGCACCCGATCACTGCCCATGTGGAGTTTGCACATTCTCCCCATGTCTGCGTGGGTCTCAGCCCCCACAATCCAAAGATGTGCAGGGTAGATGGATTGGCCACTTTAAATTGCCCTGTAATTGGGGGGAAATAAGAATTGGGCACTTTAAAAAAAAAAATTAGGATTTTGTTACGCAGAGTTGCTGTCAAAAAAAAGGTTACTAAATGTGGTAGTATATATTGGGGGTCATGTGGGACTGGAAGCCCTAATGTCATTGGCTGACAGATCCCGGGTCCTGGTTGGCCGTTGACCTCATGCTCCGCCCTGAAGGCGAAGTATAAGAAGCCGGTGCCTTCCCCCGCAGACCAGTTTACTATCGGGCTGCTGGGGAACAGACACGCTTAATAAAGCCTCATCGACTTCACTCTATTCGTCTCACGGAGTCTTTGTGCGCCACACTAAATTCACTATTGCTTGCTTCTCCTGGCCCAGAAACATTCTGCAGAAAAGCTACACTTTTTAATTTACCTCGATGATTCCAACTATTGTCTGTCTGTCGATCAGGGTAGGAAACCATCGGGAATATTGAACTATTACCCAAATCCTGTATGGTTCCCTCAGGGCAGGATTCTCACTCTCTCTTCAGGTACCACTAAGAGGGTATCGGCAGCCATGGACCTTGCGTGCCATAGGCACATTGGAAGGATTTACAGGTTGATAATAAACCTGTTTGGCCATGTTATGAATACATCTTCCATGGCCACCAAGTTCCAGGATGGGATCTTCTGTCTCAGAGGTTGGCACATTACCCACTGAGCTACAAGACCCCTCAGGGCCATAATAGGAGGAGTAAAATTAGCCCCATAATACATAGCACCAGATATTTACAAACTTTTAAATATTTTTGTAAGTTTCTCAACTATCAGCAACCTCTGTCAGAGCTAAAGGACACAGAATAAGGAGCTTTGGTAAAAGAAATAAGAGAACGGGAACCCAGATAGAAGTGGCATTGTTACTGGATACGTAATCCAGAGACCCAGGCAAGAACTAGGATCTGGGTTCGAATTCCACCACGGCAGGTGGTGAAAATTCGAATCCACTAAAAAAAATCTGGAATTAAGAGTTGAATGATGATCATGAAACCGTTATTGTAAAAAAAATCTTGTTCATTAATGTCCTTCAGGGAAGGAAATCTGCTCTCTTTTCCTGGTCTGGCCTAGATGTGACTCCAGGTCCACAATGTGGTTGACTGTCAAATGCCTGCAGAGTAGGCCAAACTCATATCCCGTAAATTAATCTAACCTTAAATATTAACATGGGGCTGAAGTTGTGTTAAGGGCTCAGGACCCCAATGTTAGGTACATTCCCAGGTCCTGACACCAGAGCAAAGATGAATTCCAAACTCTAGGTGAACTCCAAGTAAGGATAATGGGTGCGTTTCCATGGCTGGAAGGCAAATGGCAGGACCTCTATCATTGAGAGAGTGGCAGCGCAATAGTCTGAGATAGGCGCTGGCGCTGCAGGGAACAGAGAGGGCACCTCAAGATGTAGCGCTCCTCTCAAAGCTTATATTTATTTTATACAGGAATTCGTCAATATAAACATTCATTCAGTAAAACCTAGCCACATCCACTAGAGTATCATTGTAGACAGGGAGCCACTCCACAGGCAGAGCGTCTGTTGCTGAAGCTGTTGCCATTTAATAGTTGCGACTGGGGTAGGGTGGGGGTTAAGAAGCCAACTTGAATGTTGCATCCCCTCCCCCCAGCCTGAAAGATGGTTCTACCCATTGCAGGGGTCTCTGCCTGCCAATTGGAAAGTTCCAGTTCGCAGTGGGAGAGGGACTTTGATAGATCCTTTGGTAGACCCAGTAGGCCATTCATCATTATAGACAGGATAGCTGTTTCCCATTCGAACCAGTATGTTTCAAAATAGCCCGGAAGTGTGGACATAGCAGAAAACCAGCACATTGGCTGGTGTCAGGAAATTGCAAACCTGCCCAGCTCTTGTCCCACCTCCTCCGGGGCTCAAATATTCTGTCTATTATCTCTGTTAAAGTAACAACCTCTGCAGCCTCAAAAATCTGTGCAAAAAAAAAAAATCCTCCTGCAATTACCCTAAATCTTTTATATCTAATCTTAGCTCTGTGTTCCTTTGTACGAGACCCATCAATCACTGCTATCAGCATTTCTATCTACTCCATCCATTCCATTCAGAATTCTGAACACTTCTATCAAATTGTCCTTTAATCTCCTCTACCCTATTCAAAAAAAAATCTTAACAATGACAACTGTCACAAAGGTTCATGAAAGCTTAAGTACCAACAGGAAAGAAAAAGAATGCCAGAGAGGGCCTAGAAATTACCCCAGAACACACACACAGCTCCATCATCACTTACTTTCGAAGAGCTGCTGGCCTGAGAAGGCCTGGGCCCAGCGGCTTTCCTGGCCATGCAGTAGACTGGTGTCCAATGTACCAATTGGCTGCAGAATGCACTAGAGGGAAGAGAGGCTTCAATGTTTTAACAAGTGAATGCATTTTTCATCTATTGCAACCCCCACCCCACAACCTGCTGGAAATATCAAACAAAGTGCAAACTGGATAGAATTCAGGCAGAAGCCCTATTTTGCAGGTCATTGCACCCACCTACCAAAGGTTCTTTCATAACCACAAGAAAATTGTCTCATTAGGCCGTAAACTTGGTAGTTTAATAAGCCACAGAGAGCAGAATGTTCCAGGTTTGATCCCTGCTCTATACTGAGTTAGCTGAACTCAACCAGGAAAACAATTAGGCTGTAACTATCGATGTCAATACCTCTGGGCAAAAGAAGGAATAATTCAGCTAGGATTCCTGCATTTGGATGTTGTTCGGTTGTCGTGTCATTCACCCTGGGGTAACACGGACTGCAACAGGATGCAGATAAACTGTAAAGCATACACCAAACGTAGGCGTTGGTTCAATACGATTTATTGAACTTCTGTAACAATGCACACAGCTGGCTGTGGGTTGTCACTCTACTACTCTTTTTAAAAATAAATTTAGAGTACCCAATTCATTTTTTCCAATTAAGGGGCAATTTAGCGTGGCCAATCCACCTAGCCTGCACATCTTTGGGTTGAGGGGGCGAAACCCACGCAAACACGGGGAGAATGTGCAAACTCCACACGGACAGTGACCCAGAGCCAGGACCTGGGACCTCGGCGCCGTGAGGCAGCAGGGCTAACCCACTGTGCCACCGTGCTGCCCTGACACTCTACTACTCTAAGTGTACTAACTCTAACTTACTAGACCAGGCTAGCTCTGACGTGTAGAAGGTGTTGACTGATATATACACACTGACTGTCACTACAGTTGTCACCAGTGGAAAGAGGTGGAGTGTTGATGCCTCGTGTTTTATAGTTAGAAGCCCCCCTCTGGCGTTCTGTCTGGTGATTGGTTGTGTTCTGTCCTGTATGTTGATTGGCTAACCTGGGTGTCTGTCACTGCCTGTTTTTACCTCATGATGTGCATGGGTGCATATTATGACATCGGTAACTGCTGTTGCAAAGTCTAGATGTACGGATGTCTCTTGAGGGTTGGATGGGCTAAACTAGGGTGTCATTTTGATTGAATACATTCACTGTCTGATTTCACTCCCAATGCAGGAATACGTGGAAGGGGTACCAGAGGTACCATTATATTCCAGTCAGTCTTTGATACCCACATAGCCATATAGACAGGATGCTCCTTTTTCTCCTACTTATAAGCTTCTCCCACTTGCAACCATCCTGTTATTGTTACTTTATTAGGTGAGCCAGGTATACTATGGGCCTGGATTCTCCGGTACCCCATGATGTGTTGGGTGTTCTGGATCACATACAGGTCACCAACACTTGAAGTAGAGCAACACTATTTTATTAAAAGGTTATCTATTTGAACATACTTGAACTGTGGGTAAATACGATACTAGCTTTAACTAAAGACCTTTGCCTTGTCCTAACCAGTTGATGCACTCAGCACATGGTGAATGTCTATGTTGCAGGCTGTGAGCTCTGTGCTCCTAGCTAGCTGCTACTCGAATGAGCGGGAACACTATGTCCCCTGTCTTATAGTGCATGTGCTCTCACTGGTGATTGGCTGCGGTGTTGTGTATGTTGATTGGTCCCACTGTGTGTCCATCAGTGTGTGTCTGCACCATGATATACTGGTGTATATCACCCAGCCGCGTGTTTCCTGGAGGCGCGCCATTCGCTGACGGTGGGATTCTATTTGTCAATGGAATTTCCCGTTGAAGCCACCCCACGTCGCCGGAAAACCCTCAGGCGGGGATTACATAGATTACATAGAACATACAGTGCAGAAGGAGGCCATTCGGCCCATCGAGTCTGCACCGACCCACATTAATCCCTCACTTCCATCTTATCCCCGCAACCCAATAACCCCTCCCAACCTTTATGGACACTACGGGTAATTTAGCATGGCCAATCCACCTAACCTGCACGTCTTTGGACTGTGGGAGGAAACCGGAGCACCCGGAGGAAACCCACGCGGACACGGGGAGAACGTGCAAACTCCGCACAGACAGTGACCCAGCGGGGAATCGAAGCTGGGACCCTGGCGCTGTGAAGCCACAGTGCTAATCACTTGTGCTACCGTGCTGCCAGCTGGAAAAGAGAATCCCAACGGCCGGAGAATTCGGGCCAAAGCATGCTGAAAGCTTGGCTCCCAATTGAGTAAAACAGGAATCGCAATTGAAGCTGTTGTAAAGCACAAAGCAATATGTAAGGACTCACTCATCTGATAGAAATGCAAAGCTGACAAAAATTGACCAAAAGACAAATATTTTCCAGCTGATCAAGTGGTAACCATTTTAATGTCTGCCCAATTAACAAATCAGATTGTTCCACATTGAAATTAGGTACGATCCCTCAAAATGATTGCTTTCCTTTAGTAAACTGTGCAAAATATAGCTAAATTTGATTAAAACAAACAAGAGAACAATACAGAGAGGAACATTCATCACTACAAATTGTAATGAGTAAAAAATGTTGACATATAGCTAGAAAGTGCTCACAGCATTTCCCCCAACATTAGTGTGCTTAAAATGCCCCTTCACAAATGGATTGATGACAGGGCAGTTTCTAGGGGAGAGGTGGAACAGGGTAGAGTTTCAGACGTCTACAAGGAGCTAATGAGAGCTGAGGATACACAGATCAAGGACCTGAAGCTTAAGTGGGAGGAGGAGCTCGGGGGGAGCTGGAGGACAGCATCTGGGCAGCAGCCCTGAGCAGAGTAAATACGACCGCAACATGCGCCAGGCTCAGACTGATCCAGTTTAAGGTCGTGCACCGGGCCCACATGACGGTGGCCCCGATGAGCAAATTCTTCGGGCTGGAGTACGTGTGCTAGATGCGCCGGAGGGTCGGCTAACCGTATACACATGTTCTGGTCGTGCCCTAAACTCGGGGGTATTGGCAGGGATTCGCAGATGTCATGTTCCGGGTGTTGAAAACTGGGGTGGTAATGAACACTGAGGTGGCAATCTTTGGGGTTTCGGAGGACCCGGGAGTCCAGGAAGAGAGGGAGGCCGATGTTCTGGCTTTTGCTTCCCTGGTAACCCGGCGACGAATACTGTTAGCATGGAGGGACCCAAAGCCCCCGAGGGCTGAGGTATGGCTATCGGACATGGCGAGCTTTCTTGGCCTAGAGAAAGTCAAGTTCGCCTTGAGAGGTTCGCTACTATGGTTCGTCCGAAGGTGGCAGCCATTTATTGACTTCTTCGCAGAGGAGTAAGCGTCAGCACGGGGTGAGGGGAGGTGGAGGGCGGGGAGGGGGGGGGGTGCTAGGGTAGAGTAGGGAGATATCGAGGCAGGTCCGTGTGTGACCAGAGCCGTGGTTTGCATTATGTTTAATGTGGAATTTGTGTCTTGACTTCATTTTTTGTTTGTACTGTACAATGTCATTTTTTCTATATGCCTAAAATACCTCAATAAAATTATTTGTTGAAAAGAAAAATGGATTGATGAACATTAACAGAAAGAAGAGTCTGGTTTGGTCAGCTAGGTGTTCAGTGTGAGGATGTTGCCACACCATTGAAAATCCAACACCTGTAAAATGTCTGTTTTCCAGTTTAAAGCACACCCTTGCTTCCGATAGGGAAACACTACACTTAACAGAAGCCAAAGATCATAGGCACAGATTGGCACAACCAAAGTTCAGGAATCCCAAGAATGTGCACAGGAGTACTTCTGGAGTCTAACCAGCTGAAATCATGCAGTTTCCTAGCACAGAATATTGGTGACTTCTTGTTCCTTGTCCTGCGAAGACCACCCAATCCATAATGTTTTGGATTGCAGGATTATCTGGAAGGCAACAGAAACAAATCTATTAATGGGTCTACTCCTCTCGGAGTAATTACTGGGCCAAGCTAGTAAATCATCAGCAGTGCCCGGGACTAACATGATTGACATATCAGATTACAGAATCTGTCACAGAGAATTGACATTTCTGAAATTCCATTATCAGTGTGCCATGATTCACTGATAACACTGTCAACATTTACACCTTCTCATGGCAACTTTCTACCCTTGCCTCCTCCTCTCTGGAAGAGGTTAATTCCTTACTGCAGCATGCTTCTGTGGGCCCCTGTTACCCAATTGGTCATTCCTCATGTATAAACCCAGAAAGTAAATGTTTCGGATGTGACTGTGTTGATATCACAAACAATCCTAATACTATCCTCATCTGTTTTATGTACAGACAGATTGCTGGATAGTGATTATGAGCAGCAATCCTGGCATCATTTCTCTTCCTCATCCAAAGTGCTGATGCCAGTTGTAGCATTCACACTGTCACCCAGCTGAGAATAGGTAACTCAGCATCTAACCAGCTACCAAACTAGAGCCAATTTAACCTAGACCAGTCATCCGGAAATTAGATTGGATGCCAATTTTACACCTCGAGTGTTACTTTCCATTTATTGACTCAATGTAAAATGATGTTCTTTCTGACTTCTACCAGTGGCACAGTGGTTAGCACTGCTGCCTCACAGCACCGGGGATGTGGTTGAATTCCGGCCTTGGGTGACTGTCTTTGTGGAGTTTGCACTTTTCCCCCTGTCTGCGTGGGTTTCCTCCGAGTGTTCCGGTTTCCTCCCACAGTCCAAAGATGTGCGGGTTAGGTGGGGTTACGGAGATAGGGCGAGGGAGTGGGCCTAGCTAGGATGCTCTTTCAGAGGGTCGGTGCAGGCTTGATGGGCTAAAATGCCTCCTTCTGCACTGAAGGGATTCGATGATTCTCAAATATTGTATACTTTCGTCTATAGTCCTGCTGGGATGACTGGTGAGCAGGATTTTGTTTTGCACCAGAAGGTAGCAGTAAGTCACAGGAAAATTTAAGAAAGGCTAAGCTACTTAGATATTAGTATTGATTCACTCTGACTGGGAAATTGCCAGATTTGATTCTGAGGGATTGTTTCTTACCCTACCAGCCAGGTAGAAACCAAGGGAGCTGACAATTAAAATCAAACCAGAAACACGCACATTTGGAGCTTGAGAGTTCTCCAAGTTAACCAGCAGGGTTGTATAGGCAGATGCGGCATCTGCCAAAATAGGCGGGAGACTCGTGCAGTTTGGATCTTATTATATCACTGTAAGACCCCAAAGGCATTTCAACTGGGTCCTCAGCAACATAGCCTCTCATTGTGTTTTGTTGCAAATGGTTGATCCACTTGAGTGGATAATTTAAACTATTTTCAATTATTTTGTGTCATTTTGTATGCACCAGTCTACCAGTAACGCTACCAGTCTACTTTTCATCTGACTGGTAAATGGTCCAGCACAAAAATTTGAGCCAATCTGCATTTTTTATGCTTACCTCACCCTCTGCCCACTCAATACCCACTCAGGGTTAAAATCCAAGTCCTTGTTAAATTTGCTGACCTCAGCCAGGACAGTGGTAAGGGGGCAGGGGGGGATTGTCTTCATTACCCCATGTTTACAGGAGTGAAAATTGGCCAGGTCTGGATCATTTTCCGTTAGCCCTCGCAGTTTAATGATCCTGGGTGATGGAGAAGGACAAGATCAGGCTTAGCTATGATCCTTCTAGCATACTAATATGTGTGTGATCTGCAACAAATAATCGAAGACTGATTGAAGGCTCCCACACTCTCCACGGAACTTCAGCTCAGGTATTAATGCCTTCAGGGTGTGGAGAAAATTAATGGAAAAAAGAGGAATTACAACAGTTACAAAATACGTTGATGAATAATGGTTATATGCAATTAGATAAAATAATTTAAAAAAAATAATTCCATGAGATAATGTGAATCCTATTACCTTCACATCTTTCCATGGTACTGGAGCCATCATGAATGCTGATTGCAATATTTCCAACGCAATAATAAATAACAAGAATGCTCTTCTAGTCTCTTTATTGAGCAATCTAAAGGAGAAATATTTAAAGCCGTGGCTTCATTATATCCCCAACCTTAATAAAAAAATATGTTTTTGTTGCCTTCCCACCATAGTTAAAATATTCCTAAATTGGTTTACTAAATTGCTCCTTGAAAGCAAAATCCTAATGCTCATCTTCATATTCTTCCATAGCCTTGCATCACTCTATCGTGTGCCTTACTTCAGCTATATATTCCTACCTGCATCCGTCACTCCTCTGATTCTGGCTTTCTCTGATATCTCTGTCATCCTCCCACTGGTTGGAATATGGTAGCAATACTGCCTCGAGCACCAAAGACAACTGAAGCTCGTCCAATACCGTATTGACCTTCGATGACTTCCGGCTGCCCTGGTTAGCTACCTTCAACAGTCACTAGGACCTTTGCATATTTTAATGTCAGGTCTGAATCTTCAGTCCATACACCAACTGACTAGTTTGATTTTGGGTTTTTTATTAGCACCCTTCCTAACACATCAGATTTGGATGGGCAGCCTTCTGTCCCATTCTTAAATTTATCTGTTTGGCTGATAACTGGTTAACCTCAAACTTAATGAAAAATCACCATTTTCTTGTGAGGTGTTGACGGAAATTATTTACTGTCAAGTTGGCCCGAATCAAAAAGTTATTCGATCCATGTGGTTGTTGAAAGGTTGGCTTGAAATTACGCTTGTGATCACTTACTGTGGCTATTCTTTTGTCTGCTATTTCAGTAGCAAACAAAATGCTAATTCCTCCAGTAGAAAATCAGCGAAATGAATTTCCGACGAATATCTGTCAGTCAGCTCTGGCTCAGGTTGGTAGCATCCTTGCCTCTGTGTCACAAGGTTTCAGGTTCAAATTCCATTACAGGAGCTTGTACACAAAAATCCAGGCTGCCACAACAGTGCAGTACTGAAGGAATGCTGCGATGTTAAACCAAGGCCCATCTGCCTGTTCAGGTGGATGTACACAATCCCACGGTACTATTCCGAAGAAGCCCTGGTGCCATGCCAATATTTATCCCTCATCAACAGGTCATCTGGTCATTATTTTGTCGAAGCTTGCTGTGTGGAGATTGGTAACCGCGTTTCCTATATTACAACAGTGACAGCACTTCAAAAATACTTTGTTAGCTGTAAAGCGCTTTGAGAGATCAAAAAGGCGCTACATAAGTGCAAATCTTTCTTTCTTCTATCTGTACTCTAGGAACCCATTGTACATTTTCAAGATCATAAATATTGTAAATGAAGGTAAAATGACTGAGTTCCAGTTAGAAAGATACAAATAATGGGGGAAATGCTGGATAGTTCAATGGTTATTTCTCAAAAGTATTCTTTAATGTTGTCAAAAATCTGAAAACTGCTTTAGGAGAAATGTGCAGACAGGAGAGATCGCCTAAAGATGATTCAGATTAATTCCAAGTGAAATTGTAGTTCGCAATGTTCCTGCTTCAACAAGCTTCGCATTGCTTACTCATTCCTATGAGTTTCTTCATGCATTTTGGTTTAGTTATGTGCACTTAATAAGAAAAAATGTACATTTTGTGTCAAAGCCTGTCAAAGTATTTTATGACAAAGAAAAACACTCATTAATATTCGGGTCGCTCAATATGTGTTTGCGTGTCATGTGTTTCTGTGTATGCGTGTGTGGGGAGAAGGGGTATCCCAAGTAACTCAATGAATACGCACACTGTATTTAGAAGACATAAAACACCAGGAGTGAATTCTTGGACAAAACCTCTTTTCAGGAGAGAAGTTATTTCGCCACTATTTGAGGTTTTGATGGTATGTATCAAAGTCAAGAAGAATCCTTGCTTTGGGGATTAATGTTCCAACATGTTGTAATATACTTTATCGATGTGCAATGTTGAAGTGCAAGGTTTATGACTGCCAACAGTTCCAGCATCTTCAGATATCCTCGTGCCCAAACAGCACAACTTTAAAGTTGGTTTCTGAGTTTGTAAATGGTCTAGTAATTTAATGGAATGAACTACTGTGGGCTCATTCTTTGAAAATATAACTGATTAAAGAATAAAAAAGGAGACTTGAATTATAGAAGCTTATGCCCAGAAGTTAAAATACTTCATCCAGATTGTTTTGACCCTGATTTTATGAAGCCAATTCCACAAACTTGAGGAAGTGGCTCTGGGATAGCAGTACAGGACAGCATTCCTACATGACGGGTGTAGGGAGCTGACAGTGCCCGAAGCTCCAAGGCTAGCTAATGTTCCCTGGGCATTTTCCACAGTGCTGTGGCTGCAAATTGGCAGGAATAGTGAGCGCCACAGCTCAACAATATTGCTGCTTTCAAAGGTTGCTAATCTGTTGCGTCTGACCTCTGAGAAGAATATGGAGGGTCGCCAAGGGGCAAGCGAGAGGACTGTCCTAACTGATGAAGAGACGCTAGACACCTCTTGTTTCAGAGAAGGTGTAACAGAGGTTTATTGCAGAGGGAAATCTACTTAGCGAATAGAAATTCTGGGAAAAGATATCCAATTTGGTCAATGCCGTCTCCCACATCCATAGATCAAGAGGGTAGATCAGGAAGAGGTTCTGTGGCCTGTGGAAGGATGCCAAAGTAATGTTGATAATAATGTGCCAACTCAAATAAAATGAATACCTGTAGTATATATTCACCGCTGAATTAACAACAGAAAGCAAAGCAACTTGGATACCATTCATTCATAGCCTGTCTGCAAAACAGCAACCTGGCGACAGCTGATGGAAAGTCTTTCAGTGGCTCACAGTTCAGTTGCAGCTGGTTCAGTTATAGGTGGAGGAGAGATGCACGCTGCATTGGATAGAATATCATGTCACATTGAAACACCAAAAACATTTGTTTGTAAAAGTGAAAGATATAAGCAACGTACGGACCATTCTGTTAACCCCTGTCTGTCCCTTGATTTTTCCTTTAATTTCCATTTTTTAAAAAAAATTTAGAGTACCCAATTCATTTTTTCCAATTAAGGGCCAATTTAGCGTGGCCAATCCACCTACCCTGCACATCTTTGGGTTGTGGGGCGAAACCCACGCAACATGGGGAGAACGTGCAAACTCCACACGAACAGTGACCCAGAGCCTGGATCGAACCTGGGACCTTGGCGCCGTGAGGCAGCAATGCTAACCACTGCACCACTGTGCTGCCCTTTTAATTTCCAAATTCTGCTATTTCAATTTCTGTATCTGGATAATTAATGGGGCCTATGCCTTTAAGATGGACTTCACCTTTAATTTAAAAAAAAAGTAATCTACAGCAACCTCTGCTGTTTGGTCTGATGTCAGTGATGACTCATCTTGATGGGTTTGGCTGTTGGCCAATAAGCTCTTTACATTACCAGGTTCTTAGCTGATAATCTATTCTGATTGGTGCTGACCTTCCGGAGATGTTCTGCCAAGGGCAGGAAAGCTTTATCTGTTTTCTAGTTTTGGTTTGATCAAGAAGTTGGAGGGCCAGAGCCCTGATCTCTCTCTTTGACTTGATGGAATTGTCTAAAGGTTCAAAGTAAAGACTTTTCTCTCTCTGCAGCCAGATTAAACTGTACGAAGTTCAGTCCAGCCACCAATTGCAGGCAGGGCCAGCTGTTTGCAAACCCATTTAAACTCTCGTGTGGGGAATTCTTATGTCAGACAAACTGTTGGCCATTCTGGGGGACTTGGAAATAACTAAGAATTGCACAGGCCTGAAGCTGTCCTTTTGACTGAAGGTCCAGGTTAATAAAAGTGAAATTGACTCCCCAGAGGGAATCCTACAGCCTGGAAGTTCTGACTGAATGTTACTGCCAGAAGGCCTTGTTAGCAATCCAACTGATGGTATCTACACTCCGTGACCCGGGGTGATAGCCGGCTACAATGACTTCAATATCAGAAACAAAGATACTCATCACTCTTTTATCATTTTACACTGTTTCCCTTCCTCTGTGTGTGTCAGTCTTGTGTGTGATTGGGTAGAGGGTGGTATGATAAAAGGGGAGTAGTTGATTAGCTAGCCATTATTCTATTATAAGTATTGCATGGCCTATCTCTATTTTTGTTATAAATAAAGTTGTTGTGATTTACTTACAAATCTGTTGTATAAGACATTGGAGCAGTCAAGGGCCAAAGATCTCAGATACGTAATACAAATTATTGGTTAATTCGCTTGTGTAGGGGCTCCGGGGTCTGTGGGGCTGGAGTTGACCACACACTAGCCCAGGGTGTCATAACAGCCACTGGTGGCAGCCCAGCCAGCTACAAATCATGGGACGAAATCTCCCTTACAAAATGTAGGAGTTGATCCCATGACGGGTGAAGGAAAATATCGGTAGCCTCATATTATCCCATTCCAGTGGTTCTTCAACATCTTCCAACATTGCCATCAGTCTTGGTTCAATGATACTACTCTTACCTTGGAAACCAAGGCTGTGGGTTCAAGCCCTGCTCCAGAGCCTTGAACATGATCCAGGCTGACAGTTCAGTACTGAAAGAGTGTTGCACTATTGAAGCTGTTGTCTCTATGATGAAGCATTGAACTGAAATCCTGTAGGCCCTCTCAGTTAGATGTAATTACCCAATGGTACTACCCTGTTATATGTTTTGGGATCAATTCCATAAAGTTATATGAAGAAGGAAGGGAGGCTTGGATGGAGCATAAACACCAACGTGGAGTGGTTGGCCCGAATGGTCTGTTTGTTGTACATCTATATAATTCCGTGTAACCGAAGAACAGTGAAAGAAAAGGGGGTTTCTCCTGGTGTCCTGGCCAACATTCATACCTAAAACAATGCCACTTGAACAGCTTATCTGGTCATTTATCTCATTGCTTTTTATAGGATGTTGGTGTGTGCTCATGGATTACATTATAACTGTGACTACACTTCAAAAAGTACTTCAGTGATTTTGAAGTGGTTGGGATGTCATGATGTTGTAAATATGAATTATTTAGAACTCTTCAAACTCACTCACTCAGCAACATGTTGCTACACCTATCCAGCAGCAGCATGGCACTGCATCATTGCTATGCACACAGCACCATTTCCTGCATAGATTTTCTTTTTTTTATATATTGGGGTTTTGCAAGATGATATTCCTCCCAAGAGAGATGAGCAAGGAGCTGGCACCTTACACTGCCAGCACCATCTTAGCGAATCGGAAAGAGGTTGTCACGTGGTTTCGCACTCAGTGCAGCTCAGAAGTGGAGATAGCGGGGCAGCACGGTGGCGCAGTGGTTAGCATTGCTGCCTCAGGGCGCCAAGGTCCCAGGTTCGATCCTGGTTCTGGGTCATTGCCGTGTGGAGTTTGCACATTCTCCCTGTGTTTGCGTGGGTTTCCCCCCACAACCCAAAGATGTGCAGGGTAGGTGGATTGGCCACGCTAAATTTCCCCTTAATTGGAAAAAATGAATTGGGTACTCTAAATTTATATTTTAAAAAAGAAGTGGAAATATCAGAAACATGAGGACATGGACTGGTGTCAATTCAATTTTGTAAAGTTTCTGAGTATCTGGAAGCTCATGTGCTCAGAGTACTACTTCTTCAAATCATTTCATGTAGACGTTTCATCCAGGTAGGTGCAAAATATCCAGCAAGTTGTTAACACAGGGCCTGGCATGGCCAACAGCGCATGGACAGACTTCAAAGATTTTCCACATCTACAGATTTATGAGGCAGACAAGTGTTTGCTTGTGTCTGTTTTCTTTAGCTTGTTACTCCTGGAACACCTTTCTAGCCTTTGGCCATAGGCTACAGCTTGAGGGGCGCCACTCCTCGTCAAGCGTGACTGACCAGGAGTCCCTCCCGGCCTTGCCGTCTGCCATAAGCTTGTGGGATAGATTTACAAGTTGACAATCAACCTGTTGACCGTGTTTTGAACGCGTGTCCTTGGCCATAAAGTCGTGGAGTGAATCTCAAACCCAGAGCTTCTAGCTCTAAAACAGGTACGCTATCCAATGCAACACAAAGCTCCACTCAGACAACACTTGACAGTATAAAGCAGTATTATATTAAGGCTATAGTGTGAAAGTGGGTTTTGTGATAGCTTATTTTTGTGATAGCTTGTTGGCTATGCACTGGGTATCTTACAAGGGGTCTTGTTTTCTATACTACACATACTGTGGTGGTTCCTTCAACCTGTATCTCCATTCCTTAATTTAAATAGCATCTTTCAAAAACTGAAGTTATTCCCTAAGCGCTTTACAATTTATTACTCTTGGGGTGCAGTCAGAGGAAATGCAACAGCCAATTTGCACAATAAATCTCCCACATATAGAGATTAAATAAATGGCCGATTAAACTCTTTTAGTGGCGTTGGTTGAAGGAAAAACTGTTGGCCATAGGATCATTTAAGTCCACCCATAAGCCTTGATGGGATCACGGTGGCTTCATAATCTGGGTCATTAAGAAACTGACAGGAAAGTGTCAGCAGAATGTCTGATATTTCAATGATTACCTACTTCCGTCAAGAGACAAGGCACTTTGTCCCAAAGCTTTGGGACGAAGCAACCCAAAGGAAGAAGCAGAGAACTTCGAACTGAGCTTTATATGAAATTGGAATAGAAAACCATGTAAAACATTGCCCACCTGCATAGTCAGAATATATGTACATGTTTGCGTATTCCAAATGTTTCCTAAAACCTACCAAGTTGGTGCAGGAGATATGGAATTAACAATGATCAGTTCTGATGAAGAGTTCCACTCAAAACATCAGTCTTTCTCAAATGAACAAGCTGCTATGCATTTTGTTTCTGTACTAACTTACCAGTTTTATTGTTTGACTTATTTCCTCGACCGCATCTCCTAAAAACCCTTTTCCTGTCTCCTCTACCCTCACCTCCAACAATAAGTCTGAGCAGCTCACAAATTTTTTTGCCACTAAGATTGAAACTATTCGATCAGCTGCCTTTGCTGCTTTAATGCCTTCCCCAGTCCACCAAACTTCCATGTAAGATCCGTGCTACCTTAGCCCTGAACACACACATTTCTCTAATTCCTCTCCAATCAATCCTCACACCTTCTCTGATCTCTTCCTGTCCATGAACTCGACTAGCTAACTTCCCTTCCTAGCTCCCATGTTAGCTGATATTGTTAATGGTTCTCTCTCCTCAGGTACTATCTCCCTCCCCTTCAAATCTGCCATCATCAACCCTCTCTCAAAACAAAACCCTTGTTCCCATCATTCTTGGAAACTGCAGTCCTATCTCCAACCTTCTTTTCCTCTCCAAAGTCCTTGAACATGCTGCCACCTCCCAAATCCACGCCCATCTTTTCTGGGACTTCGTTTGAATCAGGTTTCCACCCCTGTACCAAACTGACCACTATCAAAGTCACAACTGACCATGACCATGGTAAACACTATCTTCACCATTCTCAACCTGGCGGTTTTGAAATGGTTGACCACAACATCCTTCTCCAACACCTCTCCACCATCGTCCAACTCTTGTTTAGTTCCGTTCTTAGTTATCCCCTCTTACCTAGAAAAGCACTTCTCTTCTTGCTCCTGCACCATTACTACTGGAGTCTCCGAGTATTTATCCTTGTACTGCTCCTGTTTCACATCCATGTGCTGCCCCTTGGCAACTTCACCAAATATGTAGCATTAGTTTCCGCTTCTATGCTAACAACACCCAACTCTACCCCCACCACCACCTCACACAACTCTTCCACAATATCTGTCTGCTTGTCCAACATCCAATACTGGATGAGCAGAAATTTCCTCCAACTAAATGTTGGGAAGACTGAAGTTAATGTCTTCTGTCCCCAGTACAAACTTCATTCCCTAAGCTTCTGACTGCACCCATCTCCACAGCACTGCCTGAAGCTGAACCAGTCTGTTTGCAAACCTGCTGTCATTATTGACCTTGAGATGAACTTCCGATTACATATCCATGCCTAAAACAAAAACGGAAAATCACAGAATTGTTATGGCAAAGAAAGAGGCCATTCGGCCCATCGTGTCTGCACCGGCTCTCCAAACGAGCATCATGACTTAGTGCCATTCACTACCTTTTCCCTGCAATATTGCACTTTGTTTCTTTTCAAATAATCATCTAATGCCCTCTTGAATGCTTCAACTGAACCTGCCTCCACCACCCTTCCAGGCAGTACATTCCAGACACCAAGCACTCACTGTGTGAAAAAGTTTTTTCTTGCATCTCTTTTGCAAATCACTTTAATTCTGTGCCCTCTCGTTCTTGAACCTTTTACAAGCGGGGACTGTTTTCCCCTATCTACGCTGTCCAGCTTCCTCATGATTTTGAACATCTCAATCAAATCTCCTCTCAGCCTTCTTCTCTCCAAGGAGAACAGTCCCAGCTTCTCCAATCTATCCTCACGACTGAAGTTTCTCATCTTTGGAACCATTCTTCTGCACTCTCTCCAATGCGTTCACATCCTTCCTATAGTGTGGCGCCCAGAACTGTACATAGTATGCTGAAAGAACCCCTCTGTGGAGAGAGAATACCTCTTGGGCAGTTACCATTGGCAGCAACGCCCTTAGTTGTCTAGACCTTAAATGCTTGAATTCCCATCCTCAACCTCTCAATCTTTCTTTCTCCCTTTAAGATACTCTTTAAAACCTATCTCTCCACTTTAAAAAAAAAAAAAGTTTTTATTCTCCATTTTCACATTTTCCTTCAAAATTTACACCCCACCAACAGGCAGCGAATGGTAACAAATACAGAGTCAATACCCTTAACATCAACAACGATCCCATCCTCCCACCACTACACCCAACTGTCAATATATGCATCAAATAAAACAAACCCTCCCACGGTGGGAAAAAAAACAAAGGCGAAAAAGAGAAAGGAGTCCGGAATCGCCCATGGCCACCATTAACCTATGGAGTCCCCCCCCCCCCCCCCCCTCCCCCATGACGACACTCAATGCCATCCAGCCTCCAAACGAGTACCGTAAATGACACCCAAGAGTTGTAACCCCCCCCCCCTCCCAAACTCCTCCCCTCCACTTCCGCTTGTAAAACTCCTCACCCCAACCTTGGTTCCTTCCCCCCAACTTTCCACCCCGGCTAGACTCCTCGGACCCTGTTCTGCCATGCTCCGATGGCCACAGCCCTTCCCCCCCCCCACCTCACCCCCGTTCACTGGCCGGCTTAGACCGGCCAGCGTAGAGGCCCCGCCCGGGTCTCTTTCCTCCTTGCCCGGCCCCAGGAAAAATCCAGAAGTCCCAATTAGCACACAAACACCGCATACACACCCACACCCCAAAGAACCCTCATTCCAACTGAAAGTCCCATTTCTTCCCTTATCCAAATATATATCCTAGAGCCCATACACCAGCAAGCAGTGAAACAAAGAAGAAAAAGTACAGTCATGAGGCTACATCAGTACATGACCATTTCTCAATTCTGCCACAGTCCTTCTGCCTTCACAAACTTCTCCGCTGCTTCCGCCGTCGCAAAATAAAAGTCCTCGAGCTTGTAAGTCACCCTCAGCTTCGCTGGATATACAATGCCGCACTGCATCCTGTTAACGAACAGTGCCCTTTTCACCCGGTTGAAGGTAGCCCGCCTCCTCGCCAGCTCCACCGTAAAGGCCTGGTATACACGTATACCAGCTCCAGCCCACTGCACCACCCGCTTCTGCTTAGCACAGCACAGGACCTTCTCCTCTACACTGTACCTACGGAAGCACAGAGTCACTACTCTTGGCGGCTCACTCGCCTTTGGTACAGGCTTCCAACGACCGATGGGCCCGATCCAGCTCATATCGGGAGGGATCATCCCCCTCCCCCACTAGTTTCGCCAACATCATAGCAAAACACTCAGTCGGCCTTGGTCCTTCCACTCCTTCGGGCAGCCCCACAATCCTCAAATTCTGCCGCCTGGATCTGTTTTCCAGGTCTCCCATTTTGCCTCGCAGATCCTTGTTGATCTCTATCACCTTCCGCATCTCCTTCCCCATCGAGGTAAGTTGACCACTGTGCTGCAATAATGTCTCTTCCACTTCCTTCAGCGCCTCGCCTTGCTCCCGCACCTCCGCCACTGCGCTCGCCACCGCAATCCTCACCGGGGTAATCGCCTCCTCCACCAGCACTTTTAAAACCGTCCCATCTCCTTCCTCATTGCCTCCATATGTTTTGTAAACTGCCTTTTGAATTCCACGGCTATCACCTTAGTTATTTCTTCAGTCGTGAGCAATGCGGCCTCCCCTGGTGCTCCAGCCTCCATTTTCTTTACTGACCCCGCGGTGACCTTTCCACTCCCCGACAGACTTCCAGCTGCTTTTTTCACGGCCGTTTTTTTTGCTGGTCTTCGACATTCCCCTTCTGTGCTGTCTCCCGACTTTTACTGCCTTTGCTGGCCCTAGAACCGGGCGTTAACCCCCGACAATGCCGTTCCCGAACGGGAGCCCTCAACGCGCAGCTGCCTCCTGCCCGCTGTCACCGGAAGTCCCCATCTCTCCACTTTTTGGACCCACTTCATTCATACCTCCTCCTTATAATAGCACAATGGGCGCGATTCACCCAAAACATAATTGTCATTTTGGGCGGGTTTGGCAGGGTGTTGCATGCCAGCTGTAATGGCGAGATCACGATCTGCATTGGTGTGTGAATCTCGCCTGGTTCCCCATCTGATTCGCCTGACTCGCGCCTCAGCTGCTCACTGCTAACTAAGGGGAGCTGCTTTTAAACGCTCCCTCAGCATCACACCGAGTTAAGACACGAGAATGGCAGCGTGAAAACCTGCCCCTCGCTTTGGGGATGCCAATCTGGCCAGGCTTCTCGACGCAGCGGATGAGAGGCGAAGCAGCCTGCTTCCCCGAGGGGGTCGGGGAACCAGCAGCAGGGTGAGCAATGCCACCTGGGAGGCAGTGGCAACTGCAGTGAGTCCAGGCAGCATGATCTGGAGGACCGCCGTCCAATGCAGGGAGAAGATGAATGACATCCAGGAGCTGCAAAGTTAAGTCACCACCTCTCTCCTGACACCAGTCCTGCCTGCCACCTTTCAATTTCCCAATGCCCCCCAAATCCACCGGCTGACAGCTCGCACCCTCCCAACATTCAACCTCCATGCCTGTGCCTCAGAATCCCATGGCACCTACCTCATAACCGCTTCCTGTTGCCCACACATGCCATCTGCTAGACACACCCACACATCAAGCGTGCGGTTCACAATGCCCTCTCTTTGCTTCCACAGAAGATAGCCCATAATAAGAGAGAAAAGGTGTAAACAGGGGGGGCGGGATGCCAGAGATTCAAATCCTCACCCCAATGAGGAACAGCCCTGGAGATTGCGGCGTTGCCCGAGGAGAAAGCAGTGACCGACAGCGAGGATGGCCTGTGATGGAGAAATGTGGATCCACTGCCCCTTCATCCAGATGACCTGTCTCAAATCAGTTGTTTATAACCCACAAAATTATCCCTCCCTTTCATTGAACCCATGGCCGTTCTCTCACAGGATCACCATGGCCGGGCCATCTGGAGTCGTTCTCTCCCCCCGCCGCCATCCAAGAGAACACCCCGGAGGAGAACACCGGCAATGTGTCACAGCTATCACCCCGCACCTTCCACCTGTGCAGAGACACACAGCTCGGTGTGCGACATTAGTGGACAGGCTTCGGGGGCACAATCTGGTGAGCACCACACAAGCTGCTGATGAGCATCAGGTGGAGGCTGGAACATCCGAGGGAGACAGCAGTCGGAGGTCTGCGGGATCTCAGCTGGGTCCCAGCCAGATGCCAAGCCTCTGGACAAGGTACTCCCAGAGCTGATGCAGATGATAGGACACAGCTGTGACATTCAGGAGGGGGTTTGAGCGACATTCCAGTAACTGTAAGGCCGATGGGAGGCGTCCCAAAGCCTTCAAGCACAGGAGATGACGTCAGCAATGCATGGCACCCAGTTCAACACCGTTAGGGTGGCGACCGCAGCGGAAAACCTGGAGCATGACGTCTGCACCTTGAATGGTGGTGTCCAAGGCGTTGCTTAGTTTGTGACGGCCATAGCTGATGGTCTCAACACCATGTTCCATCTGCTGAGGGACATGTCCCACACAAAGATGGACATTGCTGAGGCACTCCAGAGCGTAACCCAGTCACTGCGGGCCATCAATGAGGGTGTAGGCAATGGGGAACCTCCAGGGTGGCAGCTCCAGATGACTCAAAGGCTTCTTGCGCTCACACAAGCTGCTCCTCTGACCCCAGGGCTTTACAGTCACCCTCACAGAGCTGGAAGCACTGGAGCTCATCCCAGGGCCGTCCAAGGAGCCAAAAGCAGTCTCCAGTTCTTCTGAATCCCCCCTCCTGACTCCAGCGCATCTCAAGAGCAGCGGGAAGAACAGGGTGGCATGGCAACGCCTGAGACCAATAAGTCAGCCAGGGCACTCTGGCTCCAGGCCCTCCAAAGGACATCCGCCAAGGGCACCAAAGGCCACAGGGCTTGGAAGGCCACCCTCCACCTCTGATGTGCATCCTGGGAACACACCTAGAGATTTCACTAGACCACAGAAGATGAAGAAGACTGAGGTGCACTGAAGAGGTCACTATCTACTGCTAGGGGGAATGGAACTTTGTCACATTAAAATATTCACTATTAAAGCATGTCACACCGGATACATATGAAGCCTCTGCCACGTAAAGCTTCACAGCGGGCCTGCGTGCACCGCCACCCTTTGTGATCCCCGCTCCCCCTTCACTCCCCTACCCCTTGGCACAATGGTCTAAGATCAAAGTCCCCGCATTCCAGCATGAGAATGGGTGAGTGCGCTGACAGCAAAAAGACAGGAGTCAAGACTAAATCACATCCTGAGGAGAACCAGTGCTTTCCTCACAGCGAGTCGCCTTCCCTTGGGGGGGGGGGGGGGGGGGAAGAGGGTGATCAGGACGAGGCAGTGTGATATTTAGCAGGGGGCGGGGGTAGGGCTGATGGCACAGCTTTGGCTCATGAGAATCTCGAGATGATGAGAGCCTTCCTGGTCCTCCTTGCATGTCAGATCCTTTCTGCTGCTGGTCCTTCATCTTCCAGCTTGTCCTTGGGTTCGTCGTCCAACCCCTCCTGGTCTTCCTCCTCCTACTCAGACGAGGCCACATGTTCCTCCCCATCCTCCTCCTCGCCCAGTATGTCGCCCTGCTGCTGTGCCAGATTGTGGAGGAAAGAGCAGATCACCACAAAGCGAAAGTGTCTCTGGGGGGTGTACTGTAGAATCCTGCCAGAGCAGGTCAGGCAGCAGAACTGCATTTTGAGCATCCTGATTATTTACTAATATTAACATATTGTAAGGATCCTCCTGTTTAACCCTTGTCTGTTCCCTTTTTCTTTTAATTTGTTATTTTTCTTACAATTTTGGACTATGGGCGATTAAAGCCTTTAAGACCAAGCCTTTAACTTTAATTTAAAACAGGATGTGGTGTTTTGATTTGACATCAGTGATGACCCGGACTGACAGGCTTGGCTGGTGGCCAATCGGCTGTTCCCAAAAGACGGGTGGGGGGGCGGGATTCTCCAACCCGCCGTGCCACATTTCTGCCCCGACCGGCCGGCAGGATTCTCCATTACGCCAACTGGTCAATGGGGCTTCCCATTGTGGGGCAGCCCCACGCCGACGGGAAACACCCGGACGCCGGCATAACGGAAAATCACGCCGCCGGAGAATCCCGCCCCAGTTCGTTTTGGGGATGGGCAGTGATTGGCTCTACTGGTTCTGGAATGTTCCTTAGTTAGACCAGGTTTTAGCTTTGTTCTTGGCTTAGAAACTGGAAGGTCCCAGCTCTGATTTCTCTCTCATCTAATGGATTATTTCTAAAGATCCCAGGTAAGAACCGCCAGACTGATCTGCAAGGAATTCCAGTCCAGCCATCAGCTGCAGGCAGAGTTCAGTTTTAAAACCCTTTTAAAATCTTGTGTGGGGAACTTTGTTCTTATCTCAGTAAGGCTGTTGGTCATTCTGGTGGAGTTGAAAACCAAGGAAGAATTAAACTGGCCTGAGGCTGCTCCTTTGAGTGAAGGCCCAGGATAATAAAAGTTAAAATGACTCTCCAGAGGAAGTCCTATTGTTTGGGAGTACTGACTGAAATGCTTCTCCCAGAAGATCATCTCTAACATTTCTGCTATAAATAAAGTTATTGTGTTCAACTTACAAACCTGGTGGCTATAATTTATTGAGCAGTCAAGGAGCAAAGAATCTGAAAATTGTATACGAGTTATTGGTTAATTCACTTGTGTTGGGACTCTGGGTGTCTGTGGGGCTGGAATCGACCGCGCACTAGCTCAGGGTATCTTAACAATATGATGTACTAGGATTGATTGGAAAATACCAGGGTGTTTTTACCAGTGTGTTGTTTTTCTGTACTTGAATGGACAAAGTTCTTTTGTTCAACATCACCAATTGCTAATCTTGGAGTACAAACGATGAGGTTAACACCCATAGTCAAACAAAGGTGATATTTATATTCCTAAGCAACTACCCATTTCAAAACAACAGCTGGATGACTGATAGCTATAGTTTCCATTTATTGCTTTTTACTAACCGCCAAACACTTAAAACAAAGACTGCTATTATCATAGTGTGTTTAGAATATTTTATTGTCTCCTTTAGGATCTCTCAAATAATCAGCATCAACGAAATACAAAACATTTAAATACCTTCGTGCCAGTCAACAATTTTACAAGAACACTTCAGGGGAAAAAATTATGAACATTTAAATTAAGTAGGCATGGCCCTTGGCTTTTGAAGGCAAAAAAAACTAAGTAAAGGTTTTGGTTACATTTTCTTTTTGCTTAACAGAAATGTGCCCATCAGTATTTAGGGGAAAAAACAGTATAATATAGAAGCAAATCTTTCATATAAACAAATCATTTACAGCCCTAACTAGGCTTTTAACTATTTGAAAAACCGTAACAACAAAATAGAAATTTTTTGTAAAAAAAAAAAAATTCAATAAATTAGATGTACATTGTAGTATGAAATTCATGCACAAATCGTGACATTATGACACAAAGGATCACACAAATGCTTTATAAAAATATACAAGTACTGGAATGTAGAAAAGAGTGAACCAAACATGTGTTCATGGAAGCAAAGCAGCTATATAACTGTTTGGTCCTGTTGGTTTCCTGTGCCTCACAACTTATTATATCATCTAATTACTACACGTATTTCAATTCAGGCAAACAAATCTTGCATTGTTATTTTGTCTACTTATTCCATTCTGACACACTAATTTGAAAGAAAATGCTGGATAATATTCATCACTCTTTTGAATCGGTGATACTTGTGTGTTAATTGAAGTGGCAAGCTTTTGAAATGAAATGAAATGAAAATCGCTTATTGTCACAAGTAGGCTTCAATTAAGTTACTGTGAAAAGCCCCTAGTCGCCACATTCTGGCGCCTGTTCGGGGAGGCTGTTACGGGAATTGAACCGTGCTGCTGGCCTGCCTTGGTCTGCTTATCAAAGCAGTGATTTAGCCCTGTGCTAAACAGCCCCTGCAAGCTTTTGTAGCCTAATTAAACAAGTAACATGCTTGGTCATGTATGGAAATGCATCAAGTGGCTCACTTTTAATCTATACAACTACACCTGTATTTTGCAGCAACCTCTTCTCGCTAAGGTGATCTAATTTTGATAGCTGTTTGCTCATTTTTGCTAAAGTGCACTTTTAAATCTTGATCTGTAAATAGGTCATACAGCAATCACTGTGAAGTGTTATTCATGCTGAATGTCACATTATTTAGAACAGAGAAAAACACAAAAGCTAGCTAAACAAGTTATTGAAAGAGTACTGAATGCTTTCCCATTGTCTTCAAACCTAATTTTTTTCAGAAAGCAAGCAGCACATTTTTGGGGATACGGGTATAAAACATTGAATAAAAGAGGTCTGTTTTTCACCTAAATCAATCTCCTATTCCAGAAATTTGACCCACTGTTCGTCCCCTGCAATTAGCAGAATATCCTTACTTGTGCATGTGTTATTTTAATAAATGATTCAAGATCAAAAACATTTAAAAAAAGATACGAGTTTGAATAGGGCAGATTGTCAGCGTAATTCTCTGTCGGCGGAATCCTCCGGCCGCTGGCCGGCAGCACTCCCACACCCGCGGGTTTCCTAACGGCGTGGGGTGGCCACAATGGGAAACCCCATTGGCTGGCTGCGGACTGGAGAATCCCGCTAATATTTGGTCCCAAGTACGTGGAAGAGGGTATATTCTGGTAACTGAATTGACACAAATTGTGTTCTCCAAAATCTGATGACCTGAATAGATATTCTTACTTCACTGGTCATTTTGGCACCAATTGGAATGTTCACGACCATTACTGGAGGTAATAAGGTGACCATATATTTGTATTGAAACAAATTTCTTGGGAATTTATAATACTGAACGAAATGGAGGTAATTAGTTAGGGCACATGAACAAACTTCGAACAGTCATATCTATGATGCTGCATCATATTTAGTAAAATAGAATATGCCCTAGATAGACAGTTAACATGCCCATAAATCAGATTAAATGTATTCCAATGCAAAATGCCAAGCAATACCAATGAAGTCTTGTGAGACATAAAAATTAATTATTTAGTGTTTATAATTTTATCAAGTCAAATTGCTTTCCTTTTTATTTTATAACTGGCTCTAAATTTTAACAATACTTGTGTCCAATGAATGGTTGACGTTTCATACGGGAATATTTTTAGACTGTACGACTTCAGCTAAGATTAAGTTGTACAAGTCTGCACCTCAAATTTAAAACCACATCATGAATATTCAGTTAATAGGTTGCATGTTTGGAAATATATAATAATAGAGGTTATACTATTCATATCCAAATAATTAGACAAGGCATTGTGAGTATCTGGTGATATTATAGACTTTGGGCAGAATTCTCCCAAGCCGCTGCTCGATGGAGTGCATGGGGGAAGAATATGTTGGAAGGCACAGAAATTGGTTTCACGCCGAGGTGAATTTACAGCAGCATCTTCCACTTGTGTCCGCCATGGAGGGTCTTAAAACCCACCAGAGGACGGCGTGAACTTCCATTTACACCTGCTTAATGGGATGCAGATGAAGGCCTGTCCCCTCCATGCCAGATTCTCTGCGATGCCATGGGAAATACATTTGGAACAACTTGGATGTGCAGATATCGGAACTCATCTAAACAATGGCTGGAGCTGTCTCTGGAGTCGGGATGGAGGCCTCAGAATGTTCCAGAAAATTAATCTTAATTTTTCAGGAGGTCCACTTTCTTTCTTCAGTAGTGGGTTAGTGGTGTTGGACATCTTTTCAATATGGCACCCGGGCAAGACGGCGGACTACGCGCCACATTCAGGCCTGTCCCACTACTGAATACGACATAAAACGCCCAGCGCATAATAAATGAAGTCGGGGCCAGAAGATTTGGCATGTTTTTCTGCCGTCCCCTGGTGCGGGAAACACTCCACATTTCCACCTCTGCCACGGCACTTTGTCTCAAAATGGGAGAATCCCGCCCACCATCTTGTAATTCTGTGAAAAATGCTAATTGTCATATTTTAATGGGCCATGGTATGACTGTTGGAATAAATACTGTTGTGTTTACATTATTCAATGTGCAAGTAGGAACAGAGCAGGGCGAGATCCTTAACTCACACTGATGTTAGGATCAATTGAAAAGTACAGCGCTCTCCTGGCAGGATCCCTGATACTACGGGCAAGCACAATGCTACCAAGAAGGAGAATGATGGTGGGTCTCACCCACAAAGCCCAAAAGGATGTGCAGGGCAGGTGAATTGGCCACGCTAAATTGCCCCTTGGAAATAAAAGAATTAGGTACTCTAAATTTAGTTTTAAAAAAAAGAATGATGGTGTCGCTGAAGCAGGGCACCCACAACAGCACGCGAGTAGGCAACCAGTCAATTAAAGGAAAAAAGAACCATGAACAGGAAAGAATGCTTTCGTGAAGTCTTTGGAGCAGTTAGGAAGTGTGGGGCAACTTTCACTAAACATTCCTCCATTGAAAAACTTTGGCATCTTACTGTCACTGCCTCAGGGCCTACCGCCACCATTATCAAACTGTCCCCGGGCATCGAGAGACAGTGGCAGTAAGGAAGGGAATGACCCCGGGATTTCATCCGTGTTAATGTGCCACCACCACATTTATTTACATAATTGGGCGAGGAAGGGACACATGGCATTGGCAAGGGCAAAACTGTGCTTAAGACAGGAATGAGGAGGTCACTTTTATCACCCAATTTCCCCCTTGCTCCCAGCCCTTTTCACCATTATCATACTGAAGGAAAAGAAAGCAATTATGACCAAAACAATGTCATATTAAGTAACGTTCTTGATGATGGATCACTAGATTTGTACATTAGTTTGTGTTCAAACCCAATTGAGGGAAAAATTTGGAAGCATTCATATGACATGACATCCCTGTGCAAAACCTCAGCTGAAAACCTATTTGCTGCTTCCGAACATAACACTGTTCTGGACAGCCAACTACTTAAACAAAGCCATGGGAACACCCAATCCATTGTGCTTTACAGGTCAGTCTCTGTGCTGTCTAGTAAAAGCCATACAAAATACAAGAAACATCAAAGATTAATTGTTTTAACTGTTGCTGTTAAATTCCAAATCAGTTAAATAAATTATTATTCCCTGAAAACAAAGAATATTTTAAGTGTCTTGAAAACGTTTCATAACTGAAGTGCTAGGAGTTGCTGCAGAAGCAGTTTTCTAAAGCAATTAGCTATTTAACAAAAGTTGCTTTCATTTTCTGGTTGAAATAGAATCACCTTTATATCCATACAAAAAAATAATTCATTGTAAATATATATATTTATATATATATATATATATAACATATATTTTTACATATTTGGGTATATTTACACATACAGCCAGCACATATTTTGACTCTGAAGTTCCTTGCTGGATAAATTTTCCAATATTACAAAATTAACAATCTCGGCAGAACCTTCGGCTCCAAGTTCTGCCCAAAGTCCAACTTGTCAGCTTTTGATGAAATGAAAATGAAACTGGTCACCAAAGCAAAATTTGGGTCTCAAGACTTACTCCGTCTTCTTCTGTGACAAACCGTATTTGACTGTGCATTTCTTTAATGGAACAGCCTGTTCCAATCCTTTCCATAACAAACCAGCATTCCATTCTGGAGCCCAAGTTCCTCAAAGACGTGTGTGAAACAGCTAAGGCAATTTGGCGAGTGATGAATTTGATAATAAAGTCGTTTTGGCGAATGATGGCTTTTTCATTCATGTTTTAATGGTACCAATCATGTGCTGTTCATATTTTGAAAGACATGGCTCATTGGCCATAGGGTCAGAGAATACAGAGTCATCTCCTGAAGAGCAGGAACTCCTTGTATCAGGGTAGCTGGGTGAATATTGTTCTAGAGGTGCAGAGAGGTCCAAATAGTCCTGCCAATAGAGAGGTGCAGAGATATTAAAAATACTAAAGTCATGCCATTTCTTCCATTTGTATTCTTACTGATATACTACATCAGAATCAAATTTTTGTGAGTTAATGATGTTAAGTCAAAACAAATATATTTGAAAGCCATAATGCATTAGCACAGCTACTAAAAAGTTACAATGTATGTTACATTAAACCTATAACTCTACCTACCGCAATGATAAATAGGTTAAGACATTGTAGAAAAAAAATCCTATTACAGTCCTACTTACCTGTTTTGTTTTGGTTTAGAAATGTTACTGTCCATGGACTGTTTTGGTCAAAGAGCATTAGGCTACAATCAGAGATTTCATGTTTAACTTGTTATCTGCTCAAATGGCACAATATTCCAAAATGCAATATAGTATCAAAGAACAGGGCTGCAAATTTAAACATCTAGCAAATGGTCATTTCAATCCAAAATCTCCTACCTGATATATTTGCCACAAGTTTCGATAGGTCATGCTGTAAACATAAACCCCATTAACATAATGTGTGGCAGAAATGCAGACTACAAGCCTGAACTACGATTAACATGTAAATAGTCTCTAGTTATGGGTACAGAAATAGCCTACACACCCAAGGTTATTACTGTCCACGCAAAGTCAAATTTGTAACCCAAGAGGCAATGGTTCACTTTATAGCCTGAAAAGTAGTTAATTTAAGATTAGCTGTGGGCTTGAGACTTATTTATTTTTAATCTGATAACAACAAAGAGGGAGGAAACACATAGGGGGCAGTTCTCCCCACGAGTTGCGGCAGGAGCACCTCCCGCTATTCCAGGAGAATAGCGGGGAGCCCGTAATTGGGGTTTGTGCAGGGCACTGAACGGAGCACAAAGCTCCCGGCCTATTTCACTGGAAGCAATCTGGTTCACTCCCTCGCTGGGCGTGAACTAGACTCGCATATTTAAATGTGTATTTAAACACATTTTAATATGCATTTCCGGGTTTAGCTGGAGTCTCCCGAGATTCACTGTCCCCACCGGTACAGCATGAGGCAGCGGGAAACGCAACTGGTCCCCAGACGTGATGACCACATCAGGCGACTCAGAGGCTATTAGGGCTCCTGGGGGTTCAGAGACAGGGCAGCAGGGCAGCGTCCTGACACTGCTCCTTAGCACTCTCGCAGCACCAGGGTTCCATGTTAGCACTGTCAGGGTGTCTTGGGGCCAGGTTGCAAAGGGAAGTGCCAGGATGCTAAGGGAAAATGCCATGGAGCGAGGCTGGAGAGGGGGCATTTCCATGAAAGGGGGTGGGATTTGTGGGATATGAAGAGGGGGGCTTTGGCGACCCCATAGCAGGGTGCCGGTCATTTGGAGGTGGGGGTCCGCCGGTATGAGCGATTCAGGCGGTCATCTCTGCCAGTGAGTAGGAGTACGCCCAAAATGACAGTTATTTTTTGGGAGAATTCCGCCCACATTCTGTACTTTTGCATTCTTCGGCAACGAACAATGGCAACAAACGTTCTCCAAAGTCAAGTGTACACATTTTCAGTGTGTACCAGTATTCGGAGTTAATCGTCACTATCAAGTGTTTCAGTGACCCTGAGCAGACCAGCACTATTTTGGACTGTGATCATCAGCAGGAAACCATCTCTTTTTATTGGCCGTTGATGTCACTTGAGAAATATTACTGGTCGTTGGTGTCAATTAGTTGGCAACAGGAAAAGTGCCGAGGGGGATTTTCCAGCCCTTCCCGCTGGTGGGGCCTTACGGTCCCACCGAAGGAATCCCCCTGCAGCGGGCTTCCCGGCAGCAGGACGGCTAAGCCACGCAAAATGCCATAGATGTCGGGGGGCGGGGCGGGCGGACCAGACGATCCCAACAGCAGCCAATGACGAGCCGTCTCAGCTGCCAGAAAATCCCGCCCAATGAGTCTTCAGTCGATTGAGATTGTCGCCCTGCAGTCGCTGTTGCATCAAATATAACTTACAATGCATAATGGCAAAAAGGAGCTGCTTTTGCTTATTTTATAATATTTTTGAAAACAAGTTCCAGGGGCACTAACTTGTGCTTAATTGCGTTTGCTGAATATTGTGAACTGGTATTATTGTAAGCTTACCGCACTGGATGTGAAAGTGAGAATTCGGTCCAAATCTTCAACCAGCTGTTTGAAGGTTGGTCTTTGTGAGGGGATTGCATGCCAGCAATCTCGCATCATCATGTACCTACAGCATAGATAAGAACTGGATTTTTCTCACATCACACGACTTTGCAATTAAATTGGCATAAATTTGTAAGACAAACAGTTACAGCTTTCTCCCTGTTGCTTAGCAACTTTCTGTTATGCAGCCACAGGCCAAATCCGAGTGTAAGGAATAATGATTATAACTCCTTGTCGTTTCTAATCTGTCGTCAACTTTCAGTGATCAAAAATGTCCATAGTTCCAAGGCTTTAAACCTAAATGCTAGTGGCCAGGGAAAACTCCTTGGCAGATATCCTGAAGACTGTAGAAGCCCTGAGAATTTAAACTCAGAAATCCCATCAAGTGCTTTTTTGTTCTGCAGTTTTTGAAACCCGTTTTAAAATGAATATCTGTAAATAAGTAAGGACTGCTGGTAAATAACGATGCAAAGTTATTGCTTAGAATATACAATAGCATTGTTATTTAGTACATGAACCAAGACCTGGGGAGAGGTGCTCAGCTCTTTGGCAGGTTAATTGTCATGAGCAATAACAAAAAAAACAAGGGTTGGTACTCTTGAATGTTGTAAGAGATTGAATGTTTGATTTATGGCTGGAGATTGTCATTTGCACCATGAGTAATCTTATTTAAATGGGTCACCAATAGGTGTGGCCAGCACTTCCCTAAACACCATCTAAATACCTAAACTGTTGTTCATTCTAGTCGGGGCTTAAAATCACAAGGCTTTGAATACTGCTTAAAGACAGCACATTTCAAATAATATTCTGGAGTTGGCACCACTGGAATTGTTATTTGTGAACACAACTGCCATGTCATCGAATCTGAAACCTCTCAGCATACCAGCAACTTTTAAAAACTCTCCAATTCACATTTTCGATGAAAGTCGTGAGTTCACATAAGGGATGTTAAGGTTGGGAAATGGACTGTTTCTCTAGCTATGACACAAATGCCAGTCCGAACTATTCCAAGGTCAGGTGTAACATAGGTAGATGCAGAGGAAAGCTTCTTCTGCTCGTCTCAAATTCCAATTTCAGAAAGGCTTTCCTTACTTTCTCGAATGTAACATTTTCTGTTCCTACAATAGCCGCTTGTGTGAAAGCAGATTTTCTTGGCCAATTCTGCCTGGGAGCAGCAGACCCAAAGTGCCCAGGCCCAGGAGTGAAGGCATTTCCTGTCTCAGATCACTGGCATGATACCACAGCACTGGCCCACTCCCCTAGCAGGCCCTAGCTCATCCTCTTCATAAATCACAGGATGATATACTATGGTGGATCCATATAGAATCAGTCTGTCTCTTTTTCAATTACCTTTGAGTCCCCAGGACAAGTTCAGGAAATCTGGCTTCAAAGCAAGATTGTAAATTTAGGGGAGGCAGAGTTTCCATGCCCAGGCCATGCCATGCACAACAAAAAAGGTCCAAGGCAAAATGCCCAAAATACGCAGATAGTACATTCACGATTGAGCAGTACAGCGGCACATGACAGACCATCTTTGGGCCATGCACAAGTTCTATTTCATGGTTCTGCCGTACAAAAACACAGTATCACAAACTTACAGGTCATTGGTACAGTTGGCTGGTTTGTCCATCCTATGACCTTCCTTAAGAAGTTTGAAAAGTTCTTCGACAGGAATGCCTGGATATGGAGATCCTCCCAAGGTGAAGATTTCCCACATTAAAACACCGAATGACCACCTGAAATGGTAATAAGGTAGGAAGTTTTCAGAATGTTCACTTTCTCCCAACTATTCTATCTTTCCTTGCAGCCCCCCCCCTTCCCCCACTTCAAGGTACTGAAGGCACAGACTCATACAATAGGACAATTCTATGTACACTACCAGTCTCTTAGCATCTTATCTACTAATTGTTTTCAATGCGACCATGGGTTACTCTGTTTAAGCGTTTCACAGCTGAGTCAAATTTGCCATCACCAAATGTTTGGATTTTATTGGGTACTGTGGTCCTCAACACCTTGGCGAAAAGATCGGAGGGCAGAGGGAAGGGGGGGGGAGAACGCACGTCGAGAAGCACACCGTCCAGCAGCCATTTTATGGTTGACTGGAGGAGAGACTTTCACCCCCTACCCGAGGTATAGGAGGTCCCACCTAAGAGAGCTGTTCATCAATCAAAGGCTGGCAGCTCTCCAGTTCCAGTTGGAGCAGGAGCAGTACTGCACTTGGAGCTTGAATATTTGGTTCTCGACACAACAAGAAAGAAATGGGAGGAGGACTGGGGATTGAAATAGGGTGGGGACTCTGGAGCGAGGCACTGCATAGCGTCAACACCACCTCCACGTGCGCAAGGCTCAGCTTGACGCAGTTAAAAGTGGTACATAGAGCCCATTTAACAAGAATCCGTATGAGTAGGTTCTTCCCGGAGGGGGAGGATAGATGTGAATGGTGCCAAGGAGGCCCAGCCAACCACGCCCACATGTTCTGGTCTTGCCCCAGACTTGCGGGGTACTGGACAGCCTTCTTCGAGGCAATGTCCAAAGTGGTGAGGATGAGGGTGGAGCCATGCCCGAAAGTGGTGGTCTTCGGGGTTTCAGACCAGCCAGATCTATTCCTGGGGAGGAGGGCGGACGCCCTTGCCTTTGCCTCCCTGATCGCCCGCCATTGTATCCTTTTCGGCTGGCGGTCAGCAGCACCACCCAAAGCTGCAGACTGGCTGTCCGACCTCTCAGAATCTCTCCAAATGGAGAAAATCAAATTCGCCATCCGAGGGTCAGACGATGGCTTCCACAGAATGTGGGAGCCATTCACCGAATTGTTCCGGGACCTGTTTGTGGCCAACAAACAAGCAGAAGAATAGCCAGGTAGCCAAGAATCAGGGGAAAGTAGCCAAAGCGTGAGAGGGAGAGATAGACCGGAAGGAGGGGGGGGGGGGGGAGACACAGCAAAACCCAAGAGGAAAGAAAGGCGAACCACAGGGGGGGGGGGGGGGAATGGCAGCCGGAAGGAGGCCACGGAATACGATAACAAACTTGGCATCTCCAGGAACACAGAACAAGTAGAATACAGGCGAAAGACGGGACGAACGGCTGAAGCGGAGGTGAGCGCGAGACGACAACGGCAGCGAGATCCGTCCGGGAGAAGCAAGTGACAACACCAAACCCATTCGAGTATTGCCCACTGCAATTGTTTCTCTGGCACCCAAATGTATATTTACCTCCCCAGTCTCCATCCGCCCCTCCCCCCCCCCCCGCAAACAGTCGCCTACTTATGTGTTGTAAAGAGTTGTACAGAGTTGCTGCTGTTGAGCTGGTGCACAATAGCCTACCAGTTATTCTATTTTATTTTATTTTTTATTATTACTTTTTTTTGGGGGTATGTTTGGGTATGCCCTTCTCTTCTATATATTTGTGTATATATATATAGATATATTTCTTATTCTGTGTACATAACGGTAAATATACTTTGTTCAAAAACTCAAATAAAACATATATTAAAAAAAGTTAGTGTCACAAGTAGGCTTACAGAGCAGACTCCGAACAGACAGTGACCAAAGCCAGGAATCAAACCCAGGTATCTGGTGCTGTGAAGCAACAATGCTAACCATTGTACTACCGTGCTGCCCTACATGTGAGCCTACTTGTGATACTACTAAAGATTCTTATTATGATGGCAGACCCTAGCAATGGTATGAGGATTGGGGGAATGGGCTGGGGTTTGAGGCCATGTGGGAGTGGGGAGGGGAGAGCACATTGTTGGGGTGGGGGGATGCCCTTTGATGGGCTCGGGACGCTTTTTAAGGAGACACCTACCTACCTGCCTCCAGCCAGCATTGGCAAACAAAATCTGCCAGGTAGGCCGCTTGACCTGGGCCTCTTCCGCTGCTGGTTAAATGACAGTGGCAATGGGTTTAGCCCCTCAATTGCAGAATAATTGCCCAATTAAGTAACTCAATTGGTTCTGTGGCAGCTGGGCTGCCTGTGTGCACTCCCATCATTGGTTGAACTGCGGTGGGGTGAACAGGGTGGATAGGTAGGACGGTGGACAGCACGGTGGCACAGTGGTTAGCACTGCTTCCTTACAGCGCCAGAGACCCGGGTGCAATTCCGGCCTGGGGTGACTGTCTGTATGGAGTTTGCACTTTCTCCCTGTGTCTGCGTGGGTTTCTCCAGATGCTCCGGTTTCCGCCCACAGTCCAAAGATGTGCGGGTTAGGTGGATTGGCCATGATAAATTGCCCGTGAAGTGTCCAAAAGGTTAGGTGGGGTTACTGGGTTACGTAGACGGAGTTAGGGCGTGAGGCTAGGTAAGGTGCTCTTTCAGATGGTTGGTGTAGACTCGATGACCTGAATGGCCTCCTGCTACACTGTAGTGATTCTATGGTGGCACACTGCCTACTAAACATGTCACCTGCCTTCAAACCCGCTGTCAGGGGGGTGTTAAATCTAGCCCCAAGAGATCAACAGATCAATCTATTATCTGATTTAGAGATGTTGAGGTCATTTGTAATGTCCATACTGGTACCCCAGCAGAAGTGGTTAATGAACCACAGACCAGGCATTGAAGTTTGGACATTTCTGCTCTGCGTTATGCAATATCCCATCACAAGGCTTTTACGTTTGTGGCCACCGAAGTAGACAAAGTTCTGCTGAACCTTTCATGATGTGAAGGCCTGGCGGGGTTTATAATGATTCTAGTTGCTCATATTTTCACTAAGAATGCCAAATATCTACTTTTATTTTATTTAGGAAATTTGGTTCTCCAGTTACATTTCCTTCCTTCAGTTAAATGAACACAAACAGAATTCAGCACTTGTATTTTTATTAAACGGTCCATGGGTCTCACTGGAGTTTTAAACCAGAGGCAGGCATGTTTCCTTTTCAAAATCAGGTGCTCGTCTTACTATTCTGCAAAATGTTTGAGAAGACTCAACCTGATAGCCCACTTCCTCAGTGAATTATACCGATCTAATGTTTTAAAAACTAGTGGACCCGCTGACAGTCCAGATTAGACGTGAAGCTATTGGGCTCTTCAATATGAAATTCCAAGATAAGCAGGTTTAGCTTGCCGATAGGATTAAGTATGTGCTGGACAGGCAAAAGTAAAATCATTCTTCAGCTCTACGTCTGTGAACGTCAATGAAACCTTCTACAGTAACAGAGGTGGATAACAACTTAATTTCCCCAATGTGTTTTGAAGTCAGATAGATTAGTAACAGTGTTGATCATCTGTCTGCCATTAAGTCGTTACTTTTGATGCATGCACTTCCATTAATTTAATCCATACACAGGATCAATGATGCTCCAAGTAATTGGGAATTAGTAGCTGGTTGACAATAACATAAAAATTAGATTTATTCCGCCGTTGAGTATTGTAGATACAATAGCCCGCACTGGACCTATGGGATGGGAATGACTGATTTTCCCCGTGGTCCTTGCGGAATAAGAGCTCCCCAGCTAGGGGCGGGAGATCTCTGTTAACCACTGTATAAAATGTCGGCCGAGGAAACACCGAGCAGTATAGGAACCCAGTGGAGATCTACCAGTTAGTTTACACAGTCTATTGTAATTAAAACTAAGTTCCTTTATTTTACTCGGTGTGCACTCCCATGTCCTTATTGAAGTAGACATCAAAGAAGATGAAGAGCTTTTCAGTGTAAAAACTGCTTGTTTTCCAGCCTTACATACAAGAGTTCAGATTGACCATTTTTCAGTGTACTATTTGGACATGTCTGCTTTGATGCTTCCAACTCCACATTACAACTAGGTTCTCTCAGCTGGGTTAAAGCAATTTATGATTTAATGCTTCATTATTTTTTTCAGCAACTATTAAATGAAAGTTGTTTTCATACTGAAACGTGTTTAGGTAAGAATCAGAGCCCACTTCAATGAGTTGATTCCTATTATATAAGCTACCAAAGATATTTCTTTTTTCCCCAAAGGGAGAATCACAGGGCAGAATCTTGTGGAAAAATGGGTATATTGGCTGTCAACTAGAGAGCTGGCAAGTGCCCCAGGTCACCTTTTTTGAGGAAAGCCTCACCACCACTGTATCTAGTTCTCAGGCATTGGTCAGGCTCCAAAATGACCTTCCTATGGGACCAAAGATGCCTCGGGCGGAAGTCCTGCCCACTAACAGCTGCCGACCAATCGGAGGCTGGAAGCTCGGGGCTGGTTTAGTGCACAGCTAAATCGCTGGCTTTGAGAGCAGACCAAAGCAGGCCAGCAGCACGGTTCAATTCCCGTACCAGCCTCCCCGAACAGGCGCCAGAATGTGGCGGCTAGGGGCTTTTCACAGTAACTTCATTGAAGCCTAGTTGTGACAATAAGCGATTTTCATTGCATTTCAACAGCAATGTCACAGGGGAGGTGTGGCTACTGCCGGTATTACACCCGTCAACAGCTTTGGCAGCACGGTTAGAGGGGGCCCCGTTCCCAATTTTGGGTTTGAACAAAGGACTCCCAGAGTCCTGTCCGGAAACATAAGGGGCGGGATTCTCTGTCCCGCCACACCCGTTTTCTGGTGCGACACGCCCCAGCTGGCAGCGGGATCCTCCGTTTCGGCAGCCGGCCAATGGAGTTCCCCCATTGTGGGCACCCCCACACCGTCGGGAAATCAACTGGTGAAAGGGAGGATCCCGCCGACGGAGGATCCAGCCCAAGAAGTTCAAAGAATCTATATTTATATTTGTGGTTATTAAGGACCAGAATTCTCTGGTCGTGTGGATTTATTTTTTACGCTGGGACTGCATTTCCATCAGTGGGTTTCATGGCAGCGTGGGTGGCTCCAATGGGAAATCCCATTGACAAGTGGCGGGAAGATAGAATCCCGCCACCACAAATGGTGCACCTCTGAGAAACACCCAGCTGCCGGACTGGAGAATCCAGCCTAAGTAAGTTTAATTTTTTTGTTCCTGTGTAAGGAAGGTTTAAAGTTTTAGTTGGCTTCATGTTAAACAAAGATGTATGCCTGTGGGTTTTGGGTTCATTTCAAACTGTGCCTGCATTGTAATTAAAGGGTTTGACCATGAAAACAGTTATACAAGTAAAAAAAAAAAACTGTTCAGTTAGAATCAGGTGTCTCTGAAGGAAACAGATCTCACAGAAAATGCCAGCAGAGGCAGTACAATGGAATAATGAAATGAAAATTGCTTATTGTCACAAGTAGGCTTCAAATGGAGTTATTGTGAAAAGCCCCTAGTCGCCACATTCCGGGAATAAGGGGCAGAAAGCAAGTCCCAAAAGCTAAAGGACAGACAGCTCTAGAAACCAGGGAATGAAAGAGGTCCCAGGAATGCAGAAGTCAAAGGGACAACGAACTGGAGTATAAACAAGGTACTGTTCGCTGAAGCTAAAGTAAGGAGCGGAGAGAGGCTTCTAGTTAAAGACAGAGCTGAACGGTGAAGACCTGGAGAAGTTGGCTAGCGAAAAGTCAGGAATCTGAATTAATCCTGCGGTGGTGACAATTGGTGTGGCTGGAGATTGTGTGAAAGCTTGAATGCACGTGGCAATCTAAGACAGAGGAATACCAAAAGGAGAGATTGAAATTGTGGAAGTTGATCCTTGGTGAAGGCATCCGAGAGAAACATTCCAAGGCATGTTTGAGAGTGGAGTTTGGAAACACTCATGTGGAAGTCAAAGTTCCAGTGAGATAGGTGGGCCGAGAGACTCGAGGTCCTGGAGAACAGGTCGAGGAGGAAGAATCTCCGGATTCTGGGTCTCCCCGAAGGAGTGGAGGGAGCTGATGCCGGGGCATATGTGAGCACGATGCTCCATTCACTGATGGGTGCGGAGGCCTCTCCGAGTCCCCTGGAGCTGGAAGGGGCTCACCGGGTCCTGGTGAGGAGATCCAAAGCCGATGAGCCGCCAAGGGCGATAGTGGCACGGTTCCATCGCTTCGCGGACAAAGAAAGTGTCCTGAGATGGGCCAAGAAGGTGCGGAGCAGTAGATGGGAGAATGCGGTGATTCGAGTCTATCAGGATTGGAGCGCGGAGGTGGCAAGGAGGAAAGCTGGCTTCAACCGGGCCAAGGCGGTGCTGCACAAAAAAAGTCAGGTTCGGTATGCTGCAGCCTGCGCGACTGTGGGTCACTTATCAGGTCCGACACCATTATTTCGAAACGCCAGAAGAGGCTTGGACCTTTATCCAAACGGAAAAATTGGACTCAAACTGAGGGGCTGTGGTTGTGGGGGGGGGATGTTGGCTGTATACGGGGTTGTAAATATGGGTAAAGAATGCTTCATGGGTGGGATGATGGATGGGGATGTGGGTAGAGATCTTGTTAAAAATTCTTTTTTTTTTCTGTTGACGAGATAGTGGGGAATGTGGGCGTCGGTGCTGGAGGGAGGTGAGACTCTGGGATGGGGGAACTGGGACAATGGCCGCAACAGGAGCTGCGCCACAGGGGGTAGGGCTGGCTCAGGAAAGCGCGGGCTTTTTTCCCACGCTGGGGGGGGGGGGGGGGGGGGGGGGAAATGGAGGAAGGTAAGGAGGAGGAGAGTCTCCCACACGGGGGAGATCAACGGGAAGGCGGGGGAAGCCGGGGTCAGCAGAAGTCAGCTGACTCACGGAAGTAGTATGGGGGGAGCAAAAGAGCTAGATGCGGATCTAGCGGGGAGAAGGGGGGGGGACAATAGGGTTGCTGCTGCACTGGCCGAGGGGGAACTGAAAATGGAACAGATGGTCGGGGCGGGGGTTCCCCGTCTGGGGGACTGGAGGGTGCGGGAGGCGCGGGCCTGGCCGAAGATAGGAGATGGCTAGTCAGTGGGTTGGGGGGGGGGGTTTGCCCCCCAATCCGGCTGATCACGTGGAATGTGAGAGGCCTAAATGGGCCGGTTAAGAGGGCCCGAGTGTTCACGCACCTAAAGGAACTGAAGGCAGACGTGTTCATGCTTCAGGAGACACATCTGAAGGTGGCAGATCAGGTCAGGTTAAGGAAGGGATGGGTATGACAGGTGTTCCATTCGGGGCTGGATGCAAAGAATAGAGGGGTGGCAATACTGGTGGGGAAGCGGGTGTCGTTTGAGGCCAAGAACATAGTAGCGGACAATGGAGGCCGATACGTGATGGCGAGCGGTAGGTTGCAGGGGACGGAGGTAGTATTGGTAAATGTATACGCCCGAACTGGGACTATGCTGGATTCATGAAACAGCATGAAACGGATGTTGGGGTGTATTCCAGACTTGGAGGTAGGGAGCTTGAAAATTTCAATACGGGGATTTCAATACGGTGTTGGACCGAGCATTAGATCGTTCCAGATCTAGGACGGGGAAGAGGCCGGCTGCGGCCAAGGTGCTTAGGGGGTTTATGGATCAGATGGGGGGAGTAGACCCGTGGAGATTTGCCAGGCCTTTGGCCAGAGAATTTTCTTTTTTCTCCCATGTACATAAGGCCTACTCCCGGATAGATTTTTTTGTTCTGGGCAGGGCATTGATCCCGAAAGTGGAGGGAACGGAGTATTCGGCCATAGCCATTTCAGACCACGCCCCGCATTGGGTGGAGCTAGAGCTGGGGGAGGACAGAGACCAACGCCCGCTGTGGTGGTTGGAGGTGGGACTGCTGGCAGACGAGGAAGTGTGTGGGAGGGTGCGGGGGTGCATCGAAAGGTACCTGGAGGCCAATGACAACGGGGAGGTGCAGGTGGGAGTAGTATGGGAGGCGCTGAAGGCGGTGGTCAGGGGAGAGTTAATCTCCATCAGGGCTCATAGGGTGAAGAGAGAGGGCAGGGAAAGGGAGAGGTTAGTGGGGGAGATTTTAAGGGTGGACAGGAGATATGCAGAGGCTCCTGATGGGGGACTACTCAGGGAGAGACAAAGTCTCCAGACGGAGTTCGACCTGTTGACCACAGGGAAGGCAGAGGCACAGTGGAGGAAGGCACAGGGGGCGATATATGAATATGGGGAGAAGGCGAGTCGGATGCTGGCACATCAGCTCCGTAAGAGGATGGCAGCGAGGGAAATAGGTGGAGTCAAGAACGGCAGGGGAACTACTGTGCGGAGTACGGTAAAGGTGAATGAGGCAGTTAAGGCCTTTTACGAGGAGCTGTATAGGTCCCAGCCCCCAGGGGGAAAAGAGGGGATGCGACGATTCTTGGACCAACTGAGGTTCCCAAGGGTGGAGGAGCAGGAGGTGGCTGGAGCTGGTTAAAGGACTGGGGAGCATGCAGGCGGGGAAGGCCCCGGGGCCGGATGGGTTCCCGGTGGAGTTTTATAGGAAGTATGTAGACCTGTTAGCCCCATTGCTGGTGAGGACCTTCAATGAAGCAAGGGGGGGGGGGACCCTGCCCCCGACAATGTCGGAGGCAACAATCTCTTTATCTTAAAGCGGGATAAGGACCCACTGCAATGCGGGTCGTATAGACCGATCTCGCTCCTCAACGTGGATGCCAAGTTGCTGGCAAAAATGTTGGCTACGAGGATTGAGGACTGTGTCCCGGGATTATTCATGAGGACCCGACGGGATTCATAAAGGGTAGGCAGCTAAATACCAATGTGCGAAGGCTTCTAAATGTGATAATGATGCCATCGGTGGAGGGAGAAGCGGAGATAGTGGCAGCCATGGATGCGGAGAAGGCCTTTGACCGTGTAGAGTGGGAGTATCTCTGGGAAGTGTTGAGGAGGTTTGGGTTCGGGGGAGGGCTTATTAGTTGGGTGAAACTCCTGTATAGAGCCCCGGTGGCGAGTGTGATCACAAACCAGCGGAGGTCGGAGTATTTCCGGCTGTATCGAGGGACGAGGCAGGGGTGCCCCCTGTCCTCTCTGCTGTTTGCATTAGCAATCGAACCTTTGGCCATGGCGTTAAGGGAGTCGGGGAAATGGAAGGGGGTGGTCCGAGGGGGAGAGGAACATCGAGTGTCGCTGTACGCAGACGACCTGTTGCTGTATGTGGCGGATCCAGTGGAGGGGATGGTTGAGGTCATGCAGATCCTAAGGGAGTTTGGAGACTTCTTGGGCTATAAGCTCAATGTGGGAAAGAGTGAGCTCTTTGTGGTGCATCCGGGGGATCAGGGTAGGGGGACAGACGACCTACCGTTGAGGAGGGCGGAAAGGAGCTGTCGATACTTGGGGATTCAGGTAGCTAGGAGCTGGGGGGCACAGCACAAACTTAATTTGACGCGGCTGGTGGAACAGATGGAGGAGGACTTTAAAAGGTGGGACATGTTGCCACTCTCGCTGGCGGGCAGGGTACAGTCGATTGAAATGGTGGTTCTCCCGAGGTTTCTTTTTGTATTCCAATGCCTCCCAATTGTGATTACCAAGACCTTCTTTAAGAGGGTAAGCAGGAGCATTATGGGATTTGTGTGGGCGAGCAAGACCCCGAGGGTAAGGAGGGGGTTCCTGGAGCGTAGCAGAGATAGAGGAGGGTTGGCGTTGCCGAATTTGGGTGGCTACTACTGGGCAGCCAATGTGGCGATGATCAGTAAGTGGGTGATGGAGGGAGAGGGGGCGGCGTGGAAGAGGTTGGAGATGGCGTCCTGCAAAGGAACGAGCCTGGGGGCGCTGGTGACGGCACCGCTGCTGCTCTCGCCGACAAGGTACACCACGAGCCCGGTGGTAGCGGCAACGCTAAAGATCTGGGGGCAGTGGAGACGACACATGGGAGCGAGGGGAGCCTCGGTGTGGTCCCTGATCAGGATTAACCATCGGTTTGTCCCAGGAAGGATGGAAGGGGGGTTTCAGAGCTGGCATCGGGCAGGGATTAGAAGGATGGGGGACCTGTTCATCGATGGGATGTTTGCGAGCTTAGGGACGCTGGAGGAGAAATTTGGACTACCCCCAGGTAATGCCTTCAGGTACATGCAAGTGAGGGCGTTTGTGAGGCGGCAGGTGAGGGAATTCCCGCTCCTCCCGGCACAGGGGATTCAAAACAGGGTGATTTCGGGCGTAAGGGTCGGGGAGGGCAAGGTGTCGGCGATATACCAGGAGATGAAAGAAGAGGGGGAGGCTTTGGTAGAGGAGCTGAAAGGTAAATGGGAAGAGGAGCTGGGGGAGGAGATTGAGGAGGGGCTGTGGGCTGATGCCCTAAGTAGGGTTAATTCCTCTTCCTCGTGTGCTAGGCTTAGCCTGATACAGTTTAAGGTAGTTCACAGAGCGCATATGACGGGGGCGAGGCGGAGTAGGTTCTTTGGGGTGGAGGACAGATGTGGGAGGTGCTCAGGAAGTCCGGCGAACCATGTCCATATGTTTTGGTCATGCCTGGCACTGGAGGGGTTCTGGAGGGGAGTTGCGGGAACAGTATCTCAGGTGGCGAAAGTCCGGGTCAAGCCAAGCTGGGGGCTAGCATTATTTGGAGTAGTGGACAAGCCGGGAGTGCAGGAGGCTAAAGAGGCCGGCATTCTGGCCTTTGCATCCCTCGTAGCCCGGCGAAGGATCTTGTTAATGTGGAAAGAGGCGAAGCCCCCCAGCGTGGAGGCCTGGATAAATGATATGGCAGGGTTTATCAAGTTGGAGAGGATAAAGTTTGCCTTGAGAGGGACTGCGCAGGGGTTCTTACAGGCGGTGGCAACCGTTTGTAGACTATCTTGCGGAGCGTTAGAGGAAGGTCGGACAGCAGCAACAGCAACCCAGGGGGGGAGGGGGGGAGGAGGGAGGGAGGGGGAAGGTTTTTTTTCTCTGGGGGGCATTTGAGCAAGAAAATACATGAATGATCCGGGAAACTGACAATGTACAAAGTTCTGTATCGTATTGACTTGCATGTTCATGTCTTGCGATGCGAGCTTTCTTTCTTTTTTGATACAGGGGGGGGTTTGTTTGTATGGCTGAAAATTTTGTTAAAAAACTCTTAATAAACATATTTTTTAAAAAAAAGTTCCAGTGAGATTAGTTTGCAGTGTGATAATCAGCTGGAGGGGGAGGGGGGGGGGGGGGGGGGGTGCGGGGGGGGGGAAATCCACAGAAGTTGTGGAGCCTGCCACTTGGTTTCAGAATATGGTGCGTCTGACCCCAGTTGGCCTGTTGGGTTACATGGACTGTGTACATAGTGAGAACATTACAGTATAAGATATATTTTGTAACCTGTGTTATCCTTAAAACCTTGTGTACAGTTTAGCTCAGTGGGCTAGACAGCTGGTTTGTGATGCAGAACAAGGCCAGCAGCGCGGGTTAAATTCCCGTACCGGCCTCCCCGAACAGGCGCCGGAATGTGGCGACTAGGGGCTTTTCGCAGCAACTTCATACTTGTGACAATAAACGGTTATTATTATTACACGTGTGAAGATACAAGATGGGGTGAAGGAGTATTGTAATATAGTTTTTTTTTCCATGTTAAATAAATGTTTTATTCTTTTGTTAAAAGTTAATTGGCAGTCCTGTGATGGTTCATCAATGACTCTAGACAAAAAACAGAAGTTATGGACTATCAAAAGTTCCATCCTGAGACCCGACTGTCCAGAGGTAACATCAACTTGGATCGTAACAGGCCACAAGCAACCCATACAGGTTTGCTTGCCGTGCTCCTTGCATAGTGATTGACACCAGCAGCAGCAGTATGAGACCCTTATGAGGGCCTTAATTGGCACTTAAGGGCCTCAATGTGCAGTGGGGCACTGACTTGAATCAGGGTGGAGACAGGAAGATGATGGGGACCCCACTTGCCACCCTTCCACCTGATTCAATGCACCCCACCACCAAACTCAACACAAAGGAAGGCCACAAGATTCCGCCCACAGTTCCAGGGAAAATTGGATTTATGTTTCTACTAGTAAAATAAAGAGAGGTATGCTGGTCTCCAAGAAATCAAATTAAATGGGCATCACTGTGAGAATACTTTTTTTAAAAATAAAAATAATTTTTATTCAAATTTTCATAAAATATCAATAACAAAAGGAAAAAGGAACCCAACAGGGTTAAGTACAAAACACAGTCTAGAAAAGCAACCCTCCCTACCCACCTCCCCCCTGTACATAAATAATAAATTAACATTAACACCCGGACTTAACACAACAGGTGTATACACCCCCTCAGACCCTCCAGTGTAAATAACAAAAACAAAAATAAAGTAAACCCCCGCCCACCCCCCCGAATTGCTGCTGCCATTGACCAATGTCTACCGTTCTGCCAGGAAGTCTAAGAACGGTTGCCACCGCCTAAAGAACCCTTGTACCGACCCTCTCAAGGCGAATTTCACCCTCTCCAACTTAATAAACCCGGCCATATCGTTGATCCAGGATTCCACGCTTGGGGGCCTCGCATCCTTCCACTGAAGAACAATCCTACGCCGTGCTACTAGGGACGCAAAGGCCAGAATACCGGCCTCTTTCGCCTCCTGCACCCCCGGCTCCTCTGCAACCCCAAATATTGCGAGCCCCCAGCCCGGTTTGACCCTGGATCCTACCACCCTCGACACCGTCCTCGCTACGCCCTTCCAAAATTCCTCCAGAGCTGGGCAGGCCCAGAACATATGGCTGTGATTTGCTGGGCTCCCTGAGTACCTAACACACCTGTCCTCAGCCCCCCAAAAACGGCTCATCCTTGTCCCGGTCATGTGTGCCCTGTGCAGCACCTTAAACTGTATGAGGCTGAGCCTCGCGCACGAAGAGGACATCCCTAGGGCATCTGCCCACGTGCCCTCTTCGATCTCCTCTCCCAACTCCTCCTCCCACTTACCTTTCAACTTCACCACCGAGGCCTCCTCCTCCTCCTGCATCACCTGGTAAGTTTCCGAGACCTTCCCCACTCCAATCCACCCCCCCGAGAGCACCCTGTCCTGTACTGTGTGTGGCAGCAGCCGCGGGAATTCCACCACCTGCCGCCTGGCAAACGCCCTTACCTGTAAGTACCTGAAGGTTTTCCCGGGGGGGAGCCCGTACTTCTCCTCCAGCTCACCCAGGCTCGCAAACTTCCCATCCACAAACAGGTCCCCCAACCTTCGTATCCTTGCCCTGTGCCACCCCGAAAACCCTCCATCTGTCCTCCCTGGGACGAACCGATGGTTCCCCCGTATTGGGGTCCACACCGAGGCCCCAACTTCCCCCCTGTGCTGCCTCCACTGCTCCCAGATTTTGAGGGCAGCCGCCACCACCGGGCTCGTGGTATACCTCCTTGGAGGAATGGCAGCGGCGCCGTTGCCAGCGCCCCCAGACTCGTACCCACACAAGACGCCATCTCCAGCCTTTTCCATGCAGCCCCCTCCCCCTCCATCACCCTCTTGCGCACCATCGTCGCATTGGCGGCCCAGTAGTACCCACAGAGGTTTGGCAGCGCCAGCCCCCCCCCCCATCTCTACTCTGCTCCAGGAACACCTTTCTCACCCTCGGAGTCCCTCACACCCACACAAACCCCATTATACTCCTGTTGACCCGCCGAAAGAAGACCTTTGGGATGAACACGGGGAGGCACTGAAACAGGAACAAAAACCTTGGGAGCACCGTCATTTTGACTGACTGCACCCTACCCGCCAAGGACAGCGGCAACGCGTCCCACCTCTTGAACTCCTCCTCCATTTGCTCCACCAGCCTTGTGAAATTAAGCCGATGCAGGGCCCCCCAGCTCCTGGCCACCTGGAGCCGCAAATACCTGAAGCTCCTCTCCGCCCTTTTTAGTGGGAGCTCGCCAATCCCCCTCTCCTGGTCCCCTGGGTGAACCACGAACAGCTCGCTTTTCCCCATGTTGAGCTTGTACCCCGAAAAATCCCCGAATTCCCTAAGGATCCTCATTACCTCCGGCATTCCCCCCACCGGGTCCGCCACATATAGCAGCAAGTCGTCCGCGTAGAGCGACGACCTATGCTCCTCCCCACCCCGCACCAACTCCCTCCAGTTCCTTGACTCCCTCAGTGCCATAGCCAGGGGTTCAATCGCCAGTGCGAAGAGCAGTGGGGACAGGGGACACCCCTGCCTCGTCCCTCGGTGCAACCGAAAGTACCCGGACCGCCTCCTGTTTGTGGCCACACTTGCCAACAGGACCTCATACAACAGCTTAACCCACCTGACAAACCCTTCCCCAAACCCAAACCTCTTCAGTACCTCCCACAGGTACCCCCACTCTACCCTATCGAAGGCTTTCGCAGCGTCCATCGCCACCACTATCTCCGCCTCCCCCTTCCTCGCTGGCATCATGATAACGTTCAAAAGCCTCCGCACATTCGCGTTTAACTGCCTCCCCTTCACGAACCCAGTCTGGTGTTCGTGGATGATCTGCGGCACACAATCTTCAAGGCTAAGACCTTCGCCAGCACCTTGGCATCTACATTTAGCAACAAAATCGGTCTGTAAGACCCACACTGCAGGGGATCCTTGTCCCGCTTCAGGATCAAGGAGATCAGTGCCTGGGACATCGTCGGGGGCAAAGCCCCCCCCTCCCTTGCCTCATTGAAGGTCCTAACTAACAACGAGCCCAACAGGTCCATATATTTTTTTATAGAATTCGACCGGGAAACCATCCAGCCCCGGTGCCTTCCCCGCCTGCATGTTTCCTATCCCTTTGGTCAGCTCCTCCAGCCCAATCGGGGCCCCCAATCCCGCCACCAGTCCCGCCTCCACCTTCGGAAATCTCAATTGGTCCAGGAAGCGGCCCATCTCTCCCTCCTCCCGTGGGGGCTCGGACCTGTACAATTCCTCATAAAAGTCCCTGAAGACCCCATTGATGCCAACCCCACTCCCTCCCTGTCCTTAACTCCCCCAATCTCTCTAGCTGCGTCCCGCTTCCGAAGCTGATGCGCTAGCATCCGGCTTGCCTTTTCCCCATACTCGTAAATCGCCCCCTGGGCCTTCCTCCACTGCACCTCCGCCTTCTTGGTGGTCACCACGTTGAATTCGGCCTGGAGGCTGCGCCTCTTCCTCAACAATCCTTCCTTGGGCACCTCCGCATACCTCCCATCTACCCTCACCATCTCCCCCACCAGCCTCTCCCTCTCCCCCCGCTCCATCCTCTCCTGGTGGGCCTTAATGGAAATCAGCTCTCCCCTAATCACTGCCTTCAGTGCCTCCCATACCATCCCCACTCGGACCTCTCCTTTATCGTTGGGAGAATACTTATTTTGAGCCACCTCTCTCAGATCTGCAAAAGGACGTCAAATAGGTGCCCAGGTTTAGTGAACCAATAAAAATGTTCTTCCATTTTGGATTTTGAAATACAGTAAAACAGAATTGCTATGCTAAAATAATTTTCAATTATTTAATTGCACATGTCTATCACTGGGGAGTTAAACTAACAATTTATTAATATGAAAACATTTTTTTCCTCAGTACTTCCGAAACTGCACGGCAATAATTCTGCCGCATTATTGTCAATTCCAATTCAAACTGGCAGCACTGACAAACCGGCTATTGGAAATAGAATCTTAGAAGGAAGAATGCATATTTTCATTTGATGGACTCATTAGTACTTACACGTCACTTTGGTGGGTGTAAACCCTGTCAAAGAGAGCTTCAGGAGCCATCCACTTAACCGGCAGCCGGCCCTAGAACACAAAATGCTTTTGTAAATAAAAAATATGTAGCTTGAAAATATTTAAGCACTGCCAAATTTGAATAATCTTGAAATTAGAGCTAGGCCAGTCAGGAGTGAAATCAGGAATTATTTGATCTACAGAAAGCATTATGGAAATCTAGAACACACGGTAGAAGTCTGTGCTTTCTTGATCAATTGAAATATTCAAGAGTAGATTTTTGCCAGAAAGGTGTATTGAAGGACATGGATCAATGGTGGGTAAATGGGTTTGAGGCACAAAGCAGCCACAAGCTAATGGAGTTCCAGACAGATTCAGGTTGAAGGTCTACTCTCATTTCCGATCTCGTAGGTAGTTCATTCAACAGGTTAGAAGCAACATTTTCAGCCCTTTTACAGTCTGAATTTAGTAAGAAGTTTTATAACACCAGGTTAAAGTCCAACAGGTTTGTCTGAATTTAGGCATTGTTGTGGTGGATGTTCAAATACGAGCAGACATTGGGCCTTGCACACAGTTAATCAATCCTAAAATTCCAAAGTTCCCCACGTAGAAAATTTTATTTTCCTACTTTGATCTTCTCTGCTCACTAAAAGCATTAGAGATTCTGACAGCACAGCGGGATGGGTGCTTCTGCTGTGCCTCAATAGGCATGGGTCACCTGTCCCAATTATCCTAATGATGCTGACTGTCCCTGCAGTTTGCAACAGGGTCATGGCAAGGCTAAAGCAGCTTACAGAAGTCTGCTCATTCATTCGTATCAGCAATTAGAAACTAATTTCAGCTTTTAAAATGTCCAGACCTTTACATTTATTAATATTTTAACCTGGCGATTTTGTTCCATTTCTCTCTGTCACATGGAATTTCCTGGATAAGATATCTGTTGCAGTGTCACAGGAACCAATGTATACATAAGTTAACTTGTTTTAGTGGTTAACGGATAAATATTGTCTAGGCTGCTGACGGAATGCTCATGTTTATCTTCAAATAATGCACTGGATCGTTTATGCGTACTTGAGTGGGCAGATGTCTCGTTCAAAAGATGACACCTCTGACATTGCAGCATTCCCCAAGTACTGCACTGAAGTGCCTGTCTGGATCTTACAGACAAGTCTCGAGTGGTACTTTAACCCACAACCTTTTATCTCAAGGGAAAGAGTGCTTTCACTGATCGAAGGGTGACAGCTGATATTGAAGGTGATTCAACTGAACATTTTTTTATCCCTTCAACTAATGCTTTACTTCCACTTTCTTTCTCTACAATATGAACAAGAATGGAAGCCCAGTGTGATGTAATAAAGTGGAGCGTTACCTCACTGGATGTCCTGCCACTACTGGTTTCCTCCTTGCATATTCTGGTCCTGAAAGTCCTCAGGTCACAGATCTGATTTACCTATCACCGCTGACTACAGAAAACTCTAGACCTCCCCTGCAAAAATTCCAGATCCCCCTACCCCCTTAACCCCTGCCTGACAATGTTTCGATTGTTCCTTTACTAACGTAATTTGTCACAGCACTCATCACTGAAAAACAGAAGGTCCAGATTGAGCCTGGAATGAGAACACTTTATTTTTTAAAATTACATTCAAAACCACTGCCCAACCAGCTGTACTTGTTCAGGGCAGATTTGGTGTCTGCCAATATGCAAATATATCTGAGCTGAAACATGAGAAAAGTGTGCAATTTTGGGTGGAATTTACACGCAGATTGTCGACAGCACGCACCGAAAGCAGGAACTCTAACCCTGCAGCTGTATGTATCTCTGTACCTTGAAACTCATGGTGCCATGACCTCAACCTTAAAGGTTGTGATTTTCAATTGATCAGGATTGCACACTGTTTTCTGGGCACCTAATAACAAATGGAGGTTGTCCCAGTTCAGCATTAAATTGGCAGTCAGAGAAATGCCAAAGAACCATCATAAATCAACTGGGCACTGTAAGGCTGGTGTTAAGTTACTTTGTAGCGGGCAAAACGATTCCTGTAAGGCAGCGTAATAGGGGTGGTTTTAATCCAATAGGTTAAAGATTTTGTCAGAGCACTGGTCAAGTAGAACTACACAGTAATAAAATCACTATAAATATGGTAGGTCACTATTTCGATTACCTTGACTGCAAGTTGGCAGACATTCTGGCTTTATGTGAATAAAATGTTACAAACGCTTCTTCCCAACTCTGTCAGCGATGCAGCAAAAGTGCACCCATGCTTGGAAATGTGGAGCAAAAGTCCAAAACAGGAAGGAATTATGAACAAACATTATCCTTAATAATCCACTGGAAAGAAATGGAGTCTTCAGGCATTTAGTTGTTTTTCTGTGGTCTCCTTCACAGCATATCCTCCTTCAACAAACCAATAAAGGCTGTTATCAGGACCCAGTTGCCAGGGGATGTCAGACTTACCGAGTCCAATGCACTCTTACCTTGTACAGAAACAACGAGGGGGTGAAATTCGTCCCGTTAATGCTGGTCAGAAGTATTTCACCCCCAACCTAAACATGGTGCCTGCCACAGTAGCTGGTGGCATGACTCAGATGAGGAAATTAATGTGCAGAAAACTGCAGGGTGTAAACCCACTTCCTGATATGCTTGCTATTTAAACGAAGAAGGCTTTAATTTTTTTTTTTTTAAATTTAGCGTACCCAATTAATTTTTTCCAATTAAGGGGCAATTTAGCATGGCCCTAATCCACTTAGCCTGCACATCTTTTGGGTTGTGGGGGCGAAACCCGCGCAAACACAGGGAGAATGTGCAAACTCCACACGGACAGTGACCCAGAGCCGGGATCGAACCTGGGACCTCAGCGTCGTGAGGATGCAGGGCTAACCCACTGCGCCACCGTGCTGCCCGAAGAAAGCTTTAATGAGCAGCAAATGGTAAAGATGCCAATATTTAGCATATGCTGCAGAAATCAACATGAAAACTTACATTTGTTGTCTTTTTGTAGTAATCAATATTATTGACATCTCTCGCCAGCCCAAAATCCGCTATTTTCATCACATTGTTTTCTGTAACGAGAACGTTCCTAGCGGCCAAGTCTCGATGAATGCACTGAAACAAAAAAGTGAAATGTTCAAATACAGGCAAGCAAAGCCTAGAAACATGCAGCTGCTGTGCCCATTTTTCAGGCCAAAGGCCTGAGATGTGGGGGTTACGAGAGTTACAGGGAAAGGCAAAGGATGAAGTGTGATGCGGCAATTTAGGATGGTGTATGACAAGGATCCTCGGTAAACAATCTTTTCCAGTAATCTAGTTTCTTATTTAAGTGGTGAAAGAAAGCGGTGTGGTTCCCCAGCAAAATAACTTTTAAAAAACAAAAACAGCCTCGGGAGTGATTTAACTGAAAGAAAAATGTCCGCTCGGAGCGGGCATGGAGGGGTTGTTCCGGCCCGCTATCGAACAACACTGTATTTTCTTTGGCCTTTGGCGGGGAATTCCTCACCCTCCCGTGGCAATACTTAGCGCCATTAACTGCCATTGTCAAATGGTGCCCCGATCACTACCCACCCCCCCCCCCCCTCCCAGACTCCCCCAACAGCCAAACCTATCTGTTGGGGGGCTTTTGTGTTCCCCGCACACCACACATACCACCGACAGGTCACTGGGGCACCATGGAAGTGCCAAGGTGCCACACAGTGCCAGGGTGCCAGCTTGGCCAGAGGGTGACCACACAGGGTACTCCGATCACATGGGGGAGACCCCCCACCCTGCCAAGTGCCGGTACGCCTGGACCCGTTTGTGGGGTTCAATACTAATCGCCGCTCGGCTGGGGTCTCCCCGGCGGGGTTGATTACCAGGTGGCTGCTCAATCCAGCGTCAGCACAGCTAAATGGGGATTTAAACTCATTTAAGCACGCAAGACTGGGTCCTGCCCATTGTGGGGGGGGTCCAGATTGCGACGTCTCGCGAGATCTGGTTAGATTAGAGGTGAAACAGCTGTCGAGAATCCCGGTGGAGGGCTCCCTGGGATCTACCGGCCGCGTCCCGGACTGATTCGGGCGGGACGCGGCTGGTAAATCACGCTACACAGCTCTTTTTCTGGGATTGACGATGTGTTCTCCAGTCTCACAATCTTGTACCTCTTCAAGAAGGCCCTACCAGGTTAGGAACTCATTTTAGAATTGGATTTCAGAGTATGGACTCTCAATGGGAAGCAGGCATAGCTAATTCCAGAAAGACAATCGCTTCATTTTTGCCAGACTGGATTCCAATTCTAATCTCACAGCTGAAGAGTACTGACTGGGGCTGCGTCCATGAACAGATATCTATTCTTAACCTTAAAATTCAAGAGGCAAAAGTAGTTCTCAGCATTTTTTCTGTGGACAAAGAGTTCAGCAAGAGACTTGGCAATTTGAATAGTGCAATAATGCTGCCCAGACCTTCAAGGGTTAACGCTTTTTCTCTAAATATTTAACTTTCTATTAACAGTAGTTTCATACGCAGATGTTTGCTGTCTAATAGCTGTGATAATCAGGGGAGGATCTAGATTACGCCTTAAAAACAGCCTTTGTAAATTTGTATTCATTTATCTAATATTTACAATATATTTTGCATTTCAATGGACTTTGTCCTCTCCAAGGCTACATACCTTTTGTGAGGCCAAGTATTCCATGCCCCTTGCCACTTGATAAGTGCAGGATACGAGGTCTTTGAATGTTAACTGTTCATCAGATACACGGTTTATATCAAATGTATATTCCATACCAGGGGGGCGCCGTGCGCGCAGATATTCGCGCAGGTTGCCTTTGGCTGTGAATTCTACAATGACATACAATGGGCCTGCACAAAACAAAATTGAAATAAGTAAGTACACAGAATATATATGCATACTCATGCATCTCATGTCCCAATTGGAAAAAGGGGCGGCACAGTGGTTAGCACTGCTGCCTCACAGCACCAGAGACCAGGGTTCAATTCCAGCCTTGGGCGACTGTGTGTGTGGAATTTGCACTTTCTCCCCGTGTCTGCGTGGGTTTCCAAAGTTCCAGAACAGCGATGAGAGTTTCAGGTTTTAGTCAGCTGTGCTTTGTTGTCCATTTGCTTTCAAAATAAAAGAGAGTTGGGAGTCAAGGATAGCTATTCAGCATCTCTAAGGCCCATGTGATGCACATTGCCACGGTGATGGCCTTTAAGATGGGATGGGCACATCTTGATATTGGTTTACAGGCTTTCCTAAAATTATACCGCAGACAGGTTATTCTTCCAGGGTCCAGGAGAGATAGTAGTTAGAGGCTCAAAGTTTCTATGGTTCTCCCCACAGAATGGGGTGGCAGCTTGCGCTTGGATTTGAAGGACCAAATTCATGGGGAGTTGAAACAAGGCTGAAAGATTTGCCTAGTTTTAGTAAAGAGGAAGAGGTCTCCAGGATAATTTGCACTGTGAAAGACAGTTCTAGAGTTAAAGATTACCAGGCAGGGGTAGGGGAAAATTGGAAGTAAACCCTCTGTAGTTAGAGATCATTTTTGGACTAATTCTGGGAAATTGAATGTCAACTTAACGGATGGTGTAATGTATACCTGATAGTGGGTCTATGTTGTATGATATAATGCTTCAAGAGGGAAGGTAGTGAGCCACTCGCCGGTCTGTGCTAATGTCAGTTTTACCAAACAGCTAGAAAATGCAATTGTTGAGCAGGGTGTTTCATGTAATGTTGCTTTCTCTCTCTCCCTTTAAGGAAATGATCTAACCTCCATTTGGCAACTCCACTAAGACTGACAGATATGAGCTACAGCTCCATCCTTCTGTGCAGAAATCATAAAGTTTGTTGCTGTGCTCAGTTGGCTTGTTCTTTTGCTTACCATCTTGCGTGCAGGCTCCTAACAGATTGATGATGTTCTTGTGTTTTCCAATCATTTTCATCATCTCCATCTCAGAAACAAGATCGGAGAGGTCTTTTTCTGTGGCATCATCTGAGAAGATTGAATTTAATATTATATCTTTAGTAGAACCAAATAGAACCATAGTTAATTTAGAAATGCACACAAATGCAAGCCAAATTTGCTTGGGACTGAGAGTCGTGGAATGGAAGGTGCCCCTCTTTCATTGGTTCAATAATCTTCAAAATGTGAAACAGGCTTGAATCCTTTCAAAAAGTTACATCACCATTTAGTTAGTGCAGAAATTGTGAAGTTTATGTTTGATTCCATGGATTTCCTTATAAGTGTTCATCTAACTAGCCGAAACATTTTCACACGACCAAATAAATGGAGAGGTCAGTTATTAAATATCTGACCGTTCCAAGGTCAGCCTTCACTCCCCAAAAATAAATAAATGCGGTCTTAAATTCCCTCTTTACCTTTCAGCATCTTCACAGCCACAGTGAGTGGTTCTTTTGGTTTATCTTTGTCAACTCCTACAGCCTCTGCCATCACAACTTGACCAAAGCAGCCTTCCCCAAGGGGTTTGCCAAGTGTCAGCCTTTAAAATGAAAACAGGAGATTAGCACAGTTGGACTTATTTTGCTTGTAATTTTCACAGAAATGGAAACTTCAATGTCCTCTGCAGCCAAAAGAACCATGCCCCCTCGGTCAGTTAGGAGATTTACACAACACCATATATGTTGTCCGAATGTTCCAGGAAAGCAATGTCAAGTAATAACTGGCAATTTAAGTCATAATATCCATTGAAAATAGAGTAACATTTATAGGTGTATCATTTAGATTAAACATTGTTAAGTACAATTGGAGGCTCAGTTTGATTTGCTTTTAAAATGTTTTCAATAGTATCAGTGCTCTATTAAATACCCATGTTCCCATAAAGCATGCATCTTTTAATCCTATCGAACATCTACATTTTAGTGAGCCTGTATCACTTAGGATCTCGATTAGTTTACTGCATTTTTAAATGCCGACGTTGGACAAACATTGACATTTGCAGGTGGTCAATTTAAGTTCCATTAGATAGTGCATTTACCAGAATTCTACAATCCTTTCATTGTGCTAGAAATGTGCCCAAGATCTAATAGCTGACTCTCAAAGCTCTCTTTCATTGCAAACCCGCTCCACCTACATTAGTGTTAACCACTGTTTTCTTAAATGTTGATGCACTAAAATTTTCCACATTTACTATGTCCCCCCGAGGCTTCTAAGCAACAAGTAGGTTCACAGACTGCAGCACTGGCCAGAATAATGCAGGCGTTAATTAGAGTACACTGCTTTTTAGAACCATCTAATTTAATTGAAATACTTGCTGGGAACAAATAGACCAAGAAGATTGCATACCTTGTTTCCCAAGGAGAAATTTCTCACACCACAACTACAACCCAAGTCCAGATGATTTTTTTCAAAAAAGAAATGCTATTTCATAGTTTTCCTTGAAGTATATTGTTTTACAAATGCTTTTTAGAAGGTCTGTCTTCTAACCTACCTGATTCTACCTCTTTATTCCACCTTTTTACCCAGAGAATGACAAATGTGGATCTGTCATCGTCCTGGGTGCTTTCCAAAAATACTGGGTCAGAAATAGAGGTTGCTTAGTCGATTAATGTTCAAAATAATTGGCGTAATAAGATCAATGTCTAAATCCTTGATACTACAGAGTGGAAGCCCTCGGTTTGATTACCCACTCTGCATTATCTAAACTGTGATGCACTTTCATTGAAGTATGTCTCCCACTTAATACAGGAAATGCACCCCTGACCACCTTCCAATTCCCCAGCTTCAGTTGTGAAGGGCTGGGATTAATGCTTCAGTCTTTTGAAGCCTGTTGTCATGCGCACCTTTTTGTTGCTGTTCGGAGAGAATTGGGAATAAAATCTTGAAGTAAAAAAAGAATGCACACCAAAGCTAATTGCTGTCCACCACCTTGTAATACACTACACATTTTTCTGTGTCTGGGTGTGGAATAATTGGATTTCAGCAAGGCATTTAACAAGATTTCACATGGCCGATTGGCCTGAAAAATAAAAGCCCACGAGATCAAAGTGGAATTGGCAAGCAGATCCAGAATTGGTTCAGAGGCAGGAAGCAAAAGGTTGATGGATATTTTTGTATATGGAGGGATGTTCCATTGGGGTTTTGCGGGGCATTAGGTTCCTTGCTTTTCATGATCAATGATTGCATAGCAATGATTTAGAATGACTTCCGGTTGCGGCTATGCCTAGATAAGTCGCACGTTCGGCAGCTCCCGCCGGGAACGGACTTTTGGGCTCTCTAGAGGGGCCCCCAATGGCAACTGTTCGACGGCATCCAGTGTGGGAAGGTGACAGCAAGGCCCCCCCGACATTATATGGATTGGACCAGGAGTGGAGCGGTGAAAAAAGTGATCTTGGAGCAGCGAAAAGTGAGAGGGAGAAAAAACAAGATGGCGGCGGGTGGAGACCAAGCAGCATGGGCGCAGTGGTCGCAGGAGCAGCAGGGGTTTCTTAAACGCTGCTTTGAGGAGCTGAAAACCAAAATGCTGGCGCCAATGAAGGTGGCGATTGAGAAGCTAGTGGAGACCCAGAAGACCCAAGGGGCGGCGATCCGGGAGGTGCGGCAAAAAGCCTCGGAGAACGAGGACGAGATCTTGGGCCTGGCGGTGAAGGTGGAGGCGCACGAGGCGCTGCACAAGAGGTGGGTGGAAAGATTTGAGGACCTGGAGAATAGGTCGAGGAGGAAGAATCTTCGGATTCTGGGTCTCCCCGAAGGAGTGGAGGGGCCCGATGCTGGGGCATATGTGAGCACGATGCTAAATTCGTTGATGGGCGCGGGAGCCTCTGGAGCTGGATGGGGCTCACCAGGTCCTAGCAAGGAGACCCAAGGCCAACGAGCCGCCAAGGGCTGTAGTGGCGAGGTTTCACCGCTTTATGAACAGAGAGTGTATCCTGAGATGGGCCAAGAAAGAGCGGAGCAGCAGGTGGGAGAACACGGAGATCCGAATCTACCAGGACTGGAGTGCAGAGGTGGCTAAGAAGGGAGCTGGTTTCAATCGGGCTAAGGCGGTGCTCCATCGAAAGGGGGTGAAGTTCAGTATGCTGCAGCCAGCGCGATTGTGGGTCACGTTCCAGGATCGGCACCACTATTTTGAAACGCCTGATGAGGCATGGAGCTTTATACGGACTGAAAAGTTGGACTCAAATTGAGGGTTTGTTGTGGGGGATGTTTACTGTGTATATGGTGTTTACTACGTTTAGGGAATGTTCCATTGGTTTCGGTGCTGGATGGGGATGGGTGAAGGGATTTGATGGGGAGACTGTGGGAGAGTGTGGGCGTCGGTGTTGGAGGGGCAGACCCCCACGAAGGAAGAGGGGGAGTGGAGGCCCGGGGATGGGGAATTGGGGCAAGGCCGCAAAAGGAGCTGTGCCAGAGGGGGCGGGGCCTGCTCAGGAAAGCGAGGGCTTTTTCCCGCGCTAGGGAAGGACGGGGTTGGGGGCCGGGGGGGGATGGGCGGTGCTGGAGAGGAGCGCACACTGACTGCCAGGGAGGGGGAGTCGATGGAATGGCGGGAGAGGGCGGGGTCAGCAGACTTACGGGAGAGTTATGGGGGGAGTAAAAGGGCTAGATGTGGATCTAGCGGTGGGGGGGGGGGGGGGGGGGTGGTATAGGGTTGCTGCTGCATTGGCCAAAGGGGAGCTGGAAGTAGGAGAGGTGGTCGGGGGGGGGAACTGAAGGCAGACGTGGTTATGCTCCAGGAGACACATTTGAAGGTGGCAGATCAGGCTAGGCTGAGAAAGGGATGGGTAGGGCAGGTATTCCATTCACGGCTGGATGCGAAGAACAGAGGGGTTGCAATACTGGTGGGGAAGCGGGTGTCGTTTGAGGCAAATATTGTAGTGGGTAATGGAGGTCGATATGTGATGGTGAGCGGTAGGTTGCAGGGGGTGCGGTTGGTACTAGTAAACATATATGCCCCGAACTGGGATGATGCCGGATTTATGAAACGCATGCTGGGTCAGATTCCGGACCTGGAGGTAGGAAGCTTGATAATGGGGGGGGGGATTTCAACACGGTGCTGGACCCAGCATTGGATCGCTCTAGGTCCAGGACGGGTAAGAGGCCGGCTGCGGCCAAGGTGCTTAGGGGGTTTATGGACCAGATGGGGGGAGTGGATCCATGGAGGTTTGTCAGGCCCCTGGCCAGGGAATTTTCATTCTTTTCCCACGTCCATAAAGCCTACTCCCGGATAGATTTTTAAATTTTGAGTAGGGCGCTAATCCCGAAAGTGGAGGGAACGGAGTATTCGGCCATAGCCATCTCAGACCACGCCCCGCACTGGGTGGAGCTGGAGTTAGGAGAGGAAAGGGACCAGTGCCCGCTGTGGCGTCCAGATGTGGGATTATTGGCGGATGAGGTGGTGTGCGGGCGGGTGCGGGGGTGCATTGAAAGATATTTGGAGGCCAATGGCAACGGGGAGGTGCAGGTGAGGGTAGTCTGGGAGGCGCTGAAGGCGGTGGTCAGGGGAGAGTTAATCTCCATCAGGGCCCACAGGGAGAAGAGAGAGGGCAGGGAGAGGGAGAGGTTGGTGGGGGAGATCTTAAGGGTGGACAGGAGATATGTAGAGGCCCCCGAGGAGGGACTACTCAGGGAGCAGCGGAACCTCCAGACGAAGTTCGACCTGTTGACCACCGGGAAAGCAGAGGCACAGTGGAGGAAAGTGCAGGGGGCGACGTATGAGTATGGGGAGAAGGCGAGTCGGATGCTGGCACACCAGCTTCGTAAGAGGGAGGCAGCAAGGGAGATAGGTGGAGTTAAGGATAGCGGGGGGAATACGGTGCGGAGTGCGGTGAGAATAAACAAGGTATTTAGTGACTTCTATGGGGATCTGTACAGATCTGAGCCCCTAGCGGGGGAAGAGGGGATGCAACGATTTTTGGATCAACCGAGGTTCCCGAGGGTGGAGGAGCAGGAGGTGGCTGGTTTAGGGGCGCCAATTGGGCTGGAAGAGCTGGTTAAAGGATTGGGAAGCATGCAGGCGGGGAAGGCCCCGGGGCCAGATGGGTTCCCGGTCGTGTTTTACAGGAAATACGTGGACCTGCTAGGCCCGTTGCTAGTGAGGACTTTCAATAAGGCAAGGGAGGCGGGGACCTTGCCCCCGACAATGTCCGGGGCGCTGATCTCTCTGATCCTGAAGCGGGACAAGGACCCACTGCAGTGTGGGTCGTATAGACCGATCTCGCTCCTCAATGTGGATGCTAAGTTGCTGGCAAAAGTGCTGGTTACGAGAATTGAGGACTGTGTCCCGGGGGTGATTCATGAGGACCAGACGGGATTTGTAAAGGGCAGGCAGCTAAACACTAATGTGTGGAGGCTCCTCAATGTGATTATGATGCCCTCGGTGGAGGTAGAAGAGGAGGTAGTGGCAGCTATGGACGCGGAGAAGGCCTTCGACCGTGTAGAGTGGGAGTATCTTTGGGAAGTGCTGCGGAGGTTTGGGTTCGGGGAGGGGTTCATCAGCTGGGTCAGGTTGCTATATAGAGCCCCGGTGGCGAGTGTGGTTATGAATCGGCGGAGGTTGGAGTACTTTCGGCTGTACCGAGGGACGAGGCAGGGGTGCCCACTGTCCCCCTTGTTGTTTGCATTGGCAATTGAGCCTCTGGCCATGGCACTAAGGGAGTCCAGGAAATGGAGGGGACTGGTCCGAGGGGGAGAGGAACATCGGGTGTCGCTGTATGTGGACGACCTGTTGTTGTATGTGGCAGATCCAGTGGAGGGGATGGTGGAGGTCATGCAGATCCTAAGCGAGTTTGGGGACTTCTCGGGGTATAAGCTCAATGTAGGGAAAAGTGAGCTCTTTGTGGTGCATCCAGGGGACCAGGGAAAGGGGATAGACGACCTGCCGTTGAAGAGGGCGGAAAGGAGCTTTCGGTACTTAGGGATCCAGGTGGCTCTGCACAAACTCAATTTGACGCGGTTGGTGGAGCAGATGGAGGAGGATTTCAAAAGATGGGATGTGCTGCCACTCTCGCTAGCGGGCAGGGTGCAGTCGGTTAAAATGATGGTTATCCCGAGGTTTCTCTTTGTGTTCCGGTGCCTTTCCATTATGATTCCCAAGGCCTTTTTCAAACGGGTAGGTAGGAGTATCATGGGTTTCGTGTGGGCAAATAAGACCCCGAGGGTAAAGACGGTGTTTGTGGAGCGTAGTAGGGACAGGGAGGGCTGGCTCTGCCGAACTTGTGCGACTATTATTGGGCTGCCAATGTGGCGATGATCTGTAAGTGGGTAATGGAGGGAGAGGGGGCGGCGTGGAAGAGGTTGGAGATGGCGTCCTGTGTGGGCACGAGCCTGAGGGTGCTGGTGACGGCACCGCTGCCGCTCTCGCCAACAAGGTACACCACGAGTCCGGTGGTGGCGGCGACGTTTGAAGATCTGGGGGCAGTGGAGACGACATAGGGGCGAGGTGGGAGCCTCGGTTTGGTCCCCGATTCGGGAGAATCATCGGTTCGTCCCGGGAAGGATGTTTGGGGGGTTTCGGAGCTGGCATCGGGCAGGGATTAGAAGAATGGGGGACCTGTTTATAGATGGGACGTTTGCAAGTCGAGGGGCGCTGGAGGAGAAGTTTGGGTTACCTCCGGGAAATGCTTTTAGGTACATGCAAGTGAGGGCGTTTGGGAGGCGGCACGTGAGGGAATTCCCGCTGCTTCCGGCAGGTGGGATTCAGGACAGGGTGATTTCGGGTGTATCGGTTGGAGAAGGCAAGGTTTCGGCGATTTATCAGGAGCTGCAGGAAGAGGCGGTGGTCTCAGTGGAGGAGTTAAAGAGCAAGTGGGAGGAGGAGCTTGGGGAGGAGATAGATGAGGGTCTGTGGGCTGATGCCCAGAGTAGGGTTAATTCTTCCTCCTCTTGCGCCAGGCTCAGCCTAATACAGTTCAAGGTTACTCATAGAGCGCATATGACAGGGGCGAGGTTGAGTCGGTTCTTTGGGGTGGAGGAAATGAAATGAATATCGCTTATTGTCACAAGTAGGCTTCAAATGAAGTTACTGTGAAAAGCCCCTAGTCGCCACATTCCAGCGCCTGTTCGGGGAGGCTGGTACGGGAATTGAACTGTGCTGCTGGTCTGCCTTGGTCTGCTTTCAAAGCCAGCGATTTAGCCCTGTACTAAACAGCCCCTGTTAGATATGGGAGGTGCTCAGGAAGCCCGGCGAATCACGTCCACATGTTCTGGTCGTGCCCGGCACTGGATGGGTTTCGCGAGGACTATGCCCAAGGTGGTGAAAGTCCAGGTCAAGCCGAGTTGGGGGTTGGCACTATTTGGGGTAACGGACGAGCCGGGAGTGCAGGAGGCGAAAGAGGCCGGTATCCTGGCCTTTGCGTCCCTGGTAGCCCGGCGGAGGATCTTGTTATTATGGAAGGATGTGAAGCCCCCCAGTGTGGAAGCCTGGATAAATGACATGGCAGGGTTCATTAAGCTGGAGAGGGTAAAGTTTGCCTTGAGAGGGTCTGTGCAGGGGTTCTTCAGGCGGTGGCAACCGTTCCTAGACTATCTTGCGGAGCGTTAGGAGGAGGTCAGCAGCAGCAGCAGCAACCCAAGGGTGGGGGGTTTCTTTCGGGGGGGGGGGGGGGGGGGGGGTGGCTTCCCTACGGGTACCTTTGAATGTCATATGGGGGGGTTACTGTATATGGGGAAACCCAATGTATACGTTTTTTATAATTTTTGACTGTTGAGTTTGTGTTTCTTTCTTTTTGTTATGGGGGGGGGGTTTGTTAAAAATTGTGTTGGAAAATTTGAATAAACATATATATTTTTTTTAAATCAAAAAAAAAAATCAATGATTTAGAATGGTAGTATGATTAATAAGTTCCTAGATGATACAAGAAAATTAACCCGGTGATTGACTGGGAGGAAAATAGGTGTACTCTGTGGTAAGATATCAATGGGCCAGTCAGCAGGGCAGAACATTCAAAGAAGTGTGAGGTAAGGCATTTTGGGAAGGCAAACAAGGCAAGAAAATACACAATAAATGGTAGGGTACCGAGCAAGTGTAGAGGGACATAGGGACCGTTGCCTGCATTTCCACAGATCCTTACAGGTAGCAGGACAGGTAGATAAGATGATCAAGAAAGCATATAGGATATTCTCTTTACTAGCTGGTATATACAATATAAAGAGCATGAAGGTCTTTCTAGGACTGTATAAAACATTAGTTTGGCCACAGCTGAAATACTGCGTGCAGTTCTGGTCACTGCATTATAGGAGGGATGTGCACTCACAATGCAGAGGATATTATGAGGATGCTACCAGGAATGGAGAATTTAGTTTTGAAGAAAAACTGGATATGCTGGGTTGTTTTATTTGGAACAGAGGACATTTTAATAAGTACGTGGAGAGTCCACACCGAGTAAAGTGGAGAACTAGATTTATTTACAATACGGTATATACAGTGCCCAGTAGCCCCCGATTGGGTTCCTCTCTGGCCGGTACCTCACTGACTGATCTTTTATACATTGGTTAATTACCCTGCCCCTAGCGGGGGATCTCGTAGTCCGCGAGGACCACGGGGATGACAATCACTCCCACCCCGTAGATCCCGTAGGCGGGATATTACAGAGACGGAGAGGAGATTCAACCGAGGTGTATAAAATGATGAGGGTGCAGATGGAGTGGATAGAAATGACCTATTTCCTGTAGCAGAGAGGCCAATAGTCAGGGAGTATAAAGTTAAAGTAATTGAAAGAAGGATTAGAGGGGAGTGAGGAGAAATCTTTAACCCAAAGGTTTTGGAACACTGAACCTGAAAAGGATGGTACCGGCAGATACCTCACCACATTTAAAAATTACTTGGAATGCACTTGGAAGTGCTGCAACCCGTAAAATATTGGGAAATGGGACGAAAACAGAAATGCTGGAAATGCCCAGCAGGTCTGAAAACATCTGTGGAGAGAAGCAGAGTTAACACTTCAGCTCCGTGATTCCTTATTAGAAGATTGTAACCGTCACCCTGATTAGCTTTCAGAAGTTACTACCTTTGATAATTGCATATATTTTCATTAAGTCTCATACTAGATCAAGCAGTTTGTTTCCAATCTAATCCAGGCAGATGAGTTTAGAGCCTTGTTGGCTATTTTAAGTAAATGAATTGAAAGATCAGTGTAGTTCCGAGTGGCCATTAGCGCACAACAAAAAAAAACGAATTCTGTGCTAATTAATCAACTGCAGCAGAAAGGCCATAAGAGACATTGGTATGGAAAGCGAAATGTCAAATTGGCACAGTGGTGGCTGGATCTCTTCAGGCGCACATACAAACTTTGTTGACACAACGTGGGAGGAACTGGAACTAAATGACATATGAACGGAGTCTAAAAAGATAGATTTTGTTTATCCACAATCCATTCTCACTGTGATGAGCATAAAAATTTAAATAACTGAATTTAAAACAGGTGTTTGTAATTTGAGTTAGAAGTGTAGCCTCAAATCCAGGATTGGAATACACAACTTAGGCTGACATTCTAATGACTTACCATGGGAGTGCCTCATTGTCAGAGATGCCATTGTTTGCATGTGATGTTAAACAGAGGCCTGCTTACCCTCTCAGGCGAATGCAGAAAATCCTATATGGCACTATTCAAAGGTAGCCAGGGAATTCCTCTGATATTGTGACCAATAGTTATCCCTCAATAAATATCATGGACTCCCTGTAGTGCAGGAGGAGGCCCATTGAGTCTGCATCAACCCTCCAAAAAAAGCACCCTACCCAGGTCTGTTCCCCCTCCCCCCACATACCCCTGTAACCCCACCTAACCTGCACATCTTTGGATTGTGGGAGGAAACTGGAGCACCGGGAGGAAATCCATGCAGACATAGGGAGAACGTGCAAACTCCACATAGTCACCCGAGGCCGGAATAGAACCCGGGTCCCTGGCTCTGTAAGGCAGTAGTGCTAACCACTGTGCCACCACAATCAATATAAAAACAGTCATTACGCTCAATGCTATTTGAGAGATCTTGTTACGCAGAGATTGGCTGCCATGTTTGTTAACATTAGGAACAATACCTCAAACGTAATAAGTAGCTGGGAAAAGCTTTGGGACACACCCCACAGCCATGAAAGATGTCACATAGATGAAATTTCTTTTGTTCTTGATTTAAAAAGGATTGCGAAGATGGTAATAAAACAGGGTGATGGATCTCTGTGTCTGTTCGGAACCCTGGATATGCGTTATCCCTTCTTAGTTCCCAAATAACAGAGATTCCAGACTGCGCTTCTTGGTAAAGTTATTTGAAACTTTATTCGTCAGCTTTAGTGTCTACTGATAAAGTCAATTTTTCAATACAAAATTTAGAAAGTTCCAATTAGCCTGGTAACAAGCTAGTCAGATTGATTGGCTTTGGCAAATACAGTGGTTGAGTTCTAAAATACAACTCTGTGATTCTTCAAATCAAATACCCACTATTAAAAACGGCTGAGTGATTTAAACAAAAGAAACATGGCGATTTGCAAAGCATGTAAGGGAATAGGTTTCAGAGATTAGGTAAGAAAGATTCCGGAATAGAAAAAACAGTGTTTTCTCATCCTGACAACTGAACTTTTAAGGAGATTACTATCTTTAAAAGTTTTGTTCTCTTTACATCTGTTATTGGTTTTAACTAATTTATAATTCACTTAATTCGACTGAAGTGTCTGTCTGGCAGATTTGAGAGATAAACGATTTGCGGTAATTTTCCATGATGGTCTGAGCGAAACACGTTTCCCACAAGAAATTAACACTATGGGCTGACTAGCCGCTACCATCGAAACAGAACTGGGATGTCAGCCCAGTTCTCCATAACACAAAGGGTCTTTTTTGATATTTGGCCTTGCATTCACTAGCAGTCTTCAAACAACTTGCAAAATGTGAGAATGGTGTGTCTTATCTGATCAGTTCACAGCTAGTCAGCTTTTTCCACACTCTCATAGTTAATATATTTTGATTTAGTCAATTACTCTTAAGGATTAAAAGGATTTTTCCAACCAGGATTTCTTCATTAAACCTTTTATCTATCTTTTCTATAGCTAACCACAAAATCAGATTTCTATCACAGGGGCACCCTTAGCAATCTCCTAAGGTTTGCAGTAGACTTCTCAATATATGTCTTCACGTAAGTGTATAGCAGCTGAATAAAATGAACTGATAACACTTTTAAATTTAAACTTTGATGAATTTGATAGCTTGGGGAAATGGCTGGGAATATGACAGTGGGTACTTACTTGTCCCGTGAAAATTCCCATTTTGGATCTTCTGGAAGTTCATATTCTGAAACTCCAGCTAGCACTGGTGCATCCGTGGATGAGAGTCGTGTAGTGATCCGCACCAGGGGAGTATTTGAATTCATGGAGGAGCTAGAGTCGGCAGACACCTGTTTACAGCAACAATGAAGAAACAAAATGCCAATGATCCTCAATGTCGCAATGCAGAATAGTTAACTACGTCTGTATACTAAGCTATTTGCATGAAGTGTCTGTATTTATTGAATGAATGCGTTTACAGGGAATTTTACTTTCTATTATCTGGTGGAAAGTAGATTTAAAGTTAAGAGCAGTTAAATTGGAGCACTCGACAAACCCACTTGCATCCCACCCAATCCCGCCAAGCGCAAAGGACTGCCTGCCTGACAACGGTGACCATTTATAAAAAGGCGAATAGGGTGCCAATGACATCATCAGGACTGACTGCAATATTATCCTCAGGGTTGCGAAGAAAAACCTGGATGGCATCTCGGCCAGGGCCAGGAAAAGGAGCCTGGGCTACAAAAGGCCTCAAAGTAGGCTTTAAAAACATTTTTCTTTTGAGGGTCAGAAGGAGCAAGAGTGGTCCTCTTGGTCTCACAAGTAAATTTTAGGCCTCCCGTGCCCCAGGTATCCCCCACCATCCCTCCACCCCCCCCCACCCCCCCACCCCCCCCCGCCCCTGACTTACATCACCCATGGATCCTCCCTACTTACTACCTACCTTTGTGCCAGGGACCATTCCTTGTGGTCCTTGGCACCGCATCCAGTCGTAACGTTTTACTGGCTGGGCAGCCGCTTACTGCCGACTGCCCTGCCATTGTGGTTAGTACGCAGCCAGCAGCACGTTAATGAGGCCCAGCCTTTAAAATTGGCGGGGCCCCACCATTGCTCCTGGACGGGCCGACCTCTCACTAGGCCGTGTTCCCACCTGAGAGTTAAAATGGACCCCTATGAGGTACAAAATCAACCAGTTAATAAGTACATTGGATTATCATACAACTCGTGGGTTGAGTGAAGAAATACACAGTTCGAAGTTTAGGCCTTTCCAGAGATTGAGAATTAAAGGTCAGTATTTTCTGTCTATTCACTGGCGGCGGAATTCTCTGGTCCCGCCTTCAGCGTACGGGTCCCCGCCCACGGGTTTCCTGGTGGTGTGGGGTGTCTTCAATGGGAGCTCCCATTGACAGCGGAGGGAGTAGGGAACCCCACTGTCAGCGCCGCCTCTCACCATCGAGAAACCAGGCAGCTGGGATGCAAGAGAATTCCGCCCATAGAATCCTGCGGCCTTGCATTTATGAGTTTATAGACGCAACTAACAATTTAAACTGTTATTAAATTTTCTGTCAGGAAAGACTTCACAAAAAAATGTCTTTTTTTTACAAAAAGGGGCAAATCTACTGTTTTACCAGTTAAATGTTTGGCCCAAACAAAAGGAAGAATTTGAATCCCAGCCTTCTCCCAGTCAATTCTCAAATCTGCTTGTTCTTGGCTAGTCTGCTAAATGAAAAATACTGGGTGACTGTGAAGCATTTTATTTCTTTGGAGGAGTAAATTTTGTCAGAAATAGTCCTGCCAGGCCATCGCACAGCCGCATTGATGTACTCGGCACACTTTGCGAAAGAAATGCATCCATTAAAATAGGCAAGATCCCCAAAGATGCACTGACATTTCTACAGTGATTAATGTTTGGCTGCCAGTTCAAACTTTCAGTTGGACCAATTAATCTCTCAAATTTAGGATTAATACTTAAAAGCAGAAAGAAATAATTTAAGTTAATGGATTATTAGGATTTTGAAAACTTTAACTCAAGGAGCTACTGAAGTCATCGAATCTATGGCACGGAGACAGGCCCTACGGCCCAAGCTGGTCCATGCCAACCAAAAAGCCCATTACCTGCAATTGGCCCATATTCCTCTAAACCTTTCCTATCCATGTATCTGTCCAAATGCCTTTTTAAATGTTGTCAATGTCCCTGCCTCAACCACTTCCTCCGGCAGCTCATTCCACATACGTACCACCGTCTGTGTAAAGAAAGTTGCTCCTCAGGTTCCCATTACTTATTTCCCCTCTTAACTTAAAGTCAAGTCAATCACACCATTTAAAAGGGAATTCCATATCCGCTCGACAAGATTAACTAGTTTATAGATATTGAAGGACACAAAGGAGCAGGGAAATAATATTATAGTTGATAGCCCCAAATAAGATTCAATGGGGAAGTGATAACACTAGTGGAGTGGGCTGAAATTTATGCAAAACTAACCTCTGATAGATTGCCATGTCCGATGGCATTGAGATAAAGCCTTTTAGCAATCAAGCTAATTTTTAAAGTTTCTTCCTGAACATACGAAATACAGTATCACAAATTATTTCCTGGAGGAGTTATTTTGAAACCAGATTTTTTTTGTTGCTGTCATTTTTGGTAAATGTTCAGTTTATAGTCTATTACACCAGTCTGTTGGCAGTATTACCATCAGCTCTGGCACATTTGGTTCTCATTTGTATGACTCAGTTTAACCCAAATCATCAACTGCAGCTCTTGCAGTACCCATGCTGTCAATGTTTGTAATAGGGTACTTGAAACTCCTGGAGGTCATCCAGGCATAGATTTTTCCATAGATTCACCTCCCATGATGGTTAATTTTTTTCTCCCCGAATGTGAATCACATTCATGTATACTATTACTCTTCATGCACTTACTCTCCAGTTTTAATCAACGAGTGCAAAGCATTCAAGTTGGTGATTATTTTTTTAGGAGACCAGCTAGACATGAAAAATTGTGAAGACAAGATATTTTCACCAGCAGCTCTCCACAAGTCCATCAGTCTGATTTCAAACACTGAAATTGAACTACTCGTTAAACAATTACATCAAGTAACTCGTGCTCCAGAATTTCATGATTGCACTGAATGACAGTTATTTTGTGGGTTAATTATGTATCAACTACTTTCACGACTGAAACTGTTTTGCCTCCATATTATTTGTTAAAAAGAAAACAAAAAGCATCAGGGAAAGCACCAGTTTTGGTGAAACCAGACTGCTCAAAAAATAAGCACCAAGATCTAGGGAATTTGGTTCAATGTTTCCAAGTTTCTGTTACAATGTTTTCCTTTCATGTGCTATAGCTAATCAAATCAGACATTTTAAAAACAAAATAATGCAAATGTTTTCAAAACTGAATATCACTTGTCACAAATATGAAATTTTAAAGATTTTTATATTTCCGAACAGTCCTAGGGTGGAGAGGATTATGTGACCTGCTCTGAATTCTACCGAGCAAGCCTGGGAGGCTTGGTTACTATGGGGTAAGAGACAAGTCAAGAGACTTTTAAAAATTCATTCATGGGATGTGGACGTTACCGGCTATATGCCAGCATTTATTGCTGGTTGCCCTGTGCGACGGTGCAAGATGTTCACACCTGTTGGCGATGACACGAGCACTGATGCTGATAGTGGGTCGACTGGGCGAGATCTTCCGGCTGTATAAGCCGGCGGGATATTCTGGTCCCGCCTGTGGCACACTCCCGCTGCGTGTTTCCAGGCGGCATGGGATGGATTCAATAGGAAATCCCATTGACAGCAATGGGACCAGAAGATCTCCCCTGCTGGCGAATGGCAGGCTGCCTCCCACCGTCGAGAAACCTGCAGTGGGTGTGGGCCTTTGGCGGGACCATGGCAAGAAGAGCTGGACAATCTCGCCCAATGTTGCCTATTTAAATCCAAGCTAGAATGGAGGTGGGGGTGCAGACGATAGTTAATAGGCATTTTTAACTGGATACAAGGCCCGTGTGATTCCCATTGCCATGGAGACAAGTTTTGGGAAGGGAAGAGTTCATAGCAAGCTATTGTAATATCAGGTCACAGGGTTTTTATAAGATATCACTGAACCTCACAGACCCAAGGCAGTCTGCAGAATCTGAGTGAGAGCAAGAAAATGTTAGAGCAAGAAAGAGAGAAATTGAGAACAAGCTAAACCTGTACCTGAAGCAGAGAAAACGCTGACCCCAATGTTCACCACACTGATTGCAGGTGGGAGCTTGCAGTCAGATTGAAGAGACTAAGTTTGTGAAATTTTAACAGAGGCTGGAAAATTCACCTAGCTTGGACGAGAGAGAAAGAATCTCCAGTATAACCCTCACTGTAAAAGTCAGTTATAAAATTAAATTACCCAACTGGGAAAGAGAAAAGGAAGTGTCCCTTGGGAGCTGATGATAAGTTGGGACTGGTTCCTGGAGAATAAAGTGTCCACTTCAGGGATAGCATAAAGTATAACCATGGTGGACGATATTGGGTCATTTTAAAAGGGGAAACTTTTCTGTAGTGTAAAGTATAAGCTGCCTCCTAAATAGTGATTAGTCAATGTTGTTTTTAATTTGTTTGTGACAGCAAAAGTCTTGAAACCTAAACTTTTGTGTGATCCTTCCAGACGGTTAATAGACATTCTAATATATTTATCAGTCTCACACCACAAAGTCTTGAATTCAGACTGATAACTATTGACAAATCAATTTTCAAGCAAAATGCTCCAAAGCAAATGCACTGGCTAATCTAGCAAGAACATAGTTTAATTGGTGTAATTCTTGCAAATAAAGACTGTAAATAAAGCCAGCACATTCCTTGCCCGCTACAGATTGCAATAAGAAACAGACAGGGAAAAGTAGTAAATGATACTCAAGTCTAAATTGCTTTTACTAATCAATGATGCCGCTGACAACAGACACCGTGTCCCTTTAAAATCTCTGAAATGACTGAAGCAGTTGCTTATCCAAACTTAATGAAATAAAATAATTTTCATAAAATAAATTCCAATATGCACTCTTAATGATGCTTACATTAAAAACCACAATTAATTTACACTATTAAGACTGGATGAAAGGCTAAAGATATATAATTTGGGGTGATATCTGGCAGTTGGAGGTGACAGAATGGGGTCATGCGTACATACGTAGAATTCCTTTGGTATTATCACATCCTGTCACCAGGGTTGCACCATTTGCAGCAAGGAGGGTTTTAAAACTTTAACTATTTATATGCTCGAGATCCATATTAGTATCACAAATGAAAATATATATTCTCAGAGCAAACATATGAAAATTACACTTTCCAGTGATTAATTTTAGTGTTTAACAGGAAGAAGGAAAAGGAGTTTAAAATGCGTAAGATGAAAACTACTAAAGAAATTCAGTACTCACAGGTTAATGAGCACGGAGCTTATTTTAAAACTTTATTTACAAAACACCATCTTAAAGATAGTCTTATGTGATCATTATGGTTTTACCGTTCACAACAGAGACAGACTGAGGCAGTCCACGTGCAGATTTAGGAGCAAAATGACAGAGTTGGATTTGAATTCCAGTCTTAATGAATGTTTACAATTCCACTCAAGTACCTCCCTTCTTTCCCCTTCTCGGAGTTGTTGCTTTCTGCTGCGCTGTCAGGAAAAGCACCAGCTTGGAAGAGAGGTGATTACCTGACAAGACGGGATAGGAAACTGGATGAAGTTCTATCTTTGGCCACATTTCAGCAAAGCCTTATACCAGGTTTCCAAAGCATTGGTGAAGACCATGGAGATGCCCAGAATGACCCTCCAGCGGCAGTATCGGAGCAGTGGAGTGTTACTGCCACCTCAGCAGTCATGGATTGGCAATAAAGGAAACGTGGACTTGCTTCCTTCCCCACTCCCACTGAAAGCCGCCTCGATAAATCCGCTGGTCTTGCCATACAGCAGTGGCCCATCCTAGCATGGTAAAATTCCAATGGGGACTAAACTAGTTGTTAATTGACCACTTAATCGATTGAATTAACTGCCCGCCATTGGTTGGATGGCGGCCACATTGCTGCTGTTCCTGTCTCCAGTAAAGTGCCGTGGCAACATTGGGAGAGACTCTCTGGCCTCCCCATGGCGAGCTTCTTGGCAAACCGCCATTGGCCGGCAATGGGAGTTTCCAATAATTCCACCCCACTCTGCCGACAACCCGCCGGTGTGAAGACCCATAAGATCTTGCCCTTGTGTTTACCTCCTGATGCCTTCTGCTAACATTTTATTTCAGCCCTCCCTCCTCCCAGACTATCCCTAAAGGGCCGATAAGATTCCAGCCATCGGTTTGACACAGCTATAGCCTCAAATCATTTTCCGGGGTGGGGATTCCTTTCTCAGGGAGGGCAGGTGCCCAGATGGAGCCCACTACTGCAGACCAGCGTATTGTACGGAATATCACACAAAATCACTATTGGGGTGAACAAAAACAAAGGGTGCGATCGAAAGGCCTTTAACGTTATTAAGTGAGTCTTTAGGTGCAATGGCACCCGGGAGGGCCTCCCAGGCCCCTGCAGACCCCCAGGTGGCCGGGCACTGGGCAGGGTGGCACACGTGCACTGCCAGCCTGGCACCTTGGCCAGGGTGCCAGGCTGGCAGTGCCAAGGTGCCAGGTTTCCCATGCCAGGAAACGGGCCTGGGGGTGCCCTGCCCTTCTCATAGAATTTACAGTGCAGGAGGCCATTCGGCCCATCGAGTCTGCACTGGCTCTTACAAAGAGCACCCTACTGAAGCCCATGTATCTACCTTATCCCCGTAACCCAGTAGCCCCCATTTAACATGTTTTGGACACTAAGGGCAATTTAGCATGGCTAATCCACCTAACCCACACATCTTTGGACTGTGGGAGGAAAGTGGAGCACCCGGAGGAAACCCACGCAGACACGGGGCGAACGTGCAGACTCCGCAAAGACAGTGACACAGCATGGAATCGAACCTGGGACCCTTGAGCTGTCAAGCAACTGTACTAACCACTATGCTACCGTGCTGCCCTAAATGAGATGGGAGGCCTGGGGACCCCTAAGAGGTAAGTTGAGGCAGTGCGGGGAGAGAGTGTCCTGAATATGAGGGAAATGCGGCCTTGGGAGGGCGTTCCTGACCGAGGCCAAAAAAAAGGCTGAGTCCTGTTAGATAGCGTTTTCTGCACGTTAAATTGCGCCTCAAGTTTCTTCAACTTTCCTGTTGAACATTCGATTCATAATTCCCAAGAATATAATAGCTGATAAATCAAGTAAATAATGAAGTCTCCCATCAGCAGGAAGTATTCCAGAACAAAAATTAAAAATCTCAAAATTACATGAAACATGGTAGAAACATCCATTTCTGCTGGTGAACAATATTTACAAAGTAGTACTGTAATGCCTAATTATTTAATAAAATCTTTAGGGAGGAGAAAACAGCTCAGCATTAGAAATATGGGCAATCCAGGAGTTTTTTTAAAAAGGTGAACAATGTTTTGGTTGACAGTAGAGGAGGAGGGAAATTGTATGACCTTTGGACATATGATTGTAAATCTGGGAGTAATGTATGATAAAATAGTTGCTAAGTTAAGTAAAGGTTTTTGAACTCTTTATCTACTTTCTGTTACCTGTCTGCGCAGAGGGATGCGTTTGGTCAGCTTATGAACCGTCGGCTGGGCATTAAAATCCGGCTTCTTTGTTGTGTTCTTCATTCGGCAAATAATAACGGCCACCACCATACAAGCGATAACAAAAACACCAATGCAATAGATAGCTATTTCCAGATAGTCAGGAGAGGTCAACCCTTTTGGTTTGTCTTCAGGAACTGGATTACACGTGAAGAAACAATTGTGTCAGACATTAACATATAGTTAAACGGTTTCACACATGATAATGTAACCGATAAAGAAGCGAAAGGTTGTTAACAATTCCAATACTTTTCATCATAACATTTTCAGCAAGAAAGAATGAATGCTCCACAGATGGTTTCATGAGTAAAAGATGCTGCCAGTGTAATACTGAGCGTTATACAACAGGAAAACTCCTGATGCTTGCTGAGCTAGATGGCCACAGCTATAGTACCAGTGGTGTGACTAATGCTCTCAGCATTCCCAGGGTTATGAGAGAAAGGTTCCTTCTCCAGTTCACTATCTAGTGGCTCCTACTAAAAAGTACGCATCTGTGGCTAGCTGGTGGAAACATTATGGTGGCTGGCTGTGATGCCCCAATAACAGGCTAACTGACTTAGTGGAAAGGCTGCTGATGTCTATTCGACCATATAACTTGATAGGAAGAGGGGAGAAACCCAGGATTGAGGGAGAATCAAGAATACACTTGTGGTATGACATAGTGCAGGTGTACCATTGCACCAGATTCTGCATTGATAGAGGGGGCAATTCCCCGAGCCCCGCGCTGGGACAGAGAATCGCCGCAACCACGCCGGCGCGTGATTCTCCGAGGTGCGGAGAATCGGTGCAATTTGCGGTAGCACAGCGCCGGCTGCTGGAATCGGCAGGGCCGCTGATTCTCCGGCCCGAATGGATCCGACAGAGTCCCGCTGGCGCCGTTTACCGCTGGAACTCTGTGGGAATGGTCGGGAGGGTGGGGGGTGGGGGGGGCTCCTTCACCGGGGGGGGGGGCCTCCAATGGGGACTGGCCAGCGATCGGGGTCCACCGATCGGCGGGCCGGCCCCTCCCCCCCCCCCCCCGGCCTACTTTCTGGCGAGGCCTGCCCCTGAACACCGACGCCATGTTGAGTCGGGGCCACTAAAGAAGTCCCCCGCGCATGCGCGGGTTCGCGCCGCGCCGCGAAAGGAGGCTGGAGCGGCGTGAACTGCTCCAGCGCCATGCTGGCCCCCTGTGGGAGAATCGCCCCCAGAGTGTGCAAAGAATTGAGGTGGATTGGGAACAGGGGCGGGGGTGGGGGTCTCTAAATCTTCTAAAATTTGATCACAGAAAACTGGTAAGGTTTTTTTAAGGATGAAAATCTTACAGCATTCTTGTTTGGTGTTAGAGAGAAAACTGATAATGGTAATAAATAACAAAGCCATGGAAATGTAAATAAAATAGATCAATAAAGAAATTATATATGAATGGTTTCATCAGCCTGAACATACTGAAAACATCTCTGTCCACCACTCCAGTTGCATTCAGCTATAAACATTGATATTAACTTTAAAGCATCACATTCTCTGGTGAAAAGTACAAGACATTTATAGCCAAAGGTTAAAACTGAACCAGCTTGTTTTAGTTGAAGTGATAAACATTCTGTTAAAAATTGCAAGTATTTTACACAAGCAGAGTACACTTCAAAACGTTAGACGGTGCCTCAAATTTTATCATAACCGTATATCTACAGCATACTTAGCATAATGAATGCTGTTCAAGCTGCGCCTTCCATAACAAGTTGCATTGCCAAAAGCTACCAAGCATAAAATGCCCACTGAAGGCTTTAAGGTGAAACAAGAAGGAAACAAAACCAGAAATGTCCCAGATTCCTAGTGAAAGCAAAGCTGCGCAAAAAAGGTTTTCGCCTGATTGTCTGTGAAATTAGAGACTACAGGAAAGGTTTGTAGCAGTTTTTAAGAGACAATCATGTTACGTGGTGAAAAACCTCAACACTTCATTCAAATCAAACAGTGTGGTTGCCGGTCACTTTCTCCAGGGAGAAAGGATTAGCTGTCAGTGCAACCTGCAAATCTGATAACCACCATTGTTCAACAGAATTGAAGTTTCACAAGGGAATTACCAAGCAGGTGCTCGAGGACAGATAATTGAGAAAGATTTGTCTGGGCTGGGTTACGTAGCGCCAACTTTCTTTCCCCATCAATTATCAATCAGTTAAAACACCACTGATGACCATTTCTTAAGGAGGAGAAACAGCATCAGATTCCACATGCTAGGTAAGACTTTGCATGTCCTCTGTTGCAAATGAATCAGAATCTCATTTTGAATGCATGCAATCACTGAAGAAATAAAGTTGATTCATTGAGTGAATTCCCACGAAATAACACTGCTTCGTTACAGAAGGGGAACTGGCATTACAATGGCAAAAAGGAGCAACCGTCAGTGTGATTGACCCCTTAGTTTTTCCAAATAGATTTTATAGATATATACACACATATCTTTTAAATCTACAATGATAATATGATACACAACTGGGATCTTGGGTTTTTTGCATTTCAATTCGGTTGCCAGTTCCACCGCAGAAGGCAGTGTCAATTTAGCAAAAGGGGAAAGATGAACCATTGAAGAAGGAAAGCCGTATGTACCTGACTCAACTGTCAACCATGCAGAGTGATGTGAAATCCCAATAGAATTACCAGCCAAGCATGTATATTCCCCAGCATCCTCAAAAGTTACATTCCGTAAATAGAGAACCTCAATTTCTTTGTCCGTGGTGTTAACACCGGCAGTCTAGAAGAAAAAGGGAAGCAAAACAAAAAAAAAAATACAAGCAAGACAACATGAGATATTTGTGGACAGGGACAACAAACCAGTACCACTGCTGCACAGCAGAGGTGCGGTAATCTGATGGTGGTTATGTGCTCCCTATCCACAACCCTTCAACCAAAGCTTGCTCCCAACTCCAAGCTTGTTTTACAAATTAATCAGATACCCATCACCATCTTTAACTCACCCTTCTAGGCATGCAATTTAACTCATGGAAAAATAGGCCCATAATAATTTGTGCTCTTTATCCTATTTTTTCTTAGAATAAAGTAAGCGGGAAATGAACGAGAAGGTAAAGAGAGTAAAATGGGGAATGGAATTGGAAATGTACTATTGGCTTAATTAAGAGGCAGAGGTAAAATAAAAACGATTTGAATATTGACAGGAGGAGGAAAAATGTGCATTGGCATGAACAAGACAGAATAGGTTCAACAGATAAAAATTTGGGCTGTTAAGTACAGCCTGGGATAGTTTTGCCACATATTATGGGTATTTTTCCATGTCTAACGTGCATAAAGTTGCATCATGGAAAGGAGGTTAAGGGACCATTAATAACCCAAAGATCCCATAAGTTGCTTGCAATCTTCCAAGCATCTCCCAGCATGAGTCAGCCGTTTCCTAAATTCATTTACCATGGGCAGAGCTTTGTAATGTGTGTCCTGTAAAGTGTTACCTTTTGGGGAGAATTGAGCAACAGTGAGCCAAGCAGACTGATTGACGGCTCCAATATAATTGGAGACCTTACATATATATTCTCCACTGTCCGCCTCAGTCACATTGTACAGATTCAGCACTTCTGCATTGGAACTATTTATCCCCGAATGCTAGAACAAACCAATAACAGAAGATAACAATATAATCGCTGTTCTGGTATGAACAGAGGCAACATCCCACCACCAGCATCACCAGTCCTCTAAATGAAATAACCTCATGAAATAAACAAACTTTTTCTCTATCAAAATGTTTGACAATTTTGTGGTATGAAGGAAGAAAACAGAACAAGTAATATGAAAAAGAAAACAATTAAACGGGCTGTTATGTATGAAGAGTTCATACCAGTTTTCTTGATATTATTTTAACAATTTAAACAAAATGTGTTGCAACTGTCCAGGAAATAGGAGGTATAAACTTTGGGGGGGAAAAAAGATTTCAATTGAGAAAAATATATGTACACGTGGTTGAGAAAATCAGAATTAAGGGGTGGGATTCTCCGCAATCGGTGTGATGTACACCGACCGGCGCCAAAAATAGCACGAATCAGTCTGGCATGGCGCCGCCCCAAAGGTGCGGAATTCTCCGCATCTTGCGGGGCCGAGCCCTCACCTTTAGGGGCTAGGCCCGCGCCGGAGTGATTTCCGCCCCACTGGCTGGCGGGAAAGGCCTTTGGTGCCTCGCCAGCTGGTGCGGAAATGGCTTTGCCGTGCGACGCATGCGCGGGAGCCTCAGCGGCCGCTCACAGCATCCCCGAGCGCATGCGCAGTGGAGGGGGGTCTCTTCCGCCTCTGCCATAGTGAAAACCATGGCGAAGGCGGAAGGAAAAGAGTGCCCCCACGGCACAGGCTCGCCCGCGGATCAGTGGGCCCCGATCGCTGGCCAGGCCACTGTGGGGGCAACCCCCGGGGCCAGATCGCCCCGCGCCCCCCCAGGACCCCGGAGCCCGCCCGCGCCGCCTTGTCCCGCCGTTCGAAAGGTGGTTCAATCCACGCCGGCTGGTGTGGGTTGACAGCGGCGGGACTTCGGCCCATCGTGGACCGGAGAATCGCCGGGGGTGGGCCCACCGACCGGCGCGATTCCCGCCCCCGACGAATCTCTGGTGGCGGAGAATTCGGGACACGGCAGGGGCGGGATTCACGCCAGCCCCCGGCGATTCTCCGACCCGGTGGGGGGGTCGGAGAATTGCGCCCCTGGTGTATTACTGGATATTTGAAAATATTTGTATTAAAAAATGTATCTTAAATATGAATATTTCTTGCCCTTATTCAAAATGTGCATCAGTCTGTCACAATTTTAATTGTACACAAATAATCAGAAAGGCGTTCTGAATTCTCGAACCTTTAAGACATGGACGTAAGGCGATCCGTCTGGACCATATCTGCTGCCATTCTTTTGAACATGCTTCAGCCACTGTATATGGGGTTGGGCATCACTGAACACTTTACACACAAACTCCACGTCACTCCCCACCAACACAGTTTTGTTAGCGGGTAATCCTGCTTGCAGGATCGGCCTGTGTGGTGACCGCTCTGAAATGAATTTCGAAACAAAGAAAACATAATTTGCATTGATGCAACCAAATGCAGCATATTTTTATATTTTCTACATCTTTACATTCCACTGATACCATGACATGGCAACAATTATATTGATAAAAATGGAGCTTGTCTGCGTTTGTGCTTTGACCCTTCTCTCTTCGACAGGGCCAAGCATGTTTTTGTAGAGAGGTTTTGCACTTTTTAAAATCAGATCTAACCTTTGTTGTTTTCATTGGAATTTAATTTTAGTTGCACAGCATGACTTGCAAATTGACTGAGAATGATTGATGAGGGCATTTAGTTTCATGGATTTTTAATCACTTGAGAAAATCAGTTATATTAAAATACCTACAGAAATAAAATGTTTTTACAGCAGCCAACTTCCTTCTGGTGAGAATTAATACAGAAGTTGCTTCAGCTATTGAGAGAAATTCAGTGTAAAGTTATGCTCTGCTTCATTGCATATACAAGTTTAAATATATAGGTCTGTAGCTGATTAATGAAGCTATACCTTTTTGTTTTTCCATTACGTATGAAGCAACATCCTGATTTAATAGCTATGAGGCTTGTAAAAAGTATCGAGTTTAAAAATCACTGAAACTCCTTTAAACTTTGGAAGGAGACCACAGAGCAGCTACAGACCCCCAAAGAAAACATTGGAGGTACTAACAGAGCACTTTTAAGGATGTATGGAGAACAGGCTTAGAAACATAAATGAGAACCAATACCACCATCTATGTTACTTTTATTAGCTTGCCAGCATTTCTAAATGGGTGTTTTGAATTTGCCAACAGATTCTTTCACAAGCAAATATTTTGATTACATTGCAAAGAAATGGTGCCCCTGTTTAACAATAAGACCTTTGATACAGTCAAACATATTTGGCTGGATGCAGGCATCGACTGGGAATTAATTCATGGGGCAATCTTGCCCTGTTATAAGGCCACAGTTAGCTCATTTAAAGTGCAGTACAATCATTGAAATGTTCTTGCATTCATACATGTAGGAGGTTCACCTGAACCTCAATCAAGGATTTCTGCTCCTTTATTAAACAACCCAATACTGTAAATGTAGTTTCCAGATGCCATTAGGTTAAGAGTGTATGTTCACTTTTCTCAATTTTCTAAGCAAAATATAAAGAGCTTTTAAATTAGTACTCATTAGAATTCCGCTTTTCCTACAAATTATCTTTTACTTTGAAAGCTATTTGAAGTTCTTGTAATGTACAGCACTGCATCCAATCATGAGGATATACGAGTGTTTTATCAAATAAGAAAATCTTTGTTATTATTGAACATTAACAGATGAAAAGATGACCATTTAATTAGTATGAAAGACAAAGAAGTCTTCCTGTCTGAGAATGATTCTGAAATGGCCATGAAAAGCTACAGTGACTGAGAACAGCAATGAGGTGAATGACAACTACACTCCTGAAGACTACCCACGGCATGAGAAAGCCTCACAGACTTCTTCCCATCTCGAAAACAAAAAACATAACCCAACAAATGAAGCTGTGAATTGCTATTGGTCCGCTGTCAGTTATAATACTATATCTGACTGCTAGTGATTGGCCCAAATATGGAGAATCTTTACACATGAGCATTTGACAGGTCAGTGATTTCAGATTGATTTCTATTTTCATCCAATATTCTAGTGCTACGTCATGAAACATAATCTATAAGAGCCGAGGAGGTCATCACATCTGAATATGCCAATGTCAGTTTTAACAACTATCACTGATTTGTGCCAGAATAATTTCATTTTGTTAATTTGCCATCCAGTGATGGGCGGGCTCCTGTGGTGGAAGGTCAACAACCTCCTCCAGCAATGACACATTGGCAGCCCCATTGTCCAAGGTAGGAGCTAACAAAGCCTCTAGAGGGAGAAGATAATGGAAAAAACACATTTAATTAAAAAAAGGCCACAGGTGCCTGGTCATGGAGGGGCAGCCTTCTAAAAATGGCCAACGGTTGCAGTTGTGATCTGATAGCCATGAAGGGTACGAGGGGGTGTTCCTTGGCAGGTGGCGCTCCCCCCCCCCCCATTACCCCCAACACCCATCTCTGCCAGCTGTCTCATTTAACGGGCAAGGGAATATATGATATACGGCAAAACCCGGGGAAACACCTAGGATCAGATAGACCTCGAGTGCATGTACACTGGTCCTTTAAGGTATGAGGACAGATGGATGAACTTGTTAAGAAGGCATATGGTAGACTACTGGTGGCGTAATGTAGGGGGAAGACGCACACGAGGTGGCTCCCACTAGAGTACTGCATCTTTGCCTTTTTCTCTGCCAGTTTCTGGGGGAATTTTCTTTTGAAAACCCACATAATTAATGGGATAAGGATCCAATATCGGTGAAATGCCCAGAAAAGTCAGGGGAAAGAAGGTGGACGAAGTTCTTGAATGGAATCGGAGGCCTCTCAGAGCTCGCCGGCAGAGTAAATGGCGGAGGCAGCATCTGGGACTCCAACCACTCCATTAATGGCCAAGATGCTTTTGAGTACCGTGGCGAAGGAATTTGATAAACACTGGCAGGTTGTGTCGGAGGACACTCGGAAATCAATGGAAAAGGCGGCTAGGTTCAGATTATTAAAATGAACGTACTCCGAGGCTTTTATTCCAAGGTTTTTATTTCTTTTTTAATGTCTCCCCATTTTTCTCCCCAAGTTATTTTTCGGCATAGTCAACAAATTAATGTCCTCCTTTATCTGGGCGGGTAAGACTCCAGGGATCCGTAGGGCTTTGCTCCAAAGAAACAGACAATCAGGGGCTTGGCTCTATCAAACTTATTGTTTTACTATTGGGCAGCCAATGTTCAGAAGACATTGTTGTGGTTCAGCGATTCTAGATTCATATGGGAACAAATGGAAGTGAGCTTTTGCACGGTTTCTAGCCTTGGCACAATAGTTACTGCACCATTCTCTCTCTCCAGTGAGATTTTCCCTGAATCCAGTGGTGATCTCCACCCTGAGAATTTGGAAGCAGTTCAGGCAGCATTAACACTCTTTCCCTCGTCTTCGCTAGCCCCATCTGCAACAACCACCTTTTTCAGCCAGCAGGGTTGCACTTGGCATTTAAGTCATGGGAGGGGAAGGATTTTGAGACCGGTTTGTGGGTGGGGGTGAAGGTTTATCAGTTTGAAGGAGCGCAGAGAAATTCCAACTGCCTGGCTCCAGTCTTTTCAAGTACTTTCAGACTCACAAATTTTCACACAAGGCTTTCCCCTCCTTTCCTTTGGCACCACCCTTTTCCCTGTTGAAGTGGATTTTGTCTATGGCCGGGTCTGATGGGGGGGACGTTTTCGGCATACATGGCTATATCCTCTCAGCTGAGTCAACTCTGTTGAGTGAGGTGAGGACGAAATGGGAGGGTGAATTGGATCCCATTCTGGATGGTGAGATGGGGAGTGAGGCCCTTTACAGGTCAATCAGAGGTCTTCATGTGCTCAGCTACGTTTGATTCAATTCAAATTGGCGAAGCTGACTAAAATGAGGAGGAGATGATTTTTCTCTGGAGTAGAGGACAAGTGTGAGTGCTGCTCTCGAGGGCTGGCTAACCACACTCATATGTTCTGGCCTTGTGCTAAGTTGGTAAGCTCTGGGACTTTTTCTTCAACACCATGTCAGAGATACTCCGCTTGTGGCCATATTTGGGATGTCAAGACTCGCCGAAGCTTCAGTCGGGGGTGAAGGCGGATATGTTCGCCTTTGCTTCGTTGATAGCCCAGAGACGAGTTCTGCTTGGATGAAGGTCTTCTCTCTGTTTAGTGCCTCAGCGTGGTTGGGTGACCCTATGTCCTCTCTACATTTGGAGAAGGATAAGTACACCTTTAGAGGGTAGGTAGGAAGGTTCGACCCAAGATGGCAGCCATTTAGTTCTGTCTTTAAGGAGCTAGTCACCGTCAGCTGTGAGGAGATTTTAGTTTAGATTTTGGGGGGATTAATGTTAATTTTCTTCTATTGTGTAATTTTGGTTAATTGTTTTGGATGGTTTTGTTCAATATGAAATTTTCTGAATAAAAATATTATTTAAAAACGGCATACAGTATACATGTTTTAGCATCCCTTATCCGAAACGCTTGGGACCGACTGTGTTTTGGATTTTGGAATTTTTCAGATTTTGGAATATAATGTTCGAGGGGGCGAAATATGTTTTGTACTTACCAAAAACATTTTCAACATGATAATCACAGTGAATAATATAATTTAATGCACTAATGTCTGGCTATGATGAAGTTTTTGCGCCAAAACAGCTCCACCTAGGGCTTGTAACTGCCTACAGCGCATTGGGACCTTGCATCGCCCTGGAACCTTCCCAGAGCCTTGTGACATTTCCCATTCCTGACATCATGTCGGCGCTTGAAAAAGTGCGGATTTTGGAGCTTTTCGAATTTCGGATTAGGGATGCTCAACCTGTACTTGTCTTTATTAGCCAAAGTTTAAGAGCAGGGAGGTTATGCTGGAACTGTTTAAAATGTTGGTTAGGCTAGTGTATTGTGTGCAATTCTGGAATCCACATTATAGGAGGGATGTGATGGCACTTGGAAAGGGTGCAGAGAAGATTTGCTGAGATGTTGCCTGGGCTGGAGAGTTTTAGTTATGAAGAGATATTGGATAGACTGGGGTTGTTTGCCTTGGAGTAGAGGAGACTGAGGGGGGGGGGGGGGGAGAACATGATTGTGATGTCCAAAATTATGAGGGGCCTGGATAGTGTAGACAGGAAGAAACTTTTCCTCTTGGTGGATGGGTCAATGATCAGGAGTCATAGGCGTAAGGCAAGAGGCAGGAGGTTTAAAGGGGATGTGAGGAAAAACCTTTTCACGCACAGATTGGTAGGAATCTGGAACTCACTGCCTGAAAGGGTGGTGGAGGTAGAGACCCTCATAACATTTAAGTATATAGATAGGCACGTGCAATGCCAAGGTATACAACGCTATGGGTCAAGTGCTGGAAAATGGGATTAGAATAGTTAGGTGGTTGTTTCTGTGCTGGCGCAGACACAATGGGCTAAAGGGCCTCATCGGTGCTGTAGACCTCTATGACTCGATGCTGCAGTTGCTTTATGGGGTCCTCCTGGCAACTGGAAAAATTACATTTTGCGCAGGATAGGTATAGTATTGTAATTTAGATCTTTTTGTTGTTCCTGAAATTTTGTAATTTACAATGGCTCAAAAATAAAGCTTTGGTTTTCCATACAGAGTTCAGTTAGCACAATTCAAATAAATGCACTTAATTTTCAAAGTTTATAGCATATAATTTGGAGGATCAAACAAATTAATGGGCAAAAAAGATAATTTGATTTACAAAAAATGTTAAATCCATTAAAAAAAAGGAACACTTTACACAATTCCTGGTGCAATAACTTTGTGCACAAGAGCACGAGTGGGGATAGGTCTCCCCGGGAAAAGTATTACATTTACGGAACAAAGGCTAATTGTTTTCTTAAGGATATGAGATATAGAGATAGAGCACTCTTCATTCCACTTTCCACAATTAAACATGCCTGCTGCTGACCGAGGCCATCAGTCCCTGAACAAAAAACCTCAGGGAACAACTAAACTAATTCCATTGTGTTTGTTCAATGATGTGATGAGGTGAAGTTGAGAGTGACTGGTGTAGGGGGAGGGGTAAAGGATAAATGAGGCAGCTGGTTGGCACTGGAGTTACCACTAATTAAGGTCATGGAGCTGCTGCCAAATATTATCAAAAACCTTTGCCAGGTTCATGTCACTTTTGCTTGATTTATATGATCATAATTCAAAAACTTGACATACCCATCCCCTCCCTCCTCAAAATACTGGGAGCCAGAATTCTGTGTTTTGCAATATTACAACATGCATGATGCAAATTGATACTCCTATGTAGAATAATCCCCGACTTTCTGGCAGATTCAAGAATATAAGATTGTACAAATTCTGGAGAATTCAGATAACACAGTTTTTTCCCATAATGAACCACATATCACAATCACAAAACAATTCAAAGAATGTAACAAGTGTTAATTAAGAAACTGATTATTTAACAATTTACGGAAATTTATCACAAAGCTGTTGGTCTTTTCGGGTTGTTCGAGACGAGTGAGTGACAACTTTGAGTCTATACCAAACATGCTCTAACTTCAATTTTAAAGGTTGCATAGGAAGAGAATGCCCTGGAGGTGTTTCCGTACAAATTTTTGAAGATGGCACAATAAATAGCAAGGTAGGTGCCAAAGCATATTGGATCCTGGGGTTTATAAATAGAGGGATGGGACCAGATTTTACTGTGGGTTTGGGAAAATCCAACCGGGGCAATTTTGCACCTTCTGAAATGTACACCTGATCCATGTGTTACTTTGCCTCGGGTTTTTGTCTTTTCACACAGAAGTGGGGCTCGCCGCGATTACATTTGCGGGTTTGAGGCGGACTGGTTCGAAGGCCTGCCTTGATTCTCCAACATTGTTTAAAGGCCTCCAAAACCTCACCCCACCCACCCCATGCCCCCTCAAGTCACCCATGACACCGCCATCTTCTCTCACCCACAGCCCTATGCCCTCAGATTGCCCATGTCGCCTCACACCCATCCACCCCAATGGCCCTCAGATCCCTCATGCCACATCCATGCTCCACCATTGCCACTCACCCTGCACGCACAATGTACAATCCTCAGGAGTCAAGCAATAGCAATGGAAATTATTTTAAAGTCTAAAAAGAAATTAAACCTCTAACAATCTCATAAAACCCCAAATTCAAAAGCACCATCATTGACATTGGAAAGGAAAAATATCTAGTCCAATGCAACAAAAAAAAAAAAAAAAAAATTGCTATCCTTTACAGGATCACAGATTGTTACAGCACAGGAGGAGATCATTTGGCCCTTCATATCTGTGCTGGCTCTCTGAATGAGCAATTAGTTGAACGCCATTTCCCCTGGCGTCTTACAGTAACCCTGCACATTAATCCATTTCAGATTATAATCCAACTCCCTCTTCAATGACTTGATAGAACCCACCTCTACCAGGCAGTAAATTCTAGATCATAACCACTCGCTGCATGAACAGGCTTCTCCTCATATCTCCATTGCTTCTTACGGCAATTACCTTAAATTTGTGACCTCCTGTTTATGATCCTTCGACCAATGGAAACAGTTTTTCCCTATCCACTGTGCAGGCCCCTCATGAATTTGAATACTTCTATCAGACCTCCATTTCAACCTTCTCTTCTTCAAGGAAAATAGTCCCAATGTCTCACAAAAACTCCACACATACATCCGAAATCCTGTAGTCCCTACTGTAATACACTCCACACCCTACAGACTGACAACAGCTCTACCTCTTGAAGGCACACTACTCGATTGACTGAAAACATGACCAACTGCAACCTGGGAATTGACCCGAGAGGTGAAGCCCCAGGTTTCAACCTTTTGTGGACACAGTCAGCTGCTTGAGGGCGGGCCAAGAAATATGTGGCCACTTGCTCCACAAGTGATACATGAGGAACAACTCAAATTGTGACTGTGGTCTTCCAAGTCAGCCCATCAGCAGCAGATTGAACGTCTGGTATGTGAGATTCATTCCTGGTGGCATCACAACCATTCACACTGCGTCAGCTGAAACCGCTGCTGGATTGTTAACCCCAACATCAAACTATAAGGGCATCCCCGATCTGTATGAAGTACAGATTTAATAACAGCGCTGAAAAGGGAATTAGGTTTACATCTGAAGTGGAAAAAAATTGCTGGGAAATGAAAAAAGAACAGGGAAGTGGGGTTAACTGGAATGTTCTTCAAGACTCAATAGGCTGAATGGCTTCCTTCGGTGCAGTGCTATTACATGATTTTACTACAGTTTAGAACGATCTTCATGTTGGTGTTAAATTAATTTTAACTTGTGAAAAATATTTATTGTATCAAATGTTCAATCTTTATAGGTTTACTAACCGCAACATCATTTTATTAAAAGTTATTTTGAAAACCTTTAAAAAGTTGAATTAACTTTTGTACGCTGAATCAATTGTCATTCTGTTCATTCTTCAAATCTGAATTAAAAATGTAAAAATCTGTGACAGTATGCAATAATAATCAAGAATTACATGGAATATTGCAGTTTGCTTTTTACGGTTAATGAAGAAATGTGGAGGTAAAACTTGTCTTGGACGGTCATTTAAAACGAGCAGCATCAAGTTGCCAGCCCAAATTGCTTTCTACTCAATTTCTATTCTGTTGGATAAAGGGGCTGCCATTCATCATCCCTATTTTGTATTACCATACACAGCAAATTTATACCCATTGAATTCTAATCTTCTTCCAATGGGGTTGGGGGAAATGACTTTAACCCCAAAACTGGGAAATCTATCAGGCAGCAAAGATCAGATGTCACATGCTGCCATGAGTTAGCTTTTGCATATTTCCAGCCAGCTTGCCTACCTCTGCAATCTTCTCTAGCTGCCCAACACCTCAGATATTGGTGCTTCTCTAATTCAGCCTCTTGAACTGCCTGATTTGAAATTGTTCCACCATTGGTGGCTGTGCCTTCAGCTGCCAAGACGCTAAGTTCCAGCATTCCCTCCCTAACCTTCACTTCTTTAAGATGTTGCTTAAAACCTCTCTCTTTTGGTCTTCTGCCGAACATTTCCTAATGTGCCTCAGTGTCAAATTATGCTTTCTGATGCTCATGTGAAGCACCTTGGGACATTTTATTGCATTAGTGTTGTTAAAGATGCTATATAAATACAGGTAGCTATTCTTGCAATGATTACAGTCTGCTACAATCAGTCTGATATGAAGGAAGTACAACTCTTAAAGACTAATCTTTGACTAGGTGGGAGACAGGAATCCCCTTTGCAGAGGGAGTAAGAGCAAAGAGAGCATTGATTTTTAAAGAAATGAGGGACACCCCATTTAAGATTCAGGTCAGCTAGAAGATCATATTCAGGTCAGCTAGATCATTTTCAGACACTACGAAGGTCAAGCTAACCTGACTAATATTACATTCAGACATCATTAGAGAGTCTGGAACGTTTGTGGTCACACTAACCTGTCCATGACTAATATTCATGGTCATTCAAGTCGTAAATAAAAATACAATTCTGCATCCTAACCACCACTCTCAAGTGGGTTTCAGCTGCCACAACTGTAACCGATTAAGCAACATGCAAAGGAACTGATTTACTTTTGCAATGTAACATTTTAACCTATGACATCTTTAATTTCTCTCTTTTTTTTGGTTCATAAATTTAACCAAACGAATCCCACAACCCAAGTCAGTTAAGTTCACCTTCCCAGCAGCAGAGACAAGGCTAAGTGACTGACTGAAATGGAGTCATTACTATGTCTGTCCTTGTTCCATCTACTACTGAAAAAAAAACAGGGCCTCAGAATTAGGAGGGTATATGTGCCCCTTTCATTGAAAATAAAACTACACAAAAAAACCTTCATCTTCTTTCACTTTGTGCCAAAATCAAACTCTGGTTAGCCGAATGTCAATTTAAATTGATCTTTTAAAATGGAGAGTTACAAAAAAAAGCCTGCTCTGTATCCATAGATCAAGCTATGTCTACTTCTCCATTTGATGGAAAAGTGCACAGCGCAGCAAAAACATTCTGGAGAATTAAACCAAGTTGAATTCAAGTACTCAATGTGACTTCAGGATAAATTCACAAAGGCAGCGCACAAAGTTTACTGCCACAAGACTTCAAAACACCATAAAGAAAGGAGAGGTTGGGGTTGCATATGCAGTAAATATTGGAAAGCATTGAATCTCGAAGTAATAAGCTGAATTTTCAGTAAAATGTGTCAACTCCCCTGCCTGCATCTTCAAATTACTATCGGATGTTAGATCAAGCCCCTGTCAGATAACGTTAAAATAGAAGAGCTCTCTGCTAGAATTTGCATAATTATTGCTTGCAGCTATGCAGCCATAGCTAGTACCAGGTGTAAATCACATAACTTCAGTTGTCAGTAGATTTAATAAAGACTCTTTATTCACCTCCCAACAAACCGCCTGAGAGCAGTTGTGGTATAGATTCCTTTGTGTTTTGGTCCTAGTCTCTTCTTGTTTTAGGCCTCATGCTCCGAGGAAAATACGTCAAACTCAGGCTCATTACTGTCAGGATTTAGTCAACAGCTATATATTGGCCTGTCAAAATTGCATGTTGGGGCCACTCAGCAATGCGCCATTTAGAAATTCCCAGACACTGGCAATGTACAGGTATAAACATATTTGCCCACGAAAGTGCCGTTTCACCCCGAATTCCCAAGTTTTAACATTCTCACAGCAAAATTAAGGCAATGGTAAAAAACAAATTTCCCATCAGTCAAGCTTAAAAGGAACAGATGCATTTTTAGTGAAAAAGGTGAATCAGCTATCTAGAAGAGCATTCAGTTTAACAGCAAAACTTTGCCTTAAGGGATTAACTATTTAACAGGGTGAAGTAAAACAGAGCTGACCCGAAAATGGTTTTACACAAAAGCCTATGCAACATGTACTACCTTGACTGTTCATGTACATCAGCCTTTAATTAAAAAGGCTTTTGCAAATATAAACTCTGCTTCATGAAATGGCAGATGCATGCTGTTTTTTGAACTCACCCAATAAATGTGACAATTTAACATTTGTTTAACTTTTTTAAAACCTGGAAGGACAAATCAGATCGGTTTAAACTGATTAAAGCTTTGCAGGTTTCAGCATTAAATTACAAATAGCTTTACAAATTTGAAGCACAGTGACACCAGTTTGATGCTGCTTCTCAAAGCAAAATATATGGTTTGGCCTTGTGGACTGGTGACTAAAAACATCCCAATTACTGCTCATGACTAAAATTACTGTTCAGGAAACGCTAAATTACCCCCCCCCCCCCCCACCATACCCCTGAGGTGAAACCTGTACGTAGACACATTCCTGCAATGCCCCACTATAATTGCCTCCCAATGACTCATCACATTATGGAGAATTAGGTCAGACATACAATCTCTGTTGTATTCATGCTATTTTTCAGGGCCAACTGAGAACTTCATCACAATCTCAGTTATTGGGTATTTATTTTAATTTCAACTGTGCAATCATTTTTAACCAAACAACAGTGCTCTGGAACCTCATGCAACAATTTGTTTCACACATCAGGCCTATTTCTTGGTTGACAATTGCATTATCCTTCACCAAAGTAGGAAAGCTGGATTCCTGCACCAGCCTGCTTTATCTGCCGAGCTATATCTTACATTGTGCATTGTATGTATACAATAAATTGAGGCTAAAGACTTTAAAATGCTGATCAGCTCACAGGTGCAGTACTCATACCTGGTCCCCAATCCGGGAAACATGGGCAAACATAAGAGGCGCTGGAGAAGAGAACAGTAACCATAGAACTTGAGGGTGATTTTCCAACCGTTTTGTGCCTGGCGCAACTCCCACTTTATTGGGAAAATACTGAGAGCCCAGAAACAGGATTTGCGCCGGGTGCCGAACAGTTTGTGATGTTCCCGGGCCCTCCCAGCAGACATCATCAGGTTCATGATTACCAAACATTTAAATAAAGTCGGTTTGACGTCAAGTCTTCTGGGAACATGCAATGTTCTCAGCCGCTGGCATGACATCATGCCATCAGGAATCACAACTGGTCTACACAAAGGAGACCCGATCTGATGACCATGCTGGTGGGGACCCTCAATCTCACTTAAGAGATTGGGGAACCCTTTCAAAATAACGGCCAAATCTCTGAGGAGCCTGTCTCACCGATGAGTTCAGCTCCCCATTGTTGAAAAAATTTCTCAGTGTGGGCTAGACCGTGGAGAAACTCCCCAAAGTCCAAAGAAATGACTAGTGGCTGAATTCTCTGTCCCGCGATGCCCGAAGTGTGTTTCCCGATAGGATAGAGTACCAGGCGTTGGGCAAAATCGGGATCTGCACCAATGCGATGCTCCAAACTCCCGCCGGTGCTGGGATCAAGGCTCAGGACCGCCGGCCAGTGGTCGGATGTAAATGAATGTAAATAACCCATTTTGCATCCATTTAGCGGGCCTGGCACCTTATCCTCCAGCCCTCTGTGATTCTCCTGTCCCCTGGGCCGGGAATCACGTAGGCACGGATCACTTCTGGAATTTACTAACGTGGCCCTGATGTGGTGGATCTAGCGGTGGGCCAAGGGAGAAACCCGAGGGGAGTTGCCCCCAAAGTCCATCTCACAGCCACACTTCCTTTCCCCCCACAATGCACAACCTGCCCACTCCACTTCTACCAGACCCCTCCACACACCCCTCCCCCCAGTAATCCTCTTAAGTGCATTCCAATCGTTCAAGCATATGATTGCTTAGAGTCACTCATCCCAATGAAGGGAAATGAACAAATAAAGGCTACCCTAGTTTGTGGAAGCTAATAATCACAGCCCACTACTAGAAGGGAATGAATGGCTTACAACTAATGGAGCTGCAGGGTTGAAACACAGGCTACAGCTGTTCTCCTTCGAGGAGTCTCTTTTCTGCAGGGGATTTCGGGAGAAGGGGTTGCCTCTTGTCAGGGGTCTCTGTGAAGGGTCCCTGTGGGGTGTTCCTTCAGTTGGGGAGGGGTCTCACTATTCATGGGGTCCCTGGATCAAGGGGGTCTTGGGGTCTCACTATTAAAAAGGTCTGGGGGTGGGCTCCCTAGTAAAGGGGTCCCTGGGGGGTCACCTTAGTAAAGGGGTCCCTTTACTTAGTAAAGGGGTCTTCCCATCAAGGGGGGTCATCTCCCTATTAAGGACTTCCCTAGGGGGCAGTCTACTTAGTTAGGGAGTCCTTGGCGATGGGGCGTTGCTTTGTGGTGTGGATGTGAGGGGTGGCCAACCATGGGACTTCGCTATCAGGCCGCCTGATCGAAATGGCGGGCCAATATGCGGGATTCCCTTGTATTCCTCAGCATGCATGAATTTTCAAGGCAAGGGAAACAGGGGAATATAAATCGGTTGTAATTCTCCTCCATCGGGAGAACATAGTCCGTTATTGGGACTATGTCCCCACTGTGGAGTTTCACGCCAGACAAACTGCCGTGAAAGGGACACAACATATTCCTCCCTGCACAGGGCGCTAGCAGGGACCCGGTATAAATCTAGCAGCTTTTGCTGTAGATACGGGCCCCCGCACTTCCGGGTCGGAGGCCCTGCATGCGCACGGCGGCGGCCTCCAGCGGCCACGTCGTGCTCCATGGCGGACTTGGACCGCGGAGCTGGACACTAAAAATAGACCACTCCGATAGGCCGCGCGCCCGGCCCTGCCCGCCCGCACAAACATTTCCCGGCCGCCTATAATGTACCCACTGCCCTCCAATCGGCCCACCCCCGACCAGGCTGGCCACAGACTGAGTCCGCAGCCGCCACGCCAGTTTCCCAACCGGCTTGACCACATTAGATCCACGCCGTTGGGACTTCGGCCAGTCAGGGACAGAAAGGCCTTCTGGCAATGGCCCCACGTAGTTCCTTTCCGGCGCTGGTCCCGATTCCGTGCGGGAAAATGGATCCCCCCTGATCCCTCCCCACACCTGCCGCGATATTGACGTCAGGGTGCGGAGAATCCAGTCCCGAGTCTGACAAGTGGAGAATCCGCTCCTAGATGTGGCTTAAAACCGATATGGATCCCACCAGAAAAGCTGGCGAGAAACATTGCATCAAACCCACTGAAAATTACACTTGAGGCACAATTCGCCGGACCTGACCTCCGAACCCTTGGCCCATCGCTCCAAGCATCTCCCCTTCCTGTAGCATTCACCTACTCATCAGCCGTGGACATGTCCCCGGAGCTGTGACCCATCACCTGGGTGTTCGGGTAAAGGCTGCTGTTGGCTCCCGCAGTGCTCAAGCACAGTGTCCATGCATCAAGGTGTGATTGGGATGCTAGGCAATGACTCCCACATTCTACAAGGCCCACCCACTGGGATCCACTTGGATTGCGTGAAGTGCTCACTTAACCACAATTGTCAATTCTCCATTAGCAATAGCCTTCAGCCGCAGGGCCAGAGGCCTCGGCAGTCTGTGGGGGTTATAGGTGGTTGGTGGGGCAGAAGGGCATGGGCTAGGGTTGCCCCAGAACAGATACACGCGATCCAGTGGTTGGCATGGTGGTGCTGTGCATGGTTGCCGCCTCCCCCCTTCACATGGCGGCCCACCCATGTGGAGGATGGCCCCATCCAGCACTGGGGCGGCAAGCCCAGCATCTCCAAGCTCTTTGCTTGTGAGAAGATGGCTACTCACCTTCTCGGCTCCCCGCAGAAGCACTTCCGCCAGTTTCACGCTTTTCAAAAGGAGTACTAACCGGCGCCAGCGTGACCACTTTCTGGGGAGGCCGATGAATCATGTGAAGCCGTTGGACATGGGGTTGCTCCCGTTAATTGTATGGAAATAGTGCTTAAGTGGTGATAATTGGTTACTTGCCACGCTACGGCGAGATCCCAATTTCCCTACAGGAGCGGGCTGGTTGCATCGTAAACTTTTTGGTGCCTGGCGCAGTACTGGTTTTCAGCCTCTCCTGCTATTTACCGGCCCCGCCTGTATCGAGCAAGAGCACAATGAGGCCAGAGAATCACACCCTCGGAAACGTTTCCGTTAAATCGCACTTGTTATCTCTTCATTTCATTGGCTGACCCTTCGAGCTTTCTTTGGAATCTACTTTTAACCATCTTGAACACGATCGGTATGAAGAGATTTTAAACAGCTCTTTACACTTTGCCTTGAATTTATTTCTTCTAAAAACTGACTATCAAATTAAAATGGCCACTCAACTGGCCTGGTGAATTATTTTTTTTATAGTCTGATTAGCAAAATAGAAGTTGAATTTTGAGCTTGTAGCTAGCAGTTCAAAAGTGATTTGTGTGTGAAGAATCATTGTTCACACAGTATTACATCACTGAATCAAGGTTCGGTCAGTACTTGATTTGCTGCCAAAGACAACTTCAAATTTGGAATTTTAATAATTATGCCAATAGCAAACATTAATCAAAAGTGACACAGCAGCCAAAACAGCTTCAGGGGTGGGATTGAAATGAGATCAAACATCTTTGACCAGATATCAGAACTACGAGGGTCGCAATACATTTCTCTTCTTTTAATGTTCCTTGGATTTGGTCTCTAACTTGGCAGCCAATTCTCAGTCTGTTTCCAATTGTGTACGTCTCCCTGGTCATTGTTGACGCCACTTTTTAATTCTGCTGGGTAACCTGCACCGTACCTTCAAGGCCCCCCCATCCCAGCATCCCTCCTGCCCACTTTGCAAATCCGTACTCACGTTTAACCTCCAGATTGGCTTCCCTGGAAAGAACAATCAGAATTCGCCCAAGCAAAGGAACTGTTGTGAGTGATGGTGAACTTGTAACCTGGTGGGAGTTGAAATCCCCGCCCTTGTAAGCTACTGGATAGACTTGTTTGTCAATTTTGAACAATTTGCAACTTAGCTTGGATCAACATCAGAATTCTACCTAATCAGTCACCCAAGAGCCTCCACTGTATGAGGAAATTGGCTGAACCATTGAGTTAGTCATTCTGGTTAATTATTCCACTTATCTGAACTGTCATACAAATGTGGGGTTCTTAGTTAAACATTATACATTTGGTGATAGGTCACATTAAGCTTCTAGGTCTATTTAAAGTGAATTTAACACAATATGCTGAGTCACAACTGGGATAGTTCCAAGGATCCAAGAGTTGAGTGCACGCAAAACAAGAAAACAAAATAAATAAAAGTTCACTTGAATCCCAATAATTCCATTTGCACGTAGTTTGTATTGCATGACAGTTGAATGATGGGTGGGTACCAGGGGCGAGATTCTCCGACACCCCCGCCGGGTTGGAGAATCGCTGGGGGCTGGCGTGAATCCCGCCCCCGCCGGTTGCCGAAGTCTCCGGCACCGGAGATTCGGCGGGGGCGGGGATCGCGTCGCGCCGGTTGGCGGGCCCCCCCACGCGATTCTCCGGCCCGGATGGGCCGAAGTCCCGCCGCTAAAATGCCTGTCCCGCCGGCATAAATTAAACCACCTACCTTACTGGCGGGACAAGGCGGCGCGGGCGGGCTCCGGGGTCCTGGGAGGGGGCGCGGGGCGATCTGGCCCCGGGGGGTGCCCCCACGGAGGCCTGGCCCGCGATCGGGGCCCACCGATCCGCGGGCGGGCCTGTGCCATGGGGGCACTCTTTCCCTTCCGCCTCCGCCACGGTCTCCACCATGGCGGAGGCAGAAGAGACTCCCTCCACTGCGCATGCGTGGGAAGCTGTCAGCGGCCGCTGACGCTCCCACGCATTCGCCGCCCGGAGATGTCATTTCCGCGCCAGCTGGCGGGGCACCAAAGGCCTTTTCCACCAGCTGGCAGGGCGGAAATTCGTCCGGCGCCGATCTAGCCCCTCAAGGTTGGGGCTCGGCCTCCAAAGATGCGGAGCATTCCGCACCTTTGGGGCGGCGCGATGCCCGTCTGATTTGCGCCTTTTTGGGCGCCAGTCGGCGGACATCGCACCGTTTCCGGAGAATTTTGCCCCAGCTCAGAATTCCAGTGCCTATTTTACAGTAATGTTCAACTGGCAAATGCTGAATGGTCATTCAGGCAGAAACAAAGCTGGACAGATGTAAATTGATATATCCAGACTATATTGTGTTCGCAATAACACAACCTGCAGTGTTAATCAAGAAAACTTTCACAAACTGTTTTTGAAAATCATTGTGATTCATACTTAATTGAACATTTGAATATCGTTCCTGGGCTGAAGAAGTATGTTGTATGAAATGTTTCGCTGAGTCACTTTCATTATCTTAGAAGAACAGATAGAAGGCATAAAAGTAGTTAAGAGATGAATTAAGATAATGCTAGATAAAATAGCTGAGACTGACAAATGGCTGATCAAAAATTCCTTTTGGAAAAAAAAATCGAACTGGGAATAATGGTCGACAAATAAATCTTCATTTACATTTGCAACTCTGCAGAATTTTTTTAAAAGAAAATTCACACCATCTCAGTAACATTTCATTATATATCACAGATGTGTTTATGTTTACATAATGGGGAGGGGGGGGAAAGAGAAAAGAAAACTCAAATCTAATTTATTTGCAATTGAACTTCCAAGAATTATAATGAATTTGATTGTGCAGGTTCTCATGAAGAGACTGGCCAAAGGCAAGTTGTATCAAACACTGCCATTGAAAGTGACTTATTTCAGCTCAAGAACTGTTCTATTTATGGTTTCTCTACTATGGATGAATGCACATTGTGAAGTCATTATTTGGCCAAGCGACAACTGTTTATATATCTCATAAAGGTGTCTCATAACAGCAATTGTTGGACTCATAAATTACGCTTTGAGAAAAAAGAAAAAGGTTATTGTTTAGTTGTTTTGTATAAAGCCACGATAAATCTCTGCTCGTGGTAATCATTCTTTTTTTTTAAAAAGCTAGCTTTCCAGCATTAGGCAACTGCCTCTGTACTTACTTCACTACCTTTTCTGTTGAGTAATGCATTCCTTTCTCCTTTCCAAATGGACCATATACAACATGAAAAACACAGCTGAAAACATGGCAACCAATTGAACAGCTAAAAATGGTTAGTTCTGGTGATTTCTTCTTATTTGGAGAAAAATAGCTGTAATGTGGATACAATGGTGTTTACTGATCAGGCAGGTCATTAGGGGTTCTTGGAAGTTTCAACAATGACAACAAAAAAAAGAAATCAGGCATTGTGCTGACTGTATCTGTTACAATCAAGCTCTTGTTTAATCATAAGCAGTGGAGCACCCAGCATTCTGCTGTCACTTTCTAACTTTGAACCCTGCGCTGAATTATCTGTTCTTGTGCCACATTGACAAAACATCAAAGTTGCCACAGATATATTCAACATCATCATCTTCACGTCTGGCATTTAAATGTCAACTTACCTACTACATCTAGCTGATATGTATGATTTATGGACCCGTAGAGATTTTCTATCACACACGTATAGTTCCCTTTATCAGATGGAACAGCACTTTCCATAATAAGGCTCCAGTGCTGAGGTCGAATCTGCCGGGAACAGAAGTTTTACTTCAGAGAGCCATAATTACACAGAATTGTAACCCAACAAAATGTCTGCATTTATTCAGATTTCACATGTAATGGAGTTTCCCCACAGGTCGCGCATAGTTAGCACTGCTGCCTCATATCACCGAGGACCCAGTTTCGATCCTGGCCCCGGGTCACTGTCCATGTGGCGTTTGCACATTGTCCCCGTGCCTGCGTGCGTCTCACCCCCACAACCCAAAGGATATGCAGGGCAGGTGGATTGGCCACGTTAAATTGCCCCTTAAATGCAAAACTAATTTTTTTTTAAATAATGCTGGCCGGTAGGAAATGGTCGTACTCATCTTACTCCCCTCTTTTTCCATTAAATTAACTGAAATATATACACAGCTGAGGAGAGATCATAGAATTTACAGTGCAGAAGGTCATTTGGCCCATCGCGTCTGCACCATGCCTTGGAAAAACCACCCTACTTAAGCCCACGCCTACACCCTGTCCCCATAACTCAGTAACCCCACCTAACCTTTTGGACACTAAGCGCCAACTTAGCATGGCCAATCCACCTAATCTGCACATTTTTGGACTGTGGGAGGAAACCGGAGCACCCAGAAGGAAGTGCAAACTCCGCACAAGTCACCCGAGGCCGGAATTAAACCCGGATCCCTGGAGCTGTGAGACAGCAGTGCTAACCACTGTACCACCCAGATGTCAGGAGAATTTTTATTTCATCTTAAGAGTGGGCATAGGAACAGTATAAACTCTACACCTCTCCTATAAAAACTGGGTACATGCCTTGTGCGTCTGTGTTACTGAAATTCAAATGTACGGAAATAATATTATTCTCACACCATTGTATCCAAAGTTGAACAATAGTCAACGTAGAGAGAGTGCTCAGTTGAAGAGGCAGGGATGGTGTTCGGCATGCTAATTATTAAGACGTATACTTCAAATAGTTCTAAGTAGGGCCACCTTAATGGGCCACCTCCTCAAAAATCTCCCCCAGGGTCCTGACATGACCACTTCTGGGATTCCAACAGTCATTTCCGAGTTCCCAATCCAGAATTCAGCCCAGTAACAGGATAAGGATGCTTGAAATCATATTCAGCTCAAGGTCAGCGTCAGGAGGAAGTATATGAGGGGGGAGGTGAAATGCGGCATGAATAAGCTAAATAGTTAACAATATGACACAGCACGTAAAGTATGCAGATTTGGTAATTTCACATGTTGGGCAGGTCACAGTGGAAGAAATTAAAATCAAACAATTGTTTTGAATCCTATATCAGAATCAGTCAAAGACGACATGGCAACAAAAACAACTTTTACTCTCTGCCGTTTCGCTGATAAATGTTACGGTCAAAGCATCAGTTGGAGGAAAGACAGCCTGAACTTGTGTTTTCCACACAATGTCTCATTCATAGTGTGAGGTCCACTCTGTCAGCTTCTCATTATGTGAAAACAATTTTCAAAGTGTTGAAAGATAGGGACCAAACGTCCACAACTACACTGCGATATCCCCAGAAATGAAAGGTTCCTTTTCATCTTGAATGATTTACTACGCGAGAGTTTTAGATACCAAATTCCAATTTAGATCCGAATCCATAGGGACTTCAAGAACCAAACACCCTTCACACACAGTTTGCACGAGGAATACTTCGCACCAGTGTTCCCTTCTAACAAAACAGACCAACTTCAGCTTGTACAGGGCAGACTAAACATCTTCTGTGATTGTCTCACGTATAGTAGTTTGACACCCAGTGCCGTCCTTTTTTGATTTATGACCGACTTGACACTTGCTGTTGAGTGACTGGCTCCATCTTCAACACAGAGCACACAGCAGATGTTGTGCTCCGTATCCCAGCAGTTTTAAACTTAAACGCATTGAAATGCAAATAACCTCCATCTGTTTTCGTAAATAAAGTTTCTCATGCTGCATTGTTTAGATTGGTGACATGTGAAAATCTCAAGTGCAGCATTGTTTCCAGGAATCCATCTTAATCCAAAGAGTCCTGGCAGAACACAAGGATGAAAATGTTAATATTGTGCATGAAAGTTGGTTTGTAGAAACTGTAGGACGGCATGAGTGACGATCAATTCATGATAAAACCACATGCAAATATGGTTTGATCATGAATTCTAATGCCAACATGTCCAAATAATTCAAACAGTATAATCTGGATACTTCACTAAGAGATCTTGTCCTGGTGGTATCATAACTACAGTAGCCCCCATTTTACTTAACTCAAACAGTGACTCCTCACTCTGTATACTACCCCGCTACTAACAGAAATAGATAAAGTGATCATTTCTGACTAACAATTAAGAATTGATATACTTAGAAACACGGGAGAATTATCAACTGTGGCAGGGCCAAAAAATAGGACAGCAGATGATCAGCTGGCCCATACAAACTCAGTGGCTTGGATGGGAAGGGAAGGAAAGCGAGGCAATGTGAAATCGGAACTACTGCCAGCTTTCTTCCCCTGCTGAAAAAGACCTCAAATATCTTGCAGCGACAGCAATAGTTAGAGGCCCAGGAAGCTCAGCTCCATATTGCAGGCCAGCTCTTGTAGTTCAGCCCAGTTTGGCTATGGGAGCCTTGCATTTGGTTTCAGTATCTTGATGCTGGAAAGGGTCAAAAACAAAAATCAAACTCACTGGGAACCATGTTCATCCTCTCCCCAAAGAGGGCATAAAGTCAGAAAAGCAGCTATGTAACTGTCCACTCTTGTCAACCATTTAAATGCCTCTGATGGGCTGCCGCAGGTCTGGCCTTATTTTGTGTTAACAGTGGAACACTGGGTTTTCATTTACTGTAACAAATTTTTCAGGTGAGAAATGGGCGACCAGCAGGAACAAAGGCTTCCAATTACTCCAATGTGCTCCCATCCTCATCCAAAATGACCTTCGGCTCATCCCAAATTTTGCTCTCGGGATCTCATCAGGCCGCATCAAGCTCGCCCCATCACTCATGCCATCCTACAGTTTCTACAAACCAACTTTCATGCACAATATTAACATTTTCATCCTTGTGTTCTGCCAGGACTGTTTGGATTAAGATGGATTCCTGGAAACAATACTGCACTTGAGATTTTCACATGTCACCAATCTAAACAATGCAGCTGTGGGAGGAGGGTGGCCTTTGGTGGAACCAGAAGATCCCACTGGTGGGAAGGGTTAGAAAATCCCGCCCTCTGTCTCTCCCCCTCCCTATTCTCCTTTAAATCCCCTCCTTGCAACCCAGCATTTTGACCACAGATTTGGTCACCCCTCCTAATTCTTTCTTCTTCAATTAAGCACCCATTTCCGTTACACCCAATAAAGCAACTTTGGATACTTTATCGACATCAGAACATAGAACATAACAGCGCAGTATAGGCCCTTCGGCCCTCGATGATGCGCCGACCTGTGAAACCACTCGAAAGCCCATCTACACTATTCCCTTATCGTCCATATGTCTATCCAATGACCATTTGAATGCCCTTAGTGTTGGCGAGTCCACTACTGTTGCAGGCAGGGCATTCCACGCCCTTACTACTCTCTGAGTAAAGAACCTACCTCTGACATCTGTCCTATATCTATCTCCCCTCAATTTAAAGCTATGTCCCCTCGTGCAAGACAACACCATCCGAGGAAAATGGCTCTCACTGTCCATCCTATCCAATCCTCTGATCATCTTGTATGCCTCAATTAAGTCACCCCTTAACCTGCTTCTCTCTAACGAAAACAGCCTCAAGTCCCTCAGCCTTTCCTCATAAGATCTTCCCTCCATACCAGGCAACATTCTGGGTAAATCTCTTCTGCACCCTTTCCAATGCTTCCACATCCTTCCTATAATGCGGCGACCAGAATTGCACACAATACTCCAAATGCGGCCGCACCAGAGTTTTGTACAGCTGCAACATGACCTCATGGCTCCGAAACTCAATCCCTCTACCAATAAAAGCTAACACACCGTACGCCTTCTTAACAACCCTCTCAACCTGGGTGGCAACTTTCAGGGATCTATGTACATGGATCATCCACACTGCCAAGAATCTTACCATTAGCCCAGTACTCTGTCTTCCTGTTATTCCTTCCAAACAGCAGTGGCCCCAAAACAGAGCTTTGTGGTATACCACTAGTAACTGGACTCCAGTCTGAACATTTCCCATCAACCACCACCCTTTTTCTTCTTCCAGCTAGCCAATTTCTGATCCAAACTGCTAAATCACCCCGAATCCCATGCCTCCGTATTTTCTGCAGTAGCCTACCATGGGGAACCTTATCAAACGCTTTACTGAAGTCCATATACACCACATCAACTGCTTTACCCTCATCCACCTGTTTGGTCACCTTCTCAAAGAACTCAATAAGGTTTGTGAGGCACGACCTACCCTTCACAAAACCGTGTTGACTATCTCTAATCAAATTATTCCTTTCCAGATGATTATACATCCTACCTCTTAGAAATCTTTCCAAGATTTTGCCCACAACAGAAGTAAGGCTCACTGGTCTATAGTTACCGGGCACTTATAGTTAGAAGGCACTTTATAACTGCAAGTTACTAATGTACACAGGCCAAAAACCAGCACGACTGTCTACTTTAATTAAATGGCAAAGAACTATGAGTGCAAGTGTAAATCTGCACGCTCCCACTGCTTCTGCCAAGTGTAACAATCACTGCACTGAATCCAGCCAAGTCACATACACCACAAACCACAACCAACGTACAATATTCCCAGATGGTTTGTGACAATAGGTAATATGTTGCTGCAATAATTTTCATGATTTTGTTTTGTCCACTGAACTGCATTCTGTGCTAGGTTACAGAGATCCTGAAGGGAAATGGAAGGCCGGTTACTCATTCTTCAATTTGCTGTGTATTTACATAGGTTGTGTCATTATGAACAGGAGAAATAAGCCCTTACCTTATATGAACCCATTCGATATTCTGGTTTGAACTCACGGCCGTTTTTTAACCATCTCATAGATGGCTTTGGGTTGCCTGCTGCTGGACAGCGGAATTTCACAGTGTTAGCTGCTGGGACTGCATGCAACTGCTTTTCCATCTTATTAGGTTGTGTCCAGTATGGGGGACCTGTTTCAAACAAACACCAATGTCCATTAAATACAATTTAAAACAACAGCATTTTGTAGCTAATGCTCATCATTTAAGTCTGGCATATGGTTGGGTGGTGTTGGTGATGTCAGTTGGCTAGGATGAAAGGAGAGATAGTCAAGCAGGTCCAAAACAAACAATATATTGGTAGGGGTTACAAGCTTCAAGTACAAATCAGGAAACTAGGTTTGGGAATGTGGTTTCATTTAAATTTTATCAGCAACTGGCAGGAACCAAAATTAGTGTTCTGTTCTAGCTCCATGATTCACTATGCAGACCTGGGCGACTGGTAGAGCTTGGGAGAAAGAGTGGGCAGAATTTGTGTGTGAGGCCAGGAGCATGAATAATCATTATATCCACAAAAGTCTTGATTTTAAAAAAGACTGAAGTTTTGTCTGCTTCATGCCTAGAAACGACGAGACCAGGGCCTACTTTGCATTTATACAAAACGGTCTGTTTTGGATAAAGAGCACCGACTATCCATTTAAACGTCTGCGTGAAAATGGAATTGGATGAGAAAACAGGCATCGACGATCTCTGGCAGATTGTCTTGTCAGTTGCCTGTATTTCGATCGAAGCAGAGGCAGTTCAAAGTTGATAATATCCCCCCCACCCCCACCCCCGCACTCCTGCGGCAACCTCCAAAGACAAGCAAAATCAACAGGATGTGGACTCTAATACAATTCGGTATTACAAAGTTTGTCAAGTCAACCTACAAAACCAAACTAGCTGAATTCTTTGAAGTTCATCAAGTAAAAACATCATAATACTTCTATAGCTAATAGTTTTGCAATAAAAGAGAAAGAATTCATGGAAAAAGTAATTTACTAATTAGACTTAAGCAAAGTCGGGAAAGTAATTTTCCTTCTGTCAGAAAGGAAGCAATGGCATGTTACTTGTTTCAAGTTTGTGTTCCCCCCCCCCCCCCCCCCCCTCCAACTGTGGGGATAAAGGATACAAACAAAAAGATACTTTAGGTTTGCTCAGAGAAGCAAACCTCAAGGTACAAAATGACACTAACGTTGTTTTGGAAGAAAGCTATTTTCCATTGATGTGCACATTTCAAGCAGTTTGAAACGAGGTTCTACAGATGTGCCAAGACTGCACATGCTCCAGAGTAATGAGGAATGCTTTCAAAATACAGACCTGGAAACAGGCTGCAAACTCAATACCTTCAAATACACAAATAAATGAACTCCTAACACAAGCAGTCTTAAACATCTAGACATCTTTTGTAAAAGTAATGTAAGTCACATTTTACTTTGACTCATTTTACCTTTTGAACTCCCTATAAATTTCTGGATTTTAGGAATCCCTTTTTATTACAATGCAAATGTTGCACAGCCTCGTAATTCATTTTTTTAAATTCAAGGACTTCAGTGTAACTCTCCAAAATCTCTGAACACGGAAAAAAAAACTCCCTCACATGCATTCATGATTTGCAAAACAGGAAAATGCAGCAGAGAACCCAAATATTTACTTATCTTTACAAATCGAAAATGTAGTTTGTACATTTGTTTTAATTTATGTGAAATCCCATTTCTAGCGGCAACCTGAACTTTCTGAAATAAATCAAACTAATGTGGAATTAAAAAAAATAATTGGCTTAAACCTGACCTTATTCCACTTCCTTTTTGGGGCTCTTCCTACACTCCCTTACGATAATGATGGTTTCCATTCTACAGTATTTTCAGTATTGGCAATGAATCCAGACTAGAGCGCCATCATAAATGGCCCAAAGTTTTGACTTTTTTCTGATTTATATCTTCCATGGCTTTTGTTTTGCTCTGAGAGCGCAGCAAAATGCCTCAAAGGACAACAGTAACGCAAGACACTACCAGTTAACCATTTTGAAGACAACTTGGACACAAACCTCTCCTTAATATTCTTGTAACTGTTCGCAGGACAGATAATCTGACAAAACAATTTGACAAAACGCGATTATAGGTCATCCAGTTTCAATAGAAGCTATTCGAGAACCTATCAGAATTTGTGATCCTGTAATATATTAGGGGGCCAGATGTGGAGCCTCTGTTGGAAATGACTCAAATGATTCCGCATCAGAAATTTGCATTTAATTTATGTTTAATTTTATGTTGAATTGTGTACGACCATTATAACTTGCAACTTCAGAAGAGGTCAACAGAATTCCTGCACTCATGGTATCCTCGACAATGCTTGTGTGATGCACACAAGGGGAGTCACACAAGCTAAAACTAAGTTACATTAAGTGCCTTACAAAACCTTCCACAACAGTGCTGACTCCAACCACTGTACGTATATATTAAATATTATTTTTTTGTTCTCCCTTCTTCACAGACACAGATTTACCATTCAAATATATATTAGCTTTGCACAACAAAAGCTAGTAAGTGTATCTAATTTTTTAATTGATGACCGGTCAGTAACTCATCTAAACGGCTTCACATTCCTTCTTAGTTTTTCTTTGTTTAAAGCTTTCCCCCTGTAATATTTTACCATATCTGTATGATAATGACTGAAGGCTTCTCTGAACAAAGCTGCTGAAATCAAAATATGAAGTAAGAAATTATAGATCAACTGAAGAAAAATAAATGGAAATGTCAAGTTAATTCCTGTTCCTTCATCGAACACTTGCATTTCTTTGTAATTTTGCTTTTGGCCTTTCCTCCAACTTGCTTCCTGTTCAAGTGTGGATGGCAGGCCAGAAACATATTCCCATCTAACTGCCAATACCATATCATGCAATGAACAGAACCACCCAAGTTGCGGAAAATCAGCATGCAGTGACTGGCTCTCGGATTTGCCACCCATCACTGTGTTAGTAGTGGGGGAAGAAGCAGGGAAGCGTATTTTTCCTCCAGTCCATGCCTCTCTATTTTCAAATAGCATTCATAAGCAGATCAATACCCTTTGTTGATAAGTCAAAGAGCTATGGTTATTAAAAAGAAACATTATTATTTACATTATAGAATTAAGACCATAAACAGAGATCAAATACTCCGGCTGGAATTTTCCGGTTGTTGCAATTCACTTTTCCCGCCAGCAGCGCACCCCAGTCCACGGGTTTCCCAGCAGTGTGGGGTGGTTACAATAGGAAATCCCACTGACTAGTGGTGGGAAGATAGAATCCTGTTGCCAGCGAACCGCGTGCCGCGCAGTGACATGCAACTGCGGAACCGGAGAATCCAGCCCACTGTCGTAAGCAGTGCATAGCAACTTTGTGGAAAAAATGTCAATTTCTTTCAAGACCAAACTAAGACGTAGTAATAATGGAAGTATGTTGGTGGAAGTCTCCTAAATGAGAATGGGTGTTGACTGGGTGTTTCATAGATTATCATAGAATTTACAGTGCAGAAGGAGGCCATTCGGTCCATCGAGGCTGCACTAGCTCTTGGAAAGAGCATCCTATCCAAGGTCAACACCTCCCCCTATCCCCATAACCCAGTAACCCCACCCAACACTAAGGGCAATTTTGGACACTAAGGGCAATTTATCATGGCCAATCCACCTAACCTGCACATCTTTGAACTGTGGGAGGAAACCGGAGCACCCGGAGGAAACTCACGCACACACGGGGAGGACGTGCAGACTCCGCACAGACATTGACCCAAGCTGGAATCGAACCTGGGACCCTGGAGCTGTGAAGCAATTGTAGTATCCACAATGCTACCGTGCTTCCCTTACTGGTGAACTGTGAGCTGGTTGACTGGTGAACAAACCCAACGGGCATGATTCTCCGTTTGGGAGAATATGATCTGAATTCTCCGCCTCCTCAGCTGCATGTTCCTTGGCTGAGCGTCGTTGCTGGTGGCGTGATTCTCCGTATATGGGATTTCCCATTGCAGCCACCCCAACCTGCCCTGAAAACAGTGGGCGGGGTTACACTGCCGGCAGAACGGAGAATCCTGCCGGTGGAGAATTCACCCCTATATTCTTCCACCAGAGCTGAAATGCACCTGATTTGCGCTCCCAGCGAGTCCCAATCCTTAGCCATGCAAACTCTGAGTGCCTGCAGCCCCCCAATGTAATTCAGTGCCCCCCCCCCCAGGATTTTATATTTTGGTAGGGGTGGGCAGGTCTTGAATTGTGGGGAGGAGGGTGGCCCTCCAATGGACTTTGGGGGCAACTCCCTTTAAGAGTTATCCCCTTGGCACACCATGAGGTCCACTGCATCAGGTACACGCTCATCAGGACCAGCACCAATTCTTACGCATGTGATTCCCAGTCCAGAGGACTGGAGAATCACGAGGGTCCAGAGAATATGGTGCCAGCTTGTTTAATAATGACCCATTTGCATCCTCCAGCTGGTGCGGTAGCGAACCTCGATTGCAAAGCCATAAGGGTGTGTTGGAGCATTGGCGGCGGACCGTTTTCCCCCCCCCAAACACCAGATTCTCCACCACAGAGGGGACTCCGCTACTGGCGACATACGGGGGAGAATCCAGCCCATATCCAGCATATAGGTTAAGCCATTAAGAATCCACCAAGGCTTCAATTTGCTTTCAATCAATGACTATCTATTTGACTCAAGGATTAACTTTGGACTGCACATCTTTGGACTGTGGGAGGAAACCGTAGCACCCGGAGGAAACCCACGTAGACACGGGGAGAATGTGCAGAGTCCGCACAGACAGTGACCCAGTCGGGAGTCAAACCTGGAACCCTGGAGCTGTGGAGCAACTGTGCTAACCACTATGCTACTGTGCTGCCCATAAAGGGTCACTTGTCTGTGGAGTTTGCACAATTTCCCCGTGTCTGCATGGGTGCTCCGGTTTCCTCCCAGTCCAAATATGTGCAGGTTAGATGAATTGGCCATGCTAAATTGTCCCTAGTGGGGTTACAGGGATAGAGTGGGGGTTTGGGTTTCGTTGGGCTCTCTTTCAGGCGCCGGTGCAGACTCGATGGGCTGAATGGTCACCTTCTGCAGCGTAGGGATTCTATGATTCTACTGAAGCACTCTACCACTGAATAGGGGCGAGGTACCTCACCACATGGGGAAATACATAAAGTAATTTACAGAAAACAGTGACCATGATGGCAGTAATTTGCGCTACTAAATTGTGGTTTATTCCAGAAAGCCAGTTGGTAAAGTATGATAACATATGAAGAGGGTGAGGAAGTGAAGGGTGTGCAGCAGCAGCCGGTACAGTGGAGTGGCGGGCCACAGAGGGAGCGTATCCTTTATAAGTGCTGATGTGAAACCCCTGTGCCTGTATGTATTTAAACACAATGAATATAATAATCAGTAGGTTTGAATTCTGGTTCATTTTGAAGATGGCGATTAGGTGCTAAAAATCTTTGTTCTCTTAGGCAAATCAAATTATGGATCACAGAAGGATTATATTTATCTACAAAATGATCTCATTGCCGATGGATGTACAACCGTTACACCGTTCGCCTTCTTGTTACACGCCGCCGATCCAGCGCCTTGTGCAAATGGCGTACAGCCTGTGGCAAAACGAGTCCGATGCCTTCTTTCGTCAGAGTCTTCGGTGGATCCCTCGGACTTTGTGGGGATGGGGAGGGATGTTATAACCTGCCAGATTATTATTGGTTGGGGACTAATGGCAATCCCACAATCCTTAGTGAGCTCCTCTAATGAGGATGGCAGAGAAATCATTAGCAGAGTTACCCGCATAAATGGAGCTGGCCAGTGTGGAACCAGCCAGAGGAGAGAGCAGTGTGGAGTAGTTCTGTTGTATATATGTAATTGTAAATAAAGTTATTTCTTTTCGATTCTACAAACTCATGCTGAATTCTTCGTGGCCCTCACAAAAGTAAGGCAGGGACATGTTCAGTGAAATGGCTGTCCAGCTTATGCTGGACTGTTCCCACACATTAGGCGGGATTTACCGACCAACCTGCCGTATGTTGTTTGGCAGCGGTGGCAGCCCGCCAGCGAGATTTACTGACCCTGCCATTGTTAATGGGATATCCCGGTGACTGCATCTCTCATTGCCGGGAAATCCATGTGCCGCCATGGGATTGGAATATCCCGTTGGTGTGAACAGCTGCTAGACGGAGCCCATTGTCTCAGTAGGTGATAACTGTGCACCGTCTCCTTTAAGCACTTTTATAATCTTCAGCAATTGTTTTCCAAGTGCTTTTTGTTACATAGCTGTTACTAGCACATTACTCTTGAATAGAACCATTTCCTAGAAATTAATTTTGAAGCTTTAGAACTGTTACTCATCAAAACACAAATGTTTAAACATAATCATTTGGCATTGCATACGTAAAGATCAATTTGTAACTAACAGACTAAGAGAACCATATCTTAACTACCAGAAAGGAATGTTTAACTCAAAGTTGAGTTTTGACAGGTCGAACAAACTAGTGCAAAGACCTGTTTCATGTTCCTGTATCACAACCCCAAAATATAACTTTTTAAATTCATATTTTTATTCTCAACCGTACCCTTGCTCAATACAAACATATATACACACCTCTACATATACACTTGCATCCGGAGCCCTTAGGTTGTCCGATGATACACAACATGCTCTGCTGAAAATAGGCAGGTAACACACTCGGAAATGTTATAGGGAAAAAGGGTGGTGAAGGGCACTGTAGGCCCATTAAAAGCTGAAAATCGAGATACTGTCAGTGATAATGGGGAAATGGCAGACATGTTGAACAATTACATTTCCTCAGTATTTACAGTAGAAATGAAGCATAACTTGCCGGAAGTCCCAAAAACATTAATAGAGGACAGGGGCTTAATACAATTAACGCAAGTACAGCATTACAAATTAATGGAACTAAATAATGACAGATCCCCAGGGCCTGACGGTTTCCATCCGAGGGTGTTAAAGGAAGTAGGGGAGCACATTGTAGATGCACTAACTATAATCTTCCAGAGTTCCCTAGATTCAGGAGTAATTCCTCTGGATTGGAAAATTGCATATGTCACTCCACTTTTTAACAAGGGTGAAAGGGGGAAACCAGGGAATTACAGACCAGTTAGCCGTACATCTGTGGTGGGGCGATTGTTGGAGTCTATAATCAGGGATGGGGTAACTGAACACCTTGAAAAATTTTGGTGGATCAGGGAGAGCCAGCATGGAGTCAAGAAGGGAAGGTCACACCTGGCTAATTTTATTGAATTTTTTGAAGAGATGACTAAGGTAGTGGACAAGCGTTTATCGTCATCATTAATATGGACTTCCAGAAGGCATTTGATAAAGTCCCACTCGAGCGATTGCTAGCTAAGATGGAATCCCGTGGAGTTGAGGGAAAATTATTGACATGGTTAGGAAATTGGTTGAGTGACAGGAGATAGAGAGTGGGAATAATGGGTAATTGCTTTAATTGACAGGATGTGACTAGTGGGGCATCAATTATTAATTAATGACTTTGATGATGTGCGGATGATACAAAGTTAGGTGGCATTGTCGGCAGCCTAGATGATAGCATAAAATTGTAAAGAGATATTGACAGAATGGGAAAAATTGTGGTAGATAGAATTTAATGTAAGCAAGTGTGAGGTTATCCATTTTGGGCTAAAACATGATAGAGCAGAGTACTTTCTAAATGGAAATACGTATGGTACAGTGGATGTCCAAAGAGACTCGGGGGTTCAGGTGCACAGCTCTTTAAAATGCCACGGAGAAGTGAGAAAATAATCAGAACGACTAATGGAATGATAGCCTATATATAAAGACACAGGGGTTATGCTGCAGCTATACAAAATCCTGGTTAGACCCCACGGAGTACTGAGAGTAGTTCTGGGCACCACACCTTAGGAAGGATATTTTGGCCTTGGTGGGAGTGCAACATAGGCTTACAAAAACAAAACCTGGATTACAGAGGTAGAGTTATGAGGAGAGAGTCAAATTAAACCTGTTTTTGCGAGAACTTAGAAGGTTAAGGGGTGATCTGATCGACGTATTCAAGATATTAACAGGGAAAGACATGGGAGATAAAGATCGACTATTTCCACTGGTTGGAGATTCTAAAACTAGGAACATAGTCTAAAAATTAGGACTAGATGTTAGGAAGAACTTCTTCACTTAACGGGTGGTAGAGGTTTGGAACTCTCTCCCACAAACAGCATTGAAGCTGGAACAGTTGTTAATTTTAAATCTCAGATCGATAATATCTTTGCTTAACAAAAGTTTAAGGGATATGGGCCAAAGGCTGGCATATTGAGTTAGGTCACAGATCAGCCATGATCTCATCGAGTAGTGGGACAGGCTCAAAGGGGCTGAATTCCTATGTTCCTATGTAACTGTGCCACTGCTGCTTATAAATCCGTTTCAAGATTAGAGTTAAGGTGGTTGAGGGGGACCGATCGTTCATTCCATCCTCAGAAGGAAGGTTAATCCATTAAGACCACATATTCATGATGTGGGAACCATGGGGCTGGAATTTACAGTGGAGGTGGACATGGTTCCGTTTCCAGACATAAAATCAGGGGGTGAGCCCAGCTCCAATTGGCAGGCTCACCCTCCTGCAAAAAGGAAGTTTTGCCTTAGAGCACTGCCATTCAGAGGCTGGCAGCTCTCCAGTGCCAGCAGCGCCCCAAGGTGCAGTCACCGCTGCCAGTGAGGCCTACAGGAAGGCTTGCTATTCTGCGGCTTTCGCCAGGGCCGGGCTGGTGGGCCCTGATGTGATGAGTTCTCCATCCCGCCTCTGCCATGGCTATAATATCCAGTCACGGCACGTCAACCTTGAAACAAAGAAAACATACTGTATTGGCCTAATCTTCATTCTCAATGAGCTCTTCAGTGTTTAGCACCAGCTTTCACCTCCAAAATTTCATTGAATACAAAATTGTAATGGAAAACATTAGCTTCTCAAAACTTTAAAGATTTCTTTATTCCTCAAAGAATAGTCAATTCTTTCTTATAGAGCATGTTTATTAAACCACGAGTCAGAGCACACACTGGGCTCTTGTCTCAAGAACTACTTTTAAATCAGAGACAATGGCTCCCTTTAAGTGCTGAAAGCTCACGCTTAATGTAATAAATATGGCTGGACAGTACCAAGTTACACTATCTGCACAATAGTTCTCGCTTCAATGCAGTAGAAGTAAAACAAACAAGAATTTCTGGTTGATACCAATACTAAATAATGTCAATATTTGTACAATCTCCTTTTACATTTATCACCACCTTGTTTTAAGCTCCCTGTCACTCAGCATCAATAACATGACCACACCAAATGACTATGCAAGTTACCATTTGATGTGTTCTCACTATTTAACCATATTAAAATGCAATTAGTTGAATTCTTCTCCTTGGGAATACCAATTAGCATTAAGCTGATGTTGGGTACATTTTCCCCTTAATTTACAATATGTATATGATTTTGATAGCCTCTGAGGTGGATTTCATTGGGACAGCTACAAATAATTATATTAAGTATATAATGTGAATGTAATTTAACCAACTGTAAAAATTAAGGACGTACTGTGTCAGTACCAGTGAGAAATGTTAGTCACACCTTCCTCGCCTAGGAACTGGTAATCAATTGATTTTATGTCCCCAAGTGAGCAAAAAGGCAAATAGTTTCCATCAAATACGACTTTGAAAAATTCAAAAATTTGAATAAACTAGGGAGAATGATTCAAATAGAGCAAGTATTTTAATATAAACTTAAGTCACCATAGTCCCAAGTGACCACATAGCCTCCTTTGCAGGGGAGATTGATGATTTAACCTGAGGATCACCACATTTAAGCAAAGGGTCAAGGTTGAGAAGGTGGGGCCTTCATGAATAACCTCAGCCGGTACAGGAATTGAACCCGCGCTGAAGGTTTCGCTCAACGTCGTGAACCAGCTGAGTTAAACCAGCCTCCAATCTACAGCACCATTAATATACACATTTTGATGCAGTAATTAAAGGAAAATGCATTATTACAGCTGTTGTGGGTTGTGGCTATGAGCTGCAATACTTCACTGTGCTGCAGGTCCATTAAAACTCTCTCACTCCTCTTCTTGGACATAAAATCAATTGATTACCCGTTCAAGGCCAGTAAAGTGTGACTGACAGGTACTGACACTGTATGTAATTACTAATTCTGTTTTGAGATAATTAAAAATAATTTCCAAGTTAAGGTCAAAGCCAGATGTTTTAAAACAGAACAGCCACTAAGCATACTCAATAGTAATCAACTGTAGACAATACTATGGAGTTCTACACTTGCAATCTTGTATGAAAATAGCTTTTTTCCCCAAATAATCAGTCTTTAGGTGTATATGTAGAATTATTGTTCAAACATTTCCCTTCTCTTCTACAAAACCAGTTTTCTGCCAAGTTAGACCACAGCCTTATGCATTACGTGTGTGCTGAGCTTGCTTACTGTTTCCTGTCATTGCTCGTTATAACACTTCAATATGGGAACCCAGAGACAAATTTAAATTACTCTTTACTTAAACAATGGCACCATTCATGCATACCAGATCTGTAGTACCACACATTATTTTGGACACATTTTATACAAAAGTTGTGTAGCTAAAATGTGATTCTGTAATGGCTTTTCTTTACCTTAACAAAGCAATGTATTAAACCTATGGCTAACAAATTTCACACGTGTATTCTCAACTACCTATACCACATCCAAAAAATGCAAGCCATTTCCCTTTCCTTCCAAAAGATTTTGTGATCATGCTCAGTTAACCATAATGAAACTGGGATTTAAAGCACAAAGGATACTCATTTCCACAGTGCCATCAAAACTACTTTATCAAGCTAATATAAAACTTAATATATGAAGAGGGGGCATTACATTCTGTCAATGCTGTAATCTCTTGCATCCGCTCATAGAAACATAGAAAATGGGAACAAGAGTAGTCCACTCAGCCCTTCGAGCCTGCTCTGCCATTCAATATGATCATTCTTGATTCTCTATCTTAACATCATACTCCTATTATTTCCCTATACCCCATGGTGTCTTTAGTGTCTATGAATCTATCTATTTTCTTCTTAAATATATTCAGTGACGACCTCCAGTCTTCTGTAGTAGAGAATTCCACAGTTTCACCAGCCTCTTCAGTTAACAGATTTCTCATCATCCCAGTCCTAAGTGGCCTACCCCATACCTTAGACTGTGACCCCTTGTCTTAGATCCCGCAGCCAAGGGGAACATCACTCCTGCAAACAGTCTGTCAAGTCCTGTCAGAATTTTATATGTTTCAATGACATCCCCTCTCATTCTTCTAACCTCCAGTGAATACAGGCCTAGTCGACCCAAGCTCTCCTTATATGACAATTCTGACATCCCAGGAATCAGGAATCCTGGTGTAAACTTCCTCTATGGAAAGTATATCCTTTCTTAGCTAAGGACAGCAAAACTGCACACAGTACTCCAAGTGTGGTCTGTTATGGGCCAGGGTTTACAGAATCCCAAAGTATATCATGGAGTTCACCTGACCCACAACTTTTAATAGATTGTGGTATGGGAAGCACACGGCTTACTCTACAGGTATGGTACAGCAGAAAATGGACCAGTAGTTTTTAAAACAAAACAATGTTTATTCTATGAACTCAAGTTAACCTTTTTAAAACAAAGTGAATATCTTAGCAACCAGTAAATCAAATCCACCCCCAAAGAATACAACACTAAATAACCTGTATGCTGTCCTTTTACCATCCAAAAGTCTTAACAAACCTTCAAACAGGAGCATATTAGATTTATATTCAATACTGAGACCTTTTTACAATTCTGAGTTCTCCCAAATGATCCATGGATAGTCTTTGGATGCCATTGATCAACAGCAGTGCAGCTCACAGACACACCCAAGCTTTTCCCAAACTGAAATTAAAAAAGCAGAAGTGGAGCTCAGCTCCACCCACACTCTGACACACTCCAGTAACATGAGCAGCTCCATTTCGTAAACACCCATTTCTTAAAGGGTACTCTCACATGACACCTCCCCCCCGCCCCCAAGAAAAAAACAAAAACCATCAACTTCAAGATGGTTTCATTTTTCACCTTTGCACTATCATTTAAGAAATGCACACAGTAAATATACTTGTTCATTTAAAAAACACACGCGAACAGGTATAATAATATAATCAATTTTTTCCCCGTTCGTCTTCCTCCAACTGAAATTCTGCATGATTGACAGTCTCTTTGAAAAAGGAGGTCTCTGCACAATCCATCCATTGCTCCACGCCTCGGCATTTCTCTTTAGTCAGATAATTTAGTTCAACATGATCAGAGTCCCTTGTAATTCTCCAACACAGGAGCATTGGTTATCACAGCTTTCAGGCTTTCAAATGTCTGTTGAAAGTCCGCTGCCCATTGAAATTTTTGACGTTTCTTAAGCAAGTCCATCAGTGGAGCACTCACGCTACATAACTTTTGCACAAATGTATGATCAAATCCACTCATGCCAAGAAATCGCATGATTTCCCTTCGTCTCGAGGGTATCGAAAACTCCTCAAGGGAAGTGATTCGGGCTTTTCCAAATTCACTTTTGGCTAGGTTTTGTGCAACTTTCAAATGTTGTCCAGCCAATTCACCTGCTCTATTCCCGCCTCCTGAACTCGATCGAATAACTCCATCAGATGTTTCAAAATGTCTTTCCATGTCTGGCTGAAAATTACCAGATCACCGATGTATACCGCACAATTGGGTAATCCTGAAACGACTTTGTTAGTTAACCGTTGAAATGTTTTTTGGGGGCATTTTTCATGCCAAATGGCATAACTTTGAATTGGTATATACCACATGGAGACACAAAAGCTGAAATCTCCTTCGCCCTTTCGGATAAAAGGTACCTGCCAGTAACCCTTAGGAAAATCCAATTTGGAAATAAAAAATGATTGTCCCACTTTCTCAATGCAATCCTCCAAACGTGGGATAGGATAAGAGTCCGTTCTTGTAACTGCATTAACCTTTCTATAGTCCACACACAACCGTTGGGTACCGTCTGGCTTTGGTACCATCACTGTGGGTGAGCTCCATTGGCTGCAACCCACTTCAATTATGGCATTTTAAAGCATACTCTCAATCTCTTTGTTAACCTGTGCCAATTTTAAAGGGTTAAGTCTATATGGATGTTGTTTGATTGGAACAGCATTTCCCACATCTACATCATGTATAGCCATTTTAGTACTTCCCAATTTATCTCCATAAAAATGCCCACGTGATATCAATAACTCTTTCAGGTCAGTTTGTTTTTTCTCTGGAAGATAACTCAACAATTTAACCCAATTTTTAAGAACATCCTCATTTTCCAATTTAATTTGAGGTATGTCAAATTCACAGTCATCAGGATTTGGTTCGTCACTTTGATTTAGAATCATTAAAACCTCCTTTTTCTCTCCTTCCCTTTCAAAGTACCTTTTAAGCATAGTCACATGACACACTCGGTGATTCTTCCTTCTATCTGGTGTTTTTACCACATAATTCACCTCACTTAATTTCCTTTCAATCTGATAAGGTCCACAAAACCTAGCTTTTAAAGGTTCACCTACCACTGGTAGCAATACTTTATCTCCACTGGCAAAATTACCAACTTTGGATTTCTTGTCCGCTACCCGTTTCATCACATTTTGTGCAACTTTCAAATGTTGTCTAGCCAATTCACCTGCTCTATTTAATCGTTCCCTAAAATTAATCCAATAATGTAATTTCCGATTTCTCCCCCACCAATGTTTCCTTCATCAATTTAAGTGGTCCTCTTACCTCATTACCAAAAATTAGTTCAAAAGGACTAAATTTGGTTGACTCATCAGGTGCATCCCTAATTGCAAACAGTACGAATGGAATTCCTTCATCCCAATCCTCTGGATAATCTTGACAATAGGCCCTTAACATGGTCTTTAATGTCTGATGCCACCTTTCTAACACTCCCTGCGATTCTGGATGGTATGCAGTTGATTTAAATTGTTTTATTCCTGAGCTATCCATTACTTCTTTGAGTAACCTGGAGGTAAAATTTGATCCTTGCTCCGATTGTATTTCTGTAGGTAGTCCATATCTAGTAAAGAATTTAAGTAAGTCCTCCACAATCTTTTTAACTGTATTACGTACTGGAATGGCCTCTGGAAACCTAGTAGGCACATCCATTATAGTCAAAAGATATTGATTCCCACTTTTTGTTTTAGTAAGCGGTCCTACGCAATCAATTAGGACCCTTGTAAAAGGTTCCTCACATGCTGGAATGGGCATTAAGGGTTTTATCACTGCTTGAGGTTTCCTATCACTTAACATGTGTGACATGATTGACAAAATTTAACTCCATCTTTATGTAGTCCAGGCCAATAAAAATGTTTTTGGATTTTAGCTTGAGTTTTCCTTATTCCCAAATGACCTCCCACTGGTACCTCATGTGCAACTCGCAACACCTCCTTTCTATACCCTACCGGCAATACTACTTGATGAACTTCTGCCCACTTTTCATCCGCCTGCGTATGTAAAGGTCTCCATTTTCTCATCAAGACATCACTTTTACGGTAATAACACTCTGGTATACACTCAGATTCCTCTTCCGTGTATGCTTTCTGATACATCCGTTTTATTTTTATATCTTTCTGTTGTATCCCGTATCTCTTAAAATTGGGACTTCTTTACCTGCTCCTCCTGATACACACGAGTAAACTTCACCCACACAAGTAAAGTTTTCCTGAACTAAAAATATCCGCCTCATCCTCCACCTGTTCTTGTTCTTTTTTAAAAAATATATTTTATTGAAAATTTTTGGTCAACCAACACAGTACATTGTGCATCCTTTACACAATATTATAACAACACAAATAACAATGACCTATTTTATAAACAAAAAATGAATAAATAATAAATAACAAAAATGAAAACTAACCCTAATTGGCAACTGCCTTATCACAAGTAACACTCTCCAAAAATATAATTTAACAGTCCAATATATAATTATCTGTAGCAACGACCTATACATATTATACAGTATATATTAACAACCCTGAGAGTCCTTCTGGTTCCCCCCCCCCCTCCCTCCCCCCCCCCCCCCCCCAATCCTGGGCTGCTGCTGCTGCCTTCTTTTTTCCATTCCATCTATCTTTCTGCGAGGTATTCGACGAACGGTTGCCACCGCCTGGTAAACCCTTGAGCCGACCCCCTTAGAACGAACTTAATCCGTTCTAGCTTTATAAACCCTGCCATGTCATTTATCCAGGTCTCCACCCCCGGGGGCTTGGCTTCTTTCCACATTAGCAATATCCTGCGCCGGGCTACTAGGGACGCAAAGGCCAAAACATCGGCCTCTCTCGCCTCCTGCACTCCCGGCTCTTGTGCAACCCCAAATATAGCCAACCCCCAGCTTGGTTCGACCCGGACCCCCACTACTTTTGAAAGCACCTTTGTCACCCCCATCCAAAACCCCTGTAGTGCCGGGCATGACCAAAACATATGGGTATGATTCGCTGGGCTTCTCGAGCACCTCGCACACCTATCCTCCTCCCCAAAAAATTTACTGAGCCGTGCTCCAGTCATATGCGCCCTTAAACTGAATCAGGCTTAGCCTGGCACACGAGGACGACGAGTTTACCCTGCTTAGGGCATCTGCCCACAGCCCCTCCTCGATCTCCTCCCCCAGCTCTTCTTCCCATTTCCCTTTTAGTTCATCTACCATAGTCTCCCCTTCGTCCCTCATTTCCCTATATATATATCTGACACCTTACCATCCCCCACCCATGTCTTTGAGATCACTCTGTCCTGCACCTCTTGTGTCGGGAGCTGCAGGAATTCCCTCACCTGTTGCCTCGCAAAAGCCCTCAGTTGCATATACCTGAATGCATTCCCTTGGGGCAACCCATATTTCTCGGTCAGCGCTCCCAGACTCGCGAACTTCCCATCCACAAACAGATCTTTCAGTTGCGTTATTCCTGCTCTTTGCCACATTCCATATCCCCATCCATTCCCCCCGGGGCAAACCTATGGTTGTTTCTTATCGGGGACCCCCCCAAGGCTACAGTCTTTCCCCTATGCCGTCTCCACTGTCCCCAAATCTTCAGTGTAGCCACCACCACCGGGCTTGTGGTGTAGTTCCTCGGTGAGAACGGCAATGGGGCTATCACCATAGCCTGTAGGCTAGTCCCCCTACAGGACACCCTCTCTAATCTCTTCCACGCCGCTCCCTCCTCCTCTCCCATCCACTTACTCACCATTGAAATATTAGCAGCCCAATAATACTCACTTAGGCTCGGTAGTGCCAACCCCCCCTATCCCTGCTACGCTGTAAGAATCCCTTCCTCACTCTCGGGGTCTTCCCGGCCCACACAAAACCCATGATGCTCTTTTCAATCCTTTTAAAAAAAGCCTTCGTGATCACCACCGGGAGGCACTGAAACACAAAGAGGAATCTCGGGAGGACCACCATCTTAACCGCCTGCACCCTCCCTGCCAGTGACAGGGATACCATATCCCATCTCTTGAAATCCTCCTCCATTTGTTCCACCAACCGCGTTAAATTTAACCTATGCAATGTGCCCCAATTCTTGGCTATCTGGATCCCCAGGTAACGAAAGTCCGTTGTTACCTTCCTCAACGGTAGGTCCTCTATTTCTCTACTCTGCTCCCCTGGATGCACCACAAACAACTCACTTTTCCCCATGTTCAATTTATACCCTGAAAAATCCCCAAACTCGCCAAGTATCCGCATTATTTCTGGCATCCCCTCCGCCGGGTCTGCCACATATAGTAACAAATCGTCCGCATACAAAGATACTTCTCCTCCTCTAAGTACTCCCCTCCACTTCTTGGAACCCCTCAACGCTATCGCCAGGGGCTCAATCGCCAGTGCAAACAATAATGGGGACAGAGGGCATCCCTGCCTTGTCCCTCTATGGAGCCGAAAATATGCAGATCCCCGTCCATTCGTGACCACGCTTGCCATCGGGGCCCTATACAACAGCTGCACCCATCTAACATACCCCTCTCCAAAACCAAATCTCCTCAACACCTCCCACAAATAATCCCACTCCACTCTATCAAATGCTTTCTCGGCATCCATCGCCACTACTATCTCCGTTTCCCCCTCTGGTGGGGCCATCATCATTACCCCTAACAGCCTCCGTATATTCGTGTTCAGCTGTCTCCCCATCACAAACCTAGTTTGGTCCTCGTGGACCACCCCCGGTACACATTCCTCTATTCTCATTGCCATTACCTTGGCCAGGATCTTGGCATCTACATTTAGGAGGGAAATAGGTCTATAGGACCCGCATTGTAGCGGGTCCTTTTCCTTCTTTAAGAGAAGCGATATCGTTGCTTCAGACATAGTCGGGGGCAGTTGTCCCCTTTCCTTTGCCTCATTAAAGGTCCTCGTCAATACCGGGGCGAGCAAGTCCACATATTTTCTATAGAATTCGACTGGGAATCCATCCGGTCCCGGGGCCTTTCCCGCCTGCATGCTCCTAATTCCTTTCACCACTTCTTCTACCTCGATCTGTGCTCCCAGTCCCACCCTTTCCTGCTCTTCCAACTTGGGAAATTCCAGCCGATCCAAAAAGCCCATCATTCTCTCCCTCCCATCCGGGGGTTGAGCTTCATATAATTTTTTATAAAATGTCTTGAACACTCCATTCACTCTCTCCGCTCCCCGCTCCATCTCTCCTTCCTCATCCCTCACTCCCCCTATTTCCCTCGCTGCTCCCCTTTTCCTCAATTGGTGTGCCAGCAACCTGCTCGCCTTCTCCCCATATTCGTACTGTACACCCTGTGCCTTCCTCCATTGTGCCTCTGCAGTGCCCGTAGTAAGCAAGTCAAATTCTACATGTAGCCTTTGCCTTTCCCTGTAGTCCCTCCTCCGGTGCTTCCGCATATTGTCTGTCCACCCTCAAAAGTTCTTGCAGCAACCGCTCCCGTTCCTTACTCTCCTGCTTCCCTATATGTGGCCTTATTGATATCAGCTCCCCTCTAACCACCGCCTTCAGCGCCTCCCAGACCACTCCCACCTGGACCTCCCCATTATCATTGAGTTCCAAGTACTTTTCAATGCACCCCCTCACCCTTATTCACACCCCCTCATCTGCCATTAGTCCCATGTCCATTCTCCAGGGTGGGCGCCCTCCTGTTTCCTCCCCTATCTCCAAGTCTACCCAGTGTGGGGCGTGATCCGAAATGGCTATAGCCGTATACTCCGTTCCCCTCACCTTCGGGATCAACGCCCTTCCCAGCACAAAAAAGTTTATTCGCGAGTAGACTTTATGGACATAGGAGAAAAACGAGAACTCCTTACTCCTAGGTCTGCTAAATCTCCACGGGTCTACACCTCCTATCTGCTCCATAAAATCTTTAAGTACCTTGGCTGCTGCCGGCATCCTTCCAGTCCTGGACTTCGACCTATCCAGCCCTGGTTCCAACACCGTATTAAAATCTCCCCCCATTATCAGCTTTCCCATCTCTAGGTCCGGAATGCGTCCTAGCATCCGCCTCATAAAATTGGCATCATCCCAGTTCGGGGCATATACGTTTACCAAAACCACCGTCTCCCCCTGTAGTGTGCCACTCACCATCACGTATCTGCCCCCGTTATCCGCCACTATAGTCTTTGCCTCGAACATTACCCGCTTCCCCACTAATATAGCCACCCCCTTGTTTTTCGCATCTAGCCCTGAATGGAACACCTGCCCCACCCATCCTTTGCGTAGCCTAACCTGGTCTATCAGTTTCAGGTGCGTTTCCTGTAACATAACCACATCTGCCTTAAGTTTCTTAAGGTGTGCGAGTACCCGTGCCCTCTTTATCGGCCCGTTCAGTCCTCTCACGTTCCACGTGATCAGCCGGGTTGGGGGGCTTCCTACCCCGCCCCCTTGTCGATTAGCCATCCCCTTTTTCCAGCTCCTCACCCGGTTCCCACGCAGCTGTATCTCCCCCAGGCGGTGCCCCCCGCCCATCCCCTCTCATACCAGCTCCCCCCTCTCCCCAGCAGCAGCAACCCAGTAATTCCCCCCTCCCACCCCCCCCGCTAGATCCCCCGCTAGCGTAATTACTCCCCCCATGTTGCTCCCAGAAGTCAGCAAACTCTGGCCGACCTCGGCTTCCCCCCGTGACCTCGGCTCACACCGTGCGATGCCCCCTCCTTCCTGCTTCTCTATTCCCGCCATGATTATCATAGCGCGGGAACCAAGCCCGCGCTTCTCCCTTGGCCCCGCCCCCAATGGCCAACGCCCCATCTCCTCCACCTCCCCTCCTCCCCCATCACCACCTGTGGAAGAGAGAAAAGTTACCACATCGCAGGATTAGTACATAAAACTCCTCTTTCCCCCCTTTTTAACCCCCCTCTTCGCCCCCCACATTCGCCCCACCACTTTGTTCAAACGTTCTTTTTAATAACCCGCTCATTCCAGTTTTTCTTCCACAATAAAAGTCCACGCTTCATCCGCCGTCTCAAAGCAGTGGTGCCTCCCTCGATATGTGACCCACAGTCTTGCCGGTTGCAGCATTCCAAATTTTATCTTCTTTTTATGAAGCACCGCCTTGGCCCGATTAAAGCTCGCCCTCCTTCTAGCCACCTCCGCACTCCAGTCTTGATAAACGCGGATCATCGCGTTCTCCCATTTACTGCTCCGAGTTTTCTTTGCCCATCTAAGGACCATTTCTCTATCCTTAAAACGGAGGAATCTCACCACTATGGCTCTGGGAATTTCTCCTGCTCTCGGTCCTTGCGCCATCACTCGGTATGCTCCCTCCACCTCCAACGGACCCGCCGGGGCCTCCGCTCCCATTAACGAGTGCAGCATCGTGCTCACATATGCCCCGACGTCCGCTCCCTCCGCACCTTCAGGAAGACCAAGAATCCTCAGGTTGTTCCTCCTTGCGTTGTTCTCCAGTGCCTCCAACCTTTCCACACATCGTTTCTGATGTGCCTCATGCGTCTCCGTCTTCACCACCAGGCCCTGTATGTCGTCCTCATTCTCGGCTGCCTTTGCCTTCACGACCCGAAGCTCCCGCTCCTGGGTCTTTTGTTCCTCCTTTAGCCCTTCGATCGCCTGTAGTATCGGGGCCAACAGCTCTTTCTTCATTTCCTTTTTGAGCTCTTCCACACAGCATTTCAAGAACTCTTGTTGTTCAGGGCCCCATGTTAAACTGCCACCTTCCGACGCCATCTTGGTTTTTGCTTGCCTTCCTTGCCGCTGTTCTAAAGGATCCACTGCAATCTGGCCACTTTCTCCTCCTTTTTCCATCCGTATCCAGGGGGGATTCCCTTCTGGTGTACCGCACAGTGTTTTTAGCCGTCAAAATTGCCGTTGGGGCTCCTATCAAGAGCCCAAAAGTCCGTTTCACCGGGAGCTGCCGAAACTTGCGACACAGCTGGTCATCGCCGCACCCGGAAGTCAATCTGTTCTTGTTCTTTTTCAACCATCTGATCAAAAATAGTTTCTGATAATTGCACTTCAACTTCATCTTCACTCTTTGATTTCTCCTCTTGTCTTAACCTGTGACTTTGCGACCTTGTTACTACACAATCCGGAAAAATCCCAGGATATTTGTCCTTCAACACTTCAGTTGTCTGATTTTCCACTGGCTTATCAACCACAGTAGGCATCACTCCCACTTGCGATCCAGGTATATCATTCCCCAAGATAAACTGTATTCCTGGACAAGATCATTTCTCTAATACTCCTACTACACCACTCTTCACTGGACTTTCCAACCTTACCTTATATAATGGAATGCTACTCCTCTCACCCTGAATTCCACATAGTACCATCTTTTCTGGCAACATTCTTCCCAAACTACATAACTCCTGATCTCTTGCCATTAAAGACTGACTAGCTCCCGTATCTCTTAAAATTGTGACTTCTTTACCTGCTCCTCCTGATACACACGAGTAAACTTCACCCACACAAGTAAATTCTTTAAATACATCTGGCACCTTCTCATCAATCACCTCTTGATCAGGCTGTACAATCTTTTGCACCTCCTTCCCTTCACTTGGGCTTTCCTTTACCACTTTAACAAACCCCACTGTATTATCCTATTTTACCACATCAGCCTTCCCAGTGCTTTTCTTCAACCACCAACACTGACTTTACATAGCCTAGTTTATTACAGTGAAAACATTTGAAACTTTTCATTTCTTTTCCACCCTCCTGGATTTATTTTTTAATCTCAGGTACACTCTTCTTATTATCGCCCGTCAGATCACCTTTACCTTTACCACTTGAGTATTTCTCATATCCCCAGTTTCTATCCCTCACAGGCTGAAACTGATGTCAGAAACCAAGCTTTGATTTATGAACTAATTCATAATCATCTGCCATTTCTGCTGCTAACCTCAAAGTTTTAACCCTCTGTTCTTCCACATGAGTTCTCACTACATCAGGAATTGAATTTTTAAACTCCTCCAAAAGTATAATTTCTCTGAGAGCTTCATAAGTTTGATCTATTTTCAAAGCCCTTATCTACCTATCAAAATTACTCTGTTTGATCCTTTCAAACCCCATGTTTGTTTGGCCAAATTCTTTCCTTAAATTTCTAAACCTTTGTCTGTAGGCTTCAGGCACTAGTTCATATCCACCTAAGGTGGATTTTTTCACCTCCTCATACGACTCAAGATACCTCCTCTGGTAGTGACGTAAACACTTCACTAGCTCTACCTATCAGCTTTGTTTGAATCAGTAATACCCACATGTCCTGTGACCATTTCATTTCATTTCTTTAGCTACTTTCTCAAATGGATTAAAAAATACTTCTACCTCCTTCTCGTCAAACCTTGGCAATGCTTGGACATATTTAAATAGATTCCCACCAAGCCTTCGACTTTGACGCTCTTCCTCACTATCCACATCACTATCATCCAACTGTACATTTCCCTTTACGTCTGCCAATTTTAACTGACTGTCATGTCTCATGGCCATTTTCTGAAGTTCAAACTATCCTCTTTATCTTTTTCCCTGATCTGTATCTCCCTTTCTCTTTCTTTTTGTTCTGCTGGGGCTGTTCTTTCTTTTCTCCTTTCTTCTCTCTCCTTTCCTTTTTCCTCTCTCTCTCTCTTTCGTATTCAAGCTGCTTTAATTCTTTCTCATGTTCCATTTGTTTAATTTGCAACTGAATTTTTGCCATTTCCAATGAGTCAAACTGCATCTCAGGCAACTTTAAATGCTTAGCCAGAGCCATAATTACCTCATCTTTTTGCATTTTGTCAGGCAATGTTAACTGCAATGTTTTTGCCAAATCTAACAGTCTGCTTTTAGGCTCCGTCCGTAAGGTACTGCGTGTGACCGTCTCCACCCCCACCAACTTCTGAGCCTCTGAAAGAGCCATTGTCTACAACACACACCCACTTAAACTAAAATACCACGCCTGAAAAGCAACCACAATATGCTCACCCCTCATTGTCTTTAAGTTCACTAAGCCAATCCAATAGATATACTTTTATCCCGGACGAGCCCCCAATTGTTATGGGCCAGGATTTAGAGAATCCCAAAGTGTATCATGGAGTTTACCTGACCCACAACTTTTAATAGATTGTGGTATGGGGAGCACACTGCTTACTCTACAGGTATGGTACAGCAGAAAATGGACCCGTGGTTTTTAAAGCAAAACAATGTTTATTCTATGAACTCAAGTTAACCTTTTTCAAACAAAGTGAATATTTTATCAACCAGTAAATCAAATACACCCCAAAGAATACAACACTAAATAACCTGTATGCTGTCCTTTTACCATCCAAAGGACTTAACAAACCTTCAAAACAGGAGCACATTAGATTTATATTCAATACTGAGACCTTTTTACAATTCTGAGTTCTCCCAAATGATCCATGGATAGTCTTTGGATGTCATAGATCAACAGCAGTGCAGCTCACAGACACACCCAAGCTTTTCTCAAACTGAAACTAAAAATGCAGAAGTGGAGCTCAGCTCCACCCACACTCTGACATCACTCCAGTAACATGAGCAGCTCCATTTCTTAAAGGTACATTTCTTAAACACCCATTTCTTAAAAGGTACTCTCACATGACAGGTCTTACCAAGGTCCTGTACAGCTGCAGTAAAATATCCTTGTTTCTGTAATTAAATATTCTTGCAATTAAGGCCAACATACCATTTGCCTTCTTAACTGCTTGCTGTACCTGCATGCTTGCTTTCAATGGCTGATGTACAAGGACACCCAGATCCCTTTGTACACTGATATTTCCCAATCTATCACTATTTAAATAATACTATGCCATTCTGTTTTTCCTACTGAATAGGATAACTTCCGACTTATCCATGTTATACTACATCTGCCATGATTTGCCCATTCATTCAACTGGTCTAAATTACCTTGAAACCTCTTTACATCATCCTCACCACTCAACATTCGCAATTGTGTTGTGACTTCAGCCAACTTGAACTATTACAATTGGCTCCATCATCCAAATCATTGACCTATATTGTGAACAGATGGGCTCCAAGCACTGATCTCCATGGTATCCCACCAGTCACTCCTGCCACTGTGAAAAAGACCCATTTATTCCTACTATATGTTTCCTGTTTGCTAGCCAATTCTCAATCCATGCCAACATATTACCCCCAATCTCGGGTGGGATTCTCAGTTCTGCCAGCAGGATTCTCTACTCATACCTCGTCAGTGGGATTTCCCATTGAGGTCACCCACACCTCCGGGCATACCAAGGGCAGGTCTGCTCTGCCGTTGGGAACAGAGAATCCCAACAGCCGGAGAATTCTGGCCCTCATGTGCTTTAATTTTACACACTTGACCTCTTATATGGAACTTTAATAAAAGCTTTATCACTCAGCAACTCTTAATGCCAAAGAAATCCCTACAATTTAGAGCTATTAATGACATTCTCCTACCTTTTCTTCATAACCCTGCACATTGTTTCTATTCAAATAATCATCTAATGTCCTCTTCAATTCCTCAATGAACCCTGCCACCTCCACACGTTCACGCAGTGTATTCCAGACCCCAGCCGCTTTATGAAAAAAAAATTTTGTGCATCATATTTGCGGTTTTTGAAAATCACTAAGTCTGTACCCTCTCGTTCTCAATCCTTTGTGAGTGGTAACGATTTCTTCCTATTGACTCTCTTCAGCACCCTCATGATTTTGAACATCATTATCAAATCTCTTCTTAGCATCTCCTCTCCGAGGAGAACAGTCCCAACCTCTCCAATCTATCTTGATAACTGAAGTCTCTCATCCCTTCGAACCATTCTTCAAAACCTCTTCTGCACTCTCCCAGGACGTTCATGTCCTTCTCAAAGTGTGTTGCCCAGAGCTATAGACAATACTCCAGCTGTGGTCTAAATAGTGTCTTATATAGGTTCAGCATAAACTCCTTGGCGGGGCGAGATACTCCGTCCCGCCGCACCACATTTCTGCCTCACCCCGCCAACCGGATGCTCCGTTATGCCGGCCGGTCAATGGGGTTTCCCATTGTGGAGCAGCCCCACGCCGGCGGGAAACCCCTGGGCTAAACGGAGCACCCTGCTGGCGGAGAATCCCGCCCCTTGTCTTTGTACTCTATTAATAAAGTATAGGATCCTGTATGCTCTATTAACTGCTCTCCACCTTTCCACCACCTTTAATGACTCCTGCACATATACACCCAGGTTGCATATACACAAATACACCCTGGTCCCTCTACTCCTGCACACCCTCTAGAGGTATACTGTCTTTATATTCATGTTATCGGCGGCATGGTGGCGCAATGGTTAACACTACTGCCTCACGGTGCCGAGAACCTGATTTTGATCCCGGCCCCAGGTCACTGTCCATGTGGAGTTTGCACAATGTCCCCGTCTGCGCGAGTCTCACCCCCACAACCCAAAAAATGTTCAGGGTAGGTGAATTGGCCAGGCTAAATTACCCCTTAATTGGAATAAAGAATTGGATATTTTAAATTTATTTAAAAAAAAATATATATATATATATATATATATATATATATAATTCATGTTATCTTCCAATGTTCTTCCTACCAAAATGAATCACCTCACATTTCTCCGCATTGAACTTCATCTGCCACCTATCTGCCCACTGCACCAACTTGTCTATGTCCTTTTGAAGTTCTGCACTGTCCTCCTCACAGTTTACAATGCTTCCAACTTTTGTATCGTTCGCAAACTTTGAAACTGTCCCCTGCACATCAAGATCCAGGTCATCCACCTGCTCTCATTTGTTTCAAGTTACATTTCGTATCTGAGTCTTCATTAAATGGCTCGGTAAGCCTGTTTAATGTCAGAGACAGCCAAGTATCATGGGCTGGATTCTCCGGTTCCCGAGCAGCATATTTCTCAGCCACGCGGCGTTCAATGAAGGAGGGATTCTATCTTCCCGTCGCTTGTCAATGGGATTTCCCTTTGTAATCACCCCAAGCCGCTGTGAAACCTGCAGGCGGGACAATGTTGCCGGTGGGAAAATTGAATCCCATTGACCGGAGGATTCGGGCTTATGCATTTGGCTGAGAAATTGGACAAGGTACAGAGACTCCACAGAGTACACAATTACTGGATAGAGCAAGTCTATTCCAGAGTAATTCATTTTGAAATTATCTTCAGGAGATTTGCAAAGCAATCTCTTGAAAGCAATTCCTAAAATCAGCTTAATAAAAAAACGACTCCTTAGAGAATAAAGTAAACCATTACCATACTTGAAATTAAACATACCCAGACCAGGTGTAATAATGACTACACAAAGTAGATGTATGCAGATTAAAGAAAACAATATTTTCAAGGTCACAATTCTTTTAAATTTTTCCATCTTTAATTTACAAACTCTTAATTTTACATTTACAGAATTAGCTCCTCTTAAAGGACCCGAGTTCTTGCTGACTTCATTACATCAATCAGACAGTCCCCTCATCCTGTACTTACTTATCTTGCTACTATCATTGGCTGTCTCTTCTGACCCATCACGGTCCTCTTCATCGTCCCCTGAGGAAATGGCATCTGGAAGAAAACCATAGCCTATAATCTCCCCAAGATCAAAAAAATTTGTAAAATGGAATTTTGCTAAGTATTTCCAAAGCATTGCCTCTCTAAATAGCCAAAGAGCATTAACACTATTTCCAAATTATTTTTTAACAATAATGATGTAAAATTATTCTAATATCACAAGATCTATATTAGGCACTGGTACATAATGTTATACGTAACAGTCTCACTTGGCTTTGGTGGTTTAAATGGTTCCCTACCAGGCCAGAAATTACGTCAAAGCCCAAGCAAATCCACCACTGCTTACTGGAAGGATTATCCGAGATGTTTGGCATGATTTGCCCATCATTCAATGCCACGCTTTGATAACTCAGCCAAAATATGGAACATGCTTTGTGGGGCAATCATGGCTACATTTGCTGCCTTAAAATGTCACTCAGGAAGGGTGCGAATATCAATAATCACTACACTGAAAAGGCATAAGGTAATTACTCAAATTGGAGTAACCCTTCCAGGTGTGGGCTAAAAGATCCAGGTTTCAAAACATAATTCTTTTCTCCAAAAACTCATAAATGAGACCAGCTTAATTAAATGCATTCACATGGAGGGGTTTCATATGTGACAAGCCTTGTTTTTGTTATTAATATAGCATATACTATTACAGATGGTGTACAGGTATTGAAATAGAACAGCTCTCAAGTCTAAGAACAATCTACATCAACCTTTTGGAAAACTATCATATTCCTGATGGCGTCTCATGCAATTTGGGTTTCAGTTTGTATTGTTCATAATGCCAAGTGAAGTTAATTATTTTTCCTTCTCACACCTTAATCAAATGATGTTTGGAGGTACAATAGAGTCAGCATAAATATTGAGCCTTATTGAATTTCTAGTATCCAGTTCAAATGTTACTCACCTGTAATGTTTACAACGAAGTACACTGTATCACTGCCTATTGGTCTAATTGCAGTACAAGCATAGAGGCCCGAATCCTCATGCGTAGCATCACTAATCTGCAAGTACTCTCTGAGAATGTAAGTCTTATTGCTGTGCCCCAACTGTTCCCCATCTTTAGTCCAACTGATGCTCTGTACATCCTCTCTCAATGGACATTGCAACTGAAGCAAATCTCCTGGATGCGCTGTGTGCACTTTAGGCTGAGAGATTTGGTAGTTTGATGGAGGCTCTGCAAAGCAAGAAAAGGAAGGAAGGGATGGGAAAGAAAAGGAAAGTTGCAATATAGGTCAGAAAATCTGACTTCACTTGATGCCTCATTTTGCCTTAAAAATAAGCAGTAGTAAGCCAAAGCTTAACATTGGAAATGAAATCACATCTGCCACTGGGAGGGGGCGATACCCGAAACTTGGGAAAAGTGTAGGGCGTGTGGTCAATCCAATATCACTTATTTTATACCGTCACCAAAAGATAAAATTACACCCACTGACATTGCTTGCATACACATGGAACAGCATGCAGCAGAAAGATAGTACATCTATTTAGAAATAAAAACCCCAAACCACAAATGTTAACTAAAATCAATTAAGGTTCCGAGCAAAGCACTATTTGTTACATGCTCCCAGCAAATTGAAAACATGGTTACACATAATTATAAGGCAGCACATTGAAATGCATCCACCAACTTTGGCTTAATATGCAACAGATAGAGGTTTTCACATGTCTGAGCATTTTCCATTTCTTGCAGCTTTAAAAAGTGTATTTTTAAAAATAACATTAAATCAATATATTTTAAAAGCTTACAGAACATTAAGATATTCTCAAGGCGATGGCACTAAATGTATTCTTTTGTAAAACCAGTGGTTCTACACAATGTATCAAAACTATTTCCACGAATATAAAACTCAAATGTTAACCCAGAATCACATTCATGTCAAAGTGGTGCGGGGGAAGAAAACAAAAAGGTTCCTGGTCTTTCCCAGAAATTCTTTCATTTATGATCTTGAGAGGTTTTAGTGGAACACATCCTGGTGGAATCGTGGCCCAGGTTCCCTTTGAGAGCTTGCAGGGAAGGGTTCAATTACCTTCCTTCATCAAAGCAGCTCCACAACACCTAAAAGGAGCTGTTTCAGCTCTCTGGCCTTGGAAGGGTGGGTCAGCTGAAGTTGCCAAAGCCACACTTGCTGCATCCTTATTGGTGTCACAAGCATGCCCCAACTGGACTAATAACCCAGGAGTGTGGAATAGGATCACCGGCATGGGTGGTGGTCCAGTCACACGGTGTAAGGCACAGGTCTGCTTCTTAAGTTCCTTAACTAAGTCATAATGCATCAAAAAGGAGTGGTGAGGAGAGGCTGAATATATAGGACACATCTCCCAATAAAGAGGTGAGGTGATGTGCTAGAAGGAAAATTAGTTAGATATTGTTGTCAGTCACGTCTTGTTCTTCTTCGTAATGAGGACTAGCATGGGCAGATGCTTGGGACCAGATAACTACAGAGTTTTGACTAGTGAGGTGCCTGGGGAAACCATATTATGGAACGAGACAAAGAAAAATCAAATTCATATACCATTCATATTCTTTCCAGGCTATGTAGCACAAATAAATATATCATACTAGTCTTGTGATTATTTTTTAGTTCAGTCTTCATATCAGACTAAATTATAAAATTGCTGAAGAGCCAAAAGTAATTTTCCAACAGAATGACATCTGTTAAGAGAAACCTGTCTTAGACATGACTCTTTAATTAAGCTGTAATTACATTAAGAAAATTACTCTTGGGCTTTCTTGTTTCAACAAGGAACTGCTGTAATGAATCACCAAGTATTTCTTGCACTAAACTCCACCAAGACTGTGTGAGGCAATTTGATATGACTGGGATTTACATTCCCAGATGACAAAGTGACTACAAAATTACTTTTAATTGTGATCTGGCTGAAAAAGCCTGGAAGGAACAACATTTCATAAGGCAAAGTTCTTCAGAGATATACAAATAATAATTATTCATTTGCAGACTCCCTAAGCAACAAGCTCCATCTCCCCACTGTCGATTCTTTGTTGCAAATTAGTAGGCTGTGGAGACATTGTACGTATAAATAAAACTTTAACTGAGAAAATTCTCTGCCCACCAACTGATGCATACCAAGAAACACAATCAATTATGTGTTTACAACTTTCCTGGGATCCACTAGACCCCACCCTACTCATTCCATTCAGGATTAAATGTAGTGTCAGACACAAAGTACTTCAAAACTTATATATGAAACACAAATGAACGTTCAGAATCCCGGAGGTAGTATTTTACATCAAAGGAAAATTTTAAAAAGCACATTTTATTTCACACTGAAATCATTCCTTTTCAAACAATATTTACCTGGATATTCATTAAAGAAATAGTAAAAATGAGTTATTTTCCTGTTCTCCCAGGCCTGTCTGAAATCCTCAGAGCCAGATTAAAGAATTCGATCTTGGGCACCAAATACATTTTGGCTTTACAAACATTCAAATTAGGAGCAGGAGTAGGCCATTCGGCCCTTTGAGCCTGTTCCACCATTTAATAAGACCATGGATGATCTGATTGTATCCTCAACTCCACATTTTGCCCATCCTGATGTTTCACCCCCTTGCTGATCAATAATCTATCCACCTCCACCTTAAAAAAATTCAAAGACACTGCTTCCTCCGCCTTTTGTGGGAGAGAATTCCAAAAACTCACTATCCTGAGTGCCAAAAATTCTCATCTCTGTCCTGGGCAATCACTTATTTTTAAAGTGATCCCTAGTACTAGATTCTCCCAGAAGAGGAAACATCCTCTCCACATCTACCCTATGAAGCTGCCTTTTACTCTTCAAAACTCTCAGATGCAAGCCTAGCGTGCCCAATCTTTCCTTATAAGACAATCTTACCATTCCAGATATTAGTTCAGTAAACCTTCTCTGAACTGTTCCCAATGTGTTTACACCCTTTCTTAGGTATGGAGACCAACACTGGACACAGTACTCCAGATGTAGTCTCACTATATAACTGAATCATAACCTCCCTACTGTTATCTTCAATTCCCCTGGCAATAATTGATAACATTTCCTAATTACTTGCTGTACCTACATATTAGCTTTTTATGGTTCATGCACAACGACACCCAGATCTTGCTGCATCTCAAGTGTTCAGAAATCTCTCACCATTTAGATAATATACTTATTTTTATTCTGCCAAAATGGACAATTTCTCACTTTCCACCATTATACTCCATTTGCCAGGTCTTTCACCACTCACTTAACCTATCCATGTCCCTCCTTGTGTCCGCTTCACGTCTTACTACCTTGTTGTCATCAGCAAATTTAGAAACCTTGACTTGGATGAAGACATCAAAGGTGTGTATATAAATTGTAAAAAGTTGAGGCCCCAGCACTGATCCCTGTATAACCACTTGTTAATCTTGCCAACCAAAAAATTACCTATTTATGCCTGCCCACTGTATCCTGATAGCGAATTAATTTTCTACCCATGTTACCTCCTACACCATGAGCTTTTATTTTTCACAATAACATTGACGTGGCATCTTATAAATTGCTAAATCTAAATAAAGTACAACCACCAGGTTCCCATTATCCACAGTGCTGTAAGCTGCACAGATCCTGTTGGGTAGAGACAATTGGTTACCCCCATGGATCTGAGGGGCCCTTTAGGGTCTTGCCCTTACAGCCCCCTCACCCATCATATCATCCCTTCATTCCCCCCCTTTCAGGGGCATGGCCTCCTCAGGACCTGGCCCTTGGCAGTACCAACATGACACTGGTACTGCTAGCCTGGCACCAGCAGTGTCAGGTTGTCACTGTCAGGGTGCCCAGGTGCCAGTGAACTAAGGCCCTGTGCCCAACCATCTGGGAGACCTAATGGCCTCCGAGCCCCGGGAGTGGCACCATACCTGGTCTCCGCTTACAGAGACCAGTGCTAATCAACATCCGGGTCAGGCATCATCTGCGTGGCCAGTGACTCCTGGGAGAAGCGGACTTAACCCAGCCAGACATACTTAGATTAGCCTAATGACTCGTTTAGATATCATTACCTGGATCCCGCCTAGCGAGTGCGTGATCCAGATCGCGCAGACAACATGGATTGGGTGACTCGCGTGCGGTTTTGCGCCTGGTGCAAAGTCCATTTTAGGCCTCTTCTGCGCAATGCACCCGGTGCCACGAGGCGGGAAAATCACACCTGATGTCTAATACCCAAGATTTTCCCTGAGACAGATGTTAAGCTAACTACTTTGTAATTTTCTGCTTTCAGTCTCCCTCCCTTATTGAATAAAGAATTTGCATTCGCTATTTTCCAATCTAATGGAACCTTGTTGAATCTAGGGAGTTTTGGAAAATTAAAACCAGTGCATCAACACGCTCACTAGTAACTTTTTTTAAAGACACTAGGTGACGTCCATCAGGACCTGGAGACACGTCAACCCACAGTTTGCAACACTTTGGTCACTGCCACTTCCCTGGTGATTTTAACTTTCCCAGAGTTCCTCCCTCCCTTCCAGTTCACGATTTATAGATGTTTCTGAGATGTTTCTTGTATTAGGGCGATTTAGAGCCCACAATAGTCATGTGTGGGATTGGCGAACACCCACACCCACAAAGGACAGGAACCTAATTTAAATAGATTTTAATGAATTTAAATATCATTAATTTCCCCTCCCGCCACCACTAAATATTCATACCGTGCCAACACGAGGTTACATCGGCGAGGTTTACCACAGGTTTGACCAAACGGGAATCAGTCGAGGGGATCCCTCCAGGGGCGCAGAGGTACGTTTAGCCCCCGGGAGAAAGAGCAACTTGCCCGGTTAATAATAATAATAATAATAATAATAATAATAATAATAATAATAATAATCGCTTGTCACAAGTAGGCTTCAATTAAGTTACTGGGAAACGCCCCTAGTCGCCACATTCCGGCGCCTGCTCGGGGAGGCCGGTACGGGAATTGAACCCGCGCTGCTGGTCTTGTTCTGCATTACAAGCCAGCTGTTTAGCACACTGTGCTGGTTGGCAGCAAGTTGGCACTGTGCCAAGCTGTGCTGGGGGGCAGTGCCATGGGCAGGCCCTGGTGGGAGCCGGAATTAAATATATAGTAAGGAAAAAAGAAATGGTAAAAGACAGTTAAAATGAAATGGGATGAAAACAAATGGGTCGAGGTGGAGTAGAGCTTCCCATGCAATCGCAGAAGGTGTAATACCTGCCCCTTTACCTCTTCCATGCTTAACATCCCAGGCCCAAAACACACATTCCAGGTTAAGCAATGTTTCACTTGCATCTCTTCCAATTTGATCTTCTGCATTCACTGCTCCCAATGTGGTCTCCTCTATATCGGAGAGACCAAACGCAGACTGGGTGATCGCTTTGCTGAGCATCTTCGGACTGTGCGCATTCAGGATCCTAACCTTCCTGTTGTTTGCCATTTTAACAAAAGACCCATGCCCACATGTCTGTTCTTGGCCTGCTGCAATGTTCCAGTGAAGCTCAACGCAAACTGGAGGAACAACATTTCATCTTCCCGTTATGCATGCTACAGCCTTCCGGCCTGAACATCGAATTTAACAACTTCAGATGATCAGCTCTACCCCACCTCGACCCATTTGTTTTATCCCATTTCATTTTAACTGTCTTTTACAATTTCTTTCTTTCTTTATATATATTTAATTTCCCCCCCCCCCAATCTTATCCACCTTTCCTTAACCTTTCTCCTCTTTGCTGCCCCCTTTCCCTCCCCCATCCCCCACATCTACAGTTCATCCTCTGATGTTAGTTTCTCTGCTGTTTGACCTTTCACATCTTTTGTTCTCTCTGAGGACTGCCATTAGCACTCTTTCCCCTTGGTTTCTGTGGCCATTAGCACCCGGTTTCCCTGGGTTTCTGTGGCTATGACTCATCTTTCATTCTCACTCCACAGTTAAATATTTCCCACTTTCTCAGTCTGTTAGCTTTGACAAAGAGTCATCGGACTCGAAGCGTGAGCTCTTTTCTCTCCCTACAGATGCTGCCAGACCTGCTGAGATTTTCCAGCATTTTCTCTTTTGTCATGGATGGTGGATCCTTCCCTTGGAATTATTCTTTCTTGTTGGAATGTATCAATTCTGTGCATTCTGAAATATCACCTTAAATGTCTGCCATTACATCTCTATTAACCGATCCCATAGCCCAATTTGTCAGTTCACATTAGCTAGCTGTGCTTTCATGCCCTCATAATTGCCCTTATTGAAGTTTAAAATACTAGTTTTGAACCCAATCTTCATTCCCTCACACCAAATGTAAAATTCAATCATATTATGATCGCTGCTACCTAGGGGTAGCTTCATTATGAGGTAACTAATCTCATTTTGTGTTGATCTCAGAAACTATCCACTCTTATTAAATTCCTAATCTAGGCTACCTTTGCCCATCTGATTCTTCCAGTCTCTCTGCAAGGTCATGACTAAGTGTTGGAAAATGGGATTAGAATAGGCAGGTGTTTGATGGCTGGCACAGACACAATGGGCCAAAGGGCCTCTTTCTGTGCTGTATGACTCTTCAGATTAAAATTCCCCAGGATCATCGCAACCATGGGCGGGATTGTCCCATTCGGCGGCAGAGTGTCCACGCCGTCGGAAATGGCGTCGCGTTTCACAACGGCGTAAACGGGCCGCTGGGAGTACCGATTCTGGCCCCTACAGGAGGCCAGCACGGCGCTCGAGCAGTTCACGCTGCTCCAGCCTCCCATCCCGGCGCGAACTGTGTGCCGCAGCAACCCGCGCATGCGCGGTGGCCTCCCTCAACGTGCCAGCCCCGACGCAACAGGGCGCGGGAGCTCAGGGGCTGACGCGTAAGAAAATAGGCCAGGGGATGGAGAGGCCGGCCCGCCGATCGGTGGGCCCCGATCGCGGGTCAGGCCCCATCGGAGGCACCCCCGGGGTCGGAGCCCCCCTCCTCCCCCTACAGGCCGCCCCCCCGACCCTGGGCGCAGAGTTCCTGCCGGCTGCGACCAGGAGTGGATGGCACCGGCTGGACTCTGCCTTTTTAGAGCGGCCGCTCGACCCATCCGGGCTGGTGAAGCGGTGGCCCGGCCGCGTAGAGCAGCCGCAACCAGCGGCGCGCCAAACACGCCGGCACCAATTCTCCTCTCTGTGGGGAATCGTGTGCCGGCGTCGGGGCACGGTTGCGGGGATTCTCCGGCCCGGCACGGGGCTGGGAGAATACCGCCCCCTGTCTCTGTAAAGGTTAACAGATCGTGCTTAATTATTTCTATTTGTGCTGTATCAGTTCAGCTGTTTTGTTTTGAATGCTACAAATACAGAACCTTTAGTTTTATCAGGCCATGTTTACAAATGAGTACAAATAGTGGTAAAGTGAATTATGTCATAGGCCCATACATAGTGCATTATACTAAATGAAGTTATATCGCAATATACAATACTTAAATTATATACCTTTCCCCTGGCCACAAACCTGGTAGGAGCCCCATATATGGCTGAGGTTCATAGACCCATGCATTATTTTACCCCTTTAAATCACCTTCCTAATGGCCTTTCACTGCCTGTCCACCACCAGTTCCACCTATAAAATCTCTCCTTTTGATCAAGCTTTAGATCACCCATCTTTGGTCTGTTACAATACCCTGGGCTAGTAGTTGTCAATTCCAGTTACAATTTTGCCTACTCAATTTTGATTCCAAGTTATCTGGGTCAGACCCATTCCTAGCCGTAATGAAGTAGGCTTTCCCCCAGTAGATTATTCCTATTCTGGATTGCTCCTTGTCCTTTGCCATAATCAACCTAACCTTTTGATACAATGATCACAGTTCACTACTGACACTTCATTTCCAAGAACTAGGTCGAACCTCCTTTCTCATTGGGACTGGAAACATACTGCTCTCGAATATTCACCTGAACACACTCCAGGAACTCTTGTCCCAGGTTGCCTTTTATACTACCATCATCCCAATCCGTGTATCTGATAATATAGTATAACCTTCATAAAGATATATTGATGTTTTGCAACAAAAATAAATCAATCTGTGTCATGTCAGCTACTTTGGTCATAGCATTTTATAGAAATGTATTTTGTTGTTCGAGCTCCTGCATTACTGAACTGGAACTTGAGTAGCGATAATCAAAGAGATGGTGTTACTATGCTAAAGCAAGACAAGAAGATGTCATGAACTGACAAGAGACAGCTTCATTCCAACCTTCCCTTGGGAGTTTTCAACCTTTACCAGGCTGTTCAGGGAGAGGACGAGGCATTGAAAGGTGGTGCAGATATTAATCAATTAAAAGTATTATCAAAAGAATAAATTATCTATTCAAAAGAGTGCTCTTAACTGAAAGTTTGGAAGAAATCTAAAGTGTTATGATTCTGCTTGCAAATGTCCTATATGTCACTAAAGGAAAATAGGATGACAGGCTCTTAAAAGGATTTCCTCCTTGGCAGTGCTTCGACCATCAGCAGCTGGCGCAAGTGGTCATACTTACTCCAGACAGGAAGGAGCAAACGCTCCAACCTAACTCAAACAACCTACAACCACAGAGACAGGAGGTAAGTGCCAAACATTATACCACAGGTCCACTGTGTACAAGTAGCATTTATAGTTTTTTTTTAAATGGAATAATAGTTTGCGAACTTTCTAACTCTTCCATATGTTAAAACTATCTCATTGATGGTCTAAAACTGAGCAGTGATTTTTTGATAAGCTGGCCAAGTAACATTCTGTATGAAAGATGAAGATGCCCTTTCAGGGAAATAGGTTGTACTAGCATCAATGTGGTGATCATAACACAATTCAAAGTTACGATTTAGGGCATTAACAAAAATTTACATTTTATTTTATCCCCTATAGAAGAATATTTAATAAACCTTCTTATTTTCCTTGACACACCTCCTTCATTAACATTGAATTTCCTTTACACCCACATTCATAGTTGTGCCTTAATCAATTGAACGTTGTTCTAAAGGATAGCAAAACTGACTGCAGACAGAATAAACCAAGAGCTTGTGAAGCTGCTCTTTGACTTGTTCAAACTGAAGTTAACAATTTTCAACTACAAAACAGGCACACAAAACTTGTTTTTAAAATACTAGATCATGATTCGGAATCTAACAGGGTGGTGGAAAGTTAGCAACCATGACTCAGACAAAGCCATAGTAAGAAATGAGGGAGCATTTCAGCTTGGTGCACACAGGACATACTGAAGGTTACAACTATTTTAATTTTATCATGAAATTTAGAACATCATTAATGGAATGCATTATGTGAGTACACTGAAATAATTAACTTGTAATCTTACTTAGAGGTCTGACTCATTTAAGAAATTGAACACTGCGCTGTTGTAGCAGGACATACGGAGGCTGGAATGCATTGCACAACACCTGACCAGGCTAGATTGTCTTGCCATTTCGTACATGACATGTGAGTTTTTAAATCTAGGATATGAAAGTAGACCATTGCCTCAAATCATCCCCTGCATTTTGTTTTAAATTGCAGGATAAGTGCACTGCTAAAGAGAAAACAGTGCCCAAGAATACAACTCAGCGACATACTTATCAGCTACTAAAAAGCCATTATAGGTATAAGAATCGCATTGGCCCAGTTTAGGTGCACATAAGCCCATCTCCGCCTTGAAGATAACACTGAGAGCTCACTAATCTTTGATCATGTATCCCCATATAGTTATTCCTCATCGTCAGTCCTGCCTACAGAACCAGTAGGGGTTTAGCCACAATAGTCTTTAAGGACAACCCGCTGCCAAAGCAAGGAGTCCTCTTCTCTCTACCATGGATTGACTTCCATTCTATTACATGGAGCTAATCAATTGAATGGAGATGATGGGGTGGTGACGGTGGGCACAGGGAGTTGTGTAGTGAGGAGCAGTAGGAAGGGGGCAATATTCTTCTACTCCACAGCATTGTGCTTTGATGCTCCAGCACACAGGAGTACCATGGCACTGAGGCATAGCTTAATTATCACACATACCTAGTTTGCTTTAGAACAAATCATTAAAACAATCAAAAACATTTTCAAAATGAAAATAAACTTTCACATCGCTGTGAACCACTCAGTGAAGTAACAATGTCAAAGCTTTCTGAAAAGCAGACTATAAACAACGCTCTTGTTAAAACAGGTCCAAAATCTAACCACATTAAAAGGAAATAAATGCCTCGATATATCTGATGTAATCTTTACAATGAGTTGCAACATGTAGCAATTTATTTTGCTTTTCACCATTCTTCAAGTTCGAAGACTCGAAATTGGGGGCAGATGGGACTTTAACACCACCCCCAGCCCAAAGTAGGTCACCTTCAGTCTCCAGTGCAAAGGACCAATTAAGAACTCTATTAAAATGAAGACTCAGAGATATGCCACCACTTACTGAGCCAGGAAAACAGGGCTCCAGGCATGTGGTGCTCCTGCCCAAAGTTCTGCCTGCTGATGTTGTTTGCCTTTCAAGGGACAAGCAAAGGTTCTACTTCTTACAAGATATGTTAGAAATGGTGGGGATCCTGGTACATTCAGGTCCTTACTGTGAGCATTCCACTGGACTTCCCACAGACAACTAACAAATCCACTGCGGATTTTGGGGGTTGTTCATTTGTGGAGGAGTTGCATTCTCCAAAAATCTACAAAACCATTTCTTCAGTGTAAGCTTTGGATGTTTATAATTCTGATAAAACTGACCCTATACTTTGAAGTTAAATAATACAATAGCATTCAGCGTACAATTCTGATTTAATTCTTAATATGTCTATACTAGAATCAAAGTTTCTGTGAATCCCAGGGTCTTTTAATTCTAGCTTCCTAGCAACAGGTTTACATGTGTTTTTTTAAACATGACATGTAGGCAAGTGCATATTTTGAGAAATACCACAGAAATTTATACATAGAGACTAAACTTCACCTCACAAAATACATATTATCAAATCTCAATGTCAGCTTCTGAATAAGATTCACCTAAGTGGCGATTAGAATAGCCTCTAAATACTAGGTTGGCATTTAATGGGTATTGCACATCCAGACATAGTGATGACCGGTTCAGTATTCCAAGTCAGAAGGGTCTCATTTGGACGCCACACGGCTCTCAATTCTGATTGACGTTTAGGGCAGGTCCTTAAACCCGATGGCTCCTTTCACCATTGCAAAGGGCAGGTGGGGCTCTTCAGCCTTGGGGGTTACAGCTCCCATCCCTCAGAAGGTTAAGTCTGAAAATAAAAGAATGACAGGGGATACTTTTCCCTGGTAAATGGCTGAAGAATCTCATGTGAAATGAAATGAAAATCGCTTATTGTCACAAGTAGGCTTCAAATGAAGTTACTGTGAAAAGCACCTCTTCACCACATTCCGGCAGCTGTTCGGGGAGGCTGGTACGGGAATTGAACCGTGCTGCTGGCCTGCCTTGGTCTGCTTTCAAAGCCAACGATTTAGCCCTGTGCTAAACCAGCTTCGAGTTAGGACATTTGAAAATCTCTATATTGGACAGTTTCTTTTGGTATACTGAACAAATGATTTCAATGAACATTTCAAACAATGTGCTTTCCCTTACTAGCGCAGTGTGGCCCTCAGCAGAGCTTGGAAATACTTTACGTCAAGCACCAAGATTACAACAATCAGGGTTTAAAACCCTGCATTCCTCCATTGTATGTAATTCCCCTTTGTGTCATTAAGGACCACTTTCTCAACTTAGAAATTTTTACAACTAATTTCAAAAGTGTACACATTGTGCTTACAGGGAGCTTTGATGTTATGAATAGAAGGAAAAAAAGAACACTAAAAAGTCAGGACACATTGTGCTGTCCTCCATTTGCGAAGACCTTTGAGGAAGTTGTAAGACTTTATTTGCATTTTTATGAAATAGACAGCTTTCCATCATCCATTCTTCCTGACGAATCCACACATAAAAGCTGTAAATTATAAACTGCAACGGGAATTAAAACGCTACTATTTACAACCCACTAAAGCTATGTCACCATTTATTATTTTTGGACAGGGACAGCGATGGAACTCAGATATCTAAAAATGAAAAAGATCTTTAATCTTATTGATTTTGATCAATTTCATTAACAGAAAATGTAAATTATGTGTATAGTAACCTGGTCATTCACAAATACTACACATTTCATCTGTGAATTCTATTTGTGAATTTGCCAGAGAAAATATATGAATAAGGAAATGAGAAAAACAAACCTAGCATTAACATGCTATACAATGACTTTACCATACACTTGAGGAAGCTTGGAACACCTGTCTTCTGCATTAGACATTGGACCAGGTCAGTATTTAGATGATTCAGAACATGAGCTTGGCTCAGAATGTTTTCCAACAGGACCAAAGCTTAATTCATTAAAATCCAAAGGATGAATACAACAAGTTCCAATAGACCTGTTTTGAGTGTTTGTTTTCACTTGTAAAACAAAAAGTTACAAAACGTTATTACTATTCTTAGCTTGATTTTTATGTTGTTTCTCTATTTTACAACATTTGTACTCACACTCATTTACCTACAAAACAGTATCCACACTTTTAAAATAATTCACTGACTCAGAAGTGCTTTGGAATGTCCTGCGGACAGAAAGGTATGATATAAATGTCTTTTTTCTCTAGGTTGCTTTAATGGCTAGCTATATTAGCAATATAGATTGAAACAGTACCAGATCTGTGCTGTTAACTGATTTGACTTCAATTGCCCATATAGACAAGGGGCAAAAAAAAAAAAAAATTCATATTCAGTCTTTGCACGTGTTCCTGGTCACTATTCAACCACTCCCCAGTTTGACAAAGGGAGAAAGTAAGAGGTATGTACAAGAGCATGGCATTGAGCCTACTCTACCATTCAATAAGATCATGGCTAATCTTCTACACTAATTCCACTTTCCCATCCTATCTCTTGATTCACTTGGTGCCCAAGGATCTATGGGTCTCTGTGTTGAATATACTCAACAAGAACTCTTGGGTGTAGAATTCCAAAGTTTCGTAAGTCTCTGAATAAAGATTTCTCGATTTTAAGTGGCTGACCCCTGATCCTTCCACTCTGATCCCAAGTTCGAAAATTTCCACCCATTGAGGGAAAAGCACCTAAGGCCTGTCGTGTAATACAAAAATTTTAGACACTAAAAATGTCATAACATGGCATTTTCCTTAACAGATGCTACAATCTACTTTATTTCTGGGTTCACAGTAGTTAAAAGTTATGGGTGTTGTACGAAGAGCAGCAGATGCATGGTTGGAACGGTTGAAATGAGACTCAACTAGATCTAAAGTCTTGTGTAAGGAGACACTGGGAGAAATTCTGATATTTATAGTGGAGATGAAGACGAGGATGTAAGCCCCATGACCATAAAGAGCCCCAGATGACAGTACTTTACCAATTTAATTTGTTGGAGTTTTCAGCATTTCAAAAATGAAGATGTACACAAAAGCAAAAAATTGATCAATAGACAAATCATCTAATGGTGTGGTGCAGCATCTCTGCCTGATGATAAACATGATGGAAACGACTAAATTAATATTTCCCTATAATTAGGTATGTTGGGGAAATCGCTACTACTGAGATTTCTCAATGGGGATACATTAACCTCTTTCTACCTAGTTTTCTCTTTACACCCATCATTCCCAGCCAATACCATTTTTAGCCAACCAGAAGGCAAGTCTAAATGGACTAATCTGCAACTTCTAGCTATATTTCACTTAATTCTGCTGGGTTGGTCTTTTAATATCCCCTTTAATATATCCTGGACAATCAAATGTTCGTAACCAGTCATTCAACAAGTATTAACCTTATTATCAATTACACAGACAATTGTGTATTTTCTAACTTTATAAGACATTGGAAATAAAGCAAAATAAAAAATCTACTACTGATATCATGCCAACCAAAGTGATGTAATTTAAATACTGAAAATAAATCCTCAGCAGGTCTTGCAGCATCTCAGGAGAGAAATAAGGCTAGTTTTTCAGGTCAATGATCTCTCGCCAGAACTGTAAAATGTCTCAAGTGTAATAACAGGTTTGAAGCAAGTAAATATTGAGTTCAGAAGGCTGTAAAATACATAGAATCCCTACAGCGCAGGAGGCAATTCGGCCCATCGACTCTCTGAAAGAGCACTCTACCTAGGCCCACGCCCCCGCTCTATCCCTAACATTTTGGAGACTAAGGGGCAATTTAGCATGGCCAATCCACCTAACCTGCTTTTCTTTGGACTGTGGGGGGAAACCAGAGCATCCGGAGGAAACTCACACTCACAGGGGGTGAATGTGCAAATTCCACACAGTCACCAAGGTCGGAATCAAACCCGGGTCCCTGGCAGCAGTGCTAACCACTGTGTCACGGTGCTGCCGTTCCTCACGCTTACACCGAGGTTCATGAGAACAGTGCAGGACACCAAAGAAACAGATCAGACTGATGGCAGGGAGGAGATTCTTAATTCTAATTTTAATTTATACAACAGTTCAACCAGAGTCAAACCTTCAATGAAACACACAACGCTGCAGCATGGGGTCCCAGCTAATAGGGGGGCCCCACAAGGAAAGGTGATTGATGTTTTGGGAACACCGTGGATACACCAATCAGAGCCTTGGTAGCTCTAAATTTGCTGATAAGCTTATTCAGCAGGGAATACCGAACAACATTGGGCTCAGATTGGTGGACTCCCCTGTAGAGTGGGAAAACAATTTGTCAGAAGTTGAGAGGTGGTGGAGACCAAAGAGCAGTTCAGACATGGATCTCCTGAATTGGTGTGAAGTTTCTGCAAAGGTTTCTGGCTTTTGGTCTGGCAGACAGTCAAAAACAAAAGTGAGGTCGCTGACCTAACATTGGGGTGTGAGCCTGAGAAGCCTTCAGCAAGGTGAGGAGGAGACGCTGGCCAACAGCCATCGAAGGTAACAGCAGGAAGACTCCCGACCTTCAGGCCAGGACTGAGGAGAGCAGACAGGCAACCAACCAGATAGCCAGCAGCAACCAGCAACACACGCGGTGGTCGAGGCTCAAAACCCTGTCACCAGAGTGGTAGGTGAACAGAGCAGCAGTTGGGAGGTGTGAAGAAGACCAGGCAAGCTCCAGCGTCGTGTCTCGCGGAAATGAGGCCAGCGGGAGCGGGTTTGAGGTTCGAGGCCCGGCCACAGGAGTGAAAGCCAAGAGCTGAGCAGAGCAGCAGTCGGGAGGTGCATAGAAGACAAGTACCGGTGCCATGTCTCACAGAATCAGAGACCAGCGGCCTGCAGGAGTGGCCACTTGGGGGCGGAGAATGGCACCATTGGGGCTGGGGCATGACGTGATTCTGTGGTTCCTGTCTCCTTGAGATCCATCTGCTTTACTTGTATTTGTTCCATCACGTCTCTTATTTTGCTTTGCACCATTATCCCTTTTTCATTTAATCTCGGTCGACTTCCCTGCCTTCGTACTTGCTTAAAGAAACGTTATAGCTTTTCCCAGTTCCGATGAAAGGTCATCAGCCTGAAGCGTTAACTTTGTTCTTCCCACCACAGATGCTGCCTGACTTGCTGAGCCTTTACAGCACTCCTCAGTTTTATTTCAGATTCCCAACATTTGCAGTATTTTGCTTTTTGAAACAGGCCATTTGGCCCTACGGTAATTTAATATACCATTCTCAAACAGAACCTGTTCAAGAGGGATCTCTAACCTAACCCATTTTATACGTGGCAGTGCAAGAAAACACTACAAATTACCACAAGCAGTATGATCACATATTATCTCAGTGCCAGGGCAGTATTACTTTAAAAAAATACATTAAATTTATTGTTTTGAGACACTGCAGTAACCCAGGCTTTTCCCAGTGTAGGTTTGACCAATTCAGAATAGTTTTGAAAATGCTATGGTACAATGTTTTTTCTGTAAATCCTGACATGCTGAATATATGAAGCCTCTCTGCCCCTTATGCTACTGAAAACGGAAAATCGTCATCAGCCTTGGCCTTCGCACTTAGGTCGTCGGCTGGGTGGAGGGGTATAGAGACGGGAGGTAAGGAGCATAGGGTGTCCCTATATGCGGTCAATTTATTACTGTATAGCATCTCTCTAATGTGGGCAAGATAAAGGAGGTGCTTAAGTCTGGCTCCTTCTCAGGATATAGATTGAACGTGGGCAAGAGGAAGGTTTTTCCAGTGAGCCGTCTGGGGAAAGGAGTTGATCTGGAGAGGCTACCGTTTCGGCTGGCCAGGACTAGTTTTAGGTACCTGGGAGTACGGGTGGCTCATGACTGGGTGTCGATGCATAAGTTGAACCTGGCCACTTTGGTAGAGTGGGTGAAGGCGGACTTGAAGAGGTGAGATGCCCTCTCATTATCCTTGGCGGGGAGGTTTCAGACAGATAAGATGAACATTCTTCGAGGTTCTTGTTTGTGTTCCAATGTCTCCCAATCTTTCTTCCTAAATCTTTCTTTAGTGGGGTCAACAAGTTAATTTTGATTTTTGTTTAGGTGAGTAAGACACCCCAGGTTCGAAGGACTTTCTTGCAGAAGAATAGGCAGTCGGGAGGGGGGGAAAGAGAGAGAGAGAGAGAGAGAGAGAGAGAGAGAGAGAGAGAGAGAGAGAGAGAGAGAGAGAGAGAGCGCGCGCTTGCTGGTATTACCTAATTTAATGTATTAATACTGGGTGGCAAATGCTGAGAAAGTCAGGTGGTTTAAGGATCCGGGGGTCGGCACGAGGTGGATGGAGGAGGCTTCTTGTATAGGTCTGAGTTTGAGGGCACGTGTTTCTGCTCCTCTTCCATTCTCTCCGGCTAGGTTCTCTTCGAGCCCCGTGGGGCAGCACGGTAGCACTGTGGATAGCACAATTACTTCACAGCTCCAGGGACCCAGGTTCGATTCCGGCTTGGGTCACTGTCTGTGCGGAGTCTGCACATCCTCCCCGTGTGAGTGTGGGTTTCCTCCGGGTGCTCCGGTTTCCTCCCACAGTCCAAAGATGTGCAGGTTAGGTGGATTGGCCATGATAAATTGCTCCTCGTGTCTAAAATTGCCCTTAGTGTTGGGTGGGGTTACTGAGTTATGGGGATAGGGTGGAGGTGTTGACCTTGGGTAGGGTGCTCTTTCCAAGAGCTGGTGCAGACTCGATGGGCCTAACGGCCTCCTTCTGCACTGTAAATTCTATGATAATAAGTCTCTCTGAGAATATCGAATCAATTCAGACAGCACTTTTAATTAGGATCTATGTCGCTACTGGTGCCGATCTGTGAGAACCTAGATTTATACTGGCTGGTTTAAGATCAGCGTTTAAGATCTGGGAGAGGCAGGGTCGGAGTGGTTTAGCGATTTGTTCATGGAGGGTAGGTTTGCAATGCTGGAGGAGTTGGTGGTGAAGTTTCAACTCCCGAGAGGGAATGGTTTTAGGCAAGTGCGTAAGGAACTCTTTTTGTTTCCTCGGTTGCCGACGCCTTCACTTATGGGTAAGGTGCTTTTTCTTGAAGAGATAGGGGAAGGGAGGATATCAGATATATATAATAATAATAATCTTTATTGTCACACGTAGGCGTGCATTAGGACAGATGTGAGCGCTACTTGAGGGAACCGGCGAACCACTCATACATGTTTTGGTCTTGCCCTAAGTTAGTTATGTTTTGGCTTTCTTGTTTGAAACAATGCAAGAGATTTTGGGAGTTAAAGTGGAGCCTTTCCCAATGGTGGCGATCTTTGGAGTATCGGGCTTGCCAGGGCTGGAGAAAAGGAAGAGGGCTGATGTCTTGTCCTTCACCTATCTAATAGCCCTGAGGCACGAGTCTTGCTCGGATGGAGGGCACCGGAACCGCCTAGGATTTCAAAATGGTTGGGGGAGTTGTCAGGATTCCGTCATTTGGAAAAGATAAAGTATGCTGTAAGGGGATTGGAGAAGGGGTTTTACTACAGGTGTCTGTCATTCATTACCTTCTTCACAGAACTGGTTGTCGTCAGCAATTGGGGGGTGAGGGGGGGGGATATTTTTATAAAAATTATATAAATTTGTTAAACTGTTTTGTATGTTATAATTGAACATTTTCTGATTTTTAAAAAATTAATAAACCTTGTGCTTTGATAAAGTTATATTCTTTAATAACTAATAAACATTTTACATCAGATTTTATCACAATAAGTATGAAGCTTTTTCACTTCACCATACTTTTTGAAGCCATCTATTAATGTGCCCTTTCACACAACTCCAAAGTGAACCACTTGCCCCAAAGTTGACTGTAATGCCTGTCAATGATACTCTGTGATGGCCTGCTAGAAATTACACTTCTATGAGTTTGTGCTGTCAATGCGTACTCTCTCCTCTTTTCTCAAATAAATGGAATAACCTCCTCCCCTATAGGAGACTCTATCCAATCGCTTAGCCAAGACAGCTGCTCACTGGGAACACTGGACACAATGATAGGCAGCCCTGGAATTTGAACCGGCAATAATCTGATTGTGAGGTATGCACTTCTGCACCAGGTGCCCAATACCGAGCCTATTTTAATGTAAATATTAGTTTACATATGCTTAATGTCCAAATCTCATTATCATGTTGGAATCTGTAGAAAGACAACAGAACAAACTCTGTATTTACAATGTAAGACTTTGCCTCCACGTTCAAACTGGCGAACAGCAAAATCCACTTGGCTGCTCTTCTTTTACACAGTAAGAAGTCTTACAACACCAGGTTAAAGTCCAACAGGTTTGTTTCGATGTCACTAGCTTTCGGAGCGCTGCTCCTTCCTCAGGTGAATGAAGAGGTATGTTCCAGAAACACATATATAGACAAATTCAAAGATGCCAAACAATACTTGGAATGCGACCATTCCACCCCCACTACTTGCCTTCAAACAACCGCGCAACCTCAAACGAACCATTGTTTGCAGCAAACTACCCAGTCTTCCGAACAGTGACCACGACACCACACAACCCTGCCATGGCAATCTCTGCAAGACGTGCCAGATCATCGACATGGATACCACTATTACACGTGAGAACACCACCCACCAGGTACGCGGTACATACCTGTGCGACTCGGCCAACGTTGTCTACCTCATACGCTGCAGGAAAGGATGTCCCGAAGCGTGGTACATTGGCGAGACCATGCAGACGCTGCGACAACGAATGAACGGACATCGCGCAACAATCACCAGGCAGGAATGTTCCCTTCCAGTCGGGGAACACTTCAGCAGTCAAGGGCATTCAGCCTCTGATCTCCGGGTAAGCGTTCTCCAAGGCGGCCTTCAGGACGTGCGACAACGCAGAATCGCCGAGCAGAAACTTATAGCCAAGTTCCGCACACATGAGTGCGGCCTCAACCGGGACCTGGGATTCATGTCGCATTACACTCATCCCCCACCATCTGGCCTGCGAAATCCTACCAACTGTCCTGGCTTGATGCAATTCACACCTCTTTAACCTGGGGTCACCCCATCTCTGGATCTGTAAAGATTTAATCGCCTGCTAATGGTCGCATTCCAAGCATTGTTTGGCATCTTTGAATTGTCTATATATGTGTTTCTGGAACATACCTCTTCATTCACCTGAGGAAGGAGCAGCGCTCCGAAAGCTAGCGACATCGAAACAAACCTGTTGGACTTTAACCTGGTGTTGTAAGACTTCTTACTGTGCTCACCCCAGTCCAACGCCGGCATCTCCACATCATGGCTTCTTTTACACATCACTGATTTGACACCATCAACTTCACAGCTGCCAAAATGAAGTCCAGAGAGGCTTTTGCCCACTTGGTTTAGGTTTTAAATAGCCTACTTGGCATTTTTAGTAGCCGTTTTCAGCATCAACTAATATCATAAATAATGTATTATGTTGCCTTATTTGGGAGCAACCTAGAAAGCAACAGAAAAAACTTTATAAAACTCTGAATTTTTAACCTGCTTCATGCTAAAAACAATTTGAAGGTGCCAGCAGCGTTTGTTTATTTGGTGACCTTGATAATTGGGCATAGGTTAACTAATTATTTGCCAAGCAGACACTGCCTAAAGCTAATGTCAGATGGTTCAATCATACGGAGTTCTACAGAAAACATTTAATATTTGGCAATAAAGTGCTACAAACTCCTCAGTTAGCAACGTATTTTCATTGCTTCAGTCAAAAGTTTATAAATTTCCCTGTAAATGCAAGGCCAAAATATTATAATGGAAGATAAGTTACTTATGATTAAGACTATTATGGATTTGAATAAGACACCTCCATATCTGCTTTCTGTTGAACTGTCCTGAATTTTGAAAATCAATATATTGCAGGTCTTGGCCTTATTTACTATTGGAGTTTCTAAACAATACCAGAATAAGCAATCAGCCCTCCTTTCAGTTCTTGGTTACAAAAATGTACAGAACATACAAAAAGCAATTTTAATGATGTAATTGATCAGTGGTGCCTCCTCGTCATCCTTTGAGCAGCTATGCCAACAATTTGACATTCCGAGACACACCTTTTTAAAATATCTGCAACTTTATCCTCAAGAAGAAAACTATGCATCTTTACAATTCTGTTTCCCAGGTGGAAAAGTCCCGACTATTGTGGAGCCTAAACAGTTAATTAGCAAGTACTATTGATACCTTGTGTTCTAGATCCTGTGCGAGTACATTGGGTACCTTGCAGTCTTGGGAAAGAGACTTGGCAATGAACATTGACAAGAAGACATGGGGTAAAACATGGGATTATCCCAATAAAATGTTTGTATGTAACAGAATGAAGGCGACTCAGTTCAAGATAATGCATCGTTTGCACATTACACCGTGTTTGAGACACAGGCTGATCCTGCTATTTCTCCAATGTGCCTAAAGTGCCTGGTAGTCAAGGGTGATTATGTACAATGGGCAGGATTCCCCGGTCTCCGACGCCAAAATCTCATTCGGCGATAGGCCGGATAATCCCCGTTTGCACCAAAATCAGGAGCGGTGCCATTTTTGCGATGCCCCGCCCCCTCCAAAATGGCAGACTTGCAGAGTACACTGCTTGCCGCACAGACGGCCTCAGGACCTCACCTGAGGCCGAGTTCCGATGGCGTGGGACACGTGTGCTATTTTATTTCGGGAACTCGGCATGGCGACTGCGGACTGAGTCTAGCGCCGCCACAGTTGGGTGGGAGCTGTTCCGCTGGCAGAGAGTGCTTTGCTGGGGACACTAGTGGGGGCCTGGCCAAAGGGGGGCAGTTTTTGGCAGACTGGGTCCGCGTGCAGCCACCGCCATGTTGTATGACGTGGCCACTGCAGGCCGACGCCAGCGCATGCGCGGCCAAGGACCTGGCAATTCTCCAGCCGTATCCATAGCTAAAGTCGAGGGCTTTACACTGCGTGCCTGCTAGCCCCCCACCAGACAGAGGATCAGTGCAGCTTGTGCAATGTTTTTTTGGGCGTAAAACGCCATTGTTCCCACGCTGCCGTCAGCACATAGTCTCCCAAATGGAGAATCCAGCCCAATGTGTATGGTCCTGGGTCAAGATTCAATCCTACTGGTTTGATGTAGTTAAGGAACGATATTTGGCATGATCTTTATTCTAAATTCTGGGCCTTCAATTATTGACACTAACGAAAAAAGGCTACATCAGATCCTAACTTTTGCAGCCTGGAAAAGTGACAAGTATCCGTTGATGCAAAATTGGCATATAGTTATAAACTGTATTCCTATTAAATCATAGAACCATAGAACATACAGTGCAGAAGGAAGCCATTCAACCCATCGAATCTGCACCGACCCACTTATGCCCTCACTTCCACCCTATCCCCGTAACCCAATAACCCATCCCAACCTTTTTGGTCACTAAGGGCAATTTATCATGGCCAATCCACCTAACCTGCACGTCTTTGGACTGTGGGAGGAAACCGGAGGAAACTCACGCAGACTGGGGGAGAACGTGCAGAGTCTGCACTGACAGTATGTTGCGTTATCTGTAAAAATTATAAAACTCGAATAAAAATATATATTTAAAAATATATAATTGACCATGCTCTATTTCACAATCTAAGCAGGTCTTTTGCTAAAGCTCTGCACTTACCTTGGAAAAGCCTTCAGAGGCTGGAGGCATGTCAGCCAGGTGCCTGTTTCAATCTCCTTGGACTGGAGCATAACCCAAAGAGCCCAAGAGTCAAAAACTCCTTAAAGACCAGGCTGACTCTGGGTTTTCATTTCACTTATCCAAAGAAACACTTCTGTGCTCCAGGCTCAGGGAGGAGAGGTTAGTGTAGGGCAGTTATACTAATGCTCAATACCTAATTTGATGACAAAGTTACGCAGAGTCTCAAAAAAGGAGTCTGGTTCACACTGTGTCGATTCAGCACTTGTGTTCAGGTGTGTAAAACTAAATAGTAGAGAAAATCTAAACCTCTGATGTGTAGTTTATCTAATATATAATTTTGACATACCGGGGGGGGGGGGGCGGCAAAGCTCAAGTTTTCAAAAAGGTCAAGTAGAAAGAAATGAGTAAACCAATGTGTGTGTGCTTTAAACATGTATAGGGCGGCTAATTTGTGTTTTAGTGTGTGACTCTGAAAGAGTCATTAGCACATTAAAGGCTGAATCTCCTTTGCAATAGGCAATTTGCAGTGATCCATATAAAAAAAATTATATCCTTGATATTTCAATTGAGGATTACATGGCTGTATATTGGAAAATGAAGAGACCATGGCAGCAGGTGCACACAGCTTTCATTCCCCATGTCACTGTGTTTCTGATCTTCGTTATGGACTGCTTTTCGGAGCAAAGCAGATGTTGTTAGGGAATAAAAAGGAAAATCATTCCCAGATCACTTGCTCAAACCTCCTAGCAACTGATTCAGAAACACAGGAGAAGGTGGGCTGTTCGATGTGACTTCTGAGTCAGAGCATGTATAGTTTAGGGAGATTAGGGCAGGCAGCATTTGCAGATTTCTCTGACAAAACTAAAAATCTTGGAATCTCACAGTATATACTTTTGCTACAGATTAAAAAAATATAAGCCACCAACAACTCAGCTCCATTTTTTCCACATGTGCCCCATATTTTCACAATGCATATTTTGAAAATACACAGCAGAGTGACAGATGGACTAAACAGGATTACTGTAAAGGTCTGTGCTTCATAGACCTTTGGGTTAATGGCCACAATCCCACACTGCGAGGCGCTCTCAGGAATGTGCCAACAGGCTTCACCATACAGTCATAAGACGTGGGTCTGCACCCGCAGTTCCCCACGTGGTGAGCTTGTGATTTCAAATGTTTCAATTTGGGCAGCTGCCAAGTGGAGGCCAGGCACTTCCCCAAAGGAAGGGAATGGGAAAAAAAATAAAAATGCAGGACTGACAGTTCCATTAAAACTATAGCACTCATTGTTTTCACCTGGCCTTTTAATTTGCTGTATGAATATTTCTCAATAGCATTCCATTCCTTTATCTCACTAGGCAGCAGAACAGAACCAGCACTACTATACATGAGCTTTTGAGCTCCCAGCTTTCAATATTTCACAATTAACTACAACTTGCAGCGGAAACAAATAAAAATGTGCATTTTAGCAAACAAAAAATGTCCTAGTCCCTATATAAAAGGGACTTAATGCATTGAAAGATTCTCACTATTTGTAGAATCACTAAAAGCTGTAAAACTGGAGATTCTACTTGGCACTGAGCTAACTTGCACTCTCCTCATCACTTCCTTGTATTCTTGCTTATATAAGTCAAACAACCATGGCAGCTTCTAAGACTAGTTGCAACCGGCACTGGGTTGCCACTAAAAATGTTCCTGAAAATGCTCGTGTCGCCAACAGGAGGAAAATAATATAGAACTCATTAAATGGTGATGAGAACCTAACTGCTCTCTCTATATTCTCAGATTACCTCCAAGCCAAAACACTGACTGCAATTTCCCTTGACTGTCGACAGACCCGCAGACATAAGTCTTCATTCATTTATCTATCCATCAGTTAAAAAACCTCATTCATGTCAGCGATGGAGTCATTTTAAGTTGCATCCTTGCCCACATCCCAAGTAACCAAAAACTATTAAGGTATATGCTTTTAAAACTGCTAATGGTAATGAATTATAGAACGCACCAAGATAACCCGTGAAATACAAGTGAGACTACCTAGAGTATCTTGGCATTCCTTCACAATTAAAAAAAAAGCAACATTTACTTAACATGCTGAATCTTCACTTAAAACAGAGAAAAAAAAAATCAACTTTAGCTACTGTATGATATCACACCAGAATCCTACTTTGACTGAGCCTTTCCAGAGCAATGATATCTACCAGTGACTTCTGGAACCACCTCACAGATTCCCTAGATCACTGCCAAAATGATGATCAATTCAACTATGCCTTGCTGATAAAGCCACAGAGTGAGTTCTCACTCATTGGAAGCCACTAAGCAAATGTTGCTGAATATGAAATCACAATTGAATGCACTGCTTAGTGTGGTTTTTGAAGTGAAATGCTATCTCCCTTTTTAAAGTATCTAATTGCTCGTTTGTGGTTTCTGATGTGGAGAAATTGGGAAGACTTACAAGAAACAAGCAAAAGTAACTTGAAAATAGAGAACTTTTGAAGACATGGACCTTACAAAAACAATGTGCACTCTCTGGCACTGCTTGAAATAAATACAAAGTCAGAGATCAAACATCTCTCATTCCAGTAAAGACTTTTGCAAATACTTCAGTTGTCCCATTATGAAGTAAGCAAGATACCAAAGTTTAATTATTGGCTCAGGCCAGTTAAACAAAATTTACATACGAATAGTTAGAAGCACTAAAAAGGCTGAATTAGACAAGAGCTGCCTTTATTTTCCCTTGATGTAACAATAACTGCCACTTAACATTGTAGTCAATGCAATTTAACATACCTTCAGTTTCTGAAGCACCATTATCAGCAGGCTTAAACTGTGGCCTTGCTGCAGCTAGTGCTGCCATGGCTAACATGGCCCAGCAGACTAAGTAACAACAACCAGGCATCCTGTTAGTGAAGATCCTTAGACCACTGCAGGAACTCCATCTGGACTCTAATCCCATCTGAATTCTTGTGTATAGGCATGAAAGACCAATGTCCTCCTCTTTACTGTGTGGCTCCTCACTTGAAAGGCTGCAGAAAGAAGAATTAGTCTGTCAGTGGAACAATTGTGGAAACTTATTTCAATCCAAAGAGGGATACTTGCAGTTCCAAAAGTGAAAATCATGCTTTTTTTAAAAAAAACTTTGTGACAGCAACTGCACACCCAAAAAATCATCTTCTGTTTAACAGTTATTTCTGGTGAAAATTTACATTAAAGGTACTTATTAAAAAGGATCTACTTTCAAACAAGTAACTTCAACCAGCCGTATAATGGTTTAAATATTGGGTAAATTATTCAAAAAAATCTTTGGTTTCTAATTTTTTTCCATCGTGTCAAACCTGGAAAGCCTGAATCCACACACTGTATGTGATGGTAAAACACATCCCAGAAGAATAAAGTACAAAGAATTCATAAGCAGTACTTAAGTTGTCTTCATTCATTTTCCCTCCTGCATTCTTTCTGCATTGAAGGTTTTTAAGATTTTACTGGAAAATTAGCTTAGTACTGCTGCACTAAACACACCAAAAAATGCCTCCCAGGAATTATACTGTTAAAGCTAATGCATACATTCCCAAGTTTTTTTCCAATTGGTATTGAAGATGCGAATGCAAGGGGACAGTTTCAGTCAATGCGCAGGACGGTCCTCCAGTACAGGCACAAGGTATGTGGGGATTGCTACTGCAAATAAAGCTGCAAAACCAGAGGAATACACATTCTGACCTGAGTCAACACACGAGTCAAAATACATCAACACAGCACCCTTACATAATAGGAAAAACAACTGGTGAAAATAAAATCTATGTTTGAGAATAAATGTCTCTGATGAGAGCTATCTGGCTCCAATCTCTCCTGCAAAAAGATCTACGTAAACCCAATTTAACTCTTTAACAGACACAAAATATTAGGCGTTGTTGATTACAGGGTGTTTGAATAAAACACAAATTTCTGTACTGGTTGTCCTCTAAAGTGACCCGACAGCTTATATGAGTGAAAAATTAATTTGTTCATGCTGCATTACTGTCTATGAAAGTTGCATTGGTGTTCAAGAGTAAGTTACTCCCAGTTCAGTGGACATAACACCCCTAAATACGTTTTACTTGCGTAATGACAACTACACATAGCATGCGATCCAGAATTTAAATCAATATACCAGCAAAAGTAGCATCTGACCATAAATGTTGAGCACACTGCTAAATGGATCACACCCTTAACAAGCAAAAGTTTCAACCAATCTCTCTCCATAACATAAATTTTGTATTCCTGTTAATAAACATTTGGAAGATTGCAAAATGGTATTCAATTTCAGAAAATATTTTTTCAAATATTCTAGATCATTTTACATTAAGTATATTTAAGTACAAAACCAAAATGCTTCACAACTATAGAGCATCTTCACATAATTACATTGTGAACCCTGTAAATGCGATCATTTAGTTGATGGAAGTTTCAGAATTTTCACCATGCTCTTTTGCCCAATGACATTTACCACAAATGTACAGGTTGTCGATTTCGTAGAATTTACAGTGAAGGAGGCCATTCGGCCCATCGAGTCTGCACCAGCTCTTGGAAAGAGCACCCTACCCAAGGTCCACACCTCCACCCTATCCCCATAACCCAGTAACCCCACCCAACGCTAAGGGCAATTTTGGACACGAAGAGCAATTTATCATGGCCAATCCACCTAACCTGCACATCTTTGGACTGTGGGAGGAAACCGGATTCCAGCACCCAGAGGAAACCCACGCACACACGGGGAGGATGTGCAGGCTCCGCACAGACAGTGACCCAAGCCGGAATCGAACCTGGGACCCTGGAGCTGTGAAGCAATTGTGCTATCCACAATGCTACCGTGCTGTCGATCTTTTTCTACAAGCTAGAATAAATTTTACACTGGTCTAACTTTTCACCCAAATGCATCGTCAGAACTAACTAAAGATTCTGCTTTTCTCACTTTAATTTGCAGCCCTTTCAGTGAAAGTGACAGCAAAGTGTGGTGATGAACAGTATCAGATCACAATTCTCAATTGTATAAATATGCCAAAAAATATTACACCGGGCTGTAAAAATTAGTTTTTCCTGCTTAAAAACAGATCGGTGTGTGAAGTGATCTTACAAAGATATGACATTGTGGCAAATAAACAGAAAATCACATTGAGAAAAAAAATGTGCGAGTCTTAAGAAGTACCTCGAGTTGATTACAGCATTGGGCATGCAATGTTTCTCCTGAGTATTCACATATTGGCTCCTTGCAGCAATACAGAAATACACAGCAATCCTTTGCGGAGTTCCTTGCACAGTGAAAGCTAGACTTATTTTGAAAGGGAACTTTGTCTCCCCCCACAGACTACATTGGGGAGGAGCTGTCAAGCTAATTTGATTGATGGCCTCAATGCCACCCGCTCTTCAAGCCATTTCACCTCATCACATACCTGCCCAAATTATTCCAAACATGGGAAAGGCGGCTGAGTTGAGAGAAGTACTGCATTCCTGCAGGCCAAATTAAAAAAATCCTCTCCGCGCACAGTTTGCAAGTGAGCACTTGTTCTGCATCGACTTAATGTCATTTAACTTCATCACAGTCATCTCATTGTTTTTCAGCTTCAGCTAATGTTTTATTTGGCACTGACCCTTGAGGCCACCAAAATGTGGCATTTAAATTAAACATGTAATAAAACGATAAGAAATTTTGGTTTCAAACATTCAAGTGCAATTTCTGGCGTACAATAATTGTCTGCAATCCAACAGTTGGTAGAATTACCTTGACTACTACAGCAGGAATATGACCCACGCTCCCCACAGCAGGCGTGTGCACAAGATGAATTAAAGTAAGGAATGTGGGATCCCTTGGGTTGTCCTCTAGAAACAGGGGTTGTGCCGGGACTACTTAGCTCCAACTGCCATAGGTCTCGGAGGAAATCTTGATTATTTGGGATCAGTGAAAACATGACCCAAACACACACATCCAGCGTGCGGCTCTCGTAGAATGAAAAAAAGTGTCCATTTCGCCAAGCAACTTTTTTCTTATTATACAATAGACAGGAACCTAAACCACAAGTGTTTGCAATCGTCCTGAGGGTATCCCTGTGAGAAAACACCGACGGCAACGATACAGAATCAAGGCAGAAACTGCATCCCCAGCTCTGCCGGATTCACTTCATTCACAAGCTCGTTGCAATCTCAAAAGCCTTCTGGTGCCTGCAAATCTGCACTCCCCTCTCTCTCCCCTCTTTAGTCACTCCCCCTGTTTGTAATCTGAACCTGTTCCTGAACTGAGCTCCCCATCATCAAACAAGCAGAGCAAACTGCCTGTGCCAATCAAATCAGTTTCCAGTAATGTTTAACTCAGTGGGCCAGGCTGCGACTCCTCCACTTCACAGCACGGAGAACTTGGCATACAGTTTGCTGGCATGTCCCCCAACTCAGTTTATTCCCAACACATGAACATACATTTCCAAGACTAGTAGCTGTTGCGTTCAAATGGCAAAAAAATGAACGCAGAAACAGAAAGCAACGAGACAGTGGAGCATTCACTAACATCTACCTATTAGTATTTGGAAAGCAGGGTTGAACAATAACAAGACAGACAGCATTTTTCCCCCTTTAACAGCAATTCAAGGAGTATACTCCTTTAGGCTGAAAGAACAGCAATCAATCAACAGCAGCTCATTTGGCTAAATGAATTACCATTAAAGTAATGCCTGGCAATTCTTAAAGGGATAGCAGTTACACAATGTGAAAAAATATAAAGAGTATTAAAACAATGATCACAAGTAAACAATTCCATTATGAGATATTTTGAGGATGAAAAGCTCATCACAGCAAGCTTGAGGAATCTTTCACACCAGTTATGCTTTTGAATAGAACCATAATCTATTCACTAATTGTGTAAAGTGATTGGCTGCTTTCGAACCCCTTCAAGGCTCTATTGAATGTGAATGGTATGGCTAATACGCCTATTATTGAGCCCCCCAGTGGAGTGTGAATGGACAAATAGACACTACTCAACAGACTTGGGACCAAGGGCAGTAAAGCCATCAGAGTTCAGGCAGCAAAGAGAACAATAGCTTTAAGTCTTAAACAAGAGCTGGGACTGACAAGGACCCCATTCAGTGTATCTTCCCGTCCCCACTCCCAGCCCCCACCACCACCAGGAGGGGATCCATTTTATTTAGTCTTTCGCCAACAAAATTTCTCAAGTTGCCTAAACTCTTGAAAGACCCGAGGGACTTACCTTTTTAAAAATCTGCCATTCAAAATGTTATACTGAAACATCAATAAGCAGCCAGGGTATTAAGGAAAGGGGATAGGTTGAGCGACACTCTCTAATAATGAAGTGCAAATATACTCTGACAGTGCAGGACATCGATTTACCATTTAATTGGGAAGCATTGCCATCACTGTTGAGAAAGCATAAGTAGTGTCTCAATACAAGAAAAATGTTACATTAGTTATCCTCTTTCTTTAATACCTGACATCTTTTTTAACAAGGCAAGGGAACTCTATTCACATCTTTCATCTCCTGTTAGATTTACATTTACAAGTGCCCTTTATTATGATGGATACACGGCTGATATTATATATCTGCATCTGCACTGCACTGCAAGATATCTGCACTGTAAATTCTATGATAATCTATGATATATAACATTTAGCCAGTATCACAATTTTCTCACTTCCTCTACTGTAAACCCGGGATGATGTTTCAAGCAGCACTTCTCCTCTTCGTCTATTCCTTTGCCCAATGTATCACTCCCTATCATGAGCACGGACAGTGAGCGCCAGGCAAACTATTCAACCATCAGAAACATCACAGTTGAACCCAATTTCGTCCTCACCAAACCACCATGGGCGTGCTTAACTGGCAGAGGTCACTGAATACTGGTCAAAAACACAAATATTAACTGATTATTCTCCCTTCAAAATCCCCCAGAGATATGGGGACTAATTGGAACAGTTTTCACCACAAGAGATGGTCAGCTGTCAACATAAATCAGGCATTAACCTGGGACTCTCCTGGATACTTTTACAATGACATCAAAATGAACACGTTCAAAGTACTTAAAGCAAAATATATTCATTTTCATACCAAAATCTTGCATTTCTAACATGGAACACAGATTTGTGACCATATGAATGAAAATAGGTTACGAAGCAGTTTAAGAACCATAATGATATTATACGGAGGTACCTTACATTCCAGTATGCTGACACCTTCTGAGGGAAAAGGGGAGAGCTCGTTTTTCCTCAGCTACAAGTCTACAGCGGCAGAATCTGCATTATCCAAATAGTCAAGTTACTTTGAAATACCCATTCAGCCAATGGTGCCAGAACGTCTGAACAGGGCCTGCTCTTGCACAGAGAAAAAAATACTGTGTCTTTTAAACTGCAATTAATTACTTCAAAGTATATTTGGACAGCATGGGAGTGAGGAGAAACAAAAAGGGAGGAAGCCTTCAAAATGTAAACTATTTCAAAATATTGCTAGTTTGTATTGAGCATGATGTGGTTTCGGACTTGTTACAAAGGGAGCATGTAGTCTCAAAAATCCTTTGGAACTATCCTAGTCCAAAACCAATCAGAAGCTCTCTCTCTCTCTCTCTATATATATATATATATTTGAAATAGTTCTAAGGGTTACTGAAATGCAGAGTAACTGTCATAATAAGCTGACTTACACAAGTTATCAGTGACAGTGTTTATAACTTGAAAAGTAAATCAGAGGATAAATTACAGGTTTATATAATAGCACATTTCAACCTCAGACAGTAAACATTGGTTATTTTTAATAAAACAGCGCATAAAATATGCCAAGCATTATCTACCTCAGTGGCTGGAATTGGAGATGTGCTCTGTTCAAAGTTTGAAGGGGAACAAATCACTTTCCTTCCTATCATTTCTGCCTGGAGAAGCTGGCTCCTGCTCACTATTTTCGTAACAGCTCAAATAAGATCATGAGCTTGTGCTGGAACCACATATTTGATCAGCTAATGCAGACAGATGAGCACACGCTTAACAAATTTTCTGCACCGACAGGCTGGTACAAGGTGATTGGCAGTCACATATTATTTCGGAGTTTGTGCTTGATGAACCTGCCATTTTTAAGATATTACAAAATTATAATACGTAAATTATCCTGCTGCTGTCTCTCAATTCTGCCATTAGAGGCTGGTTCTGCGTTGATAATTAGAATTTAGAAAACCACAACTCGACAGATTAAGCCAAATTAAGATTTGTTTTGGGACATGGATATCTTGCCATGCTCAGCCCCTAAACCTCACAACCATATCCAACCACGCTCTTACCAGTTGCCTGAAAAATGCCCCGAGATAATTTTCTGATTTTGTGCTCCTGGTGGCAACTGTTGCCGATGGTGATGCGTTCGTGCAAATTCGGGTACTGGCTGCACCGGATTTTCTTTATTTTGCCATAGGAGAGTGCAATGTGTATGTCTGAATACTAATGTGTACTTCCAGTAAATCTGGCTCCTCAGCAGAAGCACACTGGAGAATTTTTCAAGTCTAGCGGCACAGTAGCACCACAGTGGTTAGCACTGTTGCTTCACAGCGCCAGGGTCCCATGTTCGACTCCCGGCATGGGTCACTGTCTGTGCAAAGTCTGCACGTTCTCCCAGTGTCTGCATGGGTTTCCGCCGGGTGCTCCGGTTTCCTCCCACAGTCCAAAGTTGTGCAGGTTAGGTGGATTGGCCATGCCAAATTGCCCTTAGTGTCCAAAAAGGTTAGGTGGGGTTACTGGGATAGGGTGGGGGTGTGGGCTTAACTAGGGTGCTCTTTCCAAGCGCCAGTGCAGACTCAATAGGCCAAATCTATGATTTTATGCATGTATTGGATATTTACATAAAGTAGTGTAGCCACCTAAAGAGGCCAACTCCCGATTCAAAATGGCGAACGGCAAAGGCTTTTGGGAAAGTCAGCCAACAAGACAAAAAACAGCAGCTGCAGGTTTGCTGTGTATTTACCTCTGCAAACACCAGACAACATCGATACCAGCGACCATCAGCATAACAAAGTGAACAGCCATCTGCATACTGATGAGCAATCCCCGGGAACAATAAGTAACATTTTGACACACAGAGCAAAGCCAGACTCCTCGGCACCAGCAGGAGCCAAAACAAAGGAGGTGAACGAGCACCTCAAGACCGCCCATCGATCAGGGAACTGCTCCAGTATTGGAGAAAATCGAACCAAGCGATTGGGACAAAGTCCAATCACTTGGGACCAGGTACAGTGTCCGCCCCGAAAGGCGGGAAGCCCCTGGGGACTATAAGAGTTGAGCCCCAAGTTCAAATCGCTCTCTTCTTCACTCGTCATCTCTCTTCACCGCTCTCTTCTTCCTGCCCGGGTCACTCAGCAAAAAGGAACCAACACTGACCGTGACCGGCGCAGTGACTCCAGTGATCATCGAAACCCGTAAGTCTTAACTCAACGCTCGCTACGAGATAGGCGCTCCTAGCTACCAATCCGTACCAACTTCGAATCCCGCAGACTCAGAACCCGAACAAAAGGCCATTTGTTCCCCTGACCTGGTGGGCCAGTCCAAAGTTAAGTATAGGCCTATTAGTTACAGAAGTAGCTTAGACGTAGAATTTGTGCATGAGTAGCGATTACTGTGTATAATAAATGTGCTTTGATTTAAATCTTACTAATCGGTGTATTGGATTATTGATCATTACTCGGACTTGAACCTCGTGGCGGTATCAAAAAGATACCTGGCGACTCGAGAGCAAAGGTAATAAAACAGAGCAATTGAACCAAGGAGAAAATTAGCAACATTATTTGGCGACATCCTGACGGGACCCGATCTAGAAGTGGAAAACCACTCCAGGAGAACCCAGAATTTGAATTAGAGATCCAATTGAAAACAGAAAACCACAAGTGTTCAAGCAGTTCTGATCAATACTCATAATTCGGAAGTGTGTGTATGCATGCGTAACTAACAGGGCGATAAGGTAAAACTGATAAGATTTTTGTTGCGACAAAACTGTCGGAAGTTTGTATATCGGAAAGTAGCGAAAGCCGTACACGTATTTACAGCACCGCCTTAAAACCCCTGTGCCAAATTTGAAGAGCAGCATTCGGTTAGGAAAGATGGCAATGCAGGCAATGCAGCACCTAATGAACCCAGAGGAATTTGCAGTCGCAGCGACCAGCAGCAGTAGAGTGGGACAATGTCCCATTTGGGAGGAAGAGATCAGGAAATATCTCAAAGGGAAAGGATGGCCCCTTTGGAATGAATTCTGTGACAACGAGGAATCAGGTCCCGGGAATATAGGACATACTTGGTGGGAGAACCTGAGCGAGATCCACAAAAAGAGCTTAGGGAAATCTCGCAAGCCGATGGCAATCGTGTCCTGCTTGGCACAATTGCGAGGCACAGAGGAGGTCGTTAGGACGCTCCAGAAAGAAGTTGAGGGCATACATCGAATGAGTAAGGTCGATGTAAGCGAGGTAGAAAGGGAGAATTTAGAATTGAGAAGGAAGTTGGCAGCAAAAGATGGAGAGGCTCAAAGGGCACACCAGTCTTGTCTGGCGCACTTAAGCAGCTTCCAGTCTCAGTACGAAAAGGCCTATCAGGACACGCAACGTGCAGTCCTGGTATGTGAAGAAACAGAAAAGCAGGTAGGGGCATTACAGAGACAGTGTAGTGACCTAAAGGCAGCATTGAGAGCACTCCATGCTGCCACCACAGAACAAAGACAAAGTACGCTAGATTACGCAAAGTGCCGGAAGCAGATTGCAGAGCTGCAATCGCTGCTTTCAGTTCAGAAAGGTTTCCAGGAAACCTTTGGAGAAAAATTAGATCAGGAAGACGGCCCTGATTGGGAAGAATTGATTGAAACAGCGCAGAGATATGTTCAGGGAACATGTGTGCAGGGAAAGCCGCAAAAAAGGAAAGCGCCCCAAACCCCCACAGAGCAGATAGTTCAAGCTCCAATGAACCCAGTCACCACCCGCCGCACAGCCATAGTGGACGACGTGGAATTTCTATACTACACCCCCTTAACAGTGACCCAATTACAGGACGCGTGCGATAAGATCACACCGTTCCTCCCCACCTCAGACCCCCACCATTTCTTTGCCACAGTCAAGCATCAGGCGACCATGTACGGCCTGGATGAGCGAGAGCATGTAAAGCTCACAGTTTTAAGTTTAGACCCTTCAGTAGCAGCAGCCCTTCCCGACCCACAGAATGTAGGAGGAGGCACCCTTGCAGAAATGCATACCGCGATCCAGGATGCGATCGGGTATAACCGGGGTGACCCCATAGATGGCCTCAACAAATGTAGGCAAAAGAAATCCGAGCACTCCACAGCGTTTGCTGGACGCCTGTGGATCCACTTTGCAGCAGTCTTTGGAGACTTAGACCGTGCCCATTTGTCCCCAGACAACATGGCCAAATGGACCCGCACCCTTATCTCCCATGCCACAGAAACAGGACAGAAAGCCTGCGCGAGTTATGATCCCTCAGAGGAGGCCCATAACGAGAAGTGGGTAGTGAAAAGATTGTCCCACGCTTGGGAGCAATCTATACAAAGTAAACCCGCAGTCAAGAATCCCGAGGAAAAGCAGGCCGGAGCAGATATACAGGCAGTAAAAACACACCAGAACCCCGCATGGGTGAACGAAGGAAAGAACAGCCCCCCACCCAAGTCACAGGAGTGTTACAACTGTGTACAGTTGGGACACTTCGCAAGAGAGTGCAATGCCCCTAAAAAGCCACAGAGAACCCAGCAGACGGGCACTCTGAGTAAGAAAAAGACGGAACCCATTCATAGCGTTAGCGCCCGTTCAGATCAGATGGACTTGACCGGAACGGACTGACGGTGTACGGGCTCCCCCAGTTGGGTCTGCGACATCCTTTGGGATAGGTCCGGACGACCGGTAGTTGCAGCAGAAATTCAGGGACAGCCCATCGAATTTCTCTGGGACACAGGAGGGTCCCGCACCACAATAGATTCCTCCACCCGGTGTCAAAAAGACACGTGGCCCACTACAGCCACCATCACCCTCAGCGGCTTTACAGGCCACTCACAGCAGGGACACATCACAGCCCCTGTACCCATTCAAATCGGTATCATCACCACCAAGCACCCCGTAGTTTTAGTTGACCTGCCCCACACAGCAGAACACATTCTGGGAATCGATTTCATGAATTCCCATAATCTTTCATTCGATCCAGTCAACCAGTGTGTCTGGAAGATGGCAAAATCCGCAAGAGACCCCGCAACGCTCAACATAGGAGAGTACGCGAACAAAATTAGCGCAGTAGGTGAACTTTGGTACAACTCGATCACGCTTAGTACGGACAAGCAGGTTAGGGCAGTTCTGCAAAAGAACAGGGCAGCATTCGTGATCCATAAGCACGACTGTGGACGGATGGCTGGCTCCGTACAAATAACAGGACCTGACCCTAGACTCCAAAAACAGTATGGATTTCCCCAAGAGGCAGAGGGAGAAATCTCAAAGGTAATAGAAAGCTTATTAGAGCAGGGCGTACTTAGCTCAATAGCCTCCACTAATAATGCCCCGATTTGGCCAGTGAGAAAGCCCGATGGATCATGGCGACTGGCCATCGATTACCGGGAACTCAACAAAGTCACCCCCGCAGCAGCCCCCACAGTAGCAACAAGTCCCGAGACCATGCTCAAGCAGGGACTCAATTCCCGATTCTTTACGGTTTTGGACGTCAGTAATGGATTCTGTTCCATTCCATTGGCAAAGGCGTGCCAGTACAAATTTGCCTTCAGCTTTAAAAATCAGCAGTACACGTGGACATGCCTGTCACAAGGATTCCACAACTCCCCCTCCATTTTCCACCGACAGCTGGCAAATGGTTTAGCCAAATTCTCTCGCCCCGAATGTCTGGTCCAGTACGTAGACGACCTACCACTGCAGACAGACACCAAGGAAGAGCACATTGAGCTTCTGTCCGAACTCCTGGAACTCTTACACTCAATCGGTTGTAAAGTCAACCCCAAAAAGGCCCAGATTTTGGAAGAAAAGGTGATATATTTGGGAACAATTATCACACATGGTAAACGCGAGATCGAGCATAAAAGGATTGACTCGATTGCTAAATTGCCCCTTCCCCAGAACGTTTCAGCGCTCCGGTCGTTTTTAGGACTGGTTGGCTACTGCCGAAACCACATTGACGGTTTTGCCAGCAAGGCAGCACCCCTCTCAGACCTCCTAAAGAAGGGAGCCCCCTGGGAATGGCTTCCGCAGCATACAGATGCTGTGGACTCTTTAAAACAAGCACTCATAGCAGCCCCCGCACTACAAGTTCCACACCCGCTTTCCCCTTACGTCATAGAGGTAGCGACCACAGACCGCACCCTTTCAGCCGTGCTCCTCCAGGAACGGCACGACCAGTTAAGGCCCGTAGCTTACGCCTCCAGAATTTTAGATGCTGTGGAGCAGGGATTTTCAGCCTGTGAGAGGCACCTGCTCGCAGTATTTTGGGCAGTGCAGTATTTTTCATATATTCCCGGTCTGAACCCCATCACAATTCTCACCGAACACACCCCCACCCAACATTTACTGGACGGACGACTCAAGGACGGTACAGTAAGCCAGATTAGAGCAGCGAGATGGACCCTTCTCTTGCAGGGAAGGGACATCACTGTGAAAAGGACAAAGATGCACACCTTTTTAGCCGACAACTTACAGGACCCCGGAACCCCCCATGAATGCAAAATTATCTCTCCACACCACGACACAGGCCCCTTTATCGCTAAAACACCCCCCAGAAAGATAGGTAGTTCAACCCAGAGCCCCCAGCACACAGACACATGTGAGCCCATAAAGATCTATGTGGATCGATCTTCCACAGTCTTGGATGGGAAGCGCATAACAGGTTGCGATATCTATGGCGAGGACATGCAGGGACGCGCCCTCGAGGAAATATCGTTAAAACGTCCAGGCCACTTAGGCGCGCAGGCAGCAGAGCTCGCGGCCATCGCATATATAGTGGAACACCCAGATTCTTTCCCCAGCCCAGCAGACATATACTCGGACAGCCTCTATGTCTGCAACAGCCTCACAGAATTTCTGCCCCTGTGGAAAGCAAGAGGATTTGTTTCCGCAGACGGAAAGTCCCTGCCCTCAGCCCCATTGCTCCGTCACATTTTAGAGAGGGCCCAGAACAGGACTTTTGGGATAATCAAAGTCCGCAGTCACCATCGTTCCTCCCCCCCTGGAAATGTGAAAGCCGACGCACTGGCTAAAGCAGGTTCCAGACTTGGTTATTTTTGGACACCCCCCGAAAGCGCACCAGTGAGTGCAGTTCAGGTCTCACAGACAAAGATCGAGGATCTAGTGGAGGCCCAGAAGCAGGACAGCAATCTCAGGGAGATTGTAAAACGAAAATATCCAGCTCCCTATGAGAGGTTCAAAAATGCACTGACCACACATGACGGTGTGGTGTTAAAAGACACCCTTTATGTGGTTCCTGAACAGGACAGGAATCAACTGATTTGTTTGTTCCATGACGGTCATGGACATCAAGGAATCGATCCCACTACAGCCCATCTCAAGCAGCTTTGTTGGTGGCCGAATTTAAAGGAAGATGTAAACCACTACATCGAGAATTGTCTTATCTGTGCCCAGAATAATCCGGACAGATATGCCAAAAAGGCTCAACTTAGCCACACCCGACCCGTTAATGACCCCTGGACTAACCTCCAGATCGATTTTATAGGACCATTGCCCCCTGGCAGGAATGGCTATAAATATGTACTTGTGGTAATTGACACATTTACGAAATGGGTGGAAGCATTCCCAGCCCGCACAAACACTGCAAAAACCACAGCCAAGATTTTGACCCACCACATCTTTACAAGATGGGGACTCCCCGCAGCATTGAATCAGACCAAGGTTCCCATCTTACGGGACGTGTCATGCAGAACGTCCTCACGATATTTGGCATCACCTAAAAATTCCACATAGCATACCACCCACAGTCGGGTGGTAACGTGGAGCGCATGAATCGGACCCTAAAATCCACCCTCAGAAAAATGGTCCAGCAGAACAACACCACTTGGGACTCAGTCCTCCCTTTTGCGTGATGTTTTTACGTAACACAATTTCTACTTCCACAGGTTACACCCCACACACTCTCATGACCGGACGCCCCATGAAAGGCACAGAATATTTATTAGGTTTAGACTTGACCAGCCCCGAGGTGACGGCCCTCACACACGAGAAAGCAGTACAGCAATTAGTTGAAAATGTTAAAACGGCTCAGCTAGCAGCTGCAGTAAAATTGGGCACATGGAAGAAACAGAGCAAGGCTTGTTTCGACAAGACAGTGCATGCAACTGAGTACAGTATAGGACAGCAAGTTATGCTCTCCGTATATAACCCCAGCACATTCCTGTCACCAAAATACCCGGGTCCGTACTCCATTGCGGACAAAGTAAGCCCCTCCGTATATAAAATAAAGTATCCCAACGATAAGACTGCGTGGTTCCATATCAACCAGCTGAAGGCATATGGGACACAGTCGAACCACGCACACCACGTCATGCTCGACGCAGCACACCACACCCCGCCCACAGCCAACGTAACCCTACCATCCCCCAACACGTCCAGCCCAGCCACGGACTCGACCTCGACTCCACCCCCGAAGTATACACTCCACCCCGGAACGCCCACAGACTGCAGCAGTAGCGACAGCGACTGTGACTCGGACGATAGCCACAGCACGCCTCCCTACTATCCCCATGCAACAGGACCCACACCCAGCGATTCCGACTACGATCCAAGTGATCCCTTCATGATCACTTTCCTGAACAAACCCCACCACCGACCACCGAACTACCATGACGACCCCGATTCTGTCCCCACACAACTAGATACCAACTATTGGCACCGAGATAACTCGTTCCGACTCGTCCGCAACGACGAGAGCGACCCCACCTCACACCATGCAGCCCTTTCAACCCTGATACACTCAAGAGTTTGGCACCCGGGAGAAGATGACGACCTTGGGTCTGACTCCCAAACCGAGAACCCCTTTGCGAACCTGTTCGCAACCGAGAACTGAGGTGTCTAGATGATGTTTTAAAGGAACCGCTTGGGAGAAGTGGTGTCCTTTCTGATGGAACCTGCCGCATGTTTCATGTTGTTTGTAAGTTTGTTAAATGTTACTTATCAGACAGGAAAAAAAAATTTCCACGGCCCCACGCCCTTTCATCCGAAACCTCTGAGGACTTGCCCACAGAGACTCACTTTTGCCAGACACTAGTTCAGCGGAACTAGCTTGTCTGCAGAGACTTGTTAATGTACCAGATGCCCGTTCGTAACTGCTCTTCTGGTTCGAAGGAAAGAACCACTACGGCAGCCCCACCACGATGACTACATTTCATGCCCATTCTTGTCGGTTGCTCGGGCAGTGGAGAAACGGCTTGGGACCCGCCCTTGCCTGGGAACCGCCCCTCTGGTCAACTACGCTCGGGTAGGAGAGACACGGCATTGGTAGCCGTCCTACCCGGGGACTCCATCCAACTCTTACCCGTCGCGGTCCATACGCACCTCATTTTGGAAATTTTAGTTCAAAAAGTTTTGTTTTGTTTCAGGTAACCCTTAGGTTGCCAACCACATGCTATTTACATCCTGAAACATTTGGATGGTAAATTGCGCAGTTTGCGAGACGGCTCGCACTGGTTCATTATTTGGAAGTGTGTCTTGTCCTAAAATTCGTTTTTTGGAGAAAAAAAAATGAGGGAGTCACAAATAGTGACCAATTATAAAGGGAGTAATTGGCACTAAAGGACAGACAGACTATCATACTAGATGTTAAACAAAGATAGTTACAGACACTATGCTTGTTTCCACAGAACTCCAGAAGCTCCAGGACCGGAGAAGAAAAGAAAAGAAAAGAAGCACCGTAGGACATCCTCCAGATGGCTTATCTTTATGGACATTTGGTTGCGAGTGAACGCGAATCCCATGACTTCAAGCCCCCCAGCCGTTAATGTTTCACTTCCCCACAGTACCAGAGCCCAGTCACCAGCGACACCACACCATCTTGGTGTGCCAGGTTTATAACCTGGCACTCTCTGTCATATGTAATAGAAACCTCACTGGTATTGGCGATATCTGCTGCATCGTGCAGACTATGCGTCTAAGAAAATGGAGAAGGAGAGCCTACCGCGCTCAAATCCCGGTATATAGGATCAGATACCCTATTTTCGGATATGACCAGGCCCCCGACCCCCGCGATCTATAATAAAGAGCATTCATTTGCGGTTTTATTGTAAATAAAGAAAAAGAACTGACCATGAGCAAATTGTACGATCCTGAGCTTGACTGCCAAGCCAGGAAAAATGTGTATAAACTGCAATGATTTTGTTTGTATAGTTGAGGAAGGTAGAATGATGAAATGTTTAAGTGAGTGTAGTGTATTAAGAATAGTTAGAGGTTCCCATTTTTATTGTTTTGTAATGCATGTCCCTGTTTGACATAGTGCCCTTAGAACTGTTAGTTAAACATTTTTTGCATAGTTATGGTCAGCGTAGAGGCCATAAAAGAAGTGCCCCCCCCCCAGGTCAGGGAATGGAAAGCAACATAGTTATGTGATCCTTCACGCTTCGCGTTAGGATCACAAGGAGGGAATGTAGCCAGCTAAAGTGGCCAACTCCCGATTCAAAATGGCGAACGGCAAAGGCTGATGGGAAAGTCAGCCAACAAGACAAAAGCCAGCAGCTGCAGGTTTGCTGTGTACTTACCTCTGCAAAAACCAGACAACATCGATACCAGCGACCATCAGCATAACAAAGTGAACAGCCATCTGCATACTGATGAGCAATCCCCGGGAACAATAAGTAACATTTTGACACACAAAGCAAAGCCAGACTCCTCGGCACCAGCAGGAGCCAAAACAAAGGAGGTGAACGAGCACCTCAAGACCGCCCATCGATCAGGGAACTGCTCCAGTATTGGAGAAAATCGAACCAAGCGATTGGGAGAAAGTCCAATCACTTGGGACCAGGTACAGGGTCCGCCCCGAAAGGCGGGAAGCCCCTGGGGACTATAAGAGTTGAGCCCCAAGTTCAAATTGCTCTCTTCTTCACTCGTCACCTCTCTTCACCGCTCTCTTCTTCCTGCCCGGGTCACTCAGCAAAAAGGAACCAACATTGACCGTGACCGGCGCAGTGACTCCAGTGATCATCGAAACCCGTAAGTCTTAACTCAACGCTCGCTACGAGATAGGCGCTCCTAGCTACCAATCCATACCAACTTTGAATCCCGCAGACTCAGAACCCGAACAAAAGGCCATTTGTTCCCCTGACCTGGTGGGCCAGTCCAAAGTTAAGTATAGGCCTGTTAGTTACAGAAGTAGCTTAGACGTAGAATTTGTGCATGAGTAGCGATTACTGTGTATAATAAATGCGCTTTGATTTAAATCTTACTAATCGGTGTATTGGATTATTGATCATTACTCGGACTTGAACCTCGTGGCGGTATCAGAAAGATACCTGGCGACTCGAGAGCAAAGGTAATAAATCAGAGCAATTGAACCAAGGAGAAAATTAGCAACAGTAGGGAAAGTATTTTACAGATTAAATCATGCAAGAGGATACAACATTTTTTTAAAAAGAAAAATGTGTCAAATGTAAACCAAAAGAAAATCGCAAAGAAACTAGAAAAACAGAAATGCCTGCATTAGAGCTTCCATAAATTCATAACCGCCTGCTCAGTGGTTGTTCCGCTTGATTTAACTCGAGCTCTCAAAACCTGCCCACCTGTTTGACTGACGACCCAGGTGGACTGAAATGGATTTTCTCTCCCTCTTCTGCAGCTATGAAACAATACCATACACACCTACAATAGTATGGCTGAAACCACAAAAATGTTGACTCTACACTTGCAAATTAAAAACAGATAGCTCACTCTGTGGTAGCTTCTCTCATTATTCTGAAGTAATCCTCATTTATAAAAAAAAATCACCACACCTCAAGAGGCGCCTAATTTACAGTTGATAAAGAGACAGCTGCAGCCCTAAACCATTGTGCAATTCCACAAATTCTTAGGCACTTAACAGAATTGGGAACAATAAGTACGATTGTTGGGTTAATTTCACTGCACCACCATTTGTAGAATATACAGCACAGAAACAGGCAATTCAGCCCAACCACACCGTACTGTAAACATGTAAAAGTAGCTCTGCAAGTTCATTACAAAACCTCAAATCAGGCAGCTAAGTTGACAAAACGAACAGTAGAGTTTTGTTTGATCTTACAAACAAGCTCCAGGATTTATTATTCCGCTAATGGTTTGAAATATCTTGAAGGATCTTGTAAGGGCTTTTTTCAGTAGGTCTCACAAAGAGGTTCAGAGGCTTTTAAGGTTGAACAGTAGTGTTTATTGGGAACACATTACTGTTTACATATGTATGGTGTAGCCCAAACTGTGAGCTAACTTCAGGCTTACTTCTACACATGTCTCTGCATACTTGTAGACAGACCTGGGTCCCCTGCCATGTGCCTGTTTACATCACACTGCAGATGGTGGTTCTCCCATCCCACAATAACCCTTGTGGTTCAAAACACCTCTGTACTACACTCCCCCCATCCCAAGTCTTTAGCCAACATATTTCATAGAATCCTTACAGTGCAGAACGAGGTTATTCGGCCCACGTAGTCTGCACCGGCCCTTGCTTTGATAGAACCCAATCTACCTAGGCCCAATCCCCTGCTCCTATCTTCGTAACCCCACCTAAACTTTAGGAAATATTAGCATGGCTAATTCACCTAACTTGCACATCTTTGGACTGTGGAAGGAAACCGGAGCTCCCGGAGAAAACTCACACAGACACATGGAGAATGTGCAAACTCCAATCAGCCACAGGCTGGAATTGAACCCCTGGTGCTGTGAAGCAGCAGTGCTAACCTTTCATGTGCTAGCCTTCTCCCATCTGCGGCCACCACCCCGGTCAAATTGCTGACTTTATACATTTAGGCGGTCTGGAGGCTTGCCGATTCTTTCACATCACATTCTGCTCACATCTGAAGGAGTGGTAGAATTAGTTGCTTTGGGCAAGCTTTGTTGATTTGACTTTGAATCATTGTATTCTGTGTTTTGGCACTTAGGTATTCCTGATCCAATTTTTATGCTCTTTGGAGTTGAACTTTTCTTTATCAACCACCCACCTGCTTTTATCAGACACATCACCTGAATTCTCCGTCGGCGAGATCCTCCATTTCGCCGACAGCACACTTTCGTGTGTGGATTTCCTGACGGTGTGGGGTGCCCACCATGGAAACCCCATTGCCCGGCTGCAAGGACGGAGGATCCCATTGCCGGCGGAGGTGTGCTGCACCAGAAAATGGGTGCGGCGGGACGGGGAATCCCGCCCGATAGGTTTGTCCCGTTCCTTTCAGAGTCGTTGGGCTGGATTTTCCCATCAGCCCGCCACGTGTTTTTCGGCAGCCCACCAGCACGATCTGTCGGTCAATTTCCCGTTGTCAGCAGACCTCATCGCCGGAAAGCCCGTGCGCCGGCATGGGACCGGAATTTCCCACCCGCATGAACAGCCAGTAAATCCCACCCGATGTTTACTCCATTCCTTCATGGTATGATACAGGTTTTCTTTTTCCGTGAGGTCTACCATGATCGTTCTGGGAGTTGACACTAAACGTGGAATTCTCCCATTTTGAGGCCAAATGCCGGGCAAGGGGTTGGAACGAGGAGTGTTTCCAGTTGCACGCCAAATCTTCCAGTTCCAACCCAAATTATTATGCACCTGGGTGTTTCATGTCATTTTCAATAGTGGAGCAGGCCTGAATGTCGCGTAGTCCGCTGTCGTGTCCGGGCGGCGTATTGAAAAGGCGTCCAACATCACTGACCCATTATTGAAGAAAGAAGGTGGACGTCCTGAAAATGAAGATAAATTTCCAGGATCACTCTGAGATTGTAAATTCTTGCCGGCGTGAAACTCCTGCCACATTCTCAAACCGTGCTTGTCATCGAATACGCCAGTGGGAGGGCAGAATTCCACCCTGTATCTTCATTTCGTTTGGGGCTGTTTAGCACACTGGGCTAAATCGCTGGCTTTAAAAGCAGACCAAGGCAGGCCAGCAGCACGGTTCAATTCCCATAACAGCCTCCCCGAACAGGCGCCGGAATGTGGCGACTAGGGGCTTTTCACAGTAACTTCATTGAAGCCTACTTGTGACAATAAGCGATTTTCATTTCATTTCATTTTCATCCATGACTTCATCCTACAGTTTGGCTTTAATTGCAACATAATGTGCCTTGTATCTGACTGAGATGTACTCTGGTGAGTTGATGGTCACTCCTCTCCTGCTCGGGCATTGCCGTGCTGCTGTGCACTTCTGCTGGAAATTGTAGTTTCAGTTCGTTGCCACAGTGTTCCCCAGTTGTGTGACAACAACCGTTTGAGCCTGTGATTGGGACTCGTTCTCTTGCTGGTCTTTCTCCTGCGTGTCAGTCGCTTGAAGTGTGGTGGTACTGAACTAAAGGTTTGGCTGGTCTGACCAAAGAGGAGCTTCTGCTACCTGCAAGGCAGATGTTAAGTTGGCACGGGTGCAGCACATAGGATAGAGATAGGGGTTAGGGCACAAACTTGTAGATATATCTTCGCCTGTTCATAATAAACACTTGTTCAAAACGTTCCAAACTGCCTCGGTGCTCTGTCAGAAGGGCGGTGCTCCATCAGAAGGGCGGCGATGCAGCTTTTTCCAGCACTGCTGGCGGTGAGGCCCATGGCGCTCATGGCCTCTGCCACCTGCGCCCAGTCCCAGTGTATGGCTGCGGCTCATCTCCATCTCAAACAGCATTGTGGATGTACCTACACCACATGGCACTATAGTGGTTCAAGAAATTCTTGTCAAATTCTTGAGGGCAATTATAGATGCACAATAAATGCCAACCTAGCCAGCAACACTCACATTCCACGAATGAATGAAAGAAAAAGAATGACAAGTCTGAAAATAAAAATCAGGCAGGCTCTGCACCCACATTGCTGGCAAAGTGTCATCGATAAGGATAGACTGTTAAACTACTGACAATCCATGTGCATGTCCATGCATCAAAAAACAAATGTCCCATTTCTATATTATTCCGCAGCTCCTATTAATAATCCCACTGTCACATAAAACTGGAATAGTACAGTGATTTGATTTGAAACCAGATCATTCATTGCATACACCTGGGAAAGTTGAATTAAATTTTAAAAAATGAATTTCAGTTTCATTTAGGCACTCAGCAGTCCCTTAATCCACCACGTCTTATAAAGCAGGATAAAGACTTGCAGAATTGAGTCAAATTAAAAGGAGCAATAACTTAGTCAGACAACAGATTGCAGCAACACTTCATATCCAGCTACTCACATCTAGAAAGTACTTTGTGCGTGAAGATTGCATATTTGATTTTGCATTCAAATTTGGTGAAAATAAAGGGCTGGATTCGCTGTTTGAGAGACCAAGTGCTGACATCAGATTGGAATGGCAGATGTTCCATGGTCCTGATTGGGGGTGGTGGGCGGGGGGGGGGGGGGGGGGGGGGGGGGGGGAGAGGAGGAGGAGGAGGAGGAGGAGGAGAGAGAGACGACGACTGCCGGAGCCATTCCGGACATGCAAATGGGCCAGCACCCGAGCCACATGGAACTAGTGCAATTCAAACGTACACTGGCGTGTGATTCACTGGGGTGGCACTCGAAAGCCTGACAAGCCTCAGCTGCATATAAGCACTCCATTCCCCACACACTCTTATTCCAGCCAAGAAGATGGCACCCTGGAGAGCAGCCCGGAGATTCACGAACACAAAGCTTGAGGTATTGCTGGATGCCATGTAGGAGGCGGGATACCCTGTTCCCCAGGGTGATCAGGAGGCTGCCATCTGCAGAAGTCAACCGGGCCTGAGTGGAGGTGGCAGAGGCCGTGAGCGTCACGGGCCCAACGCGAGGACCGGACAGCAGTGCAGGAAGAAGCTGCATGACCTCCTCAGGGTGGCCTGGGTAAGTCTGTGCCACAACCATCATGCAACGTGCCCACCAACCCCCCCTGCCCTCCCACTCCCATGGAACCCCCACCAGGGGGACTGGTAGGCAGTGCTGGATGAGGATGTAACCCCCCCCCCCCCCAAGGCCAGTAACTGATACTGCCGACCAGGACTGTAATGCAGCTGGTGGGGGGACATGTGGGGGTGGGACGGGACGGTTGAGCTGCCGGTGGCCAGGCCCCCTAATCAGCAAACCTGGGGGTGATTAGGTTGCCCTGTGCGCAGCAGCCCTGGCGCACATGTCGTGCGGTCCCCTGTGCCTGCCCAGGTCCCATCTCCTGCCCATCCTCCTCGTCAGACAAGGCCTGGCATTCAACCTTCCCCTCCACCATGTCGTCCCTCTGCTACACAATGTTGTGGACGACGCAGCAGGCCAGCACGATATGGGAGACCCTCCTGGGGCTATACTGGAGAGCCCACCAGAGTGCTCCAGACACCTGAACCGCATCTTGAGGATGCCAATGCAACCCTCGATGAAGCTTCTGGTCAATGCATAGGCATCGTTATAGCGGTTGTCTGCATCAGTCTGGGGCCTGCTGATAGGCATCATCAGCCATGACTGCAGCGGATAACCTCTGTCACTCAAGAGCCAAAGCATCAACAAGGGTGCGCCTTGAAAGTGTTGGCCATCGACGAGTGTGCCAGAACGAAAGCGTCGTGGACACTGCCTGGATAACGGGCACAAACGTGCATGAGGTTCAACCAGTGGACACACCCCAACTGCACATTCATCGAGTGGAAGCCCATTCAATTGATGCAGGGCACCCCCTCATGCACCGGTGTTCGTAGGGGGATGTGTCCCCCATCTATCAACCCCTGGATCTGGGGCATACCTTCGATGGTAACAAATCCCACTGCCCGGGTAACCTGGTGGGCTCGGTCCAGACTAAAGTTGATGTATTGTGCCGCTTGGGAATATAGCTTATCCGTGGCAGCGTGTATGCACCTGTAAACAGACGTCTGCGAAATCCCAGACAGGTCCTCACCCGGTGCCTGGAAGGATTCCGTGACAAAAAAGTTTACAGAGAATGTCACCCTGACGGTCACCTGGAGCGTGTCCTTCCCCATACCCCGTGGTACCATTTGCGCCATCATCTGGCACAGATGTCACACGATCTCCCTGCTCAGCAGCAGTTGTCGGCGACACGCTCGGTCCGGCAGGTCCTCAAAGCGATATACATGGTCCTGATGTGGCGCCTCCTTCCCAGCTCCTTGTCAGCCTGCTGAACGACTGGCTTTCCAGCCTCACCGTCTAGCCCTTGTTCCTCTGAGGCAGTCTCCTGTTTGTAGGGGCTTCCCCAAGCAGCTCCTGCAGCCTCATTGCATCCGCAAAGGGCTGGGCTCCAAAATCCATTGCCTGCAGGGAGTAAAGAGCAGACATGTTAGCATGGTGTGTACTCCCGTGGCCATCCAGGTCCAACAGGTTCATGGTGGCCCTGGTCTGCACTGCAGCACCCCCCCCCCCCCCCCCCCCCCCGCCCCCCCAGCACCACCCATGGCCGTTTCCCTGACACTCTGCCATCAGCAACATAGCCATGTTGGCGCCTGGCACCCTCTAACCCCATCACCCATCACTGCCGGAAGGGGTACAGGTGGCTGACGCTACCCAAACCAGCACAATACTACACGGCCTCTGTCCTGCACTGTCCTGTGTGGTCTACTGAGGGTATGCTCCTTGGGTGAGCCATGTGCTATCCGCCAGCAGGGGTGGGGGAGTAGGGCACAGTGTGTCAACGACCGATGCAATGCTTGGTGGCGTGCATGCAGGCAGGGCCAATGGATGGGGCTGGGCGAGGAGGGTGGGCACCTGTTGCCGTGTGTGGGGGGGCCCTCTTTAAGATACAAGGGTTGTGCCGACCAGTCGGAGCCAGGATGGATAGGAGCAAGGGCGCAGTGGGCAGGCGGAGCTTGTGGAAGGCCACTAGTCCTGCAGGGTGGGCTAGCTGATAGTGCCACCGCTGGGGCATCCACACTGAGAGAAGTGTGGCAGCCATTGTGCCTTTGGAAACTTTTCTTACCTCCTCTCTCTCCCTCACCATCCACAGCGCCTGGAGCGCCCCAATCCCCATTTTATAATACCACCTCCGCCTGACAGATGCGGAGCATCGCGGAAGGCTGGAGACTACCGGGTTGGGACCATTAATGATAAGTTAACGAATGCTATTATAAGTTTTGCCTGCCCATGCTGGTACAGGGCGTGGAATGCATTCACACCACCATCGAGACACCTAAGCATAGCATAGTGCTCTGTTGGATGCCCAGCGCAACGTTGATTTTGGGCTGATGCCTAATTCTCCACCTGATTGCAATTCGATTCTGGAGTCACTGCATGGAGAATCCATCCCAAAATATTTGCATTTCCACTAATACTTTGGGAAAGAGGAAGACTTTTGAATGCATTCCTACACTCAGGCAACTACAAATAATACACTGTACACTCAACTGCAAAACCTTATACAATATCAGGATGCTTTCTTGGCCATGCGCATCTATATTATTTCATGTTGTTTTCAGTGTCACACAACTTCGGTCATGAAAACAGAAAATAGATTTTCTAAGATTTATAAAATTTCTAGCACTTGCAAACACCTTGTAGTCATTGTTTCTCACGCTGTTTGATCGTCATGGTGATTGGGGGTCACTTATCTGTACCTGTGTACTGAAGTGAGATAATAAGCTTTGGCATGGCTTGTGATATTTCAAACAGTTGTGTGCCTTCTCAAAAATTCTATTAAGGTTTAACAAATTATATTTTTTTCCTACAACACTAGTTGAAAGGACAGGAAAGAAAGAAAAGCTGTGGCATGTACCTAAATAACTTTAGTTGCACTATGAATCTATGTAACAATGATTGTATACATCTACATGCCTTGCTCTATGTTATGTTATATTGAGCCTCACCAGTACCCATCTGCCTACGGTCTACTTATCTTTAAAATAATTCTGAGACACTTTTACACGAGTAGCACCATACAAGTACAAGTTGTTGATCTGAACAATCTTTCTCTGTCGTATTTTGTACTAATTACATCCATGTGCCTTGGCCTATGTTAAATCTTCATATACATTAGGCAGTACTGTATTATACATCCATGCCCATAATGTACTATCTTTCCACTTGGCTGCGTCTGTAGTGTAATATACATTCATGTGACTGTGTTTGTATTATATTATGTATCCACATCTCTGGATCATATGGTACCAAATATTCATGCATCTTGTGATATCTTTACAGGACATAAAATTCTGGGGTCTGCATACGTGGAGTTTGAATACCCAAGTGAACTAGTTTATTCCCGTTTGACCTATATACTCACATTCACAAATGGCTACAACAGATTGATATTACAGGTACAGGTCAAATATCTGAATCTCAGCCATATGCTTTATTTTGTGCTGTATATCCACATGCCTGAGTTTACAGTGTTCTATACATTCAAATGTTTGAGTTAGTACTGTACCATAAATCTATGCACCAAAGTCTGATAATATTTACATGTCTAGGTCACATTGTATGACATATCCAGACACCAGAGTAATAGCATACTATATATATCCACATGCGTGGGTCATACTATACTATTCATCTGTCTGCTTAGATTCATACTACTGAATATCCGTGCAATTTAACCAATAATGTAACTGCAGTATTTTTGAATCTTTGGGATGGAAAAAGGACGACATTGTAATTTCATCTCAAAACACATGACTGACTTTTTTTTGCTGTTCAGCCTCTGGTTCTCACGTATAGGGATTGGAGCCAAATTATTTCCTCGGAGCATTGTTCTCTCTCTGGAGGTCAAAGAATTACAAACAATTTTCCAACGCCTTGAACAAAAAAAACCTGCTATGCTATTATGAAAAGTACAGTCAATAAAATAAGTCAACCACAATAAACTATCCTGCGGTTAGCAGCAAAACCTGGAGCTTCTCCAGTCTATTACATGGAAGTCAGAGGGATTCTAAGAAAGCTGAAATAAATACATTTCTTCACAAGCGGAAAATTCTGGCAACAAACAATTCATATATTTAAGGTAAAAAAAATTAACAGAATTATTACATCTTGTTCCTGCCCCAGCATCATTATTGCAACTTGCTGCTTGCATTCCCGTTGTAATTAGTTGAAATGTCATTATGCAAATTAGGAGTACAATAATAGAAAGTACATTAGCATATTCAAAAATTAATCATATTCTTAATAAAGTAATTAAGTTTAGACAAGTTTCAGGTTAATTTAAAGTGGCAGATAATTTAATTAGACATTACATTTCTCAATGGTCCATCTAACTTTTCACCCTTAGGGTTAAGGCGGCTTTTTTAGTGCAATGTTTAATAAAACTTTGCAATTGAAGAGCATTGTGATGATGTTCCCTGGGCAGCACGGTGGCGTAATGGTTAGCATTGCTGCCTCACGCTGCCGAGGACCCGGATCTGATCCGGGCCCTGGGTCACGGTCCACGTGCAGTTTGCACATTCTCCCCGTGTCTGAGTGGTCTCACCCAAAAAAAGATGTGCAGGGTAGGTGAATTGGCAATGCTAAATTGCCACTTAATTGGAAAAAAAAAAGAATTGGATTCTCTAAATTTTTTTTTTAAATAAAAAAATAATGATGTCCCCCACAAACGGAAAGTAAATCTGAAAGAAACCATACTTAAGGATTGCAAGATTTGAACAATTCATAAAGTGCTGAAATCAATTCAATAAAGACAGAATGGAGTAGACAATAAGATCCTGGTTTGGAAACTTATAGAACATAGAACATACAGTGCAGAAGGAGGCCATTCGGCCCATCGAGTCTGCACCGACCCACTTCAGCCCTCACTTCCACCCTATCCCCGTAACCCAATAACCCCTCCTGACCTTTTTGGTCACTAAGGGCAATTTAGCATGGCCAATCCACCTAACCTGCACGTCTTTGGACTGTGGGAGGAAACCGGAGCACCCGGAGGAAACCCACGCAGGCATGGGGAGAACGTGCAGACTCCGCACAGACAGTGACCCAGCGGGGAATCGAACCTGGGACCCTGGCGCTGTGAAGCCACAGTGCTATCCACTTGTGCTACCATGCTGCCACTTCAAAAATAATCATAGCTATGTTAAAAACTATGCAGTTGAGTAGTTACTAAATTCCTCACTATAAGACAATGAGAGTGTCATTGGCATAAAGCATCCTGGTTGCACATTCTCCCCGTGTTTGCGTGGGTTTCACCCCCACAACTCAAAGATGTGCAAGGTAGGTGGATTGAACACACTAAATTGCCCCTTAATTGGCAAAAAATGAATTGGGTACACTAAATTTAAAAAAAAATAATAAATAAAGCATCCTGGTTGCAAATGACAGTCACGTCTGTACTTAATCATTTTAGGTTTAGGATTCCTCCAGGATGGTGGCAAAGCACCAGTTCCTACATTCCTCTATCAGTACAAGAACATGGATCTGTAATTCTCCAATAGGTCAAAGTGAGCCTGCTTTTGCAAAAGGGAACACACCAGGCCAGTGCAAAAATGCAATTCTCCTGCAATTCAAACCACAGAAGCATCTAATCTGAATGCCGTCAGATGAACTGTTAGAATAGAGGCTGTTCTGTACTTTTGTTGGATGTCCAACTTTTCACATCAGCCAAGCACTGACAATGGTTTGGGCAACACATCTATGCACTGCAGCATGTCACAAAATGAAGTCCAGAAATAATCTTCTAAAATTCGATACAAAACAAAAACGATGACCAGTTGTGTTGCAAAACAGTCACCGTTTTACATTTAGCATTTGAAAAAGGTTAGCCTATAGCGTTTCTGCTTTAGCCTGTTGGCACCACCGATTAATTCCATTATTCCATCAACATTTATGTGGGTAGCGCGAGCTAAGCTAACAATCACCTTCTGAAATGGTAGTTCTGATAACGAAAAATTATAAATGGAAATAGTCTAAAGAAAGCTCTTGAACAACTAAAAGGGGTACATAGAGCCCACTTAACAAGAACCCGTATGAGTAGGTTCTTCCCGGAGGTGGAGGATAGATGTGAATGGTGCCAAGGAGGCCCGGCCAACCACGCCCACATGTTCTGGTCTTGCCCCAGACTTGCGGGGTACTGGACAACCTTCTTCGAGGTAATGTCCAAAGTGGTGGGGATGAGGGTGGAGCCATGCCCGAAAGTGGCGGTCTTCGGGGTTTCAGACCAGCCAGATCTATTCCTGGGGAGGAGGGCGGACGCCCTTGCCTTTGCCTCCCTGATCGCTTGCCGTAGAATCCTGTTCGGCTGGCGGTCAGCAGCAACACCCAAAGCTGCAGACTGGCTGTCCGACCTCTCAGAATCTCTCCAAACGGAGAAAATCAAATTCGCCATCCGAGGGCCAGATGACGGCTTCCACAGAACGTGGGAGCCATTCACCCAATTGTTCCGGGACCAGTTTGTGGCCAACAAACAAGCAGAAGAACAGCCAGGTAGCCAAAAATCAGGGGAAAGTAGCCAAGGCATGAGAGGGAGAGATAGACCGGGAGAGGGGGGGACAGCTAAACCTAAGAGGAAAGAAAGGCGAACCACGGGGGGGGGTGGAAGAGTGAAGAGACAGGGAACAATAGAGGAGAACCAGGGAGGTGGGGGGATGCAGGGGAATGATAGCCAGAAGGAGGGCACGGGAAACTTGGCATCTACAGGAACAGAGCAAGGAGAATCCAGGCGAAAGACGGCACGAACGGCTGAAGCGGAGGTGAGCGCGAGACGACAACGGCAGCGAAACCTGTCCGGGAGAAGCAAGTGCCAACACCAGACCCATTCGAGTATTGCCCTCTGTAATTGTTTCTCCAGCACCCAAATGTATATCTACCACCCCAGTCTCCCCCCACCCCCTCCACAAACAGATGCCTACTTATGTGTTGTAAATAATATTGCCAATTGTAGAGAGTTGCTGCTGTTGAGCTGGTGCATAATACCTTACCAGTTACTTTATTTTATATTATTACTTTTTTATTTGGTATGTTTGTGCGTGCCCTTCTCTACTCTCTCTCTCTATATATATATAATATATATATCTTATTCTGTATACATAACGGTAAATATACTTTGTTCAAAAACCCAATAAAAAACATTTATATTTAAAAAAAGGAATGCTCTTGAAGATTTGGGTGCTGAGGGCGGCACGGTAGTGCAGTGGCTAGCATTGCTGCCCCACGGTGCTGAGGATCCGGGTTCCATCCCGGCCCCGGGTCACTGCCCGTGTGGAGTTTGCACACTCTCCCTGTGTCTCACCCCCACAACCCAAAGATGCGCAGAGTAGGTGGATTGACCACGCTAAATTGCTCCTTAATTGGAAAAAAATAATTGGAAACTCCAAATTTATTTTTTTTAAATTGAAGATTTGAGTGCAGCAATTCCTGGGATGGCAGGACTGTCACATGAGGGGAGACTAAATCGGTTAGGATTATATTCATTGGAGTTTGGAAGAGTGAAAGGGATTCTTATAGAAACTAATTCTAACAGGATTAGACAGGGTAGATTCAGAAAGAATATTCCCGATGGTGGTGGTGGTTTCCAGGTCATAGTTTGAGGAAAAAGGGGTAAATTGACTCTTAATTGTAAAAAAAAAAAGAAATGGGTACTCTAAATTTACAAAAACAAAACATTGGATATAATAATCAGAAGTATCATGCAGTATTAGACGTCTTCAATATACTGCAAGATCCACTGTGGTATTAATGAATCTAGTTATGCAGGTTGATGGCTACAGTATTATTAAACAGACAATATTATCAAGTGTTCCTATAGTTTTAAGATAAAAAGGAAAAAATACAGTCTCTTTTAAAGATTTGGGACACAAATAACGTGTAGCGGATTATTTTTAATTTTCACTTCAACCAGCCTTTGCTTCTATTAGATACTGGGGGGGGGGGGGGGGGTCACAGTACATAATGTGAAAAATTTAAAACTCATTTCAGCATGTTAAGAGTAAACCATCTGACAAATGGCTTACTCTTGCCTTTCCTTTTCCTACTGTAATCTTCAATCTATCTGCAGAAATCAGCGCACTTGAACAATTGCCCCCCAAGTTTAATGGAGAAATGCTGTATAACGCTGTTGGGAATGTATCTGTGTTTACCATGTTACAAAAGGTACTGCCACTTTCCGAGCATCATGCATTTGGAATTTAAAGATCCAATTCACATTGGGTCTCAACAAGTTGAGATCTCCTCGATCAATAAAATTCACTCCTGATTGGTTACGAACAATAGAGCAATTTATAAAATCTTGAACCTTTGCAAACCCATACTGTATTGCGCTTGGGCGGGGGGTGGGGGGCTTATACCAAAACTGCAAAAGTGTACTCAAATAATTTTATTTTTGAGGTTTTTTTTTAAATCGTCCATTGCAAGCATCTTAAGGAAAAGAGAGACACACGGTCATCAACAAGTTAATTGTGAATGCTGGTTTTATGCCCTATTCAAAGAAATGATTATCATGGCAACAGACGAATGATGAACTACCAACTTGGCTCATAATTTTGTGATTGGCTGACATTACACACAGTAATGAATTAAATGTTGTTATGTGCCCAAGTCTCACAAACAGAGACAGAAGCAGTTTAGCACCATTGTGAATCCCTGTGGGCCTCACTAAAAACAAAGCTAAAACAAACTACTGTATTATGTTTCTCAAATCAGCCTCCCACAGTTGTTTGCCAAGAGCACCACACAGCATTAGAATAATTTGACTACAGCCTCTGTGACTAACATGCACCAGATCCAAAGTTATAAAAGACAAATGGAAGAGTTTTATTCTTGTAGCACATTCTGCATGCATGTAGAAAACCATGGGTGGAATTCTCCGACCTCCCGCCGGGTCGGAGAATTGGCGAGGTGCTCTGGCGCCATTCTCCAATGAGTGGCAAAACGGGCACCCGCGCATGGCGTCCGGCCGCTCGGAGAACCGCCGAAAACGGTCGCAGTGGCGATTCTCTGGAGCGGCTGGAGCAGGGATTCTCCTGGCCGGATGGGCCAAAGTCCCGCCGGCGTGACCGGATGTCATTCCGGCACCGTTCTAACATGGAATAAAGTAGCGTCAGCCAGTCGTTCTGGCTGACGCTGCGGGAGGAGGTGGGTGACGGCGTGGAGCGGGGTGGGGGGGTGTTGACGGCGTTGGGGCTGGGGAGCCCGGGAGGGGGAGCGGCACAGCCGTCTCTGCGGGCGGTGTGGGGGAGCCTGCCGGGGGCGGGGGGGCAGGGCGGCCACACATCTGGGACTGTTGTGGGGGGGGCACACATCCGGGGGTGGGGGTGGGGAAGGAGCGGTGGGGGCAACAAAGGCTGCGGGCGGCCACGGCCCGCCATGGTAGGGCGGATCCAACAGCCAGACCCCATGACGGTGGACACGCGGCTGTCCACCCAACCCGTTCGCTTCGCGGCGCAGGCAGCCCGGCCGTCCTGTCATGTGCCAGACACCCGCACCCTCCCCACCAAACTGGCAGCACCCACCAGCGGGTATGTCCTGGGCGACGCACACCGGAGCCCCCCGGTGCGGGCACTGCCACCAGACGGTGGCCCTGGCAGAGGGGACGGCCGACAGGTCTCAGGGCACCGAAGGGGCAAGGTGGGGCGCGTGCTGGCGACCGGGCCGGCCATGTAGCCCATGGCACCTGATTGTGGAGGGAATATACCAATGCTGAAACCCGGTCTATCCCACGCCCTACAGATAGTACAATGTTTAGCCATCTTCCAGCGTTGTTGGCCGCCGTGGCGGGGGCTGCTGCCCTGCATGAGGCCCAGTGGGAGCTGGAGCACGGGCATGACAGGGAGGTGGCAGAGCCGGTTGTAGAGCAGCGGGCTGCAGTGGGGCACATGCAAGCCACCCAGACCGCTTGGCCACACGCCCGAGAGGCACTGGAGGAGCACCACACCGTGCGGCAGCCACAGCAGGAGGATGACGAGGAAGAGGAGGAGGGTGTGCCACGGCCACGGAGGGGTCCGATGCGACAACGTGCATACCGGCCACGCATGTCCTGCGAGGACCCCCCGGACAGGGCGGACAGGAGGAGACTCCGGGTGAGCCGGAAGACCGTCGCCCACATCTGCCACCTGATGGCACACCTGGCACCCCGTGGGACCAGGGGTGGACCGTTGGCCGTCAAGGTGACGGTCGCCCTCAACTTCGTCGTGACGGGGTCGTTCCAGTCACCGAGTAGGGACCTGTCCGGCATCTCCCAGCCATTGGTGCACAGGTGCATCCGGGCCGTCACCGACACGCTGTACAATGTCACGGACAGGTACAGACAGTTCCCTGTGGACCGCACCCACCAGGATGCCCGCACAGCGGGTTCCGCTGCTGTTGCCGGATAGCCATGGGGGAGGGGGGGATCGATGGATTGCACATCGCTATGCGGCCCACGTCGGAGGAAAGGGTCATGTGCCTGAACAGGAAGGGTACATATTCAATGAACGTGCAGGTGGTCTGTGACCACAGGATGACGATCCTGCATGTCTGCGCCAGGTATCCTGGCAGTGTGCGTGACTCCTTTATACTCTCCCAATCATTCATCCCCGCCATGTTTGAGGGACATCCCCCCCCACCGCCTGCGGGGCTGGTTGCTGGGCGACAGGGGTTATCCGTTGCGGTCATGGCTGATGACGCCTATCCAGAGGCCACAGACCGACGCAGAGCGCCGCTACAATGATGCCCATGCAGCGACCAGGAGTGTGGTCAAGAGGTGCTGCTGAAGATGCGCTTCAGGTGCCTGGACCGCTCTGGGGGGGGGGGCCTCCAGTACCCGTCAGAGAGGGTCGGCCGCACCGTCGTGGTCTGATGCGTACTGCACAACATAGCCCAGCAGAGGGGCGATGTGCTAGAGGAGGAGAGGAGGACGGTCAAAATGAGGGGGATGGCGAGAGGGAAGCAGATGCATGGGACATGGGGGAAGGATGGCAACAGGAGGCACCCCCGACCACCCTCACTTCCCCCACCAGCGACTATCCTCACCTCCCCCACCACCGACCACCCTCATCTCCCACACCACCACATCACACGCATGCATACAACCCCTCCATGACACATTCACCTGTGGCACAACGGGATGGGGGTAAACTGTTGACGGTGTAAGCGGGTCTGATACAAGCATGGAGGATGATGACAGCCTGCCATGCGATGGGCTCCGAGCCATACATCGTTCGACAATGTCTGACTCATGGCCATATCAAGACCCTCCACCTGGGTGGACCCTGCACGCGGCCCAGACACTGCATCCCATGGCCTTGGCGTATGGCTTGGGGCGGGTTGGCGTGGGAGAACCGTGCGGGGGGGGCGCACGTCACACGCACCGGAGCTCAACTTCTATCGCAGCGCCCCTCACACACACTGGCACATGGCCCCGCCCGCATCGGACAGAGTACAGAGGCAGCTCACATAGGTGTGGAATGTGTTTAATAACAGATGTTCTGTACATGTGCCCTAGCCCATCTGACTATTCTGTGCCCTGCACCCGTGCCAACTTACTCATCAGAATCTACCTTTCTGGCCTTAGGGCCCAATGACTACGTCTCGGTGTTCCCCCAGACAGTAGAGGAGAACTGGAGGTGGGCTCCTGTGATTCCTGCCCTGTGACTAGGATCCCCTTTGGCGGCCGTTTCCTGTGGCGGCCCAGCCTGGATGGGCCAGGCTGCATCTTGGGCAACTGAATTGCGTGGTGCCACCCTGTTCTGCCCGCTGCCCACTAGATGCACCAGGGACGATGGGGGGCGGGAAAGAGTCCGAGGTGGCACAGCATCCTGGAGGCCCGCGCTGGTATTGAACAGGGTCTGGACGTTAGCAGCCTTGGAGCTCAGGGAGTTCGCCATCCCTGTCTGGCTCTTTGCAAAGCCATCCATCACCCGGGCAATTGTGCTGATGCTCTCAGCGATGGCCTGCTGGGACTGGGCCATGGACTGCTGAGACCACGCCAGGTTGTTGAGCGCCTCTGCAATGGTCAGCTGGCCCTGGCTCATGGCTGCCTGTGTGACGGCAACCCTGTCCTGGGCCGCGGAGGACGCGTGCACAGATAGCCCCAGGCCCTGCAAACTCAGTCCCATGCCTGACTGCATCGGGTCTACAGGCAGGCGGGGGAACTCCAGGAACCCGGGACCCGTCTGAGCGGAAGGTGTTTGCCGGGGCTGGGCTGCCCTCCGACCGTCTGGTCCCTCGGCTGCTCCTACCTCCACCTGCTGTACCGGATCGGCTGTGTGGTGCGCACCAGTTAGTGTCCCAGACGCCCCATCACTAAAATGGCCAACCGAGGTGAGAGTATCTGCGGTGGCGGAGGGTGCAGGGGACAGCTGTGACGCAACCTCGGTGTCTTCATCGGACCTATGGTCGGGGATACCATAGATTATCATAGAATTTACAGTGCAGAAGTAGGCCATTCGGCCCATCGAGTCTGCACCGGCTCTTGGAAAGAGCACCCTACCCAAGGTCAATACCTCCACCCTATCCCCATAACCCAGTAACCCCACCCAACACGAAGGGCAATTTTGGACACTAAGGGCAATTAATCTTGGCCAATCTACCTAACCTGCACATCTTTGGACTGTGGGAGGAAACCGGAGCACCCGGAGGAAACCCACGCACACACGGGGAGGATGTGCAGACTCCGCACAGTGACCCAAGCCGGAATTGAACCTGGGACCCTGGAGCTGTGAAGCAATTGCGCTATCCACAATGCTACCGCGCTGCCCATGGGGTGCCACGTCCCGTATGTTCGTCCCCTCCGTGATGGTGTTGTGTTGTGTTCTTTCATGTCTGTCTGTGCCCTGTGTGCTTGTGTCATCGTCGTGTCGTGTCTGTCTGTCCCCTGTGTGCTTGTGTCCTGTGCCGTCGTGTCGTGTCTGTCTGTCCCCTGTGTGCTTGGTCCTGTGTCATCGTGTCGTGTCTGTCTGTCCCCTGTGTGCTTGGTCCTGTGTCATCGTGTCGTGCCTGTCTGTCCCCTATGTGCTGGTGTCCTGGGTCGTTGTGTTATCACTGGATTGGGCCGGAGGGCTGTTGTTGAAGCTGCCCTCCCCATCGCTGCTAGAGTCTCTGCGGGCTGGCTGCCCAGGCGCTGGCCGGGGGCGGTGTATGCCTGATGCGCCCGGTTGATCTGCGTCGGCTGGCCGTCCAGGTGCTGGCCGAGGGCAGTGTCTGCCAGGTGCGCCGGGTTGGTCGGCGGTCGGCTGGCTGTCCAGGCACTTGGTGCTGGCGGTGTCTGCCAGGTGCTCCGGGTCGGTCACGACGTGGCCCTGCGACATACAATACACCATCATGGTTAGGCAGGTGGAGGGGGGTGTGGGTCGCGGTACGGGGTGAGTGCTGAGGGGACAGTGCTGGGGGGAAACGGCTGCGGGTAGTGTGCTGAGGGAGAAGGGCTGAGGGGAGAGTGCTGGGGGTAGAGTGCTGGGGGAAAGTGCTGAGGGAGAAGGGCTGAGGGGAGAGTGCTGGGGGTAGTGTGCTGAGGGAGAAGGGCTGAGGGGAGAGTGCTGAGGGGAGAGTGCTGAGGGGAGAGTGCTGAGGGGAGAGGGCTGAGGGGAGTGTGTTGAGGAGAGAGGGCTGAGGGGAAAAGGGCCAGGCAGGGGGGGAATCTCACTTGGTGGCGCGCCCCCGATCTCGGCATGTGGCAATCTCCCGGTCCTCTGGTGCACCAGCTATGTCCAGTGTCCTCTGCTCGTGCACGGTGAGGGGCCGCAAGTCAAGTTCACCCCCTCCGGTTCAGGCACGCTCTTGCTGGTTATGGGGGCTCTTCTCCTGGGGGGCTGGGGGGGGGGAGGGAATCCGAGGGTTAGGCGATCCGATGCATGCAGTTGGATCTATGTTGGCATGGGTGCACAGGGCACACAGCCAACACGGCTTGCATGGGTGGCTGCAGCCATGTGGGTCATGGCTGTGGTTGTACCGTCCCCCTGGGGAGGAGGTGGGTGTTACACATGTGGGCGTAGGGGGGTTGGTGCCATGGGCACATTGCTGGGTACTCATCCTGGCTGCCCTCAGTAGGTCATTGAGCCTTTTGCGACACCGTTCACCAGTCCTGGGTGTCAACGCGATGGCACTGACGGCCGCGCCCACCTCCCTCCACAGACGCCGGGCCACGTTAGGTGGGACCCTCTGGCCGGGTCCAGGGTACAGACGCCCTCTCCTCTCCTCGAGGGCGTCCAGGAGCATCTTCAGGTCGTGGTCGGTGAACCGGGGCGCTGCTCGGCATGGCGCGATGTTGCTCCATCGGCAGCCTGTGCGCTCGCGTCGCCTTATATGCGACGCAGCGCCGCGTCGATTGCGTGGTGCCGTGTCTCCGATGCTGCTCCGAGGCCACGCCCCCCACTTCCCGCCACGCCCCTGCTGGCCCACTTGTACGGCGCAGAATGGGGTCCCAGAACGGGCGTCGACCGCGGAGTGAAACACTCCCGTTTTGGCGCCGACACTCTGCCGTCGCAGCGGAGAATCACGCCCCATATTCTTTGCCACTTAAAAAAACAATATATTCATTCGTGCACAAAATTATGCTCGAGTTTTAAAAAAGTTTGCGAAAAATTTGAAAGCAGAGGCTGGGTCACATCGAACACTGAATTATCACAATATTGTGAGGAATCAAAGTCAAAACATTACCTGATGACAGCCAAAAATCTATTTCTTGTCAACTCACAATTTCTAATTTTAGCATATTTCAGGCTTAATTAACTAATTTTCCATTTCTCTTTTGCAGTGGTGGCTTTCCCCAAATTCAAAGCTTCCGATCTTAAATTATTTCCCTTTAGGAGCTTTATGGCCAAAAATGAGGGCACTCTTCTCCCAAAACTCAACTTAGGCAATACTACATTGGTCACTGTGAAACAGATGCGTGTTTTATTGGCAGAGTTAAGTTTCATTAATGTCCCCTTGTGACCTTTACAGTAACAGAGTTGGCCGTTGATTGGGATGTCGTTGAAATGCCTGCTGCTGGTCCTGGGTGCACAGCAATGGAAAGAAAATGAAGTTTTGAAGAATTTCTCTAGGTTTCATCTCAAAAGAGTTTGGATTGTTTCTGGCCTAGCCTCGCAAATAAATTGATGTTTTTTCTTGATTCGCTGCTGCAAAGGACGATTATTATTAAACCTTTTCCCCAGCTTCCTGGCCAGCCTCTCATCAAACAAGATATCTTAAAATGTTAATACATTCATGACAGGTGCAAATTTTGATGGTCATTAAAGTCATGGTAATTAAAACCACAATTATGCTAATATCCTCAATTTCTACCTTCTGGAATATGCCAATTAAAATTCAAGAAATCCACAACAGACTAGGCTCAAATTTTTAATCATGGACCATCGCTAATGTGCATAAATACACAGCCTCCAAGGTGCTCTCTGAACTGCAGCATTATAGCATTTTTCGGAAGCCAGTAACACAATAATGGCCGAGATTTTCCGGCAGTTCACGTCGGTGGGATCTTCTGGTCCCGTTGAAAGCTTTCCCCTGCCTCGGCATGGGGTGGATTCAATGGGAAATCCCATTGATAGTAACAGGACCAGTAGATCCTGCTGCTGGCAAACAGCGGGCCCCTCCAACTGAGGAGAAACACGTGGCGGGGAGGCCAGAGAATCTCGCCCAATGTCAGATACCATACAGCCAAATAATTAACCCCTAACAACAAGTAACTGGGCAAACCTAACTTGATATTGTTAGCTTCAATTTCATCAGTCTATTAATATTTTATTGCAAATATACACATCAGGATTACAGCATAACATGGAACAGCTTTCTTTGTCTTGCAATAAATGTTGCTCTGAGAATAGTACAGTACACCAAGACGCTGTAAAGATGTTTGAAATGAATTTTTGACAAGGAGTTTTACAGTCAATGTTTTTTATTTATCCACAACAGATATCGAGTAAAATTGTGAAGCATTAATCACATGCCATGATCTTTAAAACCTGTATCTGTAGCTTTCAACCCAGAGTAATGGAATGGGATAATGAAAATTACATATACTTCATTTAATCATGCAGTATGTAACTTCAAAACAATTACAATGGGTGGGTGTTTCGTATATACTGTAGTAAAGTATAAAAAGCAATATGTAGCAGTCGTCTCCTATGACAATGCTCACACACATCTAGAGGATGTGTTGTTTGATAGAGAGGATTAATAGTGTAATTTAGAATATATTAGTGTGGAATTAAATGGTAGAGAGAAATTGGAACCTGAAATTAAATTACTTAATTGAAAATGAGATGAAATTATATATCGGAACATTTCTTCATATAGTAGTAGAACTTGAGGAGTACTAGAAATGTGAGCTCAAATAAACTACTGTGAAATATAATATAGGTGTAATGTATTTGAGATAAGATAACAATTTGTGTTGAGAAATATCCCCATAGAGTAAGAGTAAGTAGTATTTTGTCTATTTATGCGTGTGACAGGGAAGGTTGTATTATGTTGTTGAGTTTACATTACAGAAGGAGCCATTTGAGCTATCCATCATGACTAGTTGCCCGAAAGACCTACAGACTCAGTTGCGCTCCTGTACTCTTTACCTTATGTTTTCCTTTTTCAAATATTTATATACTTCCTTTGAAAGCCACCATGAATTCTGCTTCCACCACTGTTTTTGTAGGATAATACATGTCCTATCAACCCTCTACATAAAGAAACGTTTCTTCCAACCTCCATTTTGGATGTAAATTCATACCCTCCAATTACAGATGGACCAACTAGAGGAATCAGTTACTTCTCGTTTAGCTTAAAGCCTTGAATTTCAAGCCCTCTCACGATTCTCCTTAGCTTTATTTTCGCTAATGAAAACAGACACGCCTTCTCTAGTCTCCTCATAATGGAAGTCTCATGTCGTTTTCACCACCTTCATAAACCTAAGTTTGAGTTATTTTGTTAGCCTTCACATCCTTCAAAAAGGAGACCAAAAAAGGGACCTGGTAATGTAACTACAGTCTAGCCACTGATTGGTATCAGCTTGCCATTACTTTACTTTGCTAAATACCAATGCTGATAATTATAAAAATCCATGATTCTGAATGTTTCTCTTACTTAATTTTGACACCACATCATAATGCGCAAGTAGTAGCCTTAATGTTTTCAAGGAGAATGTGTATTGGAGTTTACGACGATGGTGGAGGGATGAAGGGGAGTGGTGGGGCGGGGGGTGGGGGGTGGGGGGGGGGGAGAGAGAGATGGATAGCTGCATGATAAGGATTTGGAAAATATTTTAGAAGAATGAAAAGAATCCAGCAGAGGGCAGTAGAGTGGAGCTGCTGATTGGCTGTTGCGGGGAAAATTTGCACCAGTGCATTGCGGTCACCGTATCTTGAAGGTGGTTTGTGGAGGAGCTGTTGTCAAGTGACAGTTAAACCCGAAACACTTATTCAGTGTTGCCCTCCCTACCTCCTCTTCTAACCAAAAAAAACCCCTCAGTAACAAGTACACCGTTTTGGATACTGTTGAGGGGGTCGACCTACCAGGGGTAAGCCACAGTGAACCGATCTCCAGCACTGAGTCCATCCCTGTGGCTCAGAAGGGAAGGAGGGAGAGCAGGAGAGCAATAGTTATTGGGGACTCGATAGTTAGAGGGACAGATAAGACGGTTCTGTGGCAGCGAAAGAGACTCACGGATGGTATGTTGCCTCCCGGGTGCCAGGGTCCGTGACGTCTCGGGCCGTGTTTTCAGAATCCTTAAAGGAGAGGGGGAGCAGTCACAAGTTGTGGTACACATCGGTACCAACGACATAGGTAAGAGAAGGGACAGTGATTTAAAACAGGAATTTAGAGAGCCAGTGTGGAAGCTGAGAGCCAGGGCAAACCATGTTGTCATCTCTGGTTCGTTGCCGGTGCCACGTGCTAGTGAGGTGAGGAACAGGGAGAGAGTGCAGATAAACACGTGGCTGCAGTTATGGTGTAGGAGGGAGGGTTTCAGGTACGTGGATAATTGGAGCACATTCTGAGGAAGGTGGGACCTGTACAGACAGGACGGTTTGCACCTGAACCAGAAGAGCACCAATATCCTGGGAGGGAAATTTGCTATGATCTTCGGGGGGGTTTAAACTAATTTTTCAGGGGGCTGGGAAAATGAGCTGTAGTCCAGAAGCCAGTGTCAAGAGTAGTGAGGTACTGAGGAGGGTATCAAGGTTGCAGGAGTGTACCGGCAGACAGAAAGGTGGGTTGAAGTGTGTCTACTTTAATGCAAGGAGCATCCGGAATAAGGTAGGTGAACTTGGAGCGTGGATTGGTACTTGGGACTACGATGTTGTGGCCATTACGGAGACATGGTTAGAACAGGGACAGGAATGGTTGTTGGAAGTTCCGGTGTATAGATGTTTCAGTAAGAGTAGGGAAGGTGGTAAAAGAGGTGGAGGAGTAGCATTGTTAATCAAGGGCAGTTTAACGGCTGCAGAAAGGCAGTTTGAAGGGGATCTGCCTACTGAGGTAATATGAGCCGAAGTTAGAAATAGGAAAGGATCGGTCACATTGTTAGGAGTTTTCTATAGTTTCCCAAATAGTAATAGAGATGTGGAGGAAGAAATTGCAAAACAGATTATGGATAGGTGTGGAGGTCTCAGGGTAGTTGTCATGGGTGACTTTAACTTTCCAAATATTGATTGGAACCTCTATAGGTCAAACAGTTCGGATGGGGCAGTTTTTGTACAGTGTGTGCAGGAGGGTTTCCTGACACAATATGTGGATAGGCTGACAAGAGGGGTGGCCACATTGGATTTGGTACTGGGTAAAGAACCGGGCTAAGTGTTAGATTTGTTTGTGGGAGAGCACTTTGGAGATAGTGACCACAATTCGGTGTCTTTCACTATTGCAATGGAGAGGGATAGGGCCATACGGCAGGGCAAGGTTCATAATTGGGGGAGGGGTAATTATGATGCGATTAGGCAAGAATTAGGGAGCATAAGATGGGAACAGAAACTGTCAGGGAAAGGCTCAAATGAAAAGTGGAGCTTGTTCAAGGAACAAATACTGCGTGTCCTTGATAGGCATGTCCCTGTCAGGCAGGGAGGAAATGGCCGTGTGAGGGAAGTATGGTTCACAAAAGAGGTTGAATGTCTTGTCAAGAGGAAAAAGGAAGAGTATGTAAGGATGAGAAAACAACGTTCAATAGGGTCGCTTGAGGGTTACAAGGTAGCAAGGAATGAGCTGAAAAAAGGGCTTAGGAGAGCCAGGAGGGGCATGAGAAGTCCTTAGCGGGTCGGATCAAGGAAAACCTCAAGGCCTTTTAGTGGGAAATTGTGCATGGAGTCAGAAGAAATAGGAGAGGCGTTGAATGAATACTTTTTTTCAGTGTTCACAAAGGAGAGGGGCCATGTTTTTGAGGATGAGAGTGTGATTCAGGTGGGTAGCCTGGTGGAAGTAGATGTTCTGAGGGAAGATGTATTAGCAATTTTGAAAAACCTGAGGGTCGACAAGTCCCCTGGGCCAGGTGGGATATACCCAAGGATTCTTTGGGAGGCAAGGGATGAGATTGCAGAGCCTTTGGCTTTGATCTTTGGGTCCTCGCTGTCCACGGGGATAGTGACAGAGGACTGGAGAGTGCCGAATGTTGTTTCTCTGTTCAAGAAAGGGAATAGGAATGACCCTGGTAATTATAGGCCAGTTAGTCTTACTTTGGTGGCCGGGAAGATAATGGAAAAGGTCCTGAAGGATAGGATTTATGACCATTTGGAAAGATGCAGCTTAATCCGCGATAGTCAACACGGATTCGTGAATGGTAGGTCTTGCCTCACAAATTTGATTGAATTCTTTGAGGAGGTAACTAAATGTGTAGATGAAGGTAGAGGAGTTGATGTCGTATACATGGATTTTAGTAAGGCGTTTCATAAGGTTCTCCATGGTTGGCTCATGAAGAAAGTAAGGAAGTGTGGGATAGAGGGAAATTTGGCCAATTGGATAAGTAACTGGCTATCACGTAGAAGACAGAGGGTGGTGGTGGATGAAAAATTTTCAGACTGGAGACCAGTTACCAGCGGTGTACTACAGGGATCAGTGCTGGGTCCTCTGCTATTTGTGATTTTTATCAATGACTTGGAGGAGGGGGCTGAAGGGTGGGTCAGTAAATTTGCTGATGACACCATGATTGGTGGAGTAGTGGATGAGGTGGAGGGCTGTTGTAGGCTGCAAAGAGACATTGATAGGATGCAGAGCTGGGCCGAAAAATGGCAGGTGGAGTTTAACCCTGATAAGTGCGAGGTGATTCATTTTGGTAGAAAAAATTTGAATGCGGATTACAGGGTCAATGGCAGGGTTCTGAGGAATGTGGAGGAACAGAGAGAGATCTTGGGCTTCATGTCCACAGATCTCTGAAGGTTGCCACTCAAGTGGATAGAGCCGTGAAGAAGGCTTATAGTGTGTTGGCGTTTATTAACAGGGGGCTTGAGTTTAAGAGACGCGGGGTTATGCTGCAACTATACATAACCCTGGTGAGACCACATTTGGAGTATTGTGTGCAGTTCTGGTCACCTCATTAAAGGAGGGATGTGGAAGCATTGGAAAGGGTGCACAGGAGATTTACCAGGATGCTGCCTGGTTTGCAGGATAGGTCTTATGAGGAAAGGTTGAGGGAGCCAGGGCTTTTCTCGTTGGAGCGGAGGAGGATGAGAGGCAACTTAATAGAGGTTTATAAGATAATGAGGGGGATAGATAGAGTGGATTTCCTCGGGTGGATGTAGCTGTTACAAGGGGGCACAATTATAAGATTCAGGGTGGGAGATATAGGAGGGATGTCCGAGGTAGTTTCTTTACTCAGAGAGTGGTTAGGGTGTGAAATGGACTGCCTGCTGTGATAGTGGAGTCGGACACTTTAGGAACTTTCAAACGGTTATTGGCTAGGCACATGGAGCACACCAGAATGACAAGGAGTGGGATAGCTTGATCTTGGTTTCGGACAATGCTCGGCACAACATCGAGGGCCGAAGGGCCTGTTCTGTGCTGTATTGTTCTATGTTCTATGAATAGGACAGAGCCATGGTGAAACTGATGATGGTAGAGAAGTTTGTCAGGCAGCAGTAAAGTTAAAAGATGAAGAAGCAGGGAAGGTCATGGCTACAGGAACAGTGAGTGGGTGTCGAAGGCGTAAGCTGCAAGCAGCTGAGACAGAATTAGGGAGGCTCTGAAGAACAGAAAGATAGGCAGGGGAAAAATGAAAATAAAATATCTTGTGAGGGGAAACCTTAAGGTTTGGGAATAATGAGGAGAAGGTTTTATTTGGGTGTATAAACCATTTGAGAGTCAGGTTTCTATATTTGAGAGCAGTGCAAAAATCATATTTCTGGGGTATGGAGACAATAAGCTTCCCAACTCCACTCCCTGGTGTCAGTAGTCTGTTAAAACATGGGTGGAGATTCTGCCCCGAACAAGGAATTCACAGAGACACAACTAGGACTCCTCTTTTTTGCAGCGGGTTCTGCTGATCAAAGGAACGTGGCAGCATCCTCAAGTAAATTCTTTACTTCTATTACCTTCCCAACAATTTTAATGCATTTCAAGAGTCTGGCAAATGTAACTTCAACTTTTGTATTCTTACTCTGAAACCATATTTACGGAGTTCCAAAGGTGAGGTGAGAGTGACTGTCCTTGACATGAAGGCAGCATTTGACTGAGTATGGCATCAAGGAGCCCTAGCTAAACTGGAGTCAATGGGAATCAGGGGGAAAACTCTCCGTTGGTCGGAGTCATATTTGGCACAAAGGAAGATGGTTGTGGTGTTTGGAGGTCAGTCACCTCCAGCTCCAGGACATCACTGCAGGAGTTCCTCAGGGTAGTGTCCTAGGCCCAACCATCTTCAGCTGCTTCATCAAGGACCTCCTTTTCATCATAAGTGGGGATGTTTGCAGATGATTGCACAATGTTCAGCATCATTTTCGACTCTTCAGATAATGAAGCAGTCCATGTCCAAATTCAGCAAGACCTGGACAATATCCAGGCTTGGGCTGACAAGTGGCAAGTTACATTCGCGCCACACAAGTGCCAGGCAATGATCATATCCTACAAGAGAGGATCTAATCAATGCCCCTTGACATTCAATGGCATTACCATCGCTGAATCCCCCACAATTAACATCCTGGTGGTTACCATTGATCAGAAACTGAACTGGACTAGCCATATTAATACTGTGGCTACCAGGGTAGGTCAAAAACTAGGAATCCTACGGCGAGTAATTCACCTCCTGACCCCCAAAGCCTGTCCATCATCTACAAGGCACAAGTCAGGAGTGTAATGGAATACTCTCCACTTGCCTGGATGAGTGCAGCTTGAACAACACTCAAGAACCTTGACACCATCCATGACAAAACAGTCCACTTGATTGCTCCCTCTTCGACAAACATTCTAACCCTCCACCACTGACGAACAGCCATGTGTACCATTTACAAGATGCACTGCAGTAACTCACCAAGGTTCTCTAGACAACACCTTCCAAACCAACGACCACTAGCATTGAGGACAAGAGTAGCAGATACCTGGGAACCCCACCATATGGCGGTTCCCCTCTGTAGCGCACAAAGACTCCGTGAGACGAATAGAGTGAAATCGATGAGGCTTTATTAAGCGTGTCTGTTCCCCCGCAGCTCGATAGTAAACTGGCCTGCGGGGGAAGACTCCGACTTCTTATACTCCGCCTTCAGGGCGGAGCTAGAGGTCAACGGCCAACCAGGACCCGGGATCTGTCAGCCAATGACATTAGGGCTTCCTGTCCCACATGACCCCCAATACATACTACCACATTCACCCCTTGTCAAAAATGAACCCGGCGGGGTGATGCTTCGTATGGTGGTAAGGGTTTACAGGGCTGGTCCTGGGAGGAAAAAAAACATTCACAAGGCAATACAGTATTGTACAATTTTGTCCTGTTGCAACTATTTACAGAGGGTATGGGAAGAAAAGCAAAATGTTCTTGTGAAAAGTCCATATTTAGTTTTAGATCGACGCCACGAGTCGGTCGGGTGGTCTGGTCGTCCGTGTCGATCGCCTCGGCCCCGGTGGTGGTGGTGCTTGTACCGGTGTTGTCGCCTCCAGGAGCCTTACGGTTTCAGCTTGGGCTTTATTCTTGGTCGGTGCTGAGGGGAGGGGAACCGATCCTCCTGGGAAGGGGGCGGTCGCGGGGTGCGGTGGTGGCAGGAAGGGGGGGGTTGGGTTGATGGTGTCGGGGGGGGTGCGTGTTGCCGGCGGGCGCCAGATCCCGCAGGGAGACCGTGTCCTGTCGGCCGTCGGGGTACTCCACGTAGGCGTACTGGGGGTTCGCGTGGAGGAGGTGAACCCTTTCGACCAACGGGTCCGCCTTATGTGCCCGCACATGCTTTCGGAGCAGGATGGGTCCTGGGGCCGCCAGCCAGGTCGGCAGCGACGTTCCAGAGGAGGACCTCCTAGGGAAAACAAGGAGACGCTCATGAGGCGTTTGATTAGTGCTCGCACATAATAACGACCGGATGGAGTGGAGAGCGTCCGGGAGGACCTCCTGCCACCGTGAAACTGGGAGGTTCCTGGACCGTAGGACCAGTAGGACGGCCTTCCAGACCGTGCCGTTCTCCCTCTCTACTTGCCCGTTCCCCTGGGGGTTGTAGCTGGTCGTCCTGCTTGAGGCTATGCCCTTGCTGAGCAGGAACTGGCGCAACTCGTCACTCATGAAAGAGGACCCCCTGTCGCTGTGGACGTAAGCGGGGTAACCGAACAGTGTGAAGATGCTGTTCAGGGCTTTAATGACTGTGGCCGCGGTCATGTCAGAACAGGGAATGGCAAAAGGGAAGCGGGAGTATTCGTCCACCACATTAAGAAAATATGCGTTGCGGTCGGTGGAGGGGAGGGGCCCTTTGAAATCGAGACTGAGGCGTTCAAAGGGGCGGGAAGCCTTAATCAGGTGCACTCCATCTGGCCTGAAAAAATGCGGCTTGCATTCCGCGCAGATGTGGCAGTCCCTTGTGACTGTACGGACCTCCTCTAAAGAGTATGGGAGATTGCGGGACTTGATGAAGTGGTAAAACCGAGTGACCCCCGGGTGGCAGAGGTCCTCGTGGAGGGTTTGGAGGCGGTTAATTTGTGCGTTGGCACATGCGGGATAGGGCATCGGACGGCTCGTTCAGCTTTCCGGGACGATACAAAATCTCATAATTGAAGGTGGAGAGCTCGATCCTCCACCTTAAGATCTTGTCGTTTTTGATTTTGCCCCGCTGTGCATTATCGAACATGAAGGCTACCGACCGTTGGTCCGTGAGGAGAGTGAATCTCCTGCCGGCCACGTAATGCCTCCAATGTCGCACAGCTTCCACTATGGCTTGGGCTTCCTTTTCTACTGAAGAGTGGCAGATTTCTGAGGCGTGGAGGGTCCGGGAGAAAAAGGCCACGGGTCTGCCCGCTTGGTTAAGGGTGGCCGCTAGAGTTACGTCGGAGGCGTCGCTCTCGACCTGGAAGGGGAGGGACTCGTCGATGGCGCGCATCGTGGCCTTTGCGATATTCGCTTTGATGCGGCTGAAGGCCTGGCAAGCCTCTGTCGACAGAGGGAAGGTCGTGGTCTGTATTAGGGGGCGGGCCTTGTCTGCGTACTGGGGGACCCACTGGGCGTAGTATGAAAAGAACCCCAAGTAGCGTTTCAGGGCTTTTGGGCAGTGCGGGAGGGGGAATTCCATGAGTGCGCACATACGTTCGGGGTCGGGGCCTATTATCCCATTGCGCACTACGTAGCCCAGAATGGCTAGCCGATCGGTGCTAAAAACGCACTTGTCCTCGTTGTACGTGAGGTTCAAGGCTTTGGCGGTCTGGAGGAATTTTTGGAGGTTGGCGTCGTGGTACTGCTGATCGTGGCCGCAGATTGTTGCTTTGTCGAGATACGGGAACGTGGCCCGCAACCCATGTTGATCAACCATTCGGTCCATCTCCCGTTGGAAGACCGAGACCCCGTTTGTGACGCCAAAAGGGACCCGTAGGAAATGGTATAATCGCCCGTCTGCCTCGAAGGCTGTGTACTTGCGGTCACTTGGGCGGATGGGGAGCTGATGGTAGGCGGACTTGAGGTCCACGGTGGAGAAGACTTTATATTGGGCAATCCGGTTGACCATGTCGGATATGCGGGGGAGAGGGTACGCGTCTAGTTGTGTGTACCTGTTGATGGTCTGGCTATAGTCAATGACCATCCTTTGTTTCTCCCCTGTCTTCACTACTACCACCTGCGCTCTCCAGGGACTATTGCTGGCCTGGATTATGCCCTCCTTTAGTAGCCGCTGGACTTCGGACCGAATGAAGGTCCGGTCCTGGACGCTGTACCGTCTGCTCCTAGTGGCGACGGGTTTGCAATCCGGGGTGAGGTTCGCAAACAAGGACGGGGGTTGCACCTTGAGGGTTGCGAGGCCGCAGATAGTGAGTGGGGGTATTGGGCCGCCGAATTTGAACGTAAGGCTCTGTAGATTGCATTGGAAATCTAATCCCAGCAAGGTGGGGGCACAGAGTTGGGGAAGGACGTTTAGTTTGTAGTTTTTGAACTCCCTCCCCTGCACCGTTAGGGTAACTATGCAGAATCCCTGGATCTGTACGGAGTGGGATCCTGCAGCTAGGGAAATCTTTTGTGCGCTGGGATAGGTGGTCAAGGAACAGCGTCTTACCGTGTCGGGGTGTATAAAGCTCTCCGTGCTCCCGGAGTCGACTAGGCATGGCGTCTCGTGGCCGTTTATTAGCACCGTTGTCGTCGTCGTCTGGAGTGTCCGGGGCCGAGCTTGATCGAGCGTAATTGAAGCGAGACGTGGTTGTAGTAGTGGAGTGGGGTCCGTTGTTGCCGTCCAAGATGGCGTCGGGATGGACAAAATGGCCGCCCCCATACATCGCACGTGGCTGGGGGGTCACAAGATGGCGGCGGGGGTGGACAAATGGCCGCCCCCACGCGTCGTACAGGTCTGGGGCGGTCCAAGATGGCGGCGCCCCTCCTCCCCTCGTGGTGGCCGGGACCCAAAATGGCGGCGTCTGCGGGTCGCACATGGTGTGCTGGGGGGGCTGGGGAGCGCTAGGACCGCGAGTGCTAGGACCGCGAGTGCTAGGACCGCGCGGAGCTCCCTCACCGGGGACAGCGGTGGTCGGGGCCCAAGTAGGTGGCGCCGGCGGGTCAGGCGTGAGGCGCGGGGTGGGGGTTAGGGTGGCGTTAGGGACGCGCAAAACTCCCTCCTCTCCGTGGAGAGTGTTGGCCGGGACCCAAAGCGGTAGCGCCGGCGGCGGGTCATACATGGGCTGCGGGGAGGGGGGTTGGGGAGCGTAAGCGGCGTGCAGAGCTCCCAGTTCTCCCGGGACCGCGGTGGTCGGGACCCAGAGCGGCTGCGCCTGCAGGTCGTACATGGCGTGCTGGGGGGGTTGGGGCGCGTAAACGGCTTGCAGGGCTCCCTGTTCTCCCGGGACAGCGGCGACCTCGCGGGACCGGCACACAACCGCATAATGGCCCTTTTTCCCGCAGCCTTTGCAGATAGCTGCGCGGGCCGGGCAGCGCTGTCGGGGGTGTTTCGCCTGGCCGCAGAAATAACAGCGGGCGCCCCCGGTGCGACTCGGCGTTTGGACCGCGCAAGCCTGTGGGGTGTCCGGGGGGGGGGTAGGGGGTTTGTCGCGATGGGTACGTACGGGGCCCAATGGGTTGCCGCGCGGTCGGGGCCGTAGGCGCGGGTATTACGCGCGGCCACGTCTAGGGAGGCTGCTAGGGCCCGTGCCTCTGAGAGTCCTAGCGACTCTTTTTCTAGAAGTCTTTGGCGGATTTGGGAGGATTGCATACCTGCCACAAAAGCATCGCGCATTAACATGTCCGTGTGTTCGTTTGCGTTCACCGACGGGCAGCTGCAGGCTCGTCCCAAGATCAGCAGCGCGGCGTAGAATTCGTCCATCGATTCTCCAGGAGCTTGCCGTCTCGTTGCGCGCTGGTAGCGAGCGTAGATTTGGTTAACTGGGCGGACATAGAGACTTTTCAGTGCTGCGAAAGCCGTCTGGAAATCCTCCGAGTCTTCGATGAGGGAGAAAATCTCCGTGCTCACCCTCGAGTGCAGGACCTGCAGTTTTTGGTCTTCTGTGACCCGGCCGGTGGTCGTTCTGAGGTAGGCCTCGAAGCAAGTCTGCCAGTGCTTGAAGGCTGCTGCCGCGTTCACTGCGTGGGGGCTGATCCTCAGGCATTCCGGAATGATCCTGAGCTCCATAGTCCTTTTTAGGCACGCTTAATAAATTGTAGCGCACAAAGACTCCGTGAGACGAATAGAGTGAAGTCGATGAGGCTTTATTAAGCGTGTCTGTTCCCCCGCAGCTCGATAGTAAACTGGCCTGCGGGGGAAGACTCCGGCTTCTTATGCTCCGCCTTCAGGGCGGAGCTAGAGGTCAACGGCCAACCAGGACCCGGGATCTGTCAGCCAATGACATTAGGGCTTCCAGTCCCACATGACCCCCAATACATACTACCACACCCTCCAAGTCACTCACCTGGTATTTCCTGACTTCACTGTCACTGGGGCAACATCCTGGGACTCCCTCCCAAACAGCAGATTGGGTGTACCTACACCTTAACAACTGCAGCAGTTGAAGAAGGCAACTCACCACCACCTTCTGAAGGGAAACCAGGGATGGGCAATAAATGCTGGCCTAATCAGCGACGCACACATCCCAGTAAATAAATTTTACGATTATCCATCTTGGGAGTGAATATAATATTAATTTAGTACCATTGTACAACCTGTAACATAAATACTTATCTCAGACTCAGACTCATTGCCAAGAGTGAGGTTGGCATTTTTTTTTTTAAAAACGTATTTTATTACAAACTTGTATCAAAGTAGGTTACAGCAAGTAAACACCCCGGGAAACATACTTCCCAACAATCAACTATAGTCTGTACAGACTTTTCCCCTTTTGCACCCACCTCTCCCCATCACCAGCCCCCAACCCCGCTGCGACAACTAGCTCCTCAAACACGGTCACAAACATCCTCCACCTTTTCTCAAACTCCCCCCGCTGAGCCCCTTAACTCATACTTTTTCTTCTCTAACCGCAGGAAGTCGCACAGGTCACCCAACCATGCTGCTACCCCCGGTGGTGATGCCGACCGCCACTCCAGCAAAATTTGTCACCATGCAATCAGAGAGGTGAAGGCCATGACATCGGCCTTCCCCCTCTCCATGAGCTCCGGCTTCTCTGAAACGCCAAATATCGCCACCAAAGGGTCCGGGTCCACCTCATCCTCCACTATCCTGGCTAAGACCACGAACACTCCCTCCCAGAATCTTCCCAATTTTTCGCAACCTCAAAACATGTGCGCGTGATTCGCTGGTCCCCGCCCACACCTCTCACACTCATCTGCTACCCCCTGAAAGAACCCACTCATTCTCGCCCAAGTCATATGCACCTGTGCACCACCTTAAACTGTATCAGGCTCATCCTTGCACAAGAGGAGGTTCAGTTTACCCTTCGCAGTGCCTCACTCCATACTCCCCAATTGATCTCCATTCCCAACTCCGCTTCTCATTTCTCCTTGATCTTCACCACCCGCTCACCTCCCTGTTCCCCCAGACACTTATACATATCCCCAATTTTTCCCTCCCCTTCCACATCCGGAAGCAGCAGTCGCTCCAGCAGGGTGTATCCCCACAATCTAGGGAACCCCTTCCAGATCTTTCGTGCAAAGTCCCCAAACCTGCAGATACCTGAACTCACTACTCCTCAGCAGCTCTACCCTCTCCCTTAGCCCCTCCAGACAGGTGAACCACTCCTCCAAATACAAATCCCTCACCTTAACCAGCCCCACTTACCTCCATCTCCTATATACACTATCCATCCCCCCCCGGCTCAAACCCATGATGCTCACACAGTGGCATTAGCATCGACATCCCTTCCATCCTCAGATGCCTCCTCAGCTGATACCATATCTTCACCGTGGACTGCACCACTGGGCTCCCTGAATACCTACTCGGAGCCATTGGCAATGCTGCTGTCACCATAGCCCTCAAACTAGACCACTTACAAGATTCCTCCTCCATCCTAACCCACTCTACCCCTTCTCTTCCCACCACCGCCGCACCTTGTCCACATTCGCCGCTCAATAATAATGAAGCAAGTTCGGCAATGCCAACCCCCCTGCTGCCTCTGTAGCAGGGCCCTCCCGACCCTCGGCACCTTCCCCGCCCATACAAAGTCCGAGATGATCATGCCCACTTTCTGAAAAAAGGCGTTTGGTATAAAGATCGGGAGAGCCCGAAAGATAAACAAGAACCTCGGCAGAATATTCATTTTCACCACTTGGACCCTCCCCGCCAACGTTAAGTGCAGTGTATGCCTGCTCCTAAGATCCTCCCTGGCCTCCTCCACCAGCTTCGTTAAGTTCGACTTATGGAGCCCCGTCCATTCCCTCGCTATCTGAATCCCCAAATATCTAAACCTATCCCTTGCTACCGTAAATGGCAACCCCCTAAATTAGTCTGCTGTGCCAGCTCATTCACCAGGAATACCTCGCTTTTCCCTGTATTCAGCTTGTATCCAAGAATCCTCCAAACCTCCTCAAAAGGCCCATAATCCTTCCTGTACTCTCCAAGAGGTCATCGGCATAGAGCGACACCCGATGCTCCTCTGCCCCCTCATTATCCCCTGCCACTTTGCCGACCCCCTGAGAGCTATCGCCAATGGCTCTATGGCCAGCGCAAACAGCAGCAGCGACAGCGGGCACCCCGCCTCGTACCCCTGTGTACGTCAAAGCTTCGTGAGCTCATATCATTCGTCCTCACCCTCGCTCTTGGCGCCACATATAGCAACCGCACCATGCCACAAATCTGGGCCCAAACCCAAACTTTCTAACAAGTACCGCCACATCACGCGATCAAATGCATTCTCTGCGTCCATGGAGACCACCACCTCCGGTACCAGAGCCCCCGACGGATTCATCACCACATTCAACAGCCGTCTTATATTACTTGCGAGCTGCCTGCCCTTCACAAAGCCTGTTTGACCTTCTGCAACCACTCCGGGACACAGTTCTCCCATCCTCCCCGCCAACAACTTAGCCAATACTTTAATATCCGTGTTCAATACTGATATGGGTCTATATGACCCACATTCCACCGGATCCTTCCATTTTGGGGGGATTAGTGTGATTACTGCCTGCTTCATCGTCTCCAGCAGCTCCCCCTTCTCCAGTGCTTCTTTAAACGCACCCAACAGATGTGGTGCCAGGTCTGTCGCAGATTCCTTATAAAATACCTCCGGGTACCCATCTGGCCCAGGGGCCTTCCCCGACTTCATACCCGATACTATGCAGCACCTTCCTCAGCCCCAGGGTCTCTTCCAACGCCTGCCACTTTGCTTCCTCCACCTGGGGTAATTCCAGCTCATCCAGAAACCGCTGCATGTCCCCCTCCTCTCCCCCTGGATCTGCCTCATAAAGTCCCTGGTACTACTCTCTAAATGCCTCATTTATCTTCCCTGGCTCCGGCACCACATCCCCAGCCCCAGTCCGTATCTTCAATATTTCCCTGGACGCAGCCTGCTTCCGCAGCTGGTGCGCCAGCATGCGGCTCACCTTCTCCCCTACTCATATTGCACCCCTCTTGCCCTACGCTGTTGCCCTACCACCCCCTCCCAGTTGTCAGCCTGTCAAACTGCCCCTGCAACATTTTCCTCCTCGCCAATCCCTCCATGGTGGGCACCCTCGAATATTCCCTGTCCACCTCCACCATCTCGATCACTAGATGGTCATGTTCCGCCCTCCTTTCCTTATCCACACGAACTATAAACAAAATAATTTCTCCCCAGACCACTGCCTTCAGTGCTTCCCAAAAAATGCCCGCCGACACATCTCCATTCTGATTCAACTCCACATAATCCCTAATCGCCAACCGCACCTTATCACAAAAACCTCCACCCGCCAACAACTCTTGAGTCAAACCTCCACGCCGGCCTCTGCTCTCGTCCTGTTCTAAACCGAATCTCCAGCCAGTGGGGTGCATGGTCCGAGATAACTATCCCCGCGCATACTTTGTCCCCTCCACCCCAACCAAAATCTCCCGACTCATTACAAAGTAGTCAATCCTCGAATGCACCTTATGGATGTGTGGAAAGAAGGAATACTCCCTTCCCCCTGGGTTCTGAGAACGCCATGTGTCCACCATACCCATCCTCTCCATAAACCCCCCTAGCTCCCTTGCCATTCGTACCCTACCCATCGACCTGGGGCTCGACCTATCCACCCTTGGCTCTAGGACAGTTAGATTCTCCTCCCATGATCAACTGGTGCGTGGCCAAATCCGGGATTGCTGCCAGCAAACCCCTCATAAAACCCACATCATCCCAATTTGGGGCATACACATTTACCAACACCACCGGCTCTCCTTCCAATACCCTACTCACAATCACATATCTCCCAGCTGGATCCCTCACCTCCTTTGCACTCACAAACCCCATTTTTTTGCTCATTAAAATCGCCACACCCTCAATTTCAAATCAAACCCCGGGTGAAAAACCTGCCCGACCCACCCCTTCCTTAACCTAACCTGGTCCTTCACACGGAGGTGTGTCTCCTGCAGAAAGACAACCCCCGCTTTCAAGCTCCTGAGTTGCGCAAACGCCCATGACCTTTAACCGGCCCATTCAGTCGCCGGACATTCCACGTTAACAACCTCACCGGAGGCTTGCGCCTCCAATCCCCTCTACCTTCCAACATCTTCCCTACTTAATCCCCGCCCCCTTAATTTCACTCTATACCTAGCCCATCCCAGATGGCCCCTTTCTCCACCCTTGACCATGTTATCTCTCACCCCATGCCAGTGAGGTTGGCATTATTGTCACTCTATTTAAACACTATGCTCAAATGTTCAGGAGATACTCCTCTGATTTTCAACAACCACCAGTCTGGTAATGTGGCCCTTCCCTGGGATTCTCCAGGCCTGTGGTTTGCTGTAATGTAAACAAGCCAGTGTCCTTCATCGTAGCTGTGCACAGTGTGAGCTGCATTGTAGTCACTCTGAACAGAGAGTTAATGGGGAAATGAAAACATTAGCTGTAGTTGGTGTCATTGATATTATCAGAAATCTAACAGGTACCTTCTTTATATATGTGGTGAGCGAAAATACCACAAATGAAAGCATGCAACAATTCAATCAAAAGCACCTTTACAACTACAACCTTGCAAAGGCTTGTTCAGGCATTTATTTCCTTCAGTATGAAACTCATCAGATAAGATTCTCCAGATTTATTTGCCCGGATCAGGGTGTAACTTAATCCATCTTTGTGATGCATGAGAAGGAGCAGAAGAAAAAACAGTGACATTGGACATTCCCTGAAGTAGCAAGTACACCATGGACAACTCAACCACATTTGTGGCCCTATTACAGAGTTTCTTGTGAGAGGAATCACTGTTCAAAATCTGGATGCAGAAGACAATTTATCGGACAACAGTCACAATCCAAAATTCTCACCATGCAAAACACTGTTAAATCTACCTAAAAAATATTTTTATGATACAGTGTGCATTCGGATAGTTTAAACTTGTAACTGAGCAATTCAGTGCATGGAATAAATATAGCACAGTTAATAGCTTTAAAAATGCAATTAAATGAATGCCATCGCTTACCAAAGTACTCTTGGTCCTGTTGATCAAACAAAAACAGACTGAGTGTCTCTAAACCAGAAACCTCAGGACCAAATCGTGCAGATTTTGGATCTTTCCAGTTTTCAGGAAAAGGCCACGAGGCATTTCACAGTGCCTGTAAATGTGATGAGATAAAGATTGACAGTGATTGAGTTAAAGTCGAAGGCAATGATATGTTGTGGGTTTCTTTGGTATCTAATTGCTGAGATGTTGTAACTTTTATCTTTAAATATGAACATTTTATTAATAGTCTTTAACAATGTACAGATCCTAGTTACTGCCATGCATGGTGCTGCTGCCATGCAGGTAAATTCCTTCTAGGTTGTTCTCGGAGTCCATTACCATGTGATTTTATATAGCCATACCGTGGACAGTACTCTTCTCCAGCCCCAAGTTAACCCTTGCTCTGTCGAGCACCTTTAACATTACAAAGGCATGTAGACACACATCATACAACATCCCCCTTTCCTTCAAAAATAAAACTTTGCTCCCTTCAACAGAGTATAGCTTTTGCAATACAATTTTTACGTGCCATCCCTTCTCCCCCTATCTCAAATTGCTGACTTTTTATAAATTCAGACAGTCTTGAGGCTCAACAGTTCGTCCACATTTTGGCCTGTCACTTTGGAGGAATGGCAATAATATTCTTGTGTTTCTGGTTATCTCCATTTGCTTACTTGGTTATCCCCATTTCATTTACTTTTTCTGCTCAGAGTTGCATTTCTCTTTATTAACAACCTGATAGAAATCAGATTTTGTGGTTAGCTATACATGAGATAGATAAAAGGTTTAATTGAGAAATCATTAAGAGTAATTGACTAAATCATATTAACCATGAAAGTGAGGAAAGCTGACTAGCTGGGAACTAATCAGAAAGGCTCTAAATTCTCACATTTTGCAAGTTGTTCAAGACTGGCCAGAGACCAAGGCCAGTGACAAAAGACACCATTGTATGCAGCTATCTTCCCAGGCCTGGACAGTTGCGTTTCTATGGTAAGTCAGTCAGGGTCATAATGACTTTTCAAAAACGGTGTTAATCTAATTAATGTTAGAGGCATAATTGGCAAGCCAGGGTATGGAAAATTACACCAAGACATTTATCTCTTGAATTGACAGGCAAGACAGTTTGGTCGAATTGAGTGAATTATAAATTAGTTGAAGCCAATCACAGCTGTAAAGAAGGCAAAACTTTAAGATAATGATCTTCTTAAAAATCACCTGTCGGGATGGAAAAATCCTAACTCCAGCTTTGACTTGCCAACTGCAGATTTGGATCCCATGTCCCATTGTCCGACTTTCAGAACTTAATTCATAGTAGTATTCTGGATTTATCTTTTCTGTATTGTACTTACTTATATGATACACCTCTAAAAGGCCGTTTTCCTTCACAGTTCCAAGGGAAACATCAAAAGGGTTAATTTTCATAACTTCCACAAGGTGGGTGCACAGGAGGCTGATATTCAAAAAATCGTGAGGTTCAATCGACCATTCCCTCTCCCAAGATGCCTGCCAACGTCTTTTCTATTCTTTCAAGGGATGTGCGTGGCACTGGCTAGCTCATCCCAGATTGCCTTTGAGAAGGTGGTGATGAGACAATTTCTTGAACCACTGCAGTCCATGTAGTGGTCCACTGCAGGAGCTGGTTTACCACAGTGGACTAAATAGCTGGCTTGTAATGCAGAAAAAGGCCAGCAGCGCTGGTTTAATTCCCGTACCGACATCCCCAAACAGGCGCCGGAATGTGGCGACTAGGGGCTTTTCACAGTAACTTCATTGAAGTCTACTTGTGACAATAAGCGATTATAGTGTCGGTACATACAACGTTCTTTTAGGAAGGGTACATGGGATGAGTTTCATAAAGGTAGCCCAAAGTACCCATTTCTTCCAGGTAAAGGCCTGCTTGTAAATAGGGATCCTGTGATGTACATTGAACTCATATGCAATTCTGAGGTATCCATGGGCAATATATACACTGAACATGCTCCTCCTCTGGTACCTCCTTTGGTACCAGACATAAAGGGACCTACCCAGAAGTTCTTAAAATGGGATAGAATAAACAACAATCAGAAAACTGGCAATGGTAAGCATTATCAAGGCCAAGTAGAGATGAACACTTCTGCTGATCCCTTGTGCCATGATTGCAGTCCCACACTCACTCCACTACTCTCACTGCCACAAACCTAACAGTAAACCCACTTTGTTACTTACTTTCAGCCTGCTTTGGATTTCCTGCAGATGTCCACTTCAGGTTAACTAATAATAATCTTTATTAGTATGACAAGTAGGCTTTCACGAACACTGCAATGAAGTTACTGTGAAAATACCCATGTCACCACATTCCAGCGCCTGTTCGGGTATACCGAGGGAGAATTCAGAACGTCCAATTCACCTAACAAGCATGTCTTTCGGGACTTGTGGGAGGAAACCGGGAGCACCCGGGGGAAACCCACGTAGACATGGAGAGAAAGTGCAGACTCTGCACAGACACTGGCCCAAGATGGGAATTGAACCCGGGTCCCTGGCGCTGTGAAGCAACAGTGCTAACCACTGTGCTATCGTGCCGCCCCCAACAGTGATGGACCGGCTAACCAACCATAGGATATTAGTGGTGGCCCTCAAGGGAAAAATATAAAGTTAATTAATCACACTGCATATGCTCAAACCATGCCAGTCTATACTTGGGGTACATCAAGCACATGCATTAATTCATTCTGCTCCTGAAGCTTTAAGAAGCAAGGTCCCTTATCAGCCACTATCTCGCACCAAGTTAGGTCAGGGCTACTCAGTATCTAATTACTCAATACTATAAATATTTAAGAAGGGATGTCAAGTGGGCTGTAACAGCAAGATGATAAGATGGGGGTTTCTGACACTCAAAACTTCATATACTGTTTATATAGTGTTTAAAGTGATCAGTAAAATCTTTCCAGTTTTATGTTAAAGTTTTACAGTGACCTCAGCCACTCTCATTTTCATACTGCTTCAGGATTCTAAGTTCCCTGTGTCGCCACAAATACATTGACATGTTTCATATGGGAACAGTGAGACAGAACATTAAATACTTTACTGTATCCTAATATTCCTGCTTTAAAAAAACATATTAAACAGTCTGAATATTACAATTTGTTTTCAATACAGCATGATTTGAGAATACCAAACCACAGTATGAGCAGTGAAAAATATTTTAAAATAAACTAAATTCATTTCAGCCAGGATACCAAAGGTGGGCATTGAAAAAAATAAACATTATTCAATAAACAAACAAAAAAGTATCATAAGTACCTTGAAACATACAATCCCTCAGGAATGAATAAAAGCCCGGAGCACAACAGGGAACCTACCAGAACTCAAAGGGGAACCAGCACTAAATAAATGCAGACACAGGCCTCTCGTTTTCTATTCTATAAAGACTCCGGAGGCCGGGTAGTTGAGTATACTCACGGTCAAAGGAAACGGTCTTTACGGTGACACATACACACAGTATAAGTCCCAGTCGGGACTACCAGGACGCCGGTCCCCCTCCGAGCTGGCTTTTACACAGTCTAGTTATGAGCCCCAGTTGGATGGATCTCCGCCCGCTGCTGGGAAGCCCGTACTCCACAAGTCCCACAGGGAGATCGATGAAAGTATCCCTTGGACCTCATGAAGGTAATTACACCCCCCCCCCCCCACCTCCTCCTCCAGTCTGAAAGTTGCCCTCCAGTAAGTAGCCAGCTGAGGAGGCCCTTTTTTCCGCTTTGCACCTGGTTGTGCTTCAGCCAGCAGTAGGGCTGGGTTGGGTGGTGTGTAGCGACTTGTTGATCGCCTTTTCCATGATGAACAATGGAGGGACACTGCCACAGGTTACGCCCTGGCCATGGCGTCATCTGTGAGTGTGGATGCTTCCATGTCTATATCCAAAGCCGAGTCACCATCGTCCTGACAGTCCGGATGCTGGACCACAGTGGGTTGTGCCTCTTGACTACGTAGTGGTACCAGAGGCAGTCGAGGCACTGAAGTGGGCGCTCTGCCCTTCCGAGCCCACCTTTGATACTTTTTCAATAATGCAAGAAGAGGTGCCAGCAGGGTGGCCAATTTGGGGCGAACGTCCCATATTAGTTCGCGAGCCCCCAAAATGACCTCAGTTTGGTCACGTTTTCTGGTGTTCGAGCTCCCTTTATGGCCTTGACCTTCTCCTTCCCTCGGTGCAAATCATCCTTGTCCACCAGGTAACCCAGGTACGTGACTGACTTTGACTGAAAGACACACTTACCTCTCTTCAGGCCGATGGGTGCTTTGAAGAATCATCTGAGGGCTTCTTCCAAATTGTCCAAGTGTTTTTTCTTGGTGGTCCCTGTACTGATCATATCATCTAGGTATACTGTCACTTTGGGTAGCCTCTGGAGGATGGTTCCTATAATGTTCAACGGTTCCTCAGTATATGTCACCTTGGTATCGCACAAGCTCAAAGGCAAGATTCCCGTGTGAAGTTGGCAGATGATCTGTTGACCGATCTTGGAATCAGCAGCCCTGTGTTTACTAAGGGGTTCCTGTTGACTTGCAGTTTGATCCAAATTGGTGCCATTTTAGGGGCCATGATGCAATTCAGCTGCATCAAGTCATCTTCTTCAGGGTGAATCAGTGCAAGGGCCTGGCTTGAGGCAACCTTATAGTCTGCTCAGGGCAGCATGTTCTTGGTCAATTCTGGTAGCCTTGGTTGACACACATTTTGCAACTGCAGGCATGGCAATTTTGTTGGTATTCCCCATCATCCTTTGGGGAGGTGTCATCCTGGTTGAGTCCGGACTTGGTATTGTACAGTTGGTTGCTGTTTTGGTGGTGATCTGGAATGCAAGCACTGCCCTGAAATGGGACAATGTACTCCTGTATGTGAGTCCACCAACACTATGGACATTCACAGTCCACAGAACTCTGGAGTTCTTGAAACCCCTTCTCTGTGTTTTCACGGGACAAAGCTAGCTCAATCGCTCTTTTCAAGTCTAGTGTAGGCTCCGCCAACAACTATCTCTGGGTGGCCACATTGTTAATCCCCCTGCATAACTTAACATCTCAGAGAGGGATGAACTGAAATCACAGTGTTCAGCCAGCCTTCGAAGGGGTCATGTTAGAAAGTCCGCAACTGACGAGCGCGGACTGCGTGCAGCAGTGTTACACTGGTACCGTTACATAATCATGGGCGTTTTGGGTCATAATGATTGGATACCAACTCCACCAGTTCATCAAAGGACTTTAAATCCGGGGAGCCAGGCTTTTAATTATTCCAAAGGCTGGGGCCCCACAGGCAGTCAGGGGGAAAACCTTACGTTGATCCTCTCCACTGATGCCATTAGCCTGGAAGAAATACCGCATTCGTTCGGCGTATTGGGCCCAATCTACGAGGCCTGATTCCAAGGCCTGTAACTTTCCAAAAAGCGGCATTTTCAAAATCTATCGGCAATATCCTGATGGACTGGGAAGCCCAGAATCGTAATCACTGCTTCATTGCCAGTATAAAGACCCTGGAGGCCGAGTAGTTGAATAAATGATAGTTTATTCACAGTCAAAGGAAACGGCCACAGTTCAAGTCCCAGATTGATTAGGGCATCTCCCTGGGTCTTGAGGGTACACATTCTTTCAGCACAATCAGATGTTTCCCTCTCTTTCCTTTTCCCACAACCATGGGCATATGGATTTAAAAACATTTTAAGGGATTGAGAGAAGAGTTACGACTAGGCACAAATAGAGAGCAGTGCCAGGTTGCCAAGAATCACCATTTCTGTATCAGAGGGCTGCTGACATGTTTTTTAAAATCTGGTCTCCCTCATCAACAGACCTCCAAAGTCCAATCGCAACTTGGGCTTCAAGTTAGTTCCCACATCCACTGACTCAATTTTGGATCAAGTAAATATTTGGTAGGAGCATGAGAGTGCCTGACCTTGAAAGTCCCTGATTGCAGCACCGCCCCCAGATGGATCCTATCAACCTTTTATCTCTTGTGATGGTCTCTGATCCAAACACAAAGACCCTGGCTGTCTCAAACTGTCAAAGTGTTAAAAGCCACAACACAGATTGTTTATCAGCCTAAAACACCACCTTATTTGGAAAAGGACTCTGAACTTGTAACAGGTTACAAGGGTGAGTCAACCCCTGTTTGTTGCTGTCTTTTAAAACAGAAAGAATCAGCTCTGCAGAGACAGAAAGACATCAAACTTGCACTGGCTAACTAAGCAGCCAAGGTAATAAACAGTAATACCTTGAAAGTTGCAAAATTATCCTCTCCAGCATGTTCCAACTTCAAGTTAATCTGAGAACCAACTTCCTGGAAATTCAACTATAGTAAGCCTCACCACTTACAGAGAATCATCTGCTTTTCAAGAGCTTCATTCCAGCCAAAGTATCAACTTATCTAAGAAAGTACAGGACTGCTACAAAGAGACTGAAATGATTCCAAATGTAAACAAATGGCTTTTTTCCCTTTCAACTATGTCTATTTTGTGTGCGAGTGTGTGGGGGTCAAGTGAGTGAGACCTTGAATTTTTACTTGTAAATGTGGAAACGTCTTCATGAGTTTTAAAAGTTCGTCTAATGGATAAAAATGTAAAATACATTTCACAATATTGTACGGGTAACCTAATATGATAATCAAGTGTAAATGTTTAATATGTTCCAATTGTTGCCATGTGTTCAGTGTAGGCATCTGTTGAGATAGTAGTTTTAAAGTCTGTACGTTTACTTGTGGGTTTTATGGGCTCCTGGCTGTAGTCATTTTGTAAGTGCTTCACATTTATACAGCTGGTTTAAAGCATCCAAATGTTTATTCAGAGTTCTTTGAGTTTTTTAATGGTTCCCAACTGTTGTAATAGTTCTGTTCAGAAAGTATATAATGGGTGGGGGGGGGGAGATAAAGAGATAATGGAGGGGGGGGTCTTTAAAGTAATCAGAATGTTCAACAGTAAATAGTGAGTCGCTGATTTCCAGGAATGGAGGTGGGCTTTTAACCTGCCCGCACTGTACTTCTCCACATTTACTCTATGCATTTTTGAAATTATATTTTCTTAACTTTAATTTTTTATATATAATTATCCAGAATTGATAGATTACACTTCATGTACAAGTTGTGCAAAATCAACAGATTTGTGGGAGGCATATTTGTTATATTGCTATGATGAGTTTCGACCCCGGAAACATTACAGTGAGGAAAATGTGTATTTTTTTAAATGTCAGTGGAGTCCATAATAAGAATATCTGAAAAGGACTTTTAAGAGTTTGTATCAATTGTAAACGGAATAATTGTAATTTTCTTGAATAATACAAAATACTGATCCAGTGACCTGGTGACACTTGACCCAGAAGCAGCATCAACAGGGAGGAATTAAGACCAGAATCTATGTAAAGGAGAATTACAAAAGCAAATGAGAGCTAGATGCAAACAGCGGTCACCACACATGCGCAGATACAACTAAGTGCTGAAGATGGAGACAGTTATCAAACTCCAGGTGCATTTAGGAGCAAGTTGAGTTCTCCACAAAAGTGTCAGTTTTCTGTCTAGCAATAAGAAGAAAAACAGAATTCCAGAAGTTGTTGGGGAAACGATGTAAAACTGAGCTAGAAGGGACTGATCTGGAAAGCGGTGCAAATAGTTAGGCATGCAAAAGAGCTGTGAGTTTGTATCTGAGGATCAGATCGCGAAGTGGGCATTGCCGGCTAATTGGTTGAAAAATAACTCTGGAAAGCTACACCCTAAGGACTGACGTGACCTGAATGAAAGAGGGTTCGCAGATTTGTTCCTTGCCAGTGTTTACTGTATCTGGGGACCTCAGGTGGAATACAGCTGCTGGTGAACGCAAAGCTTGGTTGAATCGATTGAGTGGGGGAAAAAAGAGAGATCCTCCATCCCAAAGGTCGAGTTGGAAAGACCACGAGACGGTGCCACAATTGTGTGGGTGCTTGTGTAATTTGTAATGTTGTAGTGACTATTTATTTACCCTTTAAATGTGCCTTTTTATTTGAGGTATCATTTGCCTGTTAATTCGCGTTGGTCCTGATTTGTGTTCAAGTAAATGCTACAAAAAGTGGAATTGTGTTGGTAATTGCTTCATTTAGGAGTCATTGGGTAAATTTGGGTTATTTTGGTTTGATTTATGATTTCCCCACAGGGATCCGAAGCATGGAAAGTAGAATATCTAGCAACCTGTGGTGCTTGATACTGTGATCATAAGGGGCAGAGGTGTGGATGGGAACATTTTACTTAAAAATAGCTTGTTAATTTTTAAAGAACAATTTGACCCTTAATGTTATTTTCTCTTTACTTGAAAGGCCTACTATCCTTTGCCAGTGGTGCATTATAAACCTCAATTTAATTCACCTTAGTTTGATGCTAAATGGATTTGAAAAATCAAAATGTGGCAAATAATAGGCACAATCTCTCCTCCAGCCAAGATGTGGCGCAGTGTATGGTGGCTTAATGCCATTAGAGCCTGTTAAGAATTTTTATATCTTTTTAAAACGATTCAGGCAGGATGCAACAAATTGCATTTAACTAGTATCTGTGCCATAGAAAAACATTCTTCATAGATGCACAATTGGACAAAAATTGAAATGCCACGCCAGAGGAGGAGCTATTAAGAGGTGGCTGGAAGGTTGAATGTCACAAGAGGTACAAGTGAGTTTGCACTTATTTCAGGGAATTAAGTTGCCCTAGGTACTAGAATAAATCAAAATAGTATTTCGCGAGATGTCAGAATTTCTTTCAGCACATATTGTGTGTTTACTTCATACATAAAATGGCCTGGGCGGCACGGTGGTGCAGTGCTTAGCACTGTTGCTTCACTGCGCCAAGGACCCGGGTTCCCTGCCTGCATCAATGGTGCCGAGGTGGAGATGGTTGACAGCTTCAAATGCCTAGATGTGCACATCACCAACAATCTGTCCTGGTCCACCCACATCAACACCATGACCAAGAAAGCACAACAGCGCCTATACATCCCAGGAAACTAAGGAAATTTGGCATGTCCACATGACTCTTACTAATTTTTACAGCTGCACCATAAAAAGGATCTTAACTGGCTGCATCATAGTCTAATATGGCAACTGCTTGGCCCAAGACCATAAAAAACTAGAGAGTCGTGAACACAGCCCAGTCCATCATGCAAACCAGCCTCCTATCCATTGACTTCCCACTGCCTTTGGAAAGTGGGAAGCATTATCAAAAACCCCTCCCACCTGGGTTATTCTCCCTTCCAACCTCTTCCATCGGACAGGATATACAAAATTCTGAGAACATGCACTAACAGATTCAAAAATAGCTTCTTCCCGCTGTTACCAGACTTCTGAATGCCTCTCTTATGGACTGAACTGATCTCTCCACGCATCTTCTCTACTGAGTAATACTACAGTCTGTATGCTTCACTAGATGTCCATGTCAATGTATTTACATTGCGTATCTATCGTATGTCCTATGTTTTTCATATAAATAAATTATCTGTCTGGATTGTACGTAGAACAATATTTTTCACTGTACCTCAGTACATGTGACAATAAACTCAAATCCAAATCGATCCCGGCCCTGGGTCACTGTCCGTGTGGAGTTTGCACATTCTCCCGTGTCTGCGTGGATCTCACCCCCACAACCCAAAGAGGGGCAGGGCAGGTGATTGGCCATGCTAAATTGCCCCTTAATTGCAAAATTTTACAAAAGAATATATAAAATGGCCTCAGCAATAAACAGTGCACTGCTATAACATTTCACTTCAGCACCAAAATAATATTTAACCACTTGACTACTGTTGCCTTTTATGTTTACATCTATTATTCCAAAGTGAATTCAGGGACTATTGCAAAACAGAAATTAAATGTCACTGCAATTTGAATTTACAACCTTGTTTTTCAGGAAATACCTAAGTAATCGTCAATCCCTGCTTGTGAAAAATAAAGTCAATTTGTTGAAATATTTAATTCTTTCATCAAGATAAAGACTGCCTGTGCTTACTTTTAGAGCCAAATAACACAAGTTGGGTCCATCAGGAAAATATTTAAATGTTTTCATCTGTTAGGAAAGCACTAATATGGAACTACTTCTCACGTTATTTCTCCAATGTATTTTCTCCATGGTATGCAACAAGAACTTGGATCACCTTAATAGTTCTTGGAACAAATTCCCTTAACTTCCGACCAGACGGTCACTTACTGGCCATTGTGACAAAGGCAGTAAATTTGACAATGGCACATTTTAAAATTTCTTTTAATGAGAAATTTAATGAGATTTTAAATACAGCTGTGACTTTAAATACTGTGTTTGGTTTTCCCACAAGCTCCAAGTCAAGAAATGGAAATTTGAGCAACGTTTCAAAAATGACCTCTAGAAGGGAAACTGGATGAGGTGTGAAGCAGGCTGGCGTATCACTATTACCCATTTTCACCCAGGCAATAAGTTAAAATGACCCTCCTTGTGGGCAGCACAGTGATGCAGTGGTTAGCACTGCTGCCTCATGGCGCCGAGGTCCCAGGTTCGATCCCAGCTCTGGATCACTGTCCGTGTGAAATTTACACATTCTCCCTGTGTTTGTGTGGATTTCGCCCCCACAACCCAAAGATGTGCAGGGTAGGTGGATTGGCCATGCTAAATTGCACCTTAATTGGGAAAAATGAATTGGGTACTCTAAATTTATAAAAAGTAAATTACCCTCCTTGCCTTTTGCTGAATTTCTGATTTCATTTCATACTTTTAATTGAGATACTTGTTACAACTTGCGTGACTACAAACCAGCTTAAATACTGTTCCATTTTAACATTTAAGAAATGTCATACAGGCTATTAGCAAATGGATACTGAAGTTTTAATTTTGCTTTGCAGGAATCATAATAGTGAGACCGTGTAAAAGGGCTTAGTCTCAATAGACAAAATGCATCAACAGCGTGTACACAGGGCAAGTAGGGGCTGAAGCAAGAGAACGATGTAGGGATCTGGAAGTCTATGCAGGCACTGAAAAACTCGTAAGCCATTGGCAGGTCCTCCGGAGCTCTGCTATTTTGCGTGTTTGTTTTGGATATTATTCAGAATTTATGTTTATACATTAATCAGTTGGTATGTTTGGATCCAAAATTGTTTTAAGATTTTGAAAGGTAAATGCACTCAAAGGTACGGAAAGCTGCTGAGCCGTCCAATGTTTGGCTATTTGGCACATTCAACATGTAAATATTGGGCACCAACTGAAAACATAAACTTTTAGACTTTCACCAGCTTATTATCAAGCTGAGAAACAAGAAAATCAAGGGAAGAGGGCACTCAGCAGACTGCATACATCCATCATACTGTATTGACTCAATGTTAATGACAATCTGGTAGTTACACGGTCATCACTTCTGATTTTTTAAAATCTGAATTTAAATTCCCAGCTGAAGGTGGAATTTCAACTCATGTCCATTTATCAGGGGCTGGATTCTCCGGTGGGATGCTCCGTTTTGCTGGCAGCCCGGGGGTTTCCCGACGGCGGGGGTTGCCCCACAATGGGAAACCGCATTGACCAGCCGGTGTAACGGAGTATCCCACCGGCTTGCTGAAACAGAAATGTGGCGTGGCAGGATGGAGAATCCAGCCCTAGGATTATCAGTCCAGTAACATAACCACTATACTACCATTCAAAATGACAAACTTGAGTATTTTGACTTGGATTCTTCAGGACAGTTTGCAAGAATACCATCAGTAAAGAGAACAATAATTTATACTGCATGAGAAGACAGTGCTGAATGGTTGGCAAGTGGACTGATTGGGAGAGCCGTTACCATAGAGAATACATCAGTGAACAGTTAACTGCCAAGATTTTGTTCAAAGTCAAACCAGACAGGTGTTTAGTTGAAAGAGGCACAATGCATGGGCATGTCCTATGTCTGCATAGGGTAGGACCCTGTGTGTGAACATATGAAGCTTCTAGCATGTGTTAAGTGGCCCACAGTACGAGCGCAACTGATAATTTAAATTGTTTTTCAATGTAATCCTTAGCACAATCAGGAGTATTGTTCTCTTTACGATTGGTATTCTTGCAAACTGTCCTGTTGCGTACAAGACGAAAAGCTTCAACAGCATGTCGCTTTTTTCAACAATACTCAGGTTCTGTACTAACAAATAACTAAAACGAAAAACATTACTGAAATGACTTTTTTAGCATTATTGTGGATATTACCTACATTTATTTTTAAATAATTGTGTTAATGCAAAAGTTCTATTTTCCTCCCCTTGTGTGGTCCATGATAATGATTCATTTCTTGGACACTGCTACGAGTAACACAGGAGAAAAGGTACAGGGGCAATAAATAAAAGTTTAATCAGTTAAGGACATAAAAATAGAAGGCAGTTGATTAGGTGCGGCAGTTGGAAGCAGGAGGTTATGTGATGGAATTTCCAAATTACTTCCAGAGTTGGCGGCCCCATACTCATTTTGAAGTTGTATCTGAGGTTTCATAGAATGATACAGCACGTAATGAGGTTATTTGGATATTTCTGCGTGTTATTTGGTGGAGTTCTCCAATTATAGTAGTCCTACTCCTCTACTCTTTCCCAACACCTCTGTAAAGGTCTCTTGTTAAAAATATTTATCTAATAACCTTTTGAAGGTTACTATTGAATCTGCTTTCACCACCCTTTCAGGTTGTGCATTTCCAGATCACAACAGCTGGCTATGTGGGGGGAATAGCAAGGTTTCTCATGTCATATCATATCATAGAATTAACATTGCAGAAGGAGGCCATTCGGCCCATTGTGTCTGCATCGGCCACTGGAAAGAGCACCCTATCCAAGCCCACACCTCCACCCTATCCCTGCAACCCCACCTAACCTTTTTGGACACCAAGGGCAATTTAGCATGGCCAATCCACCTGAACTGCACATCCTTGGACTGTGGGAGGAAACCAGAGCACCCGGAGGAAACCCACGCAGACATGGGGAGAACGCGGGTCCTTTTGCCAACCACCTTAAATCTGTAGTTACTGATCCTTTTGCCACTGAACAGTTTCTCTTTATTTACTCTATCAAAATCCTGAATGAAATTGAATAATTTTATCGCATTTCATCTTCTTTGCTCTAAAGAAAACCTGGGGCGAAATTATCCGGAAACGGCGCGATGTCCGCCGACTGGCGCCCAAAACGGCGCAAATCAGTCGGGCATCGCGCCGCCCCAAAGGTGCGGAATGCTCCGCATCTTTGGGGGCCGAGCCCCAACCTTAAGAGGCTAGGTCGGCGCCGGACGAATTTCCGCCCCACCCCAGCTGGCGGAAAAGGCCTTTGGTGCCCCGCCAGCTGGCACGGAAATGACATCTCCGGGCGGCGCATGCGCGGGAGCGTTGGCGGCCGCTGACGGCATTCCCGCGCATGCACTGTGGAGGGAGTCTCTTCCGCCTCCGCCATGGTGGAGACTGTGGCGGAGGCGGAAGGGAAACAGTGCTCCCATGGCACAGGCCCGCCCGCGGATCGGTGGGCCCCGATCGCGGGCCAGGCCACCGTGGGGGCACCGCCCCGGGGCCAGATCGCCCCGTGCCCCCCCAGGACCCCGGAGCCCGCCCGCGCCACCATGTCCCGCTGGTAAGGTAGGTGGTTTAATTTACGCCGGCGGGACAGGCATTTTAGCGGCGGGACTTCGGCCCATCCGGGCCGGAGAATCACGCGGGGGGGGGCCCGCCAACCGGCGCGGCATGATTCCCGGTGCCGTAGACTTCGGCAACCGGGGGGGGGCGGGATTCACGCCAGCCCCCGGCGATTCTCCGACCTGGCAGGGGGTCAGAGAATCTTGCCCATGATGTGGAAATGCCGGTGTTGGACTGGTGTGAGCACAGTAAGAAGTCTTACAACACCAGGTTAAAGTCCAACAGGTTTGTTTTGAATCACTAGCTTTCGGAGCACTGCTCCTTCCTCAGGTGAATGAAGAGGTAGGTTCCAGAAACATATATATAGACAAAGTCAAAGATGCCAGACAATACTTTGAATGCAAGTCTTTGCAGGTAATTAAGTCTACAGGTCCAGACAGAGCAACTGGAGCGAGGGATAATCACATGTTAACGAGGTGTGAATTGTCTCAAGCCAGGTCAGTTGGTAGGATTTCGCAAGCCCAGGCCACATGGTGGGGGGTGAATGTAATGCGACATGAATCCAAGGTCCAGGACATTCACCCCCCCCGCACCCTCTGGCCTGGGCTTGCAAAATCCTACCAACAGCTCACCTGCCCACCCAACCTGGTGTTATCTGCAAATTTGGAGATATTTGGAACTTCCTTGTTTCTGTCTTGTATTTTCATCACTGGCTTGGAATTGTGAGTCGGATCAATTCCCAACATCATGTCCTCGAGGTCTGAGTGAATCTGCATGCACATATAATTTTTGATGCAGGGCAGATATAGGAATGGAGGTTGGCAGTTGCCAAAATCAAAAGGTTAGTAGACCTGCCTCCATTCGCTAGGATATCAAGCTCAATTTTGTGTATGTCTGTTGGGCCCGCAGCCTCACGCCACCCACCTCCCATTCCCATTAATATCTCCCATGTACCTTCCATTCCCCCCAGGTACCCTCACCAGCCATCAACTTTAGACAGAGCTCATGAGCCTTATAGCAACACTGGGAAGTCTATGAAATGCTCATGAAATTAAAAAAAACATCATCCTTTCATACACCAGTTGAAAAAAAATTAGGAGCTCCCAAAATGTAATCCTCATCCGAGCTCAAAAATGTCAGTCAAGCACACAGCCATTGAATCTTTCCTTGATATAACTATTGCCATCTTAGTGCTCAGAAATCTGTCAAAGTAAACAACCAACCATTCAGAAAACTCTTTAAAACACTTACACTTTTATCCTATTGACTGCTCATAGAGCTGTAAAACACACCTTAGATTCCCATTCGCAGCTGTATAAACAGCCTCTGCTGAGACAAATTGGACGCAGCCAAGTATTCATAATGAGGTCCATTGAGATAGCTGTAGAGAATGATACTTTTTGCCCAAAAGTTAAAATTCTAAATTGGGGCAAGGCCAATTTTGATGGTATTAGGCAGGGACTTTCAAAAGTTGATTGGGGGAGCCTGTTTACAGGCAAGAGGACAGCTGGTAAGTGGGAGTCTTTCAAAAGTGTGTTAACTAGGGTTTAGGATGAGCACATTCCTCTTAGAGTGAAGGGTAAGGCTGGTAGAAATAGGGAACCCTGGGTGACTCGGGATATTGAGGCCATGGTCAAAAGGAAGAAGGAGGCATATGACATGCATAGGCAGCTGGGATCACGTGGGTCCCTTGAAGAGTAGAGGGCTTGTCGGAGTAGAGTTAAGAGGGAAATCAGGAGGGCAAAAAAGGGACATGAGATTGTCTTAGCAGATAAGGCAATTGAAAATCCAAAGAGCTTTTACAGGTACATAAAGGGCAAAAGGGTGACTAGGGAGAGGGTAGGGCTTTTAAGAATAAACAGGGTCATCTACGTGTGGATCCACAAGGGATGGGAGAGGTCCGAAATCAATATTTCTCGTCAGTATTTACTGTTCAGAAAGGCACGAACGTTAGAGAAATTGGGGAAATAAAAAGTGATGTCTTGAGGAGGGTACATATTACAGAGAAGGAGGTTCTGGAAGTATTTTTTTTTTAATAAAATATTTTATTGAAAATTTTTGGTCAACCAACACAGTACATTGTGCATCCTTTACACAATATTATAACAACACAAATAACAATGACCTATTTTATAAACAGAAAATGAATAAATAATAAATGACAAAAATGAAAACTAACCCTAATTGGCAACTGCCTTATCACAAGTAACACTCTCCAAAAATATAATTTAACAGTCCAATATATAATTATCTGTAGCAACGACCTATACATATTATACAGTATATATTAACAACCCTGAGAGTCCTTCTGGTTCCTCTCCCCCCCCCCCCCCCCCCCCGATCCTGGGCTGCTGCTGCTGCCTTTTTTCCATTCCATATATCTTTCTGCGAGGTATTCGACGAACGGTTGCCACCGCCTGGTGAACCTTTGAGCCGACCCCCTTAGAACGAACTTAATCCGCTCTAGCTTTATAAACCCTGCCATGTCATTTATCCAGGTCTCCACCCCCGGGGGCTTGGCTTCTTTCCACATTAGCAATATCCTGCGCCGGGCTACTAGAGACGCAAAGGCCAAAACATCGGCCTCTCTCGCCTCCTGCACTCCCGGCTCTTGTGCAACCCCAAATATAGCCAACCCCCAGCTTGGTTCGACCCGGACCCCCACTACTTTTGAAAGCACCTTTGTCACCCCCATCCAAAACCCCTGTAGTGCCGGGCATGACCAAAACATATGGGTATGATTCGCTGGGCTTCTCGAGCACCTCGCACACCTATCCTCCACCCCAAAAAATTTGCAGAGCCGTGCTCCAGTCATATGCGCCCTGTGTAATACCTTAAACTGAATCAGGCTTAGCCTGGCACACGAGGACGACGAGTTTACCCTGCTTAGGGCATCTGCCCACAGCCCCTCCTCGATCTCCTCCCCCAGCTCTTCTTCCCATTTCCCTTTTAGTTCATCTACCATAGTCTCCCCTTCGTCCCTCATTTCCCTATATATATCTGACACCTTACCATCCCCCACCCATGTCTTTGAGATCACTCTGTCCTGCACCTCTTGTGTCGGGAGCTGCGGGAATTCCCTCACCTGTTGCCTCGCAAAAGCCCTCAGTTGCATATACCTGAATGCATTCCCTTGGGGCAACCCATATTTCTCGGTCAGCGCTCCCAGACTCGCGAACTTCCCATCCACAAACAGATCTTTCAGTTGCGTTATTCCTGCTCTTTGCCACATTCCATATCCCCCATCCATTCCCCCCGGGGCAAACCTATGGTTGTTTCTTATCGGGAACCCCCCAAGGCTCCAGTCTTTCCCCTATGCCGTCTCCACTGTCCCCAAATCTTCAGTGTAGCCACCACCACCGGGCTTGTGGTGTAGTTCCTCGGTGAGAACGGCAATGGGGCTGTCACCATAGCCTGTAGGCTAGTCCCCCTGCAGGACGCCCTCTCCAATCTCTTCCACGCCGCTCCCTCCTCCTCTCCCATCCACTTACTCACCATTGAAATATTAGCGGCCCAATAATACTCACTTAGGCTCGGTAGTGCCAGCCCCCCCTATCCCTGCTACGCTGTAAGAATCCCTTCCTCACTCTCGGGGTCTTCCCGGCCCACACAAAACCCATGATGCTCTTTTCAATCCTTTTAAAAAAAGCCTTCGTGATCACCACCGGGAGGCACTGAAACACAAAGAGGAATCTCGGGAGGACCACCATCTTAACCGCCTGCACCCTCCCTGCCAGTGACAGGGATACCATATCCCATCTCTTGAAATCCTCCTCCATCTGTTCCACCAACCGCGTTAAATTTAACCTATGCAATGTGCCCCAATTCCTGGCTATCTGGATCCCCAGGTAACGAAAGTCCCTTGTTACCTTCCTCAACGGTAGGTCCTCTATTTCTCTACTCTGCTCCCCAGAATGCACCACAAACAACTCACTTTTCCCCATGTTCAATTTATACCCTGAAAAATCCCCAAACTCCCCAAGTATCCGCATTATTTCTGGCATCCCCTCCGCCGGGTCTGCCACATATAGTAACAAATCGTCCGCATACAAAGATACCCGGTGTTCTTCTCCTCCTCTAAGTACTCCCCTCCACTTCTTGGAACCCCTCAACGCTATCGCCAGGGGCTCAATCGCCAGTGCAAACAATAATGGGGACAGAGGGCATCCCTGCCTTGTCCCTCTATGGAGCCGAAAATATGCAGATCCCCGTCCATTCGTGACCACGCTCGCCATCGGGGCCCTATACAACAGCTGCACCCATCTAACATACCCCTCTCCAAAACCAAATCTCCTCAACACCTCCCACAAATAATCTCACTCCACTCTATCAAATGCTTTCTCGCCATCCATCGCCACTACTATCTCCGTTTCCCCCTCTGGTGGGGCCATCATCATTACCCCTAACAGCCTCCGTATATTCGTGTTCAGCTGTCTCCCCTTCACAAACCCAGTTTGGTCCTCGTGGACCACCCCCGGGACACATTCCTCTATTCTCATTGCCATTACCTTGGCCAGAATCTTGGCATCTACATTTAGGAGGGAAATAGGTCTATAGGACCCGCATTGTAGCGGGTCCTTTTCCTTCTTTAAGAGAAGCGATATCGTTGCTTCAGACATAGTCGGGGGCAGTTGTCCCCTTTCCTTTGCCTCATTAAAGGTCCTCATCAATACCGGGGCGAGCAAGTCCACATATTTTCTATAGAATTCGACTGGGAATCCATCCGGTCCCGGGGCCTTTCCCGCCTGCATGCTCCTAATTCCTTTCACCACTTCTTCTACCTCGATCTGTGCTCCCAGTCCCACCCTTTCCTGCTCTTCCACCTTGGGAAATTCCAGCCGATCCAAAAAGCCCATCATTCTCTCCCTCCCATCCGGGGGTTGAGCTTCATATAATTTTTTATAAAATGTCTTGAACACTCCATTCACTCTCTCCGCTCCCCGCTCCATCTCTCCTTCCTCATCCCTCACTCCCCCTATTTCCCTCGCTGCTCCCCTTTTCCTCAATTGGTGTGCCAGCAACCTGCTCGCCTTCTCCCCATATTCGTACTGTACACCCTGTGCCTTCCTCCATTGTGCCTCTGCAGTGCCCGTAGTCAGCAAGTCAAATTCTACATGTAGCCTTTGCCTTTCCCTGTAGTCCCTCCTCCGGTGCTTCCGCATATTGTCTGTCCACCCTCAAAAGTTCTTGCAGCAACCGCTCCCGTTCCTTACTCTCCTGCTTCCCTATATGTGGCCTTATTGATATCAGCTCCCCTCTAACCACCGCCTTCAGCGCCTCCCAGACCACTCCCACCTGGACCTCCCCATTATCATTGAGTTCCAAGTACTTTTCAATGCACCCCCTCACCCTTAGACACACCCCCTCATCTGCCATTAGTCCCATGTCCATTCTCCAGGGTGGGCGCCCTCCTGTTTCCTCCCCTATCTCCAAGTCTACCCAGTGTGGGGCGTGATCCGAAGTGGCTATAGCCATATACTCCGTTCCCCTCACCTTCGGGATCAACGCCCTTCCCAGCACAAAAAAGTCTATTCGCGAGTAGACTTTATGGACATAGGAGAAAAACGAGAACTCCTTACTCCTAGGTCTGCTAAATCTCCACGGGTCTACACCTCCCATCTGCTCCATAAAATCTTTAAGTACCTTGGCTGCTGCCGGCCTCCTTCCAGTCCTGGACTTCGACCTATCCAGCCCTGGTTCCAACACCGTATTAAAATCTCCCCCCATTATCAGCTTTCCCATCTCTAGGTCCGGAATGCGTCCTAGCATCCGCCTCATAAAATTGGCATCATCCCAGTTCGGGGCATATACGTTTACCAAAACCACCGTCTCCCCCTGTAGTTTGCCACTCACCATCACGTATCTTCCCCCGTTATCCGCCACTATAGTCTTTGCCTCGAACATTACCCGCTTCCCCACTAATATAGCCACCCCCCTGTTTTTCGCATCTAGCCCCGAATGGAACACCTGCCCCACCCATCCTTTGCGTAGCCTAACCTGGTCTATCAGTTTCAGGTGCGTTTCCTGTAACATAACCACATCTGCCTTAAGTTTCTTAAGGTGTGCAAGTACCCATGCCCTCTTTATCGGCCCGTTCAGCCCTCTCACGTTCCACGTGATCAGCCGGGTTGGGGGGCTTCCTACCCCCCCCCCCCCTTGTCGATTAGCCATCCCCTTTTTCCAGCTCCTCACCCGGTTCCCACGCAGCTGTATCTCCCCCAGGCGGTGCCCCCCAGCCCATCCCCTCCCATACCAGCTTCCCCCTCTCCCCAGCAGCAGCAACCCAGTAATTCCCCCCTCCCACCCCCCCCAGCTAGATCCCCCGCTAGCGTAATTACTCCCCCCATGTTGCTCCCAGAAGTCAGCAAACTCTGGCCGACCTCGGCTTCCCCCCGTGACCTCGGCTCGCACCGTGCGACGCCCCCTCCTTCCTGCTTCTCTATTCCCGCCATGATTATCATAGCGCGGGAACCAAGCCTGCGCTTCTCCCTTGGCCCTGCCCCCAATGGCCAACGCCCCATCTCCTCCACCTCCCCCCTCCCCCCATCACCACCTGTGGAAGAGAGAAAAGTTACATCGCAGGATTAGTACATAAAACTCCTCTTTCCCCCCTTTTTAACCCCCCTCTTCGCCCCCCACATTCGCCGCACCACTTTGTTCAAACGTTCTTTTTAATAACCCACTCATTCCAGTTTTTCTTCCACAATAAAAGTCCACGCTTCATCCGCCGTCTCAAAGTAGTGGTGCCTCCCTCGATATGTGACCCACAGTCTTGCCGGTTGCAGCATTCCAAATTTTATCTTCTTTTTATGGAGCACCGCCTTGGCCCGATTAAAGCTCGTCCTCCTTCTCGCCACCTCCGCACTCCAGTCTTGATAAACGCGGATCACCGCGTTCTCCCATTTACTGCTCCGAGTTTTCTTTGCCCATCTAAGGACCATTTCTCTATCCTTAAAACGGAGGAATCTCACCACTATGGCTCTGGGAATTTCTCCTGCTCTCGGTCCTCGCGCCATCACTCGGTATGCTCCCTCCACCTCCAACGGACCCGCCGGGGCCTCCGCTCCCATTAACGAGTGCAGCATCGTGCTCACATATGCCCCGACGTCCGCTCCCTCCGCACCTTCAGGAAGACCAAGAATCCTCAAGTTGTACCTCCTTACGTTGTTCTCCAGTGCCTCCAACCTTTCCACACATCTTTTCTGATGTGCCTCATGCATCTCCGCCTTCACCACCAGGCCCTGTATGTCGTCCTCATTCTCGGCTGCCTTTGCCTTCACGACCCGAAGCTCCCGCTCCTGGGTCTTTTGTTCCTCCTTTAGCCCTTCGATCGCCTGTAGTATCGGGGCCAACAGCTCTTTCTTCATTTCCTTTTTGAGCTCTTCCACACAGCATTTCAAGAACTCTTGTTGTTCAGGGCCCCATGTTAAACTGCCACCTTCCGACGCCATCTTGGTTTTTGCTTGCCTTCCTTGCCGCTGTTCTAAAGGATCCACTGCAATCCGGCCACTTTCTCCTCCTTTTTTCATCCGTATCCAGGGGGGATTCCCTTCTGGTTTACCGCACAGTGTTTTTAGCCGTCAAAATTGCCGTTGGGGCTCCTATCAAGAGCCCAAAAGTCCGTTTCACCGGGAGCTGCCGAAACGTGCGACTCAGCTGGTCATCGCCGCACCCGGAAGTCCCGGTTCTGGAAGTATTAAAGCACATCAAGATATACAAGTCCCCAGGTCCTGATGAAACGTATCCCAGGATGTTGTGGGGCTAGGGAGGAAATTGCCGGCCCCCTAGCTGAGATATTTAAATCATCGACAGCCACAGGCGAGGTGTCTTAAGATTGGAGGGTAGCAAATGTTGTGCTCTTGTTTAAGAAGGGCTGTAGGAATACGCTCTGCCAACCAGTGAGTCTTACTTCTGTAGTGGGTAAATTGTTAGACGGTACTCTGAGGGACAGGATCTACAGGCATTTAGCCAGGCAAGGGCTAATTAGGGAAAGTCAGCATGGCTTTGTACGAGGAAAGTTATATCTCACAAATTTGAAGGGGTAACCAAGAAGGTAGATGAGGGCAGTGCGATTGACGTTGTCTACATGGACTTTAGCAAGGCCTTTGACAAGATAACGTATGGTAGGTTGTTGCAAAAGATTAAACCTCGCAGAATCCAGGGCGAGGTAGCCAATTGGATACAAAATTGGCTTGGCGACCGAAGTCAAAGGGTGGTTGTGGAGGGTTGTTTTTCAAACTGGAGGCCTGTGACCAGCGGTGTGTCTCAGGGATCGATGCTGGGTCCACTGTTAGTTGTCATATATATATATAAATGATTTGGATGAGAATGTAGGAGGCATGGGTAGTAAGTTTGTAGATGACACCACGATTGGAGGCATAGTGGATAGTGAAGAAGGTTCTATAAGATTGGAACAGGATCTTGACCAATTGGGCCAGTGGGCCGAAGAATGGCAGTTGGAGTTTAATTTGGATAAATCTGAGGTGATGCATTTTGGTAGATCAAATCAGGGCAGGACCTATTCAGTTAATGGTAGGGAGTTGGGGAGAGTTACAGAACAAAGAAATCTACGAATACACGTTCATAGCTCCTTGAAGGTGGAGTCGCAGGTGGACAGGGTGGTGAAGAAGGCATTCAGCATGCTAGGTTTTGTTGGTCAGAATATTGAATACAGGAGTTGGTACGTCTTGTTGAAGTTGTACAAGACATTGGTAAGACCACACATGGAATACTGTGTTCAGTTTTGCTCGCCCTATTATACAAAGGATATTGTTAAACTAGAAAGAGTGCAGAAGAGATTTACGAGGATGCTACCAAGACTTGATGGTTTGAGTTATAACGAGAGGCTGGATAGGCTGGTACTTTTTTCCCTGGAGCATAGGTGGTTAGGGGTGATCTTATAGAGGTCTACAAAATAATGCTGAGCATCGATGGGCAGATAGTCGACATATTTTCGCAAAGGTAGAGGAGTCTAGAACTAGAGGGCATAGGTTTCAGGTGAGAGGAGAGAGACCAGAGGGGAAATTTCTTCACACAGAGGGTGGTGAGTGTGGTAAACCACTGTGTTCTGATATTAGAGGTTGTACGGTAGAACCTGCACTACAGGTTCACCTGTGGCCCCTGCATGCTAGCTCCGCCCAGGAGCCGGGTTATAAATATGCGTGGCCTCCAGCTCGCAGCTATTTCGTCAGCTGCTGTGGGAGGTCACACATCAGATACTAATAAAGCCTCAGTTTGGATTCAACTTCGTCTCCAGTCAAATTGATCGTGCCTCAATTTATTAGTATCAGATTCAGAAGATGGACCTCCGGATTAAACCAGATCGCCTGCAGCTAGATCCAGACGCAATCGATGCCAGAAAGGACTTCCAGCACTGGCTAGCTTGTTTTGAAGCGTATATCAATGCGGCACCAACCCCTGTTCCAGAGGCTCAGAAGGTCCAAATATTGTACTCCAGACTCAGCTCCAAAGTCTTCCCGCTGATCCAGGATGCGCCCAATTACGCTGATGCGTAATTCAAAGAAAATTATGAACAGAAGACGAACACGTTCTTCGCCAGACACGTGCTCGCAACGCGTACTCAACTACCTGGTGAGTCAATCGAGGACTTCTGGAGGGCCCTGATCCCACTGGTTCGGGACTGTGACTGCCAAGACGTTACAGCTAAGGAGCACTCGGATCTCCTTAAGCGGGACGCTTTTGTAACTGGGATTGGTTCTGATGTTATCAGGCAGCGGCTCCTAGAAGGGGCCATGCGCGACCTCGCAGAGACTAAAACACTAGCGCTCTCCATGACGGTCGCCCTGCGCAATGTCCAGTCCTACGCACCCAACGACTCGGCCCACTCCTCCTACGCTCCATGGGCCCCACATGCAGCTGCCCCAGCGGGAGCGCTACCCACCCAATACGCCTGCGCTACGCGCCAGCCAGTGATCTCCGGGGGCCCCCGATGCTATTTTTGCGGCCAGCAAAAACACCCCCACCAACGCTGCCCGGCCCGCCCTGCCCTTTGTAAGGCCTGTGGGAAGAAGGGCCACTTCGCTGCGGTGTGCCAGGCCCGCTCAGCGGCCGTGGTCGCCCCCACCGCCCCCCCCCCCCTGGTCACGGACAATGGGCGCCGTCATCCTCCTCTCCTCCCCAGGCCATGTGCGACCAATGGGCGCCGCCATATTCTCCCCCGCACAACACATGTGTTTCATGGGCGCTGCCATCTTGCTCCACCCCCGCAACGTGCGTACCATGGGCGCCGCCATTTTGTAATCCCCAGGATCTCCGGGCGCCGCCATCTTGTCCACCCCGCAGCACATGGACACCAACGGCGCTCCAGGACCTCAACTCAACGGCCGCCTCACTACCCGACGATCAACCACGGCTCACCTCCATGGCAATCGACCAGTCCAGACCACACAATCTGACCAACGCATCCACCAGCATGAAAGTCAACGGCCATGTGGCCTCCTGCCTACTGGACTCCGGGAGCACCGAGAGCTTTGTACACCCGAATATGATAAGGCACTGCTCCCTTAAGGTACACCCTACCAATCAAAGTATCTCCCTGGCCTCCGGATCCCATCGTGTCGCGATCCGGGGGTACTGCACGGTCACGCTCACAGTCCAAGGCGTAGAGTTCCACGGCTTTCGCCTCTACGTCCTCCCGGACCTCTGCGCTGCACTTATCCTCGGCCTGGACTTCCAGTGCAACCTCCAGAGCCTGACCCTTATATTCGGCGTACCCTAACCACCCCTCACTGTGTGCGACCTCGCAACCCTAAAGGTCGATCCTCCTTCCCTCTTTGCCAATCTAACTCCAGATTGCAGACCTGTCGCCATAAGGAGCAGACGGTACAGTACCCAGGATAAGGCCTTCATCAGGTCCGAGGTCCAGCGGTTGCTTCGGGAGGGCGTCATCGAGGCCAGCAACAGCCCCTGGAGAGCTCAAGTGGTAGTGGTTAAGTCTGGGGAGAAAAACCGAATGGTCGTGGACTACAGCCAGACCATCAACAGGTACACGCAGCTCGACGCGTATCCCCTCCCACGCATATCTGACATGGTTAACCAGATTGCACAGTACCGGGTCTTCTCAACGGTGGACCTGAAATCCGCTTACCACCAGCTCCCCATCCATAAATCGGACCAGCCATACACCGCCTTCGAGGCAGATGGCTGGCTATATCACTTCCTTAGGGTCCCCTTCGGCGTCACCAGTGAGGTTTCGGTCTTCCAAAGGGATATGGACCGAATGGTCGACCGGTACGGCTTGCGGGCCACGTTTCCGTACCTAGACAATGTGACCATCTGCGGCCATGATCAGCAGGACCACGACGCCAACCTCGCTAAATTTCTCCGCATCGCCACTCTCCTCAACCTCATGTATAACAAGGAGAAGTGTGTGTTCCGTACAAACCGCTTAGCCATCCTCAGCTACTTGGTCCAGAACGGAGTTCTGGGGCCCGGTCCCGACTGCATGCGCCCCCTCATGGAGCTCCCCCTCCCCCACTGCCCCAAGGCCCTCAAACGCTGCCTGGGGTTCTTCTCATATTACGCGCAGTGGGTCCCAAACTATGCGGACAAGGCCCGCCCACTCATACAGTTCACTCATTTCTCCCTGACGGCCGAGGCCCAACAGGCTTTCGCCCGGATCAGAGCTGATATTGCCAAAGCTGGAATGCATGCTGTAGACGAAACACTTCCTTTCCAAGTAGAAAGCGACGCATCGGACGTCGCCCTTGCCGCCACCCTCAACCAGGCAGGCAGCCCCGTGGGATTCTTTCCCCGCACCCTCCATGCCTCCGAAATTCGGCACTCATCCGTCAAAAAAGAGGCCCAAGGCTATCGTTGAGGCTGTGCGACAGTGGAGGCATTACCTGGCTGGCAGGAGGTTCACTCTCCTCACTGACCAACAGTCGGTCGCCTTCATGTTCAACAACATAGTGGGGCAAGATCAAAAATGATAAAATCTTGCGGTGGAGAATCGAGCTCTCCACCTATAATTACGAGATTAAGTATCGCCCAGGCAAACTCAACGAGCCCCCCGACGCCCTATCCCGAGGTATATGTGCCAGCGCACAAGTAGACCGACTCCGGGCCCTGCACGACAGCCTTTGTCACCCAGGGGTCACTCGGTTGTACCATTTCATTAAGGCACGAAATTTGCCCTACTCCGTCGAGGAAGTAAGGACAATCACCAAGGACTGCCAGGACTGTGCGGAGTGCAAGCCGCACTTCTAACGGCTGGACCGCGCGCACCTGGTGAAGGCCTCCCGCCCCTTTGAACACCTCAGCATGGATTTCAAAGGCCCCCTCCCCTGCTCCGATCGACACACGTATTTCCTCAGTGTGATCGATGAATACTCCCGGTTTCCCTTCGCCATCCCATGCCCCGACATGACGTCTGCCACCGTCATTAAAGCCTTTAATTCTATCTTCACTCTGTTCGGCTTCCCCGCCTACATCCACAGTGACAGGGGATCCTCATTCATGAGTGATGATCTACGTCAGTTCCTGCTCAGCAGGGGTATCGCCGCCAGCAGAACAACGAGCTAGAACCCCCGGGGAAACGGACAGGTAGAAAGGGAGAATGGGACGGTATGGAGGGCCGTCCAGCTGGCTCTACTGTCCAGAAATCTCCCGGCCTCCCGCTGGCAAGAGGTCCTCCCTGATGCACTACATTCCATTCGCTCATTACTCTGCACTGCTACTAACAGTACACCACATGAACGTCTTTTTGCCTTCCCCAGGAAGTCCACATCCGGGTATCGCTCCCAACGTGGCTCACAGCTCCGGGAACCGTGCTTCTCCGTAAACATGTGCGGCTCCACAAGGCGGACCCGTTGGTGAAAAGGGTGCACCTGCTCCACGCAAACCCACAGCACGCCTACGTGGCGTTCCCCAAAGGCCGCCAGGATACCGTCTCCCTCAGGGACCTGGCACCAGCAGGTTCCACCCCCACACCACCCCCGGCGCCACCCTCCCAGCCACCCCCATCACCCCCCCCCTCCCCTAGGACCGTCCGTCCTCCCCCTACCCACCCCCGTTGATGAAGAGGATTTTGGCACGCTCCCGGAGTCAACTTCGACCAGAACAGCGCCAACATCGCCGTCACCACTTCGTCGCTCTCAAAGGACCATCAAGGCGCCGGACCGACTGAACCTCTGACCGGCCCGCCGGATGACCAGAGACATTTTTTTACTGCTCTGTAAATATTAAAAATTGCTAATTGTATATAGTTATCCACCACCCCCGCTGGACTCAATTTTAACAGGGGGTGAATGTGGTAAACCGCTGTGTTCTGATATTAGAGATTGTACGGTACAACCTGCACTACAGATTCACCTGTGGGCCCAGCATGCTAGCTCCGCCCAGGCGGCGGGGTATAAATATGCGTGGCCTCCAGCTCGCAGCTGCTGGGGGAGGCCACACATCTGATACTAATAAAGCCTCAGTTTGGATTCAACTTCGTCTCCAGTCAAATTGATCGTGCCTCAGTGAGCATCTGGAACGAGTTGTCAGAGGCAGTGGTAGAGGTGGGTACAATTTTGTCCTTTAAAAAGCAGTTAGACAGTTACATGGGCAGGGTGGGTACAGAGGGATATGGGTCAAATGCGGGCAAGTGGAACTAGCTTCATGATAGAAACTGGGCTATATGGACCAGCTGGGCCGATGGGCCTGTTTCCATGCTGTAAACATCTATGACTCTATTGACTGAACAGATGATCATTTGTTTGTATTTTCAAAGGATCAGCAGATGGACTTTCAATCAAATAAATCAGGCATCTATTCAGCTATTTCAAAGACTCAACAGATATCTGGACTTTAAATCAATGGAAAAAAGATCAAACGACTGGGTCCATATGACCCATTAAAATTAGATTCTCAATAATGCTGGATCCAGAAGAACATTTTATCCACTGCAAAAAAATATTTTAATGCTTGTGAACACTTCCAAAAGACTGGTCCGTTCAATGATCACTTACCTTTCAAGTACAGAGCCCTATGATAAATCATTGCATTCAGAACATTCTTAACTTATCATACATTATTACATTATGATATTTGAAGTTGGCAAGACCGTTTAACTGCCGAACAGTTCCCAACTCCACAACATGCTTCTCCCAAGCTTCACAAATTGACCGAACTGAGTTTATGCGTTTTATTCAGGCTTCAGGAACTTACTTTACTCACTGTTGATATCAATCTCTGGAAAATTCACAATTGAACAGGCATTTAAAAGGCTGAATCGATGTCACTTTGACTGAGCGTCAGGTCACGACCCGCCACATTTCTAGCCTTAGTCAAAATGGCAGCCAACAGTAATGAAGTGGGAAATCTGAATATATAGTCACCACACCTCCACTTTCAGCCATCCAACAGTTTTCCCAGCATCCAGATATCAAAATCTGTCCACAGGTGTCAGTAATAATGCCACGGGTCCCATATGTTTCTTTTTAAACAACCAGCTGTACAGAACCTTAACCTTAGTGAGGCCACACTTTGAATATTGCATCCAATCCTGGTCTCCACACTACCAGAAGGATGTGGCGACTTTGGAGATGGTTCAGAAGAGGTTTACCAGGATGTTGCCTGGTCTGGAGGGCGTTAGCTATGAGGAGATGTTGGATAAACTCAGATTGTTTTCATGGGAATGACGGAGGTTGAGGGGCGACATGATATAGGTTTACAAAACTATGAGCGGCATGGATAGAGTGGATAGTCAATTGCTTTTTCCAAGGGTGGAAAAATCAATTACTAGGAGATATAGGTTTACGGTGTGAGGGGCAAAGTTTAGAGATGTGCGAGGCAAGTTTTTTACAAAGAGTATGGCGAGTGGCTGGAATGTGCTGCTGGTGCAGATGGTGGAAGCAGATTATAGCGACATTTAAGAGGCATCTTGACAAATACATGATAGAATGGGAATAGAGGGTTACGGGCTCTGGAAGTGCAGAAGGTTTTAGTTTTGACAGGCATCATGATCGGCGCAGGTTTGGAGGGCTGAAGGGTCTGTTCCTGTGCTGTACTGTTCTTTGTTTGCTCACTGGTCCTGCTACCACAGCTTCTGGGCATGTACAACACCAGGCTCTTTGTTCTTGCAACCCCTTTAAAACTATAAAATTTGATTTATATTGCCTCCCCTCATCATTCCTACCAAAATGTATCACTTCACAATTCTCCATATTAAATTTCATCTGCCATGTGTTTGCACAATTCTTCAGTATATCTTTGTCCTCCCGAAGTTGGTTTCTATCCTCCTCTATAAGTTCTAGCTAAATAATTTGTTTATAAAACAACTTCTAAAGGATGAAATCAGAAGGATGTTACGAAACAAACTAGAGACAGTTTACCAAAGTATTCCAATGGTTTTCTGACAATCTGATTTCAATTCGCATTTTTAAATCATTCTCTTTCTAAATTGAAACTATGGGGAAATTCTTTCAAAGTAACGTGAGCTTTCCTCTTCCATTTTTTACGTCCTTCAGTTACAATCAAACTATGACTTTTTATACTTGTTCTAACAGTTCTTCAGCTTAAAAAGACAACTATGCAGGTTCAACCTGAAAGTATACATCAGCAAGATGAGTAACTGTAAACGGTGCACAAGTTCTAACTAAAATTTTAACAGAGTTAAGGCCTGGACTTCATCAAGCCTTGGGCTCAGGACAAGTCTCATACTCATTCATGAACATCACCAGTGCTATCAATTCGGAGCTTTTAAAATGTTTGTCAGCATCAATACGGAGAGTCAACCTATTACTTTTATGTATGAATATTCACATTTTCACTGAAAATGGTCAGTATGACAAAGCAAAAGGTTTATATAATTTGATTTATATAAAAATCTAAGCAAATCAAAAAGACACAACCTTACCAACATTAAAACTCGCAGGTTTGAATATGCAGTGCTGGCATTTAAAGGTTCAAGCTGTGCAGAGATAGAAAAATAAAGTTGCAAGTGCAGGATATCTGAAGTCAAACTGGACACTACAGGAAATTTAGCAGCTGAATAGAAAAGGATCATGACTTTCAAATGTGATCCTCATCGCAGCAAATAATCTTTCCTGAAAGGCTAGCTTTTCTCTAACTTTCAGCTTTTGATCAACGGAATGAACATTTGAAGCATTTTCTTGTTTCACTGCAGTTAGTTTATCTTTGATAAATTTTCTTGAAGAAGCATTTTTTTTTGTGCCCAACTACTGTTTATTGGCAAGACATTGACATCACTGAGCTCAAGCCAAAAGGAAACAGCACCTGTCAGGAATAAGGCTAAAACCTAAATAATAAACACATCGCTCGCCTTGAACCAGCACATTCCAATCTGGGAAGCTCAAGCCCTTTTTATGGGAAGCCTGTAAGAAGTCTTACAACACCAGGTTAAAGTCCAACAGATTTATTTGGAATCACTAGCTTTCGGACGTAGCTCCTTCATCAGGTGAGTCAGTCACTCTCTCCGCCTGTTTGCAGCATGACATTCAGGTCCACATCCCAGATCCACACTGGGATTTCTTTCCCCAACAGGCCGAGGAAACATGTGCTCGGAAACATGCGCCCCTGATTCCAGTCACCTACCAGCGGTGCTCCGGAGCGAAAGCATCAACAAAGAGCCTTCAGATTCTATGGCCTAAGAGGGGGTATTTGGGTCCCTAACCAGTTCAGGCGGATATTCGACCCATTTGACCATGTAATGAATGCACCTTTCTTGGCCATCAGGTCCTGAAGCAGGAATCGAGGTAGGGACGATCCCCACTGCATCATACAACCTCTTGTCACAATAGCTATGGGGCAAGGAAATATATCATCTGTTTCACAATATCTTCAGCGTGAGCCAACAACTTGTAATCAAACAGCGCCTACCACCCCCCTTCCAACAGCAGGTTTGAATGTCCCGAAGCGGTTTATAGCAGTATAACATGGCTGACATTGACTGACGTGAGCAGAGACGAGGACACGTGACCATAAGCGCTGGTCAAAGGGATAGGTTTTGGGTGGTCTTCAATCAGGAAAGCGAGGTGGGGAGGTGCAGAGGAGGGAATCCCAACGCTGTGGGTCCAGTTGGCTGACGGCAAAGCCGCCAATGGTGAACGCTCGAGCAACTGGATTCTGGGAGGGGTTGTGGAGCTGGAGGAGATTACAGAGATAGGGGTGGGTGGAGGTCATGGAGGGATAGGAAAACAAGGATCAGGTCCTTCTCCACAGCTTGGTTGAGATGCTGCTTAAAACATCTTTGTTTTGATCAAGTTGTCCTAATCTCTCTCTATATGTGGCTCAGGATTGTACTCCAATGAAGCATCTTGGGCTGTCTAACTGAATTCAAGGTGACGATGTAAACGCAAGTTGTTGCAGTAGCTTACTGGGAAAGAAGCAGGACTGTGACTGGGACCTCTCTGTCCAGGAGGGAGATAATAATAATATTTATTGTCGCAAGCAGGCTTACATTAACACTGCAATGAGGTTACTGTGAAAATACCCCACTTGACACACTCCGGCGCTTGTTCGGGTACACAGAGGGAGAATTCAGAATGTCCAAATTACCTTATGCGCGTCTTTCGGGACTTGTGGGAGGAAACCGGAGCACCCGGAAGAAACCCATGCAGACACGGGGAGAGCGTGCAGACTCTGCACAGACAGTGACCCAAGTCGGGAATCGAACCTGGGACCCTGGCGCTGTGAAGCAACAGTGCTAATCACTGTGCTGGGGCAACGACACTGAACCTGCATCAATATACCGTTCCTAAAGGTGCAGTACCCTGAACTGTATCTAGTTCAGGTGGGGTCTGCCCAAAGCTCTATACAACGGAACCCCCCCGCAAACCGGTTAGAACTGGAAGAATTATTTTATTAAGTATTACCCAGCAGTTAGAATGTTGATAACGGGCGGCATGTGGCACAGTGGTTAGCACTGGGACTACGGCGCTGAGGACGCGGGTTCGAATCCCGGTTCAGGGTCACTGTCCGTGTGGAGTTTGCACATTCTCCCCGTGTCTGCGTGGGTTTCACCCCCACAACCCAAAGATGTGCAAGTTAGCTGGACTGGCCATGCTAAATTGCCCTTAATTGGAAAAGAAAAATAATTGGGTACTCTAAATTTATTTTAAAAAATAGAATGTTGATAAATAGAATGAAAATACATTGAGAAAATAAACAAATTTATTTTTTAAAATTCTCAAACTTCAAAGCCCTGTCTCTTCCAAGCTCTTCTTAAAAGGGCATAATCAACCCACCGTCAGGACTTTTAATTAAGTCACACAGTATCTTTGAAGTAAATGTTTCTCAGCTGTCCATCCGACAGATACCAAACATATGTAAGAGAAACTGAATCTACTAGTTTTCAGTTAAAACTGTAGCTACAGCAAACCTTTTCCTCCCCACAAGGTCAAGAGATTTCACCATCTTACGACCACCTAAAGAGGCATCAAGACTACAAATTAAGCATAACTGCAGTCTGGGCCTCCCCCCAAAAAACCTCCTATTCATGGAGCCTGCTGGTAATACTTTTCCATCTTGTAGCCAAGCATCAAAACGACCGCAAGCTTTGTGGTCTACAGCATCGGCATTGCAAGCTAATTCACCACACTATCATTGAATTGAAACACAGTTCCCAAAGTTATGTAAGTCAAGGTCTGTCCGCGAAGCGTTCAATATTCAACTGCTGAGATACTACAATTTTACAGTACTGAAATTCTTTACAGCAGGAGCCTACACTTAACAAGAAGCTAGCAAGAATTCTTTTTAAAAGTTGGCGTCTGACCAAGGCCATATTCTACTCACATGACCACATTTAAAATATTCAAAGAATATCTAATCTCATTTAGTATTAATATTAAGACAGAAGCTGAAATACAATGAAAACCTTTGAATTCTGAACCTTTATCGTAATTAATTTTGAAAAACTTCATGTAAAATGTACAACTGAAGCAAAGTTTGTCTAGAAAGGGGTTTTCTACACAATGCTAACAGGAAGGTGGGTTGAAAAAGATCACACATCTGTTAATGAATCCTGCCTGACTTTCCTTCTTATTCTGTGCCCTCACCAATCGAAAATGTTCACAAATCCTACAAATTTAATGAGAAATTAAAAGATGTTATTGGCTTCTCACCTAGACATGTCACGAGCTGAAAATTACACGATAAAATAAAATAATTATGTTATAAAAATTGGAAAAAGTAGATTCACAAAATTGTTCATTACAAATAAACAAATATATGGAATTTTTAAAATTAATTGGATTGGATTGGATTTGTTTATTGTCACGTGTACCGAGGTACAGTGAAAAGTATTTTTCTGCGAGCAGCTCAACAGATCATTAACTACATGGGAAGAAAATGGAATAAAAGAAAATACATAATAGGGCAACACAACATATACAATGTAACTACATAAGCACTGGCATCGGATGAAGCATACAGGGTGTAGTGTGAATGAGGTCAGTCCATAAGAGGGTCATTTAGGAGTATGGTGACAGTGGGGAAGAAGCTGGTTTTGAGTCTGTTCGTGCGTGTTCTCAGACTTCTGTATCTCCTGCCCGATGGAAGAAGTTGGAAGAGTGAGTAAGCCGGGTGGGAGGGATCTTTTATGTTCTTTAGTATTCTCATGGTTTATTAAACTTAAGGACGGATTAAATTGAAGGATGTTACAAAATCCATTTAAATTATTCATTTAATGGGAGATATTTTATCAAATTAGTCTAATGGTTTTCTGACAATCTGATTTCAATTTGCATTTTAAGCCATCTTATCATCATTTAAAAATCACAAATCTCCTCAGAACATATGAACTCCACTTTCTTTCACAATGTTGCTGAGTTACAATCAAACCCTAACTATTTTAGTTGATACAAATGCTTTCAGTAAATATGCAGTATAGTTCTAGAGTTATCCTGACAACACCCTCCCACACCTACCTTATTCCCCAACTATTGATTTTCATGAGGGAACTTGACAAACAGGGATATCTTAATCATCCTAATAATTAAACAATTTTAGATCAAAATGTGGTGCTGAATGCCACCAATAATCAATGTCTTGCACTGCTTTCACATTTCTACCCATACCACTCGATCGGTATTTTTAGAGTGAAGCAAACATTCATTGCTGACTTCTTTCAGAACTCATTGACTTTAGAAGCTTTGCAAGTTCCATCAATGTATCAACCCTTAATGAACATTTAAGCCTGTACACAAAAGAGCAGTCCGCAGCCACAAAATCACAGCATGAAGGAGGGTCATCATGGCACTGTTGCCCACTCAGTCCCACAGAAAGCCTTTTTTCTTCAATTACCTTGCTTGTCATTTTGTCCAGCTCAGTTGCTATAACAACAAAGTGTTGCTACAAAAACTTGCATGGTACCCGCTGTCATCCACCCAGGCCATTGCATCCGTTTCGTTAACCTCTCACCCTCTAGGACATCTCCATAATGCTGTCAAAATTTCAACCATGAATCACTTAATGTGAAAACAAGCAGTGAATTGTTGTGTAGTTTAGATGGCTGTTTCTCTGGCAAAATTGTTTTTTCTAGCTGCAACTAATTCACTAAAAAGGAACAGCAGATAAAAATTAAGTTCCAATGTTTACATTTCATTATGTACAGAAACACTAAGGCACAGGTAGAAACTACTGTAGACCTTGGAGATGTTTATTACATTCATTGCTTCCAGTTGCTTTCTTCTTAAGAGGGTTTTCAATTTCTTATTTTGTTCAACATAGTCTGCTAGTGTTACAGAAAACAATAACCTTTCATATATTTCACACTTACATGTAGACATTGTGCTGTGTATTAGTGGAAATCTTGGCAATATTAAGTGGTTTAATAAGATTGTACTGTACTCTGCAATCTGCAGTATGTAGAAACCTTGCTTTCAGAGATAAGTAGCTGGGCTGAAGCTGAAGTGCAAAACTAATAGGAATATCATCTAACTAGTTTACATGTCTTCTAAACTTACATCACAAATGTACCATATCTGTCATAACCGTGGGGTATTTTGCACCTCCCTAACCAAAGTATAATCTGAAAAGATTTAGCAACTGAGAAAAATGGTCATGTCCAGTTCTCAACCGGAGATAATTTGCTGGGAGGTGGGGGGTAGTGGTATTGTCACTGGACTACTGAATCAGAGACCCAGAGTAATGCTCTGGGGATCCAGGTTCAAATCCCGCCACTGCAGGTGGTGAAATTTGAATTCAATAAAAATCTAGAATTTAAAGTCTAATGATAACCATGAAACCATTGCCGATTGTCGTGAAAACTCATCTGATTCGCTAATGCCCTTCTTGACAGAAGGAAATCTGTCATCCTTACCTGGTCTGGCCTATATCTGACTCCAGAGCCACAGCAATGTGGTTGACTCTTAACTGCCCCCTCAAGGGCAATTAGAGATGGCAATTAATGCTGGCACAGCCTGCGACGCCCACGTCCCATGATCGAATTTTTAAAAAGAATCTGTATTATGTATTTTACCTATCACAATAGTAGTTACTGGTGAGAGGGCATAAATAGTGATTTGTGCTAAGTGCCATGCAAAATTCAACTTTTAAACAGTAATCCAACTTCAAGCTCACCAGCATGAAAGTTCATGTTCTGATAAGAGAATTTCTTCTTACCATGAATGAAGGAATGAAAGTAACAAAGACACATACACCAAGATGGGTTGCATCATTAAGTCACAGACTCCAGGACATCCATACCTCTGCCACAAGTGAGATATAAAGTTGGCAGACACTGATGCTGACAATTAGGAGATAGTCGCTGACAGCCATGAACATTGGGGGCTGCCTATTTGGGGGGGGGGCATTTGAAGAGGTGAGCCAAAATGAAACGCTCAGCGAGCCAAGGGGGCCCAGAGAAAACAGAGGCCAGCCAATTGTGCACATTCTCAGTCTTCTTCTGCAGCAAACACAGCAAAGTCCACCATGCCAGGGTGGGGCTCTTGAGCCACATCAGGCGAAGCTTGAGCACCAAGCCGAAAGCCATCATTTCAAAGAACAAAGAAAATTACAGCACAGGAACAGGCCCTTCGGCCCTCCCAGCCTGCGTCGATCCAGATCCTTTATCTAAACCTGTCGCCTATTTTCCAAGGATCTACTTCCCTCTGTTCCCCGCCCATTCATATATATGTCTAGATGCATCTCAAATGATGCTATCGTGCCCGCCTCTACCACCACCCCTGGCAAAGCGTTCCAGGCACCCACCACCCTCTGCGTAAAAAACTTTCCACGCACATCTCCCTTAAACTTTCCCCCTCTCACCTTGAAATCGTGACCCCTTGTAATTGACATCACCACTCTTGGAAAAAGCTTGTTGCTATCCACCCTGTCCATACCTCTCATAATTTTGTAGACCTCAATCAGGTCCCCCCTCAACCTCCGTCTTTCCAACGAAAACAATCCTAATCTACTCAACCTTTCTTCAGTTAGTACCCTCCATACCAGGCAACATCCTGGTGAACCTCCTCTGCACCCTCTCTAATGCATCCACATCCTTCTGGTAATGTGGCGACCAGAACTGCACGCAGTATTCCAAATGTGGCCTAACCAAAGTCCTATTCAACTGTAATATGACCTGCCGACTCTTGTACTCAATACCCCGTCCGATGAAGGCAAGCATGCTGTATGCCTTCTTGACCACTCTATTGACCTGCGTTGCCACCTTCAGGGTACAATGGACCTGAACTTCCAGATCTCTCTGTACATCAATTTTCCCCAGGACTCTTCAATTGACCGTATAGTCCGCTCTTGAATTAGATCTTCCAAAATGCATCACCTCGCATTTGCCTGGATTGAATTCCATCTCCCATTTCTCTGCCCAACTCTCCAATCTGTCTATATTTTGCTGTATTCTCTGACAGTCCTCCTCACTATCTGCAACTCCACCAATCTTAGTATCATCTGCAAACTTGCTAATCAGACCACCTATACCTTCGTCCAGATCATTTATGTATATCACAAACAACAGTGGTCCGAGCACGGATCCCTGTGGAACACTACAAGTCACCTTTCTCCATTTTGAGACACTCCCTTCCACCACTACTCTCTGTCTCCCGTTGCCCAGCCAGTTCTTTATCCATCTAGCTAGTACACCCTGAACCCCATACGACTTCACTTTTTCTATCAACCTGTCATGGGAAACTTTATCAAACGCCTTACTGAAGTCCATGTATATGACATCTACAGCCTATCCCTCATCAATTAACTTTGTCACTTCCTCAAAGAATTCTATTAGGTTTGTAAGACATGACCTTCCCTGCACAAAACCATGCTGCCTATCACTGATAAGTCTATTTTCTTCCAAATGTGAATAGATCCTATCCCTCAGTATCTTCTCCAACAGTTTGTCTACCATTGACGTCAAGCTCACAGGTCTATAATTCCCTGGATTATCCCTGCTACCCTTCTTAAACAAAGGGACAACATTAGCAATTCTCCATTTCTCCGGGACCTCACCCGTGCTCAAGGATGCTGCAAAGATATCTGTTAAGGCCCCAGCTATTTCGTCCCTCGCTTCCCTCAGTAACCTGGGATAGATCCCATCCGGACCTGGGGACTTGTCCACCTTAATGCCTTTTAGAATACCCAAAACGTCCCCCTTCCTAATGCCGACTTGACCTAGAGTATTTAAACATCCATCCCTAGCCTCAACATCCGTCAGATCCCTTTCCTTGGTGAATACCGATGCAAAGTACTCATTAAGAATCTCACCCATTTCCTCTGACTCCACGCATAAATTCCCTCTTTTGTCTTTTGAGTGGGCCAATCCTTTCTCTAGTTACCCTCTTGCTCCTTATATACGAATAAAAGGCTTTGGGATTTTCCTTAACCCTGTTAGCCAAAGATATTTCATGACCCCTTTTAGCCCTCTTTATTGCGCGTTTGAGATTTGTCCTACTTTCCCGATATTCCTCCAAAGCTTCATTAGGTTTAAGTCACCTAGATCTTATGTATACTTCCTTTTTCATCTTAGCTAGTCTCACAATTCCACCCGTCATCCATGGTTCCCTAATCTTGCCATTTCTATCTCTTATTTTCACAGGGCCATGTCTGTCCTGCACTCTAATCAACCTTTCCTTAAAAGACTTCCACATTTCAAATGTGGATTTACCCTTAAACAGCTGCTCCCAATCCACATTCCCTAGCTCCTGCCGAATTTTGTTATACTTGGCCTTTCCCCAATTTAGCACTCTTCCTTTAGGACCACTCTCGTCTTTGTCCATGAGTATTCTAAAACTTACGGAATTGTGATCGCTATTCCCAAAGTAATTACCGACTGAAACTTCAATCACCTGGCCGGGCTCATTCCCCAATACCAGGTCCAGTATGGCCCCTTCCCGAGTTGGACTATTTACAAACTGCTCTAAAAAAACTCTCCTGGATGCTCCTTACAAATTCTGCTCCATCTACGCCTCCAACACTACATGAGTCCCATTCAATGTTTGGGAAGTTAAGATCTCCCATCACGACCACCCTATTGCTCGTACATTTTTCTATAATCTGTCTACATATTTGTACCTCTACACACTCGCTTTTGGGAGGCCTGCAGTAAAGTCCCAACAATGTTACTGCACCCTTCCTATTTCTTAGCTCTACCCATATTACCTCAGTGCTCGAATCCTCCATCGTGCCCTCCTTAATCACAGCTGTGATATCATCTCTGACCAGTAATCCAACTCCTCCACCCCTTTTACCTCCCTCTCTATCCCTCCTGAAGCATCTATACCCTGGGATATTTAGTTGCCAGTCTTGCCCTTCCCTCAACCAAGTCTCAGTAATACCAATAACATCATATTCCCAGGTACTAATCCAAGCCCTAACTTCATCTGCCTTACCTGCTACACTTCTCGCATTGAAACAAATGCACCTCAGACCACCTGTCCCTTTGCGTTCATCATCTCTTCCCTGTCAACTCTTCCCCTTAGTCACATTGAGTTTATTGTCTAGTACCTTACTGGCTTTAGTTGCTGCCTCTTTACTGACCTCTAACTTCCTAATCTGGTTCCCATCCCCCTGCCACATTAGTTTAAAATCTCCCCAACTGTGTTAGCAAAAGCAACCCCTAGGACATTGGTTCCAGTCTTGCCCAGGTGTAGTCACATTGAGTTTATTGGCTAGTACCTTACTGGCTTTAGTTGCTGCCTCTTTACTGACCTCTAACTTCCTAATCTGGTTCCCTCCCCTGCCACATTAGTTTAAAATCTCCCCAACAGTGTTAGCAAAAGCACCCCCTAGGACATTGGTTCCAGTCTTGCCCAGGTGTAGACCATCCGATTTGTAATGTTCCCACCGCCCCCAGAACCAGTTCCAATGTCCCAAAAATCTGAACCCCTCCCTCCTGCACCATCTCTCAAGCCACGTATTCATTCTGACTATTCTTGAATTTCTACTCTGACTGTCTCGTGGCACTGGTAGCAATCCTGAGATTACTACCTTTGAGGTCCTACTTTTTAACTTATCTCCTAACTCCCTAAATTCTGATTGTAGGACCTCATCCCGTTTTTTACCTATATCGTTGGTGCCTATATGCACCACAACAGCTGGCTGTTCACCCTCCCCCTTCAGTATGCCCTGCAGCCGATCTGAGACATCCCTGACCCGTGCACCCGGGAGGCAACATACCATTCGGGAATCTCGTTTGCGACCACAAAAACGCCTGTCTACTCCCCTTACGATTGAATCCCCTATGCCAGTCTTTTTCCCGCCCATCTGTGCAGCAGATAAAAGGCTGCCACAGGACCATGTCCTAATTGCACCACCCTTTTTACAAGCTTTTTGTTAATATTGATCATCTTCTGTGTAAAGCAAAACTACACAACGCTTGCTTCAATTTCCCTTTCAAAATTCTGAAGTTTTAAACTCTTATCCTGTTACCATGGCCATATCTGAAAGTGCTATTTTGGGTTTTCTGTTCTATTGGGCTTCTTGTTCTCCATTATGTTAATGGGCTTTCACCGCCCGACGCGGAAGATATCCTTGAGATCATCTGGTAGATTGCTTTGAGGCTGAAGATCTCGAGCTGATCAAGTTGTTAGTTTACAATTCTTTTCTCTGAAATTTAGATCATCCTCATTGCTCATCCTTGCACTGCCTCTATATCATATTTCCTTACATCATGGTGACTGGAATTGTACACTGTAGCCCAAGTCCAGCCAAACTACATTATACAAATTGAACATGACATCTGGTCATTTGAATTTATTTGATTTTCCAATAAAAGGCTAGCTTTCTTTAAGTGTTCCAAAATTATTAACGTCTCAACATCCATCTTGATAAGTTCTATTTCACTCATTGAATGTAGGGGTGCCTTATTTTTACAAATTACATTTGTCCTTGTCAAATTTGATCGCTATTGATCAGCCCCAGTTCAACTGATTGTTTCCTTTCGAAGATCTTGACCACCTCTACTCTGTCTGCATTGCAACTGAAAATAAACACACAAGATCTTGCACTTGCTCCAGCCAATGTTATTGTTCAGAAAAGTCACTTCTTCCACCCTTCACCAAGTGCTTTTATGGCATTGAAACCAAGCAGGCATTTGGATCACCTGGTCCATATATTAGCCGTTTAATTTATTTTTTTTATTGGCAGAGGTAAAATTACCAAGGCACAGCAAGAACTTTGACAGCCTCACCAATAGTATACAACCTTTATTTATACAAACAAATTGCATTAAATATGTACAAATTTATACTGTTAAGCTAACAATTATATTCTATGGCAATCAAGGAGTGAATACATTTCATTTTCATAACTATGAATTATAGACATACACAGACGCCACTGGTGTGACTTTTCTTTATTTACAAATTTCGAGTACCCAATTCTTTTTTCCCAATAAAAGGGCAATTTAGCGTGGCCAATTTACCTATCTTGCACATCTTTGGATTGTAGAGGTGAGATCCACGCAGACACAGGGAAAGTGTGCAAACTCCACATGGACAGCGACCCGGGACCGGGATCAAGCCCGGGTCCTTGGCGCCATTAAGCAGCAGTGCTAACCATTGTGCCACAGTGCCGCCCTTATTGCCGTGATTTAACGGAGATAAACCAGAGTCCCGTTTTGGGCATGTTTATCGGGGTTTTTCGATGCCTGCAGCACCAAGAACGCCCCCGCTATCAAACAGGATTCTTTTTTGAGGGGGGGCCTCAGCGGGGAACACTCCGCCGAGGCCGCACTTACCCACATTTCCTACACTGATGATCTCAGCTCGTCAGAGCAGGAAGAGATGGGGGGGGGGGGTCATTTTAAATTGCTGCCCCGATCATCACGATCTCTGGAATTCTACTATGGCCTCCGGAGCCCCCAGATGCCCCTACAGTGCAGAAGGAGGCCATTTGGTCCATCGAGTCTGCACTGACCCTCCCTAGGACCACAACCCCACCATATCCCTATAACCCCTTAACCCCACCTAACCTTTTGGCACTAAGGGGCAATTTTAGCATGGCCAATATACCTAACCTGCATATCTTTTAACTGTGGGAGGAAACCGGAGCACCCGGAGGAAACCCACACAGATACGGGAGAATGTGCAAACTCCCCACAGTCACCCAAGGTGTGAATCGAACCTGGGTCCCTGGTGTTGTGAGGCAGCAGTGCTAACCACTGTGCTACCATGCCTCCTATAAACTAACCAAACGAACAAAAGGAAAGACAGTTTAAACCATCACATGATTAAGAGCACAGAAAAATCTTCCTTCAGTCAATCATTTTGGTTCAATTAGCCCTGATCCCTTGGTGAGTTGACATTTTGTAGAACCTCTCCTCTCACACTACTGCACATGGTACAAAATGAACACTAGAGTTGCCAGGGTTAATTTGGTAATGTCGATTAAGAATGTTAATTTTGATATGTCTGGTGTAGCATTAAACACTCCAAATTACATCTAACACACTGCATAATTTTGTAAAGCCTGCCCTCAACTACCTTTAACACAGGTTTTTCTCCAAACATTTTGCTTAAGCTTGTATAATACATAGAAGTGATTATCACAGAAATGTTAAACACAAAGACTTTTCCTGCAACTTCGTTAACCCAATGATTCTAAGGATAGTTCTTCATTCATTTCAATAGTTAGATCTTCCACTCATTAGTGGTATTTATCCACCCTTTTGCTGGTGATTCTACAGTGGTCAATGTCCTACAGCTTGAATAGCTTAGTGAATTGACATTGTGATTTCCTTCATGCCTTCAATGGAGCAATTAAAATCTTGTTTCTTTCAAATGTTCAAAGGTATTGTGGCTCTGAACCTCCTATCTTTTGGGGGCACTATGTGGACATAACGTGGGTACATGACCAAGGGATAGTTGATTTAGTGTTACAGTGGGTCTCTGTCCATTTCTCTGCATTCCAATCTCAGCTGGAGGTGGGGTGCATGCTTCCAGTGTCCGTCCCCTTGTGTGCAACATCACTAAAAGAAGAATAACTAGCCGGGTGGTACTATTTGATGTTACCACAATGCACTTGCGTGAAATAGGTGCATTTATTTATCAGTACCTGATCCTGGTAGAAGAAGGGATATAGACATTTTAAAAGAAGGTTTCCCTAACATATTGCTGATGTGAAAAATGTAATTGCTGAAATAGGAAATTTAAATGCTGGCCAGATTTGAACTTAAGAACCTTGAACTGCCCCATTCACACTACTGCAAGGTGTTACAATGAAAACCCTACCCAAACCATGTTCAAATGGGCATTCCAGTTGTGTCACCAATGACAAGGATGTCCATTTGCCATCAGTTCCTTCTCATACAGCTGCTAAACAGTTACTGATGAATCTATCCATTGTTTTTCTTTGTCATTCTTAATCTTGTTTATATCCTGAGATTTCACATTCCCAGATCTCTTCTGTAGCCAAAACTGCCTCTGAAATGCTATTCAATCTTTCAAACCAAATTATTTTCTTCTCTCAACAATTTTCTATAAGGCCCAAGCTCCATATTTTGTCTACAAAATTATTTTTTAAATCCGGAGGCCCCCTGAAAAAGCCCCGACTTCGTGGAACTGCGGGAGCCTTTTATTCGTCGACAAAATTATGAGGGGCATAGGCAGAGTGGATAGTCAGAGGCTTTTTCCCAGGGTAGAGGTGTCAGTTACTATGGGGCATAAGTTTAAGGTGTGAGGGGCAAGGTTTAGAGGAGATGTACGAGGCAAGTCTTTTTACATAGAGGGTAGTGGGTGTCTGGAACTCGCTGCCGGAGGAGATGGTGGAAGCAGGGACGATAGTGACATTTAAGGGGCATCTTGACAAATACATGAATAGGATGGGGATAGAGGGATACGGACCCAGGAAGTGTAGAAGATTTTAGTGTAGACGGGCAGCATGGTTGGCACAGGCTTGGAGGGCCGAAGGGCCTGTTCCTGTGCTGTACTTTTCTTTGTTCTCTTTGTTCATATCCATGGTGAATGGGGAGAGGATTGAGTTTTTTGTAGAACCTCTCACATTCTTGGCCATGATTAAAATAAAGAGCGATAGGATAGCTAATTTGACACAGTCCACTTGCAAATGCAGCGGGACCTGGACAATATCCAGGCTTGGGCTGACAAGTGGCAAGTAACATTTGTGCCACACAAGTGCAGGCAATCACCATCTCTGATAAGAGACACTCAAACAATTGCCCCTTGACATTCAATGGCATTACCATCACTGAATCCTCCACTATCAACATCCTGAGTGTTACCATTGACCACAAATTGAACTGGACTAACCATATAAATACTGTGGCTACAAAAGCAGGTCAGAGGCTAGGAATCATGTGTTGAGTAACTCACCTCCAGACTCCACATAGCCACTACTTGCCTGGGTGAGTGCATAATTACTTCCAACCTGAAACCTCATGTTGTATTTTAAACTTTTGCTGGTTTCTAATTTTATTTATTTTTAAAAATAAATTGAAAGTACCAATTTTTTTTTTTTCCAATTAAGGGTCAATTTTAATATGGCCAATCCACCTACCCTGCACATCTTTGGGTTGTGGGGGTGAGACCCACACAGACACGGGGAGAATGTGCAAACTTTGCATGGACAGTGACCTGGGGACTGGATCGAACCCGGATTCTCGGTGCAGTGAGGCAGCAGTGTTAACCAATGCGCCTGCTTTCTAATTTTAGCAATGTTATTTCAGGGCTCCTGATTTTGGTGCCAACCTGAAATTTCTTGTTAATGCTAATCTGCAAAGGGACCACTCGACGTGCTCTTCTTTGTTACATTACATCCCATTGTTTGAATTAGGGTTCATCCTACAATTTCTCATTTCTAATTTATTTTTTCCCCAGGACCTCAAAAAAACAATGTAAACGCTTTCAGTTTCATTCCTCCATTGATAGTCTTCAACTCATACGGAGCATCACCGAATCACTACTTGCTGTTTTACTTCACTTTCTCTTTACTTTCAATCTGGATGGTGCTGCACTGTGGGCTTTCACTTTGGTGAAATCAATAAACTGTCCATCAATGTTTTTTACTCAAATTCCATCACATTTGACAAGATCTGCACCTCCAGCAGGAGCCACGCTCAAAATGAAAACCGAGTCAGAGATGAAGATACGACACAATACCATAATTTCTCCAACTGGTGACCCCCAGCCTCGCCTTTAAGAATGGATTCTTGCTGGCAATGCACAATTTCAATTTATCAGAAAGAGAGTTTCATTCTCCTTGCTGTTTTCTTTATGCTTGGGGATGAACAGAAAGTGCTTTAATCAGAACAGCCATGTACAACACATGATGTAAAATCTACAACACATGATGTAAAATCTACAACACATGATGAAAATGCAGCGTCAGTTTCAATGTCTGGATACATCTCTCTTTCCGAACCCACTGAATGAAGAATGGTTTGAGTTTTTTTTCTTAAATGTGTAATAGATTTTAAAAATGCAACAATTAATGGAAACCATACTCCAGCTGGATTCTAGTCAATCTATTCGACAAGGTTTAACTGAATCTTTGCACTCGTCTTCTCTTAACATTGGGATTTGAATAGAAACAAAAACCGTGCAGACATGCTTTCTCTGGTAATTCAGTGGATATAAAACATGTATTAGGGGCTGGTTTAGCACAGGGCTAAATCGCTGGCTTTGAAAGCAGACCCAGGCAGGCCAGCAGCACGGTTCAATTCCTGTACCAGCCTCTCCGAACAGGCGCCGGAATGTGGCGACTAGGGGCTTTTCACAGTAACTTCATTTGAAGCCTACTTGTGACAATAATCGATTTTCATTTTCATAAGTTGGAACTTATCTATAAAGGAAGGTCTTGGGTTGATTGATCCCTGTGTGCACTTAGAGCATTGATCTCAAACTGGGTGACAATGTGGCACTAGCATTAGTATCACTGTCTCTGGATGAGAGGGAGTGCAAAAATTGGCCAGGATTCCTTTTCTTGACTGCTTTCTAGTGCTTCCTCCTAGAAGCATGTATGTCAGTGATGGATGAGAGCAGGGCTGGGCTTGACTCCGACTGTCAAACAGGCTGTTGGCAATCACAAGCTAGATTCAAGCATGTCAAATTGCCTTTTGGGCAAAATACTAGAATACTAATGCTCCATCACAAGCTAGCATCTTCAGGGGATGATTGTGTTAACAGTATCTCTTGTACCCTGAGTACTAATAATCTAATTTGCAATTTCAGTGTTATTTTATCCATTCTCTTTTTCAATTTTTTCCCCCTCGGGTTAGCTAGTTTGATATTCTGAGAGGCATTTTCATTCCTCTTACGAATCATGTAACTCGTAGCATAATTATAACACTGTGCTACATGGAAGGCTAGGAAGGGAGATCAACATTTAATATTTTTTTAATATTCTGATTTCAACTATTGCATTTCAGAATTTACCAGACCCCAAAATATTACAATGCTTTTCATTTAATCTGGTGGATCCTTTGAATCTAAAACAAAATAGGAAATACACTCTTCTGTTGTTCTCATAACATTGTTACAATCAGTCATTTTGATATATACCTAAGAATTTTAATTAATCAAAATTTCTCCTGAAAATTAATTTTACATTTGCATTTAATTTTCTTCCCCTCAATCAAGGTACTTCCCGACAAATCATTTTTATCTAAAATGGTCAGAAAAGCACTTGACATGATGGGACCTGTTCAAAATGGTGCTGTCAAAATAAAAATTGAAGCGATCAGTATTGTCATTTTATGATAACTGTTGTGATACTCTGTGCTGACAGCAATGGATAGAAGAATTTTCATAATAGAAGTTTGTTTCCTTTTGTTTAAAACACATCCAGACACTAAAGAAATATGAAATTTGAAACATGTTTAAAGGAAATGCTGAAATGGAGGCTCAGATATGCTCATCACTGCATAATTAGAACACAAGTTAGTAACAGGAGAGTATAATGGGAAATTATTTTGCGACTGAGAGCTAACATTTCCTAGATCTGTTAAACCAAATATATATATTCTAGTTGCCCTAATTAATTGTGCAAACCCTTTATCGTTGCTGAAAGTATGATCAGCAAATTATGTGACGGTCACAATATTTACAGTCGATAAGTGGGCGATGTTTAAGTCACCCAGGAAACCTGGAAGCTATGATTTTACTTCATGTAACATGTGATGTGTATATTCTCTATATGCATAATAGTGTTTGTCCTAAATGGGGCTTGAAGCTTTCATGCGCCAAGTCCTTCCAATAGTAGAAGAGTACATACCTTTGGTATGTGCTGGAAGGCTAAGTAATGTTCATGGTGACTGAATATTGATTGAATAAACTTGCCTAGAAAAGAATGCAGTGACTAGTTTAAATATTTTAATAAATCAGAGAAAGGGATTTTTGTGGTTCTGCAGTCTACCTCCCAAAATAATTTACAAGATGATTTCCTGTCAAGTAATCCAAACAGATTCTTGATCCTGTATTTTATCATAAAAATAAACACCGAATGTGTCAGAAAATACCCATGACTCAACCTATCCCCAAATGTTTAAACACACTAACCATGACAAAATCCACTTTCAAACCTCTTCTGAAACTTGCAATGAGTTCAGAAACTAATAGCCTGCAAAACTTCTTTAAGTGATGGAATTAAGCAGTGCTTGATGCACAAAATGTTTAAAAATAAACAGGTGAATGCATGGAAATGAAACTTTCAAGGACCATTGGTTAGGCTGCAAGTAGACTTAGTTACTGTGAACCCAATAGGCCCGATGCCTACTCCGTTCATTCCAAGCTTGGGAAGCTGTCCTGAAACAAGGGTTAGTAGGCCTCTCACACTTCAGCCTCAACCAGTGTGGTGGATGATCAGCTAACTTCTGGGCCACAATTCCTTCCAGTATTTTGTGACAGCTTGACACACCAAAGCATCAAGTCTCTCCTTCAGACAAATCCTTCTTGTACATGGACAGACCACCCATACATCATTATATAATAACTGAAGCTGGATCAACAGCTTGCAGGTGTACCTAATTCAATTCATATTGACTGCAATTGTGGTGAAATTGAGAATCTAATTAGAGCAGCTAGAATATGTATATGGTTTAACAGGCCTAAGAAATATTAGCTCTCAGCTGCAAAATAATTCCCCATTATACTCTCCTGTTAATAACTGTTGTGGCATAATTATACAGTGATAAACATATCTAAGCCATCAATTAATATAATTTCAGCTTTACTTTTAAACTGAATATTAATCAGACATACAAAGGCTGCATATAACATAACTTCTCCTATGTCTAGCCAGGCCAATGATACTTTTCCACAGCAGATCCAGGCCTAACTTCAAAGAAGTTTCAAATTTCCCACACTCTGGGGACCCAGCCCATCAGTCACCACACTCCCCTCAGTGCGGCAAATCTGATTAAATACATTGCAGAGTGGAGCAAGTGTCTGTGTTGTACATTGTGGAACGAAATATTGTTCTGCATACATTTCTACATTTGCCATTGTACTGGCAATGAAGTAGTTGGGACTACTTTTGGCTCTCACTCACTGAGCCTTGGGTACGGGGTGATTGCACATACAAAGTTCACAAATTTCAGACAGAAGTTGATAACATTTATAGCTCAGTACCCCCAAGCCACCTTATTAGATGCTTGTAAAGAGAATGTTTACTTTTCATTCAAAAATCAAAACTTTCAAACCATTCAATCCATCATGAAATTTCTAGCGCCACCATTTACCTTTATCTTATTATCTTTATCTTATTTCTACACACAATTTACAGTTTATCTAATTCAAATGTTGCGATCCCTTTCGAGCACAAATAAAATTTGCAATTATTCTCACTTTTAAAATGAAATGAAAATGAAATATAATTAGAAATTTAGGACAGAAAAAGAAAACTTGATAGTTTTTGTACGAGGAACATCCTTTTCAAATCTCTTCACTGTCACTCCAACATGTACACAGCTGAGGCAACTTTCTTAACTGATGTAGCTTAGAATTCATATCACAATTCATGTTCAACACAACAATCTCCTCCATGATTTCAATTGAGGGCTAAGAAATGCTGCCAGGATTATGCCAGTTGATGACAGAAACCAAACTATCCCACTTATGTTAATAGAGACATTTATGTTTCACATTGGACTGGAGATGTTAGGATAGCCACACCTCTCAGGGATGAAACTGCAATGCTTAATGTGGAAATGTCCAAATAACCAAGATTGTTAGCACGGTAGGGGCAGCACGGTAGCATTGTGGATAGCACAATTGCTTCACAGCTCCAGGGTCCCAGGTTCGATTCCGGCTTGGGTCACTGTCTGTGCGGAGTCTGCACATCCTCCCCGTGTGTGTGTGGGTTTCCTCCGGGTGCTCTGGTTTCCTCCCACAGTCCAAAGATGTGCAGGTTAGGTGGATTGGCCATGATAAATTGCCCTTAGTGTCCAAAATTGTCCTTAGTGTTGGGTGGGGTTACTGGGTTATGGGGCTAGGGTGGAGGTGTTGACCTTGGGTAGGGTGCTCTTTCCAAGAGCCGGTGCAGACTCGATGGGCTGAATGGCCTCCTTCTGCACTGTAAATTCTATGATTCTATGATTGTGATTGCCCGGAGGTGAATTTTATTAGAATGAAAATCCAAGATCCGCCAAAAATATCGTCATGCTTGGCGGATCTTGTGGAATTCCTTAAACTTGAGAAAATTAAGTTTGCCCTCCGTGGTTCAGATGGGGAATTCTGGTCAAGGTGAAAGCTGTTCTTGTCTCTATTTACAGATCTATTTGTTGTCAGTGGGTAGAGAGGGGGGCAGGGAAGATGGGATAAGCGGGGAGGGGGGGGGGGGGAAATAGGGCCCGGGATTCTCCAAAAACACGGGTAAGTGTTGATGCCGGCGTAAACACCGGAGTGTTTCACGCCGGCGTCAATGGGCCTCTTGGCCCAACGATTCCGTGGCCCACAGTGGGCCAGCATGGTGCCGGAGTGCTCCGCGCTGCTCCAGTGCCATACATGGCCCTGCACTGCCGGTCGCGAGTCCGCGCGGTGGACGCTTCCGCGCTGGGCCCTCGCGACATGGTGGAGCCACTTAGCGGGCCGGCACGGAAGAAGGTAGGCGCCCCCCCAGATTACGCGCGCCCGCCGATCGGTGGCCCCCGATCGCAGGCCTGGCTGTCGTGGAGAGCCCCCCCGGAGACTGATCCCCCCACCAGGGTGACCACCGCAGCTGCGATGCCGAGCTCCCGCCAGGTGGAACCATACGTGAACCACGGCAGGAACTCGGCCGGTCGATTGCGGAGAATCGCCTCAAGAACCTCTTTCAACAGCCTGCAACTGCCGCTGATTCTCCGGTCGCCGGAGGTTCGCGTCTCGGCATCGGATCCAATTGCGGGTCTGACGCGCCATTCTCCGCCCCCGCGCCAAATTCCAGCCATGAGTTGGGGGAAAACATGACTATTGCAGCATGAGACAGTTTCTTATTTTAGAGGTCATCCCAGTGCCATTCAAAAAAGAGAGTTCAGGAGGTCTTTGTTACAGACATATTCATGGTATGATATAATATATATGTGAAGAGATGTGTGGGCAGCACGGTAGCACAAGTGATTAGCACTGTGGCTTCACAGCTCCAGGGTCCCAGGTTCGATGGCATGCTGGGTCACTGTCTGTGCGGAGTCTGCACATTCTCCCCGTGTCTGCGTGGGTTTCCTCCGGGTGCTCCGGTTTCCTCCCACAGTACAAAGATGTGCAGGTTAGGTTTATTGGCCATGATAAATTGCCCTTAGTGACCAAAAAGGTTAGGAGGGGATATTGGGTAACGGGAATAGGGTGGAAGTGAGGGCTTAAGTGGGTCGGTGCAGACTCGATGGGCTGAATGGCCTCCTTCTGCACTGTATGTTCTATGTTCTACGTAGATGTGAACAGAAAATCTATTACACAGTTAACTTTAAACACTTGAAAAATTGGGTTGTGCTCACACACCTGTGTCGATCTTCAATGCTTTACAAATTGAAACTTCTTCATTGCAATCCTTGATCATAGAATCATCATAGAATTTACAGTGCAGAGGGAGGCCATTCAGCCCCTAGAATCTGCACCAGCCCTTGGAAAGAGCACCCTACCCAAGTCCACACATCCACCCTATCCCCGTAACCCTGATACTTCTAGTATTTGAACCATGCAGTGAGTTGATGTGTTGAGAAAGAATCTATTATGATTCTGGTATTAATCTGACAAGTAGAAAAGAGAAGAATGTATGACAAAAAAAAAGCAACAGAGCTATCCTGCCAGAGACTATTTTCTATGTTGAGGAAGTGAGATGCTGTATGTACTTGCCACTGGCACCCAGAACTCGGTTCCCAAGTAGTCAGGCCTGATTAGTTTTCTTGGCATTCCGCCTAACCTGGAGACAGGATGAAGAGGAGGAACAGTGGTGAATTAGAACGCCACCTTTGTTTTTTTTCTTAAAATTGACCTGGACCAATATATTTTCTAACTCAGTTACTGAACACCAATGAAACTCACAGTCATGAACCCATTCCTACATTAAATATTCAGAATATCCAAGTCTAAAAACAACACAATTTAACATAATAGTCATTAAAAATCATGTTTGTGCTGAGCATCGTCGTCCGTCTTCTATAAATATGCTGTTCTCTCAGCTTGACAGTTCTACACTGTCTGGAGTGCCCACTGGGAATGCAGTGCTTGTTTAAGGTTTTACTTGCAGTTAGCATTTGCCTCAGCACTAAAAGCAAATGAATGATGGGCTGGAGATTCGCATTTTGTTATCAGATTAAATGTGGGAACAGGGCTTGGTCATAAGAGGACTCAGAATTCACTAACGAAAATCAAAGGAACCAAAACATCCAAGGTTCATAGTTAATTTTCCAACCGATATATAGGAAAAGATTCACAAAACCATTTTTCTGAGCATTTTAAGCATTTTTAAACATAAAATCTTCATAATTATTTTTGCAATAAAATGCATCAAGTGAAATTAAGGTACATAAATGAATTAGATTCATATTCAATAAAAGGTCCGCCTGGGATTTCTAACAAAACCTCAGTTTCCCACCTCTCTCTATAATCTATATAAATTGATTGATATCAGAATGATGAACAGATTATAGTTCAACAATACAAAAGTAATTTAAAATGCAAAATGTCAGAAATTCCAAAGACAACTATGCAGACAATAAGTTACAGGGATTTTTCTCCCCACATTTAACCTATTTCTAAAAAAAAACAAGTAACCCATGCTGCAGAAGATAAGACGCTAACCAACACTGTTGCATTTCTGCATGTTTCATCAACATTTCAATCGCGTCCACTGCCAACAACAAAACAGCCTACAAAACAATAGCAGGGCTGTCAGTCTCGCAGCTGTCGGCGGCAGAGGCAAGGCAAGGCTGAGAGGGCACCAGGCCACATGACAATGGCAGCAGCTGAGAGTGCACCAGCTCTGTCACCGTGGCAGCTGCAGGGAGGGCACCGGGCCTCGTCACCATGGCAGCAGCTGGGAGGGCACCATGCCCCGCCACCATGGGAGCAACTGAGAGAGCACCAGACCCCATTAGCATGGCAGTGGATGAGGAGGGCACCAGGCCCCATCACCATAGCAGCGGCTGGGAGGGCTCAAGGCCCCATTACCATGGCTGTGGAGGGTACCAGGCCGTGCCACCATGGCAGTGGCAGGGGAGGGCAATATGCCCCATCACCGTGGCAGTGACTGTGGAGGGCAACAGGCCCTGTCACCATGACACTTGCTGAGGAGGACAACATGCCCTGTCACTATGGCAGTGGCTGAGGAGGGCAACTGTGTGGCGAACTGTTCTTACTTATGGTACTTACTGTTCTTACTGTTTGTTACATGTCTGGGTTTGTCCCTGCTGGCTCCGCCTCTCGGACTCAAGTATAAAGGGAGCTAACCTCCAGCCCTGCCCTCACTTTGGGACCGGCATCCAGCAGGTGTCATTTAGTTGATTAAAGCCACAGTTTACTCTTCCGAATCTCATGTCGTCATTGATGGTACATCAATTTAATCAGCTAAAATGTTAAGATAGATCCATCACTCAAGCCTGATTGCCTGGAGCTGGACCTCCAAGCAGCCGACACCACTGCCACATTTGAACACTGGCTAAGCTGCTTCAAATCTTATATTGATTCCTCCGCCGCCGAGACCCACAAGCTGCGAGTCCTCAACTCCCGGGTGAACCTGCAAGTTTTCCTTCTTATCAGAGACCTCGTTCGAGGATGCGATAATGCTGTTGAAGGGGCAGTATGTTAAGGAAGTCAACGAGGTGTACGCTAGGCATTTCCTTGCCAGGAGGCAACAGCGCCCCGGAGAATCGCAAGCTGAATTTCTGTGCGCCTTGCGGGTACTCAGCCGGAACTGCAGTTGCAAGGCGGTATCGGCTGTCAAGCACACCGAATTGCTGATCCGGGATGCCTATGTCGCAGGCATAAAATCTAATTACATCCGCCAGCGCCTACTAGGTACACTCGACCTCCAAGACACAATACAACTCTCAGATTCGTTGGAAGTGACCTTCCATAATATGGATGTCTACACCTCCAACCACGCGTCACCCTCGTGGGCGCTGCCAACACCCGACCCAGGAGCGCCACAAGCCTGTACCGCGCAGCAACCCGCCAACTCCGGAGGCCCAAAATGTTACTTCTGTGGCCAGGGTAAGCACGCCAGACAACGCTGCCCAGCGAGGAGCTGCCCTACTACTAGGTCTAGATTTCCAATGCCACCTCAAAAGTCTTACCTTGGAATTCGATGGACCCCTGCCCCGTCTGTAGCCTCTCGACCCTTAAGGTCACCCCACCCCCGCTCTTTGCTAACTTCATCCCGGATTGTAAGCCCGTCGCCACTAGGTGCAGACGATACAGTGCTCGGGACAAGGCCTTTATCAGGTCGGAGGTCCAGCGACTCCTGCGGGAAGGGATCATAGAGGCCAGTACTAGCCCCTGGAGAGCCCATGTGGTGGCCGTCAAAACTGGGGAGAAGCACCAGATGATCATCGACCACAGTCAGACCATCAACCGGTACACGCAGCTTGATGCGTACCCTCTCCCCCGCATATCTGACATGGTCAATCAGATTGCGCAGTACCGAGTCTTCTCCACTATTGACTTGAAGTCATCGTACCACCAGCTCCCTATCTGCCCGGATGACCGCCAATACACTGCCTTCGAGACAGATGGCCGCCTCTACCACTTCCTCATGGCCCCCTTCGGCGTCACCAATGGAGTCTCAGTCTTCCAACCGGAGATGGACCGAATGGTTGACCAATATGGGCTGCGGGCCACGTTTCCGTATCTGGATAATGTCGCCATCTGCGGCTATGACCAGCAGGACCATGACGCTAACCTCCAACATTTCCTCCACCGCCAAGCTCCTTAACCTAACACCTAACATACAATAAGGAGAAATGCGTTTTCCGCACAACCTGCCTAGCCATCCTTGGCTACGTTGTGGAAAATGGAGTCCTAGGGCCCGATCCCGACCGCATGCCCGATCCTGGAACATCCACTCCCCCATTGCCCAAGGCCCTGAACAGATGCCTAGGGTTCTTTTCCTATTATGCCCAGTGGATCCCCAATTATGCGGACAAGGCCCGCCCATTCATTAAACCAACCATTTTTCCCCTGACGGCTGAGGCCCGCCTGGCCTTCAACCGCATCAAAACAGATATTGCCAAAACCACGATGCACGCAGTAGACGAGTCCATCCCGTTCCAAGTGGAGAGCGATGTGTCTGACTTTGCTCTGGCCGCTACCCTCAACCAGGCGGGCAAGCCCGTGTCTTTCTTCTCCCGTACCCTCCAGGGCTCCGAAATTCGACACTCCTCCGTCGAAAAGGAAGCCCAGGCCGTTGTGGAGCTGTGTGACACTGGAGGCATTACCTGGCCGGCAGGCGATTCACTCGCCTCACTGACCAACGGTCGGTTGCCTTCATGTTTAACAATACGCAGCGGGGCAAGATCAAGAATGACAAGATCCTAAGGTGGAGGATCGAACTTTCCACCTATAATTATATCTTGTATCGACCTGGGAAGCTCAATGAGCCCCCAGATGCCCTATCCCGCGGTACATGTGCCAGCGCACAAGTAGACCGACTTCAGGCCCTCCACAATGACCTCTGTCACCCGGTGGTCACCCGTTTTTTCCATTTTATCAAGGCCCACAACCTGCCTTACTCTATCGAGGAGGTCAGGACCATGGCCAGGGACTGCCAGGTCTGCGCGGAGTGCAAACCGCACTTCTATTGGCCGGATAGAGCACACCTGGTAAAGGCCTCCTTCCCCTTTGAGCGCCTCAGCATCGATTTCAAGGGGCCCCTCCCCTCCATTGACCGTAATGTGTACTTTCTCAACATCATTGATGAGTACTCACGTTTCCCTTTCGCCATATCGTGTCTGACATGACCTCTGCCACAGTTATCAAGGCCCTGCACAGCCTCTTCACCTTGTTCGGTTTCCCCACTTAAATCCATAGTGATCGGGGTTCCTCCTTCATGAGTGATGAGCTGCGTCAGTTCCTGCTTAGCAAGGGCATCGCCTCAAGCAGGACTACCAGGTACAAGCCCCGGGGAAATGGACAGGTGGAGAGGGAGAACGCGAAGGTCTGGAAGGCCGTCCTTTTTGCCCTACGGTCTAGAAGTCTCCCTGTCTCCCGCTGGCAGGAGGTCCTGCCCGATGCGCTCCACTCCATCCGGTCGCTCCTGTGTACCGCCACCAATGTGACCCCTCATGAGAGGATGTTTGTCTTCCCCGGAAAGTCCACCTCAGGGGTCTCGCACCCGTCCTGGCTGATGGTTCCAGGGCCCGTCCTCCTCCGGAAGCATGCGAGGAGTCACAAGTCGGATCCCCTGGTCGAACGGCTCCTTCTCCTCCATGCTAATCCCCAATATGCCTACGTGGCACACCATGACGGGCGGGAGGACACAATCTCCCTTCGGGACTTGGCACCTGCAGGTTCCCCAGCGACCATCACCACAACCCCCGACTCTACACTGTCTCCCTCCGTTGCTACTCACGACTCTACACCATCTCCCTCTGTTGCTACTTGGACGCTCCTGGCTACGCAGGCCTCAACACTTCATCCGACACCAGTGTCCTCACCACAGCTGGGACTGAGACGATCACAGCGGAAGGTCAGAGCCCCCGACAGACTCGATCTCTAATTCAACCTGTCCACTTCATCCCCGCCGGACTCTTTTTTAACAGGGGGTGAATGTGGTGAACCACTGTATTGTATTGTACATACTGTTCTTACTTATGGTATTTACTGTTCAAGAACTGATTAAAGCCACAGTTTACTCTTCCGACTCTCGTCTGTCGTCATTGATGGTACATCAAACAGGCCCTGTCACCATGGCAGCAGCTGAGGAGGAAAATAGGCCCCAACATCATGACAGTGCCTGAAGAGAGCAACAGGTCCTGTCAACATGGCAGTAATTAGGGAGAGCACCAGACCCTGCTACCAGGCAGCAGCTAAGGACGGCACCAGGCCCTGTTACCATGGCAGCATCTAAGAAGGGGACCAGGCTCTATCACCATGGCAGCGGCTGAGGAGGACACCATGCCCTATTTCCATGCCACTGACTGAGAGGACATCAGGCCCCGGCACCATGGGAGTGGCTGAGGAGGGCAACAGGTTCTGTCATCATGGCAGTGGCTGAGGAGGGCAACAGGTCCTGTCATCATGGCAGTGGCTGAGGAGGGCAACAGGTCCTGTCATCATGGCAGTGGCTGAGGAGGGCAACAGGTCATGTAACCCTGAGGACAGCAGGTCCCATCACCGTGGCAACAGCTGTGAAGGGCAACAGGCCCCATCATCATGGCAGTGACTGAGGAGGCCAACAGGTCCTGTTCCCATAGCACTTGCTGAGGAGGGCAACAAGCCCCATCACCATGACAGTGACTGAGGAAGGGCAGTAGGCCCATCACTTTGTTAGTAACTGAGGAGAGCAACAGGCCATGTTACCATGGCAGCAGCTGAGGGGGCACCAGGCACTGTCACCATGGCAGCAGCTGAGGAGGGCACCAGGTGCTGTTACCATGGCAGCAGCTGAGGGGGCATCAGGTGCTTTTGCCATGGCAGCAGCTGAGGGGGCACCAGGTGCTTTTGCCATGGCAGCAGCTGAGGGGGCACCAGGTGCTGTCACCATGGCAGCAGCTGAGGGGGCACCAGGTGCTGTCACCATGGCAGCAGCAGAGGAGGGCACCAGGTGCTATTACCATGGCAGCAGCTGAGGGGGCACCAGGTGCTTTTGCCATGGCAGCAGCTGAGGGGGCACCAGGTGCTATTACCATGGCAGCAGCTGAGGGGGCACCAGGTGCTATTACCATGGCAGCAGCTGAGGGGGCACCAGGTGCTTTTGCCATGGCAGCAGCTGAGGAGGGCACCAGGTGCTGTTACCATGGCAGCAGCTGAGGGGGCACCAGGTGCTTTTGCCATGGCAGCAGCTGAGGGGGCACCAGGTGCTGTCACCATGGCACCAGCTGAGGGGGCACCAGGTGCTGTTACCATGGCAGCGGATGGGAGGGGGGCACCAGGCGCTGTTACCATAGCAGCGGACGGGGGGGACCAGGTGCTGTTACCATGGCAGCGGATGGGAGGGGGGGCACCAGGCGGTGTTACCATAGCAGCGGACGGGGGGGGACCAGGTGCTGTTACCATGGCAGCGGATGGGAGGGGGGGGCACCAGGCGCTGTTACCATAGCAGCGGACGGGGGGGGACCAGGTGCTGTTACCATGGCAGCGGATGGGAGGGGGGGGCACCAGGCGCTGTTACCATAGCAGCGGACGGGGGGACCAGGTGCTGTTACCATGGCGGGGCTCTCCTGCCTCCCGGCGGGTTCCACTCTTCCTCACGGCGGCCCCTTTATAAATTTGAATGGTGACACCAGCCTGTCCAGCCCCCGCCCCCCCCGCTTCCCCAGAACGAGCGTCAAGAAAGAATCTGCAGTAAAGTGAGGGAATCTCAGCCCCAAAATCAGAAATGTCTTGCCGGTTATTATTAAAAATAACAGCAAATAAAATCTATCGAGAACAAAAAAAGATAGGCGGCTTCCACAAAATTGTAGCGGGAACCTGTCCGGCATCGAGCGGCAGAAAGAGCCGGAGGAGGCAAACGTTTCGATGCGGGTTGGGTTTTAATGTAATACTCGTCTGGCAAGGTTTTATTTTTATTTTAACACCTCCTCGCGTTTACCGTTTATTTCGACGGGTATGTGGCCGGAGGAATCGGGATGGGCGCCTGCACAGACTCTTCAAGTTGGGAATTCGAGACCGTTCGGTCCAGCCTGCGGCTTCTACCCCTTCCCCTCCTGCCCGCCCAATGCCTCACCTTTCTTCCTGACACACACACAAATAACTAACTAACTAAATAAAGTTTAAAAGTAGGTTGCCCTCCTCCTCGGGGATGGGTCTCTCCTCCCTCCAATAGCACTCAGTGTTTACTCAACCCTTCCTCGCTCAAACTGGAAAGGCTGCTTAGTCCCTGTGCCGTCATTTGGTAAATAAATACCGGCGGTGCACCAACTTCTGCTCTGATCCAAATCTGATTTTGCGCCCAAGTTCTCGCACAACGGGCACGGCGCAATCAGTTACAGCTTTTTTTTTTAATGGTGCAAAATGCCACTTATTGAGCGCCGTGCAACGTTTTTAAATGTTAGGGTAACTTGCCGCAGCATTCATTTTAATAAGCAACGAGTGAAGTCCAAATCCTTACCCACCGCCCCCCCCCCCCCCCCCCCCCGGAGCCTCGGCTCATTCATTTTACGCCAGATTTACCCACTGCAGCATTGAGCTTCACGGTCAGAGTTTGCAGGGAGCAACGTTCAAACGTGCATCTGAACACCTCCCCCGGGCAACCCAGAGGTGATGGAGTCGCCATCTTCCGCTGGCTCTCCGATAGATCCACACTTGTTGGCAACAACCGCCTGTTTTGTTTTCTTTAAACAGCGTGCCTGCCCACCCCCACAACCCCGGGTTTCAAAAGCTAGTTTTCTCCTTGGCATCTGCGAGGCTCCTCCATTCCCCTCTCCTCTCCCCTGCTGAGGCGGGAGGGAAGCCCGCGAGGTTTGGCAAAAGGCTTGTTTTTGCACTCACCCGAGTGTTGAGAAGATTTTAACACTGACAGCTTCCCTTGGCTGTCTGGAGCGGATTCCTAAACTTTCAGCCTGCAGCCTGTTTTCTTGCCATTTCTGAGCTGAATTCCAGGACTCTCTCTCTCTCCCCCCTCTCCTCACGTGATCTTAGCCTGCAAACTCCCATCCAACAAAACTGCCCTTTCCACAGGCGTTGGAGCAAGTTAGTTGTCAGCTCCTTTCAAATAACTTTCTGAACGGTTCATTCTAACCTGACTGTTAAATACGGGGCCGACGCTTCCAAAATACCCGTTTATTCGTTGTTTTTCTCCCCATTGTTCGCTCCCTATTGCCCTTTCACACGGCTCTATTTATTTATTACTAGTTTTCATTTATAGTAATAGTAATCTTTATTTGTGTCACAAGTAGACTCACATTAATACTGCAGTAAAGTTACTGTGAAAATCCCCTAGTCACCACATTCCGGCGCCTGTCCCGGTATACCGAGTGAGAATTCAAAATGTCCAATTCACCTAACAGGCACGTCTTTCGAGACTTGTGGGAGGAAACTGGAGCCACCGAAGAAAACCCACGCAGACTCTGCACCGACAGTGACCCAAGCTGGGAATCGAACCCGAATCCCTGGTGCTGCGAAGCAACAGAGCTCTTTGGTTGGCAGGGGGAAATTAAATCTCTCCAACAACTTGCTTTCGGTACTGCACCGATGCCACCTCTTGAGAAACCCAGTTGATGGTCTGTGATAGCACTCCAGGGCAGTGGATTTCTTCACTACTGTCTTCCATCTGCTCCATAGGCGCAGTCAGAAATAGTTTACCTCAGCACGCTCAGAGAAAATGTTGGAAAGTCAGCCACTCAGTGCTTTCACCAATTGATTTCCTGTATATATTTTAATTGATTTAATTTGTTGCCAAGTGACAGTGAAATGGTAAGTCCTACTCCGTGAACAAATATTAAATGAATGAGTGAACTTCACCTGAGGAAGAAGCAGCGCTCCGAAAGCTAGTGACATCGAAACAAACCTGTTGGACTTTAACCTGGTGTTGTAAGACTTCGTACTGAGCATCACTCATGACATTCACATCGTGCTCCAGGTTTTCCACTGCGGTCACCGCATCAGTGTTGACCTCGGTGCCACCTACTGCCGGCACCATCACCTGCACCTTTGGGATTCCTCCAATCAGCTATGAATGCACTCCTGAATTTGACGGCAATGCCCGAGCGTCAGCATTAGCTCTGGGATAACCTTCCCCAGAGGCTCATCGTCGCACCTAGCTCACTAGATTGTGCCGCAGAAGCCTGACCACTAATGCCGTCCACCATGGTGCATGTCTGATGATGGAAGGTGGGGGCGATCGTGTGACTTTTGATGGTCTCCTCGGAGTTGTTCTCCGAGATGTTCTGTTGGGTGGTGGGCCCGGGGGGGGGGGGGGGGGGGGGGGCGACCCCGGTAGGCCCGGCCCCATCAGATGGAAATCCTGTGGACATGTGGTCAGTGAAAGGGAAGGATTATTTTGTCTGACATGAACAACTCACTTGAGACAGGTTGAAGGCGCAATGAATCCTCACCTCAGACGCACAGGCTAACCTTGCTGTCGGTGAGGTTAACCCCCCTATCTCCAGGGCCTGTTCCTCATATGGGGCTGAGGATTCTGATATCCAGAACCCCGTCGGGCATCTGCACCCTTTCCTGCTTGTAATGGACAAACGTTCCCTGCAGGGACAGAGAGGGAGCAATATAAGTATTACACTTGATGCATCGGGGTGGGGGGAAGGGGGGAAGAGTCTATGGCATGTGGCATGTGTTGGCATTGCTGGGCATGCCGGGGTTGTGCTGGTGGGTGCCAGGGTGTGCTGGGGTACAAGCACGGTGATATGCTATTTGGGGGGAGGGGAGGGTGCGAGATGCCAGCCGACGACTTGTTGGAGTGGGTCTCAGAGGTCAGGGGGGTGGCAGACGGGACTGATGCAAGGGGGCCGATGCTAACTTACCCGTACAGCCCGGTGAGGTCATTGGTCTTCTTCCAACATTGGACAGCAGTTCTCCAGTCCTAGTCCTCCTGATCACACTGCGTGAACTAACGACCACTGCCTCTCAGCCGTATTGGCAGCCCGGTTGCTGGGCCTTCGACTAGGGTGAACAGGGTGTCCCGTCTCTCCTCCACAGTGTCCAGCAGCCTGGTCAGGTCTATGTGGTGCCATGGTCGTGTGCTGCCTGGGAGTGAGTTTGGAGGGAGCTTTTATGAGCAGTTCCCCTTTTTAGCAGGGAGTTGCCATGCACGGTTCCGGTGAATCAGCTGGCGGGACTGCCAGTTCCGCCATGAAGCTCGTGGGGGATCATTTTTGGCACTAAGTGCCATTAAATACGGCTGCGGTCTCACCCGTCGGGAAGTACCCGGGATGTTGTGTCCGATATGACACTTGGAAATTCTACCGTTAAATTGGCATCGGTTTAATACATCTTTTGGAACACGGCTCTTCCGAGGGTTCAGTACTGCCCTACATTGTCAACCTGAATTTTGTATTCAAGGTGTTGGAGTGGGATCTGAACCCACTCTCACAGGACCAGGCGTGCTCCCACTTCGCCATAGCTGACACCAAGATATTTTTTATAAGGCTAAAATTCAGTAAATTCTGAGATGGTATTAAAAAATAGAAGGGTATTGAACAATACAATTAGTGTCCAAAGATTAGGTGGGGTAATGGGGTTGGTAGTGGCCTTGGGTAGATACTCTTTCAGAGGGACGATATTCTTTCAGAGGGTCGATACAGATATGATGGGTTGAGTGGCCTCCTTCTGCACTGTAGGTGCCGTCTATGATTCTACAATAACAAGACTTTCCCCAATTAAGATAGAAGTCAGAGAATAAGGAAAAGTTGCATGGCCTTTTAAGGGATTCCAATCAAGTGCACTGCTTTTCACAAGTAGGCTTACATTAACACTGCTACGAAGTTACTGTGAAAATCCCCTAGTCGCCAACCTATGGCGCCAGTTCGTATACACTGAAGGAGAATTCAGAATGTCCGATTCACCAAACAAGCACGTCTTTCAGGACTTTGTGGGAGGAAACCGGAGCACCCGGAGGAAACCCACACAGACACGGAGAGAACGTGAAGACTCTGCACAGACAGTGACCCAAACCGGCAATCAAACCCAGGACCCTAGAGTTGTGAAGCAACAGTGCACTCCTGCAGCAATGTCCTAGGACTGAGATGATTGACCACAACTATTCTTCTGTGCGCTAGGTATGACTCCAATTAGTGAAGTGTTCCCCCTGATTCATTCCCATTGTCTTCAATTTTGCCAGGTTCCCTTAATGCCGCACTCAGCCTGCCTTGACGTCACTCTCACCTCCCTTCTAGCTCTTTTGTTCACATTTGAACCAAAGCTGAACTAAGGGCAAGAGTCGAGTGGCCCTGGCAGAACCCAAACTGAGTATCAGTGAAAGGGCTATTGCTGTGTAAGTGCCACTTGATAGCACTGACAACAACACCTTCTATCACTTTGCTGATGATCAAGAGGAGGCTGATGGGGTGGCAATTGGCTGAGTTGGAGTTATCCTGCCTTTTGTGGATAGAACATATCTGGGCAATTTTCCACATTTCTGGGTAGTTGCAGCTGTACTGGAAAAGCTTAGATACAGGCACGGCTTGTTCTGGAGCACAAGTATACAGTACTATTACCATTGTCAGGGATAACAGCCTTTGCTGTATTTATCTCCAAATTACACATTCCATCAACTGCACCATTAGTAATAAAACAAAACATATGGAAAAACAGTGGGTCTGGAGCATCTGTGGAGAGAGAGGAACAGTTATTCTTCAGAGAAATGTTATATACTGCCATTTTAAGTCAGCATCTTGCCCTCATGCCCATCCTTGGCCTGCTACAAGGTTCCAGGGAAGCCCAAAGCAAACAGGAGGAGCAGCAGCACCTAATTAGGCATGTTACAGCCCTCAGGACTCAACATTGAGCTCTACAACCTCAGACTATGACCTTTCTCCTCCATCTTAACATGTTTTTGTACCAACACACACCCCACACACCACAACTCAGCCATTTATCATTTTTTATGTTTTACTTTCACTGAGCACTGACTTTTCCTATTCTCCTATTAACACATTCTGCTAACTTACCTTAATGCCACTATCCAAACCTTCCATCGTCCTTCACACTGCCATGAACACTTCCTCTGTCTTGTGCTCTATACATCTTTGTTGCAATCTCTCCTAGCCTCCACTTACCACTGATTTACTTTACTCCATGTCCTCCTATGCAGTGTATCATCCATCACATTCCTCCCTTTCTTTAGCTCCGAAGAAGTGTCACATGGACTCAAAACGTTAACTCTGTTTCTCTCTCCCCAAATGCTGCTAGGTCTGCTGAATTTTTACAGCATTTTCTGTTTTTATTTCAGATAGCCAGAATCTGCAGTATTTTGCTTTTATAACTGCACCACCACCTTCAGTTACTGCTTAATTCACAACACTGCCCATCCTTTAACTACCAGCATTCCTGATAAATCCGGGCTCACTTCTAAGATGCATAATGCTTCATCTCACCATCACGTGTTAGCACTGCTGAAAGCCTCGCACCCACATCTCGAACATACTGTCAGCTATTCAACATGGGACTTTGGGTTGCGGCTATGCAGAGCTAAGCCGCACGATTCGGCAGCTCCCGCTATCACGGACTTTCGGGCTCGTTTGAGGAGCCTCAACGGAAATGTTTTTGAAGACAACCAGTGGGGAAGGGAAGAGAGAGGTCCCCCTTCAACTTTTATGGACCGGACCAGAAGTGAAACGGCCAAAAAAGTGGCATTGGAGCAGCGGGAGAAGCGAGGGAAGAAAAGCAAAATGGCGGCGGCCGGGGACAAAGCGGAGTGCGGGCCGGAGCTGCAGGAGTTCATCAAGCGCTGCTTCGAGGAGCTGCGGAAGGAGTTGCTGGCACCTATGTTGTCGGCAATTGAAGGACTAGGGATGGCCCAGAAGGCCCACGAGGTAAAGATCCAGGAGGTACAGAAAAGAGTCAGTGAGAATGAGGACGAGATCTTGGGCCTGGCGGTGAGAGTGGAGGAGCATGAGGCACTGCACAAGAGGTGGGCGGGAAGACTCAAAGACTTGGAGAACAGATCGAGGAGAAAGAACCTGTGGATCATGGGTCTCCCTGAAGGAGTGGAGGGGGCCGATGCCGGGGCATACGCGAGCACGATGCTCGGGGCGATGATGGGTGCGGAGGCCCCTTCGAGGCCGCTGGAGCTGGATGGGGCACACCAGGTGCTGGCGAGGAGGCCCAAGGCAAACGAGCCGCCAAGGGCGATGGTGGTGACCTACGAGTACGGGGAAAAGGCGAATCGGATGATGGCACACCAGCTCCGTAAGAGGATGGCAGCGAGGGAAATAGGGGGAGTCAGGGATGGAAGGGGAACCACGGTGTGGAGTGCGACGAAAATAAACAAGGTATTCAAGGCCTTCTATGAGGAGCTGTACAGATCCCAGCCCCCAGCGGGGGAAAAGGGGATGAGAGGATTTCTAGACCGACTGAGATTCCCGAGGGTGGAGGAGCAAGAGGTGGCTGGTTTGGGGGTACCAATTGGGTTGGAGGAGCTGAGCAAGGGTTTGGGGAACATGCAGGCGGGGAAGGCCCCGGGACCGGACGGGTTCCGGGTGGAGTTCTGCAGGAAGTACGTAGACCTGCTGGCCCCGCTACTAGTGAGGACCTTTAATGAGGCAAGAGAGGAGGGGACCCTGCTCCCGACAATGTCGGAGGCGACGATTTCTTTAATCCGAAAGCGGGACAAGGATTCACTGCAATGTGGATCGTATAGGCCGATCTCGCTCCTCAATGTGGATGCTAAGTTGCTGACAAAAGTGCTGGCCACGAGGATCGAGGACTGTGTCCCGGGGGTGATCCACGAGGCCCAGATGGGATTTGTAAAGGGCAGGCAACTAAACACAAATGTGCGGCGGCTCTTAAACGTGATAATGATGCCATCGGAGGAGGGAAAGGCGGAGATAGTGCAGCTATGGACGCGGAGAAGGCCTTTGACCGAGTAGAGTGGGAGTACCTCTGGGAAGTGCTGCGTAGGTTTGGGTTTCGGGGGAGGGTTTATCAGTTGGGTTAAGCTCCTTTACAGAGCCCCGGTGGCAAGTGTAGTGACGAACCGGCGGAGGTCGGAGTACTTTCGGCTGTACCGAGGGACGAGGCAGGGGTGCCCCCTGTCCCCCCTGTTGTTTGCATTGGCGATCAAACCCTTGGCCATGTCATTGAGGGAGTCTAGGAAATGGAGGGGGGTGGTCCGAGGGGGAGAAGAGCATCGGGTGTCGCTTTATGCAGATGACCTGTTGCTGTATGTGGCGGACCCAACGGAGGGGATGGTGGAGGTCATGCAGACTCTAAGGGCGTTTGGGGAGTTTTCGGGCTATAAGCTCAATGTAGGGAAGAGTGAGCTTTTTGCAGTACAGGCAGGGGACCAAGAAAGGGGGATAGGGGATCTACCGCTGAGGAGGGCAGAGGGGAGCTTTCGGTACCTGGGGATCCAGATAGCCAGGGGTTGGGGGGCCCTACATAAACTGAATCTGACGAGGTTGGTGGAGCAAATGGAGGAGGACTTCAAAAGGTGGGACATGTTACCGCTCTCGCTAGCGGGTCGAGTGCAGTCGGTCAAAATGGTGGTCCTTCCGAGGTTTCTCTTTGTGTTTCAGTGCCTTCCCATCGTGATCACCAAGGCCTTTTTTAAGAGAGTAGGCAGGAGCATTATAGGGTTTGTGTGGGCGAATAGGATCCCGAGGGTAAGGAGAGGGTTCCTGGAGCGCAGTAGGGACCGAGGAGGGTTGGCGCTGCCAAACCTGGGGAGCTACTACTGGGCAGCAAATGTGGCGATGATCCGCAAGTGGGTGATGGAGGGAGAGGGGGCGGCATGGAAGAGGATGGAGATGGCGTCCTGTAAAGAAACGAGCCTGGGGGCGTTGGTGACGGCACCGCTGCCGCTCTCGCCGTCAAAGTATACCACGAGCCCGGTGGTGGCGGCAACGCTAAGGATCTGGGGCCAGTGGAGATGGCACAGGGGTGTAATGGGAGCCTCAATGTGGTCTCCGATCAGGGGTAACCACCAATTTGTCCCGGGGAGGATGGATGGGGGGTTTCAGAGGTGGCATCGGGCGGGGATTAGAAGAATGGGGGATCTGTTCATTGACGGGACGTTTGCGAGCCTAGGGACATTGGAGAAGTTTGAGATACCCCCGGGAAATGCTTTTAGATATATGCAGGTGAGGGCGTTTGTGAGGCGACAGGTGAGGGAATTCCCGTTGCTCCCGGCACAAGAAATTCAAGACAGGGTGATCTCGGGTGTATGGGTCGGGGAGGGCAAGGTGTCGGCAATATACCAGGAGATGAAAGAAGAGGGGGAAACGCTGGTTGAGGATCTGAAGGGTAAATGGCAGGATGAGCTGGGGGAGGAGATTGAGGAAGGTCTGTGGGCTGATGCCCTAGGTAGAGTTAATCCCTCCTCGTGTGCCAGGCTCAGCCTGATACAATTTAAGGTGGTTCACAGAGCGCACTTGACGGGGGCGAGGTTGAGTAGGTTCTTTGGGGTAGAGGACAGATGTGGAAGGTGCTCAGGGAGCCCGGCGAACCATGTCCATATGTTTTGGTCATGCCCGGCACTGGAGGGGTTCTGGAGAGGAGTGGCGGGAGCAATATCTCAGGTGGTGAAAGTCCGGGTCAAGCCATGCTGGGGGCTAGCAATATTTGGAGTAGTGGACGAGCCGGGAGTGCAGGAGGCGAAAGAGGCCGGCATTCTGGCCTTTGCGTCCCTAGTAGCCAGGCGAAGGATCTTGCTAATGTGGAAGGAGGCAAAGTCCCCAGCGTGGAGGCCTGGATAAACGACATGGCTGGGTTCATAAAGCTGGAGAGGATTAAGTTTGCCTTGAGAGGGTCTGCACAGGGGTTCTACAGGCGGTGGCAACCGTTCCTGGACTATCTTGCGGAGCGTTAGAGGAAGGTCGGTCAGCAGCAGCAGCAACCTGGGGGGGAGGGGGATGTTCTGTGAGGGGAGGGAGGGGGGGGGAAATGGGGGCTTGCCTGGGAGGGTGGATGAGCAAGAGAAAACATGAAGGATCGGGGAAACTGGCACGTGCGGGAGAGAGCCAGTGTACAAAGCTATGTAACATATCGTTTTCACCATGTATATATCTTGCTCTGCGCGATTTCTTGTTATTTTGTTATGGGGGGGGGGGGGTTATTGTTTGTAAGGGTGAAAAATTGTGTTTAAAAACTTTAATAAATATATATTTTTTTAAAAAGCTATTCAACATGACAGCCATATCACCAAAACGTATTGTATGACATTCATCAACACTGTTTGCTCTCTGATGCACTATCAATTACGACGAGACAAGAGTAGAGAGTAATCGAGGCTTTATTTAGCAGGGATGTGTTTCCTCCTGCAGCTGCTAGCAAAATGGCAGCAGCTAGGTGAGCACACACATTTATACTCTGCCGACTGGGCGGAGCCAGCAGGCAGGGATCTACCCCCGTACCTGTAGTACAGGAGCCTTACCGTATTACCTCTAATACACGTATTATACAAACAGTGGTGACTACCACACTCTCTTTTGCAGGAGGTGTAAAACCCAAGGGGAGAAATGGACCTACATACTGTAACCCCCATTGGAAAAGATAGTGCCAGCCATTGCTGCGACTGACCAGTGCCTGAACTGAAACCATTGGAGATGATGGTATCCTCCAATCTTTACCTAATCTTCCTTTTCATTTCCCACTTCCATCTCATCTCACAATCTTTTCAGACTACTAAGCTGCAGATGGTGGAAGCAAACACCTTTTATAGTTATCCCCTCTCCCTCACCACAACCAGCTCATTTACTGACACTGCAGATATGCTGAAGGGTTAGAGGGTCTGCTTGTGGTGGAACAGGCACAAGTGTATTGCAGTCAGTGTTATAGAACAAAGGCAGGCGCCAGTGCACTCAACCTCTGCTGCCGAAGACTCAGACGAGGATATCAATAGCTCAGATTACCGAAGGTGGTTTATGGGTATAGTGGGGAAATTTGTCCATCTTCTCAACTGTAGTGTACTTTACCTTCCCTTCATGAATCCATCCATGCCTGACAAATCTCACTGAATTTTTTGAAGAGGTGACTAAGGTAGTGCACAGTGGAATGTCTATGGATGTTATTTATATGGACCTCCAGAAGGCATTTGAAGGACGCCCTTTTCAAAGCGTAGACGTCTGGCACATTGTTCCTTGCTGAGTTTGAGGTAGAATTGCTCCCTGAGCATCCTGGGCAGATACGGTCTCCCACCGAGAGCTTTTTCCCCCTGCTCCTTCTTCTACTAACTGGCTCTGCTCTGTATCGCCTCTGCTCATTCTCCCAGTCATGCTGTATTCCAAAATGAATGCTTACTACTGCACCCATGTTTGGGACAATTTGGTTAATGCCAAAGTCTCAAAGTCAGAACCAACTCCTTCAGCACCTGCTACATCACTCCCTGTAGACTTTAGAAACATTAAAGAATTCTAGAAAACACCAAACACTTATACGATTATAACAAAAGCTGATATAAAGCAAATCAACAACTAAGCTGCAAGTAGTTATAATCGTTTTAAATAGCACTGGTGATGGCAGTGGGTGTTCCTGCTGACAAACGTGTGCTCAGTGGTAAGTGATTAGGAGAGGACGTTAGCTGGAGAATTTTTCCAAAATGGCAGCACTGCGTCAACTCAGTATTGCAAGTTGATTGCTTTCATTATCTGTCTACAGACCTCTGGCAACCATTGCACCCACACTAATGCCCTCACCAAACCATCATCCAGTACATAGAAACATAGAAAATAGGATCAGGAGAGGACCATTCGGCCCTTTGAGCCTGCTCCGCTATTCATTATGAGCATGGCTGATCATCCAACTGAATAGCCTAATCCCACCTTACCCATCGATCCTTTGAACCCCCTCGCCCTAAGTGCTGTATCTAATTGCATCTTGAAAACATAAAATGTTTTGGCCTCAATTACTTCCACAGGCTCATAACTCTGGGTGAAGAAATTTCTCCTCATCTCTGTCTTCAGTGGTCTACCCCGTATCCTCAGACTGTGATCCCTGGTTCTGGACACCCCCACCATTGAGAACAACCTTCTTGCATTTACCCTGTCTAGTCCTGTTAGACCTTTATAGGTTTCTATGAGATCCCCCTCATTCTTCTGAACTCCAGCTAATACAATCCTAACGACCACAATCTCTCCTCGTACGTCTATCCTGCCATTCCAGGAATCAGTCTGGTAAATCTTTGCTGCACTGTCTCTAAAGCAAGAACACCCTTCATCAGATAAGGAGACCAAAATGGCACACAATATAACATACCATTTGCCTTCTTTGCTGCCTCCTGCACCTGCATGCTTACCTTCAGTGACTGGTGTATGAGGACTCCAGGTCTTGTTGTACATTCCCCTCTCTTAATTTATGGTCATTTAGATAATAGCCTGCCTTCCCGTTTTTGCTACAAAAGTAGATAAGCTCGCATTCATCCAAATTATACAGCATCTGCTATTCATTTGCCCATTCACTCAACTTGTCCAAATCACACTGGGTGATCTCTGCATCCTCCACACAGCTCACCATCCCCCACCCAACTTGGTGTCTTCTGGAAATGTGGAGATATCACATTTCGTTCCCTCATCTAAATTATTAATATATATTGTGAATAGTTGGGGTCCCAGCACTGATCCATACCCCGCTGTCTGCCATTTGGAAAAAGACTTGTTTATTCCTACTCTTTGTTCCTGTCTGCCAACCAGTTTTCTGTCCATCTCAATACACTAACCCTAATCCCATGCACTTTCATTTTACAGACTAATCTCTTACCTGGAACTGTCGAAAGTCTTCTGAAAGTCCAAATAAACCACATTCACTGGCTCCCCCTCACCAACACGACTACTTACATACTCGAAGACTTCCAGTAAATTTGTCGAGCATGATTTTCCCTTCATAAATCCATGCTGACTCTATCTGATCCTGCCACTGTTTTCTAAGTGCTCAGCGATAAAATTTTTGATAATAGACTCTGGAATTTTCCCCACTACAGACATCAGGCTTACAGGTCTATGATTCCAGGTTTTCTCTCTACCCCCCCCCCCCCTTTTTAAACAGATGTGTTACATTAGCTACCCATCAATCTGTAAGAACTGTTCCAGAGTCTACAGAATCATGGAAGATGACCACCAATGCATTCACTATTTCTAGAGCCCTGGGGTGTATATTATCAGGCCCTGGGGATTTATCAGCCTTCAATATCATCAATTTCCCCAACACCATTTCTCTACTAATATTGATCCCTTTCAGTTCCTCCCTCTAACTTTTTCCTCATTTGTGAAGAGAGAACTGAAGTATGTATTTAGTTACAGCCATTTCTTTGTCACCCATTATAAATTCCCCTGTTTCTGACTAGGGGACCTACATTTGTCTTCACCAATCGTTTTCTCCATGTACCTATAGAAGCTTTTACAGTCAATTTTGATGTTTCCTGCAAGCTTGCGCACTCTATTTTCCCTGTCTTAATCAGTCCCTTGCTGGTCTTCCTTTGCTGAATTCCAATCTGCTCCCAATCCTCAGGCCAGTTGGCCATAATCTAATAAATTCTAAGTGTCATTTCAGGGCGATTGGTGGGATGCTGTTTGACGGCTGCATTGGTGAGATCGCGACATGTATCGAATGGCTCTTGGTGCCGAAAGTGAGCCCCCACAAATTTCTCGCCATCTCATTCACCACACTCGAACCAACTTCTCTCCGCTAACAAGAGGGAGCTGCTTTTAAATGTTCCCTCACCGCAGTCAACATAGAAGAACGAGGAATGGCAGCACGCAGACCAGCACCTGTCTGTGTGGAGTTTGCATGTCCTCCCTGTGTCTGCGTGGGTTTCCTCCGGTTTCCACCCACAGACCAAAGATGTGTAAGGTTAGGGGGATTGGCTATGCTAAATTGCCCCGTGGTGTCCAAGGATATGATTAGGTGGGGTTACGGGAATAGGGTAGCGGAGTGGGTCTAGATAGGATGCTCTTTTAGAAGGTTGGTGCAGACTCAATGGGTTGAATTGCCTCCTTCAGCACTATAGGAATTCTTTGGTTCTATTCAATTCTAATTGTGTGTGCATGTACTGGACCTTATTTTGGTCCACTACGGTCAACAATAGCACCCAGAAAATAGGCACTATTCACAAATTTTCTTAGACAAGCTGTTTTTCAATGTTAATTTTAAATACGTGTTCAGCACAAAAGAGTAAATTTTACACAGAAGTCTTTGTCCAGGCAGATCGAAGTTGCATAGCCAAACCTTTTAGTGTTTGAACTGTTTTGAAAACAGACTTGATGAAATTATAGTTGAGACACCTGCACGAGACATTGGCTGTCTTCTGTGCTGGGGACGTTGGTGCTTGTATTGAATTTTGCAATTGCCTCAACTAGTGAATGACAATGTTAATCCAGCACAGTTAATAATTGGCAATGCAGCCTTCAAGACATATCTTGAAGGCACGATTATGTCCCAACATGCCTGAAATCTACCCTGCTTCTCCGGGGGCCTTAGGTAACAGGAAGCTTGTGGGGCTGATTTATGGGAAACGCTTGGACAGGAACACACTGAGCAGTTTCATATCTGCATATTTATCTGTTCGTTTTTCCAGTTCCTCTGTTTACCCATAAATTGTCCCAAAGACTATGAATATTTGGTTCTAACTTTCATTATGTTATAACAATCTCATAATTAATAATCTACTTTTGGGAAGGAAGAAAGGTTTACAGAAATGATCACAATCGTATTTCACAGGGTAAATTTCAAAGTACTATGTAAATAGCTAACTAACTGTTTATCCACATCAGTATGCACAGTTTATCCATCGGCACATAAAGAACATTTTCATAACCGGTGAAGTTAGTGAGATGGAGATGTGGATTAACTGATTACATTTTTTTTTTCTTAGCATGGTCCCTCAAAGTTTTGTTTTCCCTTGCTGATAATTGTACTCATATCACCCAAAATATAGAATCATAGAATGATTCTAGCACAGAGTAGGGATCGGTTAGCTCAGTTGCCTAGGCTTAATCCCTATATTAGCTGTGGTAGTTATAAAGACTTGCCTCATGCTTGATATGGAGTGGTGCAACTCTGGTTATATACTTTTGTCTCTCTCTCTCTCTAACAAAGTGAGATGCCTAGGGCCTCTCCTGGACTATGGCTAATTACCATACAGTACAGGCGGCGATTTGTTCCGGCCTGTCTCTGTTGCCTCTCTGCACGAACAACTCACCTAGCCCTTGTCATGATATGCACTCATGCACATAATGAGATACAGACAGGCTATGACAGACACCCAGTACAGCCAATCAACACACAGGACAGAACACAACCAATCACCAGGCAGAACACTAGAAGGTGGTCTAGCACTATAAAACACACGAGGCATCAACACTCTCCCTCTTTCCACTGGTGACAACTGTAGTGACAGTCAGGGTGTATATATCAGTTAGCACCTTCTACACGTGGCTCAGAGCTAGTCTGGTCTAGTTAGTTATAGAGTAAGCACGCTTAGATTAGTAGAGTGTCAAACCCACAGCGAACTGTGTGCATTGCTTAACAAGTTCAAGAAAGCGTATTGAACCAACACCAAAGTTTGGAGTCTACTTTCAAATACAACTGCATCCAGTTGCAGTCCGTGCTACCCCAGGGTGATTAACACGACAGCCCAGTTCCCATGCCTTTTTCGTGTAGCCCTGCAAGATGATTATCTTCTGAAAGCCACAATTGAATCTGATTCCATCACGGTCTCAGGCAATAGATTTCAAATCTTACCCATTTTCTGTGTCAAAAGCTTTTCTTCATGTCAGCGTTGTTTCTCTTGCCAGTCACCCAAATCGGTGTTCTCTTGTCCTTGATCCTGCCACCAATGAAATTAGTTTCCCCTAATCTGCTCTATCCGACCTTTCATGATTTTGAACACCTCTATCAAATATCCTCTCAATCTTCTCCAAGTTGAACAGCCCCAGCATCTCCCATGCATTCATGTAACTGAAGTTTCTCAAAAATCTTTTGTGCATCCTCTCTAATGCCTTCCTATCTACCCTAACGTGTGATGTCCAAAACTGTACACATTACCCAAGTTGAGGCTGAATCAGTATTTTATGCAGGTTTATCATAATTTCCTGCTTTTGTACTCTGTGCCCCTATTTATAAAGCCCAGGATCCCATATGCTTTATGAACCACTCTCTCAATCTATTTTGCCACCTTCAATGATTTGTGTACATATACCCTTCTACACCTGCATTCCTTTTAGAATTGTCCTCATTATTTTATATTGCTTCTCCTCTTCCTTCCTACCAAAATACATCACTTCACACTTTTCGGCTTTAAATTTCATCTGCCACTTGTCTGCCCATTGCTCCACCTTATATCCTTTTGAGGTTTAACACTACCCTCTTCAGAGTTCACAATACTTCTAAGTTTTGTGTAATTTGCAGATTTTGAAATTGTGCCCTGCTCATCCAAGTTTATGGTAGCCATGATGTGGAGATGCCGGCGTTGGACTGGGGTGGGCACAGTAAGAAGTCTTACAACACCAGATTAGGGTCCAACAGGTTTGTTTGGAATCACTAGTTTTCGGAGCGTAGCGCCTTCATCTGATGAACTTGATCTGTTTCATTCCCCACAGTTGCTGCCAGACTTGAACACTTCCAGTATTTCCTGTTTTTATTTCTGAATTTGTACATTTCTGGTTCCTCCAAGGCAATTGCAGGTGTCTAGCTGGTATTAATGAATAAGTATGCTGTCAATCAAAGCATCAAAGAGGCCACAGATGCCCTCCTCTGATACCACAGCACCATAATTTAACCCAGCAGGGGTAGCGACAAAGGAATCTAACTCCTCTTTGGCTTTAGAGGTTTTGTCAAGAGTTAAGGCATAATAGATTGTGCACATGTGAGCACCAGAACATACTGAAATGCAATTCAAGAAAATGTGATTCCACCCTATTTCTACCATTTCAAATATTGTTTGTAGATACAATCTCCCCTGATAGACCTCAGGCAGACCTTCTGACACTAATTTCTTCAGGCAAAGCATTGTGGCCCAAATCTATCTTGAAAGCAACCAGTCTTGAGGCTAGTTTTGAAGGGACAATGCCAACTTGCTGTTACTTTTGACACACAAACATTTCTTAACTCCCAGGCTGAACAGGTGCAAGCAAGCAAACGCAGTGTGATGAACGGTTACTGCCTTATCATCATGTAAGGTGATGTCTCCTTTAAGACCAGGCTTGGAACCCTGGGGACTCCGCCTCTGGCTCCGCCCATCTGGGAGCCATACATAAAGGCCTGCCTCATGGTCTGTATAGCAGTCAGCTCTCGTCCAAATCTGTAGCATAGTTATTAGCCGAATAAAGCCTTCTTTACAGTTTAATCTCTAAGCATCATTATTGAGGGTACCTCAATTTATTAGGCTAAACTAGATTCAGGATGGACGCAGGCCTAAAACCAGAGATGCTCAATCTGGAAGCACGAACGCCGGAGGCAAAGGAAATTTTTAAATACTGGCTGCGGTGCTTCGAGGCCTACCTGGACTCCTCAGAGACTCCCATCCTGGGGCCACGCAACCTGCGCCTACTCCACGCCCGGGTGAGTCACAGAATCTCCGCTACGCTCGAAAAGGCGACGATTTATGAGGAAGCGATTGAGTTGCTCCGCAAGCGGTTTGTCAAACCCGTCAATGAGGTGCACGCCCGGCATCTGCTCTCTACCTGCTGGCAGCGCTCGGGGGAATCGCTCGACGAGTTTGTTGAGAAACTCACCGCGCTGGCCAGGGACTGTGACCATCAGGATGTGACAGGGGAAGTCCATATGAACCTGCACATCAGAGATTCTTTCATGTCCGGCATCCGCTCGACCTACATCCGGTAGCGACTGCTCGAAAACGGGGCAAAAGACCTCCAGGAGACGCTAACGCTCGCCTCCTCGCTGGAGGTGGCCCGACGTAATTTGGGTACGTACCCCGCAACTCTGCCAGCCCCCCCCGGACTTCCTCAGACTCGCCCGTATTACAGGCCTGCGCCACGCGGCGACCCGCTCACCATGGGGGCACACCTTGCTACTTCTGCGGGCAGGGCCAGCACCCACGCCCACGCTGCCCAGCCCGCTCCGCAATCTGCAGCGACTGCGGGAAGAAAGGGCACTTTGCGAGAGCCAGACCCAGGGGCCAGAAAAACAAAGAACAGCCGGCCCGAAAATCGGGCTCCCAGGCCCGCAGGCGTCGCAATGCTGCTGCGCACCGACCCGACACGTCCTCTTCTGACGCGTCATCAGCCTCGTGCGAATCATGGGAGCGGCCATCTTCTCGACCCGACACGTGCGACCAACGGCAGCGGCCATTTTACGACCCCGACTACCCGTGACTGGGTGCGATCACCCTCGATCAAACTCGGCCAAAACACCTGCAGGACTCCATGATGCAGGTCCAGGTCAACGGGCACGACACTGCATGCCTCTTCGACTCCGGGAGCACGGAGAGCTTTATCCACCCTGAAACGGTAAGGCGCTGCTCCCTACGCACCCATCCCACATCCCAAACCATAGCCCTCGCATCTGGGTCCCACTCGGTACAAATCACAGGGTACTGTATTGCGGATCTCTCGATCCAGGGTGCCAAATACACCCGTTTCAAATTTTATATCCTCCCTCACCTCTGTGCCCCCCTGCTGCTCGGACTGGATTTCCAGTGCAGCCACCGAAGCCTGACACTGAAGTTCGGCGGATCCTTGCCCCCCCCTTACGGTGTGCTGCCTTGCGACACTGAAAGTCGCCCCCCTCGCTATTCGCTAACCTCACTCCTGACTGTAAGCCCGTCGCCACCAGGAGCCGGCGCTACAGTGCCCAAGATATGGCTTTTATCAAGTCAGAGGTCCAGCATTTACTGGGAGAGGGGGTCATCGAGGCTAGCAACAGCCCTTGGAGAGCGCAAGTGGTGGTAGTCCGGTCCGAGGAGAAGAAACGGATGGTCGTGGATTATAGCCAGACCATAAACCGATTCACGCAGCTTGATGCGTACCCCCTTCCTCGCATCGCGGAAATGGTAAATCGGATCGCCCAATACCGAGTCTTTTCCACGGTCAACCTCAAATCTGCCTACCACCAGCTCCCCATCCGACCAAAAGACCGCCCCTATACTGCCTTCGAAGCAGCCGGCCGGCTCTTCCACTTCCTCAGGATCCCCTTTGGTGTCACAAATGGGGTCTCCGTCTTTCAAAGGGCGATGGACCAAATGGTGGACCAGTACGGTTTGCGGGCTACATACCCGTACTTGGACAATGTCACCATCTGCGGCCATGATCAGCAGGACCATGGCGCTAACCTCAAAAAGTTCCTCCAGACCGCCCGAGCCCTTAACCTGACCTATAACGAGGGCAAATGCGTTTTCCACACCACCCGGCTGGCCATCCTCGGCTATGTCGTGGAAGACGGGGTCCTAGGTCCCGACCCCGACCACATGCGCCCCCTTAAGGAACTCCCTCTCCCCCGCAGCCTCAAGGCCCTCAAACGGTGCTTGGGGCTTTTCTCCTATTACGCCCAGTGGGTCCCCAAATATGCGGACAAAGCCCGCCCACTCCTAAAGACCACCACTTTTCCCCTCTCGGCTGAGGCCCAATTGGCCTTCAACCGCATCAAGGCCGACATCATCAAGGCCGCCATGCACGCGGTGGACGAAACCATCCCTTTCCAGGTAGAGAGCGATGCATCAGACATCGCCCTGGCTGCTACCCTCAATCAAGGAGGCAGACCAGTAGCGTTCTTCTCCCGAACCCTCACCGCCTCCGAGATTCGACACTCTGCAGTCGAAAAGGAGGCACAAGCCATTGTGGAGGCTGTGCGGCGCTGGAGACACTACCTCGCCGGTAGGAGGTTTACCCTCGTCACCGACCAACGGTCGGTCGCCTATATGTTCGATAACACGCAACGGGGCAAAATAAAGAATGATAACATTTTGAGGTGGAGGATCGAACTCTCCACCTACTCGTACGATATCAAGTATCGTCCAGGGGAGCTCAACGAGCCCCCAGATGCCCTGTCCCACGGCACATGCGCCAACGCGCAGGAGGACCGCCTGCAAGCCATCCACAATGACCTCTGCCACCCGGGGGTTACCCAGCTCGTCCATTTCATCAAGTCCCGCAACCTACCTTACTCAACCAAGGAGGTCAAGGCCATGGTCAGGGCCTGCCAGGTCTGTGCGGAGTGCAAACCGCACTTCTATCGGCCAGACAAGGTTCGGCTCGTGAGGGCCTCTGGCTCCTTTGAGCGACTGAGCGTGGACTTCAAGGGGCCCCTCCCGTCCACCAACCGTTTATGCCTATTTCCTCACCGTGATCGATGAGTTCTCCCGTTTCCCATTCGCCATTCCCTGCACCGACATGACCTCAGCCACGGTGATTAAGGCACTGCACAGCATCTTCACCCTGTTCGGTTTCCCTGCTTATATCCACAGCGACCGGGGTACATCGTTCATGAGCGATGAACTGCGTCAGTATCTGCTCAGCAAAGGCATCGCCTCGAGCAGAACGACCAGCTATAACCCACGGCGAAACGGGCAGGTGGAGAGGGAGAACGCGACCGTGTGGAAGGCTGTCCTTCTGGCCCTGCGGTCGAGAAATCTCCCAACCACCCGCTGGCAGGAGGTCCTACCCGATGCCCTACACTCCATTAGGTCACTCCTCTGCACGGCCACAAATGAGACCCCTCATGAGCGATTGTTTCGCTTCCCCAGGAAGTCTACCTCCGGGGTCTCGCTTCCACCTTGGCTGACGGCTCCGGGACCTGTTTTTCTCCGGAGGCACGCGAGGAGCCATAAAACAGACCCCCTAGTTGAAAAGGTCCGACTGCTCCACGCCAATGCCTACGTGGAGTACTCCGACGGCAGGCAAGATACGGTTTCCCTCCGGGATCTGGCGCCCGCTGGATCCTCCACCGCAGACGCCCCTTCCCGCGCCGCTCCCCTGCAGGACCCGTCGCCCCCTACAACACACCCCCTTCCGGCCCTACCACCCGTTGGTGAGCTCCTACCGTGCGCCCCCTACCTTGCGCCCCCCCTTTACACACCCCGCCGGCGCCGGCTCCACTACCCCCGGCCCTGCCTAGTTCCTCTGCCCCGGCTCCACTACCCCCGGCCCTGCCTAGTTCCTCTGCCCCGACCTGGACCGAAGCTCTGACCTCTGTGCTCCCGGATGTGCCCTCAACCGGGACGTCCGTGCCCGCCGCACCACCGCCCGAACTGAGGAGATCGAGGAGGACGATCCGGCCGCCGAGACGGATGGACCTATGATGGCACTTCACCCCCGCCGGACTCCTTTTTAAACAGGGGGTGAATGTGATGAACGGTTACTGCCTTATCATCATGTAAGGTGATGTCCCCTTTAAGACCAGGCTTGGAACCCTGGGGACTTCGCCTCTGGCTCCGCCCATCTGGGAGCCATACATAAAGGCCTGCCTCATGGTCTGTATAGCAGTCAGCTCTCGTCCAAATCTGTAGCATAGTTATTAGCCTAATAAAGCCTTCTTTACAGTTTAATGTCTAAGCATCATTATTGAGGGTACCTCACGCAGCAAGTGAACCTTTGGGATCTTGAAGTAACATTTCTGCTGAGGCTGCTCAAGGGGCATAGAGCCTTGCAGTCCCCATAATAGATTGCTGTGCAGTATGCTGCACAATATCGCAATTGAGAAGGACTTAGAAGTTGCAGCAAGACATGGAAGAGGAGAAATATGAAAATGCACAGGATCCACCTCTAGCAGAGATGCTAAAATGTAGGTATAGACAGGTTTTCAGGCTCTGAGTAACTGCTTTTTCGATTTGGGGCAACTAATTCAACAGAGCACAGTCATGTATTTCACCTTTATCTTTACTGTTACTAAACATAATCTGACATATACCCAGTTCCTTTTATCATTATTCATTGTATGAACATAAGTTGTTAATAGTGTATGCAATTACATTAGAATGATAAGAATGATGGTGGGAATGAGTGGTTAACAAAACATGTTTAAAAAATCCTTCATTTTGTGCAGTATTCATCTGAATATTTTAAGAAGAAAGTGCTTCATAGCCTGACTATATGCTCTGCAAATGCGCTAGCTCTATGAGAAAAGTGGCCAAACAGCAGGGTCATTAACAGATTGGGAACCTATTTCTAACTGGAGCAGGCTTTGCCGAGATTTGCTCAGCCAATTAGAGCGGGCAGGTGAGATAATTCACTGGATCTGCCTAAAGGAAGGATTTCTCATTGAAGGGACCTTGGCGTGGGTGACAATGGCTCACCAGCACATGGGGTTTTCAGACTGCAACAAACAAAGGAGAGCAAGGTGACCTGGGAAGGCTGCTCCCCTTTGTCTCCTCTTGCCTAGGAAAATTCCACCACATTAATTTTCCTTTAGCATCTACTACAACAATAATTATCCAAGGGTCAAACCTGCTTTTGGAGACACGGGCAGCTATTTGCACAGAGGGACACGCTATCACATTGCCCGCTGTTGCAAATGAAATAGGCACACGATGGAAGCACATCTGCTTCCACATGAGAGTGAGTCCTCACAACTTCCAGTGCTAACCTATCCCGGAGTTTCCAAAATCTTCCTCTAAGTACATCAGAGTGGTTATCGTATGCCAGAAGCACATTGATAGCAGTTGGATCATTGAGAGGTCAATACTGCACTATTTGTGCACATATCCACACCACTGACAGTCTGTCAACCAGGTACATGTTCCATCAGGGTATCTGCCAAATAGTTACTGGCAATTTAGCACTGCATCATATTATATGATGACATATTTGTAAAGCTATACAGTGCCAGAATACAATAAGACTGCATTGTGACATTAGGATACAATAGGATAGAATTGAGCATAGTTATACCTGCTTTATTGGGTGTAAAATGGGCATCAATGTTGATACAAAGGACCACACAGGATTAGCACCGGGGTACAAGCGTCTCCTTACTGGCACCGGCAGTTGCCCAGTTGTCTCTCCAAATCCAGCATGAGAGGTTGTACGTACGCAAATGACTGACAAAGTTTGTTTTAGGCCTCTGCACTAAATTGAGCCTGTGTTGCTCTGAATTTTTCAAGCAGTAATCTGCACCAAAAAGTATGATTTATTTTGTAAGGGCCACGAAGAATCCAGCACGAGTTTTAAGGACACAAAGTAATAACATTTATTTACAATAACATATATATATATATAACAGCAGCAGCAACTTCCCTTGCTGCACACTCCTTCCTGCTGGTTCCAAACTGGCCAGCTTACTAATGGTTTACCGCCCCCCTCATTGGGGAAGCTCATACTCCCACAGGATTGTGGGATTGTCATTAGTCCCCAGCCAATGGTAAGCAGGCAGGTTATAACATCACTCCCCCCCAAAGTCCAAGGAATCCACCGAAGACCCTGGCGAAGGAGGGCGTCGGACTCGTTTTGCCGCAGGCCGGACACCGTTTGCACGCGGCGCTGGATCAGGCGGCGTGTAACGAGACGGAGACCGGCGCTTCCATGATGAACGGCGTAATGGTTGTACATCTACGGCCCGTGGACCCGAGGATTCCCCCTCTGATGAGTCCTGTGCCTCCATCTCGGAGTCAGAGTCTGCTGCCTCCGTCATGTCAGCGTCTCTCCATTCGGTTCTGTAAGGACCTGCGCAGGCTTTGAGTGAGGCACCAGAGGAAGATTGTGAGGACTACCTTCCATTGTCTCTGGTCTCTGCGGCTGTAGAAATGAGCTCCGGGGGCGGGGAATCTTTGGAGGGGATAGTCCTCTGGACCGAACGTGGTCTACATGTTTGCGCTGGAGACGACCCTGGGCTTGCACCTGGTAAGATATAGGGCCTGTTTGGCGAAAGATTATGCCAGGAACCCACTGGGCACCACCAGCAAAATTCCGAACGAACACTGGGTCACCGGGCGCAAACTGCCGAATCGCCGATGCCGAGAAAATCTCTGTCCCTGCCGTTCTTGTGTGCGGCGTACTTTTGCGCCAATGTCCGGGAAAACCATACTAAGGCGGGTGCGAAGTCTCCGGCCCATTAGGAGTTCTGCGGGAGCTACCCCAGTCACCGCATGGGGGGTGGTCCTATACGTAAACAAAAAGCGAGCCAGTCTCATGTCCATTGATCCGGAAGACTGCTTCTTTCGGCCTCTTTTGAATGTCTGCACTGCGTGCTCTGCCAACCCATTTGAAGCCGGGTGGTAAGGGGCAGTGTGGATATGGCGGATGCCGTTCATCTTCATGAACCTCGAAAACTCCTCACTCGTGAATGGAGTGCCATTATCCGTGACCAGCACCTCGGGGAGGCCATGCGTACTAAACGACAAACGCATCTTTTCAATTGTTGCGCAGGATGTTGTCCCCTGCATCTTATGCACCTATAGCCATTTAGACTTGGCGTTGATTAATAGAAGGAACATGGATCCTTGAAAAGGGCCTGCGAAATCTGCATGCAAGCGCGCCCAAGGCCGCCCTGGCCATTCCCAGTGATGTAGGGGCGCGGCCGGCGGAAGCTTCTGATGCTATTGCAAATAGAGCAGTTTTGGGTCACCTTCTCAATGTCGGTGTTGAGGCCTGGCCACCAGACATAACTCCGGGCCAACATTTTCATTTTGGTCACACCTGGATGCCCATTATGCAAGTCTCTTAGTATCAGCTCCTGGCCTTTTTCCGGGACAATCACACGTGTCCCCCACAAGAGGATGCCGTCTTCCACGCTGAAGTCTGACAGCTTGGAGGAAAATGCCCGCAACTCGCCTGGGAGCTGTCTATGCTGCCCACCTTACAGGACTATGTGCCAAACCTTTGACAGGACTGGCTCCGTCTGGGTCCACTCACGGATCTGTGATGCCGTGACAGGCAAGATGTCCATAAAATTTAGGGTTGCAACCACCTCACCGGTCGTGGGGGTCGACATGGGGCCGGTCGATAAAGGCAATCGGCTCAGTGCGTCGGCATTTGCTATCTGCGTTCCTGGTTTGTGCTCCAGAGAATACTCGTATGCAGCGAGCAACAAAGCCCAGCGCTGGATCCGTGCGGAAGCAATGGGCGGTATTGGCTTATCCTCTCGGAAAAGTCCCAACAGAGGCTTATGATCAGTCACGATAGTGAAATGGCGGCCATACACGTACTGGTGGAAGCGTTTCACCGCAAAAACCACTGCCAGGCCCTCCTTCTCGATCTGCGCGTACTTTTTCTCCGCTGCAGTCAATGTGTGGGAGGCGAAAGCTATCGGTCGCTCGGCTCCGTTCTCCATCTTGTGGGACAGGACGGCCCCAATACCATACGGGGATGCATCACATGTGACGAGCAAAGGCTTTCCAGGATCATAGTGGGTTAGTAATCCAGACGACGAAAATTGTTGCTTTACCTGCCGGAAAGCGGTTTCTTGCGGCTGACCCCAAATCCAGGTGTGATTTTTCTTTAGCAGAAGGTGCAACGGGGCCAGCGTAGTTGCCAGATTGGGGAGGAACTTCCCGTAATAGTTTACGAGACCGAGAAAAGAACGAAGATGCGAAGTGTCAGTCGGGGCGGGGGCCTGTTGAATCGCACGCACCTTCTCTGCGCCGGGGTGCAGACCTTCGCGGTCCACCTGATAACCTAGGTAGACTACTTCCTTTGCCTGAAATACGCACTTTGTGCGACGTAAACGGACTCCAGCCTCCGAAAAGCGTCTAAGGCCAGCCTCCAGATTTTCCAAATGTTCCTGCTCCGACGTCCCTGTAATCAAAACGTCATCTAAGTAGACAGCGACATGTGGTAGACCTCTCAAAATGCCCTCCATAACACGTTGAAAAATAGCGCAGGCAGAGAATACTCCAAAGGGCAACCGTGTATATTCATACAGGCCCCCGTGTGTATTAATCGTTACATATGGTCGGGAGGCAAGATCCAGCTCCAACTGTAGGTAGGCGTGACTCATATCTAATTTTGTGAACGAGAGTCCGCCTGCAAGCTTCGCGTAGAGATCCTCTATGGGAGGCATTGGATATCGGTCGAGTCGGGAAGCCGTATTCACTGTAAGTTTATAGTCGCCACAAAAGCGAACTGTGGCATCTGGCTTCATTACAGGTACAATTGGTGCTGCCCAGTCAGCAAAACGGACGGGCCTGATAATACCCAAACTATCCAAACGAGTGAGCTCCCCTTCTACCTTCTCGAGCAAGGCGTAAGGCACCGGGCGCACCCGGAAATAGCGCGGCGTGGCTCCTGGTTCGACTTGGATACGGGCTACGGCCCCTTTTATTTTCCCTAAATCAGGCTGGAATATATCTGGGTATCGTCCTAGCACCTCAGTCAACCCTCCAGAAACTGTTTGGAGGATGTGCTGCCATTGCAACTGCAAATGGCGCAACCAGTCCCGACCCAACAGGCTGGGCCCATGGCCGTGCACCACGATAAGTGGGAAACGCCCCTCCTGGCGTCCATAAACAACAGGGGTCATTGTAGTTCCTGCAATGTCCAGTGGTTCCCCCGTGTAGGTGGCCAACCTGGCCTGTGAGTCGGTTAATGTAAGGGTCTGTATACCCTGCTTGATGCGGTTGAATGTTCTCTGGGGGATCACAGAGATCGCTGCGCCAGTGTCCAACTCCATCTCAAGCGGGTGACCATTGACCCGTATTGTCACCTTAATGGGGGCCACACGGGGAGCTGCCACACAATGCAGCTGCAGGCAGTCGTCCTCTGTCTCCACGTCCTCAGGAGTAGTCGCCGCAGGTTCATCCACATGGAAGGTACGGCCCCTGGGCTGGTCCCAGTTTTGGTCGGAACGACGGCACCTCTGGCGCCCCCAGGACCGGCGTCCGCGACGGGGTCGGCACCTACAAGTCTGACACGGACACGGCTCCTCATCCATTGGTTCTGGAGAAGGCTCCCTTCGGGGAGGAATGTCCAACGGCCACTGGCGTCGGTCCGTACGTCGCCTCGCCCAAGGTACCGCAGGAGTGCGGAGGGCCGTTTTCGGACGGAAGGGGTTGCGCCCCAAGGCATGCACTTCCATTCCCTGTAGCTCCTGCACTCCTCGTTCTGCGCTCTCCCGAGACAATACTATTTGAATGGCCTGTTGAAAAGTCAATGTTGGCTCAGCTAACAACTTTCTCTGGGTGGCCGCATTGTTAATACCGCAAACCAAATGGTCACGTAACATTTCTGACAAGGTCTCACCATAGTCACAGTACTCCGCAATCCTGCGTAGTCTGGATAGAAAGTCGGCAAGGGATTCTCCAGGGGTCCTCTCAGCGGTATTAAACCGGTAACGCTGGACTATCGTGGACGGGGTTGGGTTAAAATGTTGCCCCACTATATTCACAAGTTCATCAAACGTTTTGGTGTCCGGCGCAGCTGGGTACGTAAGGCTCCTAATCATCCCAAATGTATGCGGGCCGCAGGCGGTGAGCAATATGACCACCTGGCGCTCGTTTTCAGTGATATTGTTTGCCCGGAAATAGTAACGCATCCGTTGTGCGTACTGGTTCCAGCTTTCCAGCGCAGCATCAAAAACATCCAAACGTCCGTGCAGAGGCATGGTATAATAGAAAACAACTTCCAACCTGTATCCAACAAAAATCCAGGGAGGTGGCTTCAGCAGTATAGACAGCTATTCACTTTAACCCTCGTCGCCAGTTTTGTAAGGGCCACAAATAATCCAGCACGTGTTTTAAGGATACAAAGTAATAACATTTATTTACAATAACATATATATAACAGTGGCAGCAACGTCCCTTGCTGCACACTGCTTCCTGCTGGTTCCAAACTGACCAGCTTTATTTATACCTAGAATTTACTAATGGTTTCTCCGCCCCCCTCATTGGGGAAGCTCATACTCCCACAGGATTGTGGGATTGTCATTAGTCCCCAGCCAATGGTAAGCAGGCAGGTTATAACAATTTAAAAAAAGGTTTTCTATGGAGCAGGAGTCCAGAACACCCCTGGCAGCACGTGCCAGCCTCAATCAACCTACCTCCCATTGTTTTCCATGCCCCTGGAGTTCTGGCACTCACCTGAGGTCTATTGCCAGGAGGCAAGAGGTCTGAAATTGGAATGTTGACAATGAGCAAGCCACCTCGAGCGAAGCAATAAGAGACAACTTATTAAAATGAGACTTGAGGCCCAAGTTTGAGTGGGCTTTGGGCTTCCCATTGGTTATGCACCCTCAAACAGGGCATAGCCATTATTTTTCATGATTTAGTGCTTTTGCTGCTTTTGGGTCCCCTGCACATCTTCCCCCTCCATCCCTCACCACTTATGTCTTGATCCAGGAAGGCAGCAGAGTATGGTCCACAGATTTCTTCTGCAATATTGTAATTAATGAACCTCTGTGCTCAGCTAACAGAAGGTACACTTCCAAAGGCATAATGCCAGTCCTTGTAAGTCTCATAAAAGCTCAAAATCTCGTGGCTTGCAGTGCAGCCTGATAGCACACTGCGAAAGTTCATTTGTAATATTAATCACATTACAACCTTGGGTTGAGTAGAGAATGGTGGTTGCTAATCTAGCAGGACAGCCACAATAATATAATGCGTAAATTCAAAAACATTCAAGCTCATGTTCAAAGGAACACATTCACGTTGAAACAAACAACTGTTACCATGGAGATGGAAAATTTACAAACCTTCTTCAGTTAATTTTGAACACATGCCCCTGAGAAAGAATTGAACACAAGCCAGAATGCATGGAAGTTTGTTCTCCAGAGCATTATTCTGTAATCTTGAGGATTTCTACAACAGTGGTTTTAATTTTACGTTTAAGGATTTGAGGAATCTAGATGCAAAAGAAAAACACCAACGCCTGTGAAATCACAATTTTAGATTCAATAATCATTCCCTGCCAGTTTCTCCCAATACACACAAATACAATAACATTTAAAACAAAATGTTCTCCACATGTGACAGAAAAGGGCAGTCGACAGAAAGGTTATTTTGAACATTTGTTTTGAAAAGGGATGCTGAAAGGTGAAAATGCTTCTTCAGGTGACGATATGCCGGAGACGAATTTCACTGCTGCCAAATACAGGAGAGTAGTGATTTCCACATGTGAGCCGCCACAGTCAGCATGCCGGTTGATCAGGAGCCGTCACAAACAAAAGAATCTCTGTTTTCATCCAAAGTGTATTTACTGCACAACCAATAGGAATCACTGGGTAGTTAGCAAGGATGGGAACCGCACCCACCACCCCCATAAACATTAAAGATACTCAACACAAAATACTGTTGCATTTCTATTTTCTTAGCGAACTGATTGAGTAGAGTAGTCAGTGCTGTTTCAAGATAAGTTGGAATGAGATCTTACTGTTGCTTACCAGAATGTCAGGGAAACAAGGTCACCCTGCAGCCTGCAAAATGCAAGGGTAAGAGGAGTGTTAGTGGATCTGAAATTACATTTTTTTTAAATACAAATTTAATTTAAAAAATATACTTTCTGTCATGATATTCAGATAAACATCATGGTGCAAACACACACAGTTTTTTAGGAACTGCTTCACCGAACTGAAGAGGGACACGTTGGACCCGATGAGGGCGGTGATGGACCGAATGGTCGAGGCGCAGGCGGTCCAAGAGAAGGCGCTCAGGGAGGTCGAGGTGAAGCTCTCCACCCAGGCGGACACGGTAATGGAGCTGGAGCATGAGGTGGAGGAGCTGAACTCCCGCCAGAGGAGGATGCAGGAGCAGCTTGAAGAGCTGGGGAATAGAGCCAGGAGGCAGAACCTGAAGATCGTTGGCCTCCCCGAGGGCTGTGTGGGATCGGATACGGGCGCATACGTGATGGGTATGCTCGGGGCGCTGATGGGACCGGAGGCCTTCCCTCGACCCCTGGAGTTTTATGGGGCGCATAGAGCCCCCGCAAGGAAGCCCAGGACGGGTGACCGACCAAGGCCCTTGGTGGTTCGCTTTCACCAGCTTGCTGACAGGGATCGTGTGCTGCGATGGGCCAAGGCGGAGAGGAGCAGCAGATGGGAGAACTGCGAGGTGCGCATCTACCAGGACTTGGGAACGGAGCTGGCCAAGAAGCGTGCAGGATTCATCAAGGTAAAGGCAGCCCTCTACAAAAAGCAGGTGAGGTTTGGAATGCTGTATCCTGCGAAGCTTTGGGTTACGTTTGAGGAACTTCATTACTACTTCGAGACACCAGAACAGGTTTGGGCCTTTATTAAAGAGAGGAAGCTGGACTTGAACTAACGGGCATTTGCGTTTTTTTTTTCAGTGCTCTACAGTGGCGGCGGTCCGTTAACCCAACTTGTTTTGACTAGGAACGGACTTTTATTAAAAGAAGAAGCTGGACTTGAACGAAAGGACTCTGGGCTCGCAGAGCTGTTGTGTGGCGGTGGTCTGTTAAATTATCCTGTTCTGTAATGCTTTATCTAAGATTGTTTTCAGCCTGGACAGTGAGCGGTGGCTGGAGGGCGCACTGCTTAGGGTGATTTTGGGAGATTGCAACGAGGGGGGAGGGGGAAAGAGGGGCCCTGCAAAGGGGGTCCCGCGCTTGGTACCTTTTGGTGGGAGATCGGGGCCTCTGATAGGGGGATGGACTAGGGGCTGGTTAAGGGACTTGAAAGGGCACGGGGAGATACAATCAGGTTAATGGGTCCTTGGTGTGTGGGGAGGTCCCGAGCACTTGTGCGGGAGACAGTCAGGCGCCAAGGGCAGGGGTCATGATATTCAGATAAACACGCACCTTGTAGAGTCCCAGCACCACTCAAAGACCGCCTCAAGCAGCAGCTGCAGGATCTCCAGGACCAAGAAGTGCTATCCCGGGTCAGCTCCATGGTGTGCGTTAAAAAGCCCTCTGGCGAACTCCGGATCTGCATCGACCCGAAAGACCTGAACAACAACATAATGAGGGAACGCTACCCCATACCCAAATGGGAGGAGATCGCGAGCGAAATGGCCCGCTAAAATTTTCACAAAGCTTGATGCCTCGAAGGGTTTTTGGCAGATCCAACTGGATCAGTCCAGCCGAAAGCTGTGCACCTTCAACACTCCTTTCGACAGGTTCTGCTATAACAGAATGCCGTTTGGCATCATCTTGGTATCCGAGGTATTCCACAGAATCATGGAACAGATGATGGAGGGCATCGAAGGGGTGCGCGTCTACGTTGACGACGTCATCATCTGGTCCACCACACCACAGGAGCACATCAGTCGTCTCCAGCGTGTCTTCGCGCGGTTACTGGAACACGGCCTGCGCCTCAACTGAGCCAAGTGCTCCTTTGGCTAAACTGAGCTAAAGTTTCTGGGGGACCATATATCCCGGTCAGGGGTGCGTCCGGATGCAGACAAAGTGAGCGCCATTATAGCCATGCCGAGGCCGGCAGACAAGAAAGCAGTGCTACGCTTTCTAGGCATGGTCAACTTCCTGGGGAAGTTCATTCCCAACCTTGCCTCCCACACAACGGCTCTTCGCCACCTAGTTAAGAAGTCCACGGAGTTCCAGTGGCTGCCCGCACACCAGAAGGAATGGGAGGAGCTCAAAATTAAGCTCACCACAGCCCCGGTATTGGCGTTCTTCGACACCTCTCGGGATACAAAGATCTCGACTGATGTCAGCCAGTCCGGCACTGGGGCGTTACCCCTGCAATGGGACGACACTGCATCATGGGCCCCAGTCGCCTATGCCTCGCGGGCCATTACCCCCACAGAACAGCGCTATGCGCAGATCGAGAAGGAGTGCCTGGGTTTGTTGACCAGAATAGATAAGTTCCACGATTATGTGTATGATCTCCCCCAGTTTACCGTGGAAACCGACCATCGTCCCCTGGTCAGCATCTTACATAAAGACCTGAACGAGATGACCCATCGCCTCCAGCGCATCCTGCTCAAGCTCCGGAGGTACGACTTCCAACTGGTCTACACCCCGGGTAAGGATCTCATCATTGCGGATGCCATATCTAGAGCAGTAAGCACACCGCCCGATTCGGAGGGGTTCGTCTGTCAGGTCGAAGCGCATGTGGCCTTCACATCGGCCAATCTGCCAGCTGACGATTCAAGTCTGGCCCGTATTCGCCGGGAGACTGCGGCTGACCCCCTTCTACAACGTGTGATGCACCACATGACGGGAGGGTGGCTCAAAGGACAGTGCCCACAATTCTACAATGTCCGGGACAACTTGGCCATCATTGACGGTGTGCTCCTAAAGCTGGACCGGATTGTGATTCCACACAGCATGCACAAGCTGGTCCTCGACCAACTGCACGAAGGCCATCTCGGGGTTGAGAAGTGCAGACGGAGGGCCTGAGAGGCGGTATACTGGCCGGGCATCAGTGATGATATTGCCAACATGGTGCTCAACTGCCCCACCTGCCAAAGGTTTCAGCCGGCGCAACCCCCCCCCCGAGACGCTTCAGCCCCATGAGTTGGTGACGCCCCCCCTGGGGAAGGTGGGTCTGGACCTCTTTCATGCGCTTGGCAGGGACTACGTAATCATCATAGATAACTTTTCAAATTATCCAGAGGTCATACGCCTGCACGATTTAACATCGTCCGCTGTCATAAGGGCATGCAAAGACACCTTCGCTCGACATGGCATTCCGATTACTGTCATGTCGGACAATGGGCCCTGTTTTGCAAGCCAAGAATGGTCTTCTTTTGCTGCTTAGTATGGCTTCACACACGTGACGTCCAGCCCTCTGCATCCCCAGTCAAATGGTAAGGCGGAAAAGGGCGTCCATATCGTCAAGCGGCTCCTCTGCAAGGCTGCTGATGCCGGATCGGATTTCTGCTTAGCCCTGCTGGCCTATCGCTCGGCCCCATTAGCCACTGGCCTCTCACCAGCCCAGCTGTTGATGGATCGCGCCCTCAGGACCACTGTGCCATCCATTCTTGTCCCTACACTCGACCACATTCCAGTACTGCAAAGGATGCGACAGCAGCGTGCTCAGCAGAAGGTGGCACATGACACTGGCTCAACTGATCTTCCTGCTGTGGCGCCTGGAGACAACGTCCGCATCCACCTACCAGAGGGTGGCTGGTCGGCAACTGCCGAAGTTCTCCGACGTGTGGCTCCCCGCTCGTTCCTGGTTCGCATGCCTGATGGCTCCATTCGCCGGTGCAATCGCCGGGCTCCATTCCTCAGCCGGTGGTTCCTGACCCACCCTTGAGGCGGTCAACCTGAATTTGTCGCCCACCTACTAGGCTGGACTTATGAGCTTGTTTGAACATTGGACTCACTAAAGGTTTTATGCCACTATGTTAATAAGTTTCTCTTTTGTCGTTACAGGAGTTTGTTTTGATGCTTGATGTTTGCACTTGTTTTGTTGATGGTACAACCTCGTTGCTATGTTGCACCTGACACCTTCCTTTGTATATAGTTTAGCCTCATGTACATGCTGTAGATATTGCACACACACACATTCAGCTGCACTCAGTACACATCTATATTTATTACCACATAGGCACATATTCTTGTAAAAAAGGGAGGATGTCATGATATTCAGATAAACATCATGGTGCAAACACACATACACACTGATGGACAGATCAACGGACCAATCAATACACACGCAACATCACAGCAAATCACAAGCAAGAGCAGACACTCTATAAAACGGGGAACACGACACTTCTGATTCATTCCAGCAGGAGACAGCTCAGGGCACAGAGCTCACAGCAAGCCACTCAGACATTCACCATGTGCTGAGTGCCTCTCCAAGATAGTGTTAGGGCTGGGTCCACAGGTTAGAGGGTAATGAACGAACCACAGCAACCAGTTTACAAATGTTAATAGTTGTTAGTAATAAAACTGAGTTGCACCTTCCGCAACCGTGTTGGTTCGTCTGTGTAGCAGAGCACCCAACATGACACTTTCCTTTGTGGCTGTTCGGTGGTATTCTTCATTATGTCACAGAATATGCTGTTTTGGGACATAGCATTATGCAATCTAATTATTATAATTTTATTATGAAATATTATTCTGTTGCTACGTTGCAGCAAAGATGTAATTTGGACTGTCTAAGGGCAGAAAGTCCAATTTCTGCAGATAAGCACAATGTGAGAGGAATTAGAGATTGTTTCTTTGTACTTCGGCAACAGCTGGAAATGGCTGGCTATCTTCTTTTATACTTTATTAAAAGATTATTCTGAATAAATAAATTGTGGCATTTCAAAATAGGATGAGAGACAGAGTTAATTGTTACATTGTACAAATTTGAATTATTTTACTTCAGGTTAAAGACAGACATACAGATCCTTCAGATATATACAGAGTAAATATATTACAAATTGGCAGGTGCCAAAGGGTGCATCCCACCATGGCAAGGTTATCTTTATCAATTTACTGCTTTCACAAAAGGCTTTCTGTATGGCTCACATAACCAGCTATTACAAGTTTGGGTCTTGCCTTGGGTGCAGTAGTGCTAATCACTTCTGTAAGCAGTATGTGTTCATATCTAGGAATGTGACTAAGCTGCCCAAAACGAGCAGAATGGCATAAGTCAGGGCCGTAACAATAGAATTTCTGTGGTGATGTTTCCATACATCTGCTGCTGTTGTCCTAAGAGATAAAGTTTATGGGTTGGACCGTGCTGTCAAAGCAGCCTTTCTGAGTTGTTGCATTGCATTTTGCAGATGATACACACTGCTGCCACTGTGCATGGTGGTGGATGGAGTGAACGTTTAAGGTTAGATGGGATGCCAATCAAGAGGGCTGTTTTGTCCTGGATGGTCTTGAGCTTCCTAAATATTGTTGGAGCTGCATTCATCGAGGTAAGTGGAGAGTGTTCCATCACACTCCTGACTTGTGCCTTGCAGATGGTGGACAAGCTTTAAGGAATGTAGAGGTGGGTTAGTCTCTGCAAAATTCCCAGCCTCTGACCTGCTCTTGTAGCCACAGTATTTATATAGCTAGTCCAGTTCAGTTTCTGGCCAATGGTAATCCCCAGGATGAAGATAGTTGGGGGGGTGGGGGGGGGGGGGGGGGGGAATTCGGCTGTGGTGATGCCATCCAACATCATGTGGAGAAGATAGTCATTATCTGGCACTTTTAGCACAAATGTTGCTTGTCAACCCAAGCCTGAATGTTGTCAAGGTCTTGCTGCCAATGGGTATGGACTGCTTCAGTATCTGAGGAGTTGCGAATGGTGCTAAATATTGTGCAATCATCAGCGAACATCCACATTTCTGACGTTATGATGAAACAGCTGAAGATAGTCGGGTCTAGAACACCACCCTGAGGAACACCTGCAGCAATGTCCTGGGACCTAGTTGATTAAATATGAATCATCAAGCTGCAGAATTTCACAGAATCAAGTGAACATACTGAGCAACATGGTACACTTGAACTCTCATAATTCAATTCACACAATGGCTTATCATGCACGTCACCTCTTAAATTCAGCTCTTTTGTCCATTTTTGGACCAAGTCTGTCATGAGGTCTAGAGCCAAGTGGTTCTGGTAGAATCCAAACTGAACATCACTGAGCAAGTTATTGGCGAGTAAATGCTATTTTAAAGCACTGTCAATGACCCCTTCCATCATTTTGCTGATGATTGGGAGTAGACTGACAGCGCAGTAATTGACTGGATTAAATTTGTCCTACTTTATGTGGACCTGGACAATTTTTAAAAAAATTGTCTTTGTTGGGTTTTTTGGTATACGTAACAAATATACATACGAACAGAACAATGTCAATTATGCAAGAGAGCACCTAAGGAGTACCATTAGAGTTATTTACATCGAGATCGGTTTAAACTATTTACATGCATTTATCACAATTTCTTCTTTCCGTTCTTTTGTCCTTTCCACGCAGCATTTGCTGTGGTCATTGTGGTCCCCTGTGTATCGCTCGCTGTCGGTTTTTCACTCTCTTTTCTCCCCCCTGGTTCCCATTGTTGTTGCTCTTGCCCTCCCCTCCCTTGTGTCCCCTGGCTCTCCAATTGGTTTGGTTCAACTTTCCTATTTCCCTATTTCCCGCCCCTCCCCCGCCCCCCACCTGTGTCGTGGCAACTTTCTCTTTGTCCTTGGCTACCTAGTTGTTGGCTACAAACAGATCTTAGAACAACAGAATGAATGGCTTCCACGTTCTGCGGGTGACAAATTTGATCTCCCACTATAAAACATACGAGGCATCAGCACTCTGCTTCTTTCCACTGGTGACAACTGTAGTGACAGTCAGGGTGTATATATCAGTTAGCACCTTCTACACGTGGCTTAGAGCTAGTCTGGTCTAGTTAGTTATAACAAGCACGCTTAGATTAGTAGAGTGTCAAACCCACAGCGAACTGTGTGCACTGCTCAGCAAGTTCAATAAAGCGTATTGAACTAACATCACAGTTTGGAGTCTACTTTCAAATACAACAACATCCAGTTGCAGTCCGTGTTACCCCAGGGTGAATAACACGACATGGTACCAGTCGTCTACTTTCTCTAAGTGGCTTACCTCGAGTGATTCCGTGACGACCAGCAAGTGCCTTCCAGCGGCATGGAGCAGATCCAGGCCCCTCCACAGCTACGGATCTCCGGCAATCTCGGCGCCAACTGGCGGGTCTTCAAGCAAAGGTTCCTTCTCTACATTGAGGCCTCGGGCCTCGAGGATGCGTCCGATGCCAGAAAAATTGCGCTGCTCCTATCAACTGTGGGGGACCAAGCTATCCGGATTTTCAACTTGCTTAATTCTTCCTACGGCCAGGCCGAGACCAAATTCAAGACCGTTTTAGAGAAGTTCTACAGTCACTGTGAAGTCTAAAGAAACGAGAGCTTTGAGTGCTATATCTTCCAGCAACGCCTTCAGGGTAAGGATGAACCTTTCCAATCCTTTCTAACTCATCTCCGTATATTAGCGCAGTCCTGCAATTACGGTGACACTGATGATTCCATCATCAGGGATCAGATCGTGTTTGGGGTGCACTCCGATTCCTTGCGGGAGCAACTCCTCAAAATTAAGCACATGACCCTGCCAGTCGCAATCGAGACGTGTATAGTGCATGAGCATGCGAGAAATCGGTACTCCCATCTCAAATCGGCAGAATACGAAAAACATGCCTCCCACGAGGCAGAGAGTGTACAAGCCGCCCGGTGCAGCGCCTCAATATCGATGAAAGCGGCCATTTTGTGCGCTTTTCCCGGGGCACCACGCATGCGCAACACGAACGGGACAACGAAGCGGCCGAAAACTAAACTGCGCAGGTGCGAACATTGGCTGACCGCACTGCGCATGTGCAACGATGCACGGAGCGTAACAACGTCAACATCATGACGTACCCGAACTGCGGCACAGCCCACTTAATGCAGCAATGCCCTGCAAAGGGCAGGCAATGTTTAAATTGCGGGAAGCCTGGACATTATGCAGCCTTGTGCAGGTCTGCACAACCAGTCAAGGGCCAGCGAACCCAATTTCAACGCAAAAGCGTTCGATGTGTACAGCAAGGTTTACTGGATTCTGATCCTGGTGCAATACGGATCCAGAGGACGACTGCCTGGAGTCCCCCAATCGTGTGGGCATCATCACTACATGTGAGTATGCCTCTTCAAATTCAGCAAGACGCCTATCTATCCTCAATGTGGATTCCGCGGACGAATGGCGTGCTGTCATACACGTAAATCAATGCAGCATCCAATTCAAGCTGGACATTGGTGCTTCTGTCAATCTCATCTCTCAAGCTGATTTTGACCGCATTAAAAATCAACCCAAAATTGTTCCGCCAGCCTGCCAGCTCCTCGATTATAATGGCAATGCCATAACTGCACTAGGATCTTGTCATCTATTCGTCTCCAACAAGATCATCAATGCCACACTGCAATTCAAAATCGTCAAGCCTGATAAGGCATCCCTGCTCGGTGTCCATGCATGCCAGCTACTCAACCTCGTACAGCGAATCCATGCCATGTCTTCTTCCAATGTTGATCTTCCGGCTGACATTGATGACTTCCTTGCTCATCAAGGATGTGTTTGATGGAATGGGTACTCTACCATACTGCTACAAGATCCTACTCAGGCCTGATGCCACGCCTGTAATCCATGCACCACGCCGGGTGCCGGCTCCTCTGAAGGAACGTTTAAAGGCACAGCTACAGGAGTTCCAAGACCAGGGCATCATCTCCAAAGTGACGGAACCGACTGACTGGGTCAGCTTGATGGTCTGTGTGAAGAAGCCCACAGGAGAGTTGCGGATATGCCATAGATCCCAAAAATCTTAACTAGAATATAATGCGGGAACACTACCCGATCCAGAAGTGGGCGGAACTGACCAGTGAGGTGGCACACGCCAAATTCTTCACGAAGCTAGATGCATCATGTGTTCTCTGGCAGATACAACTGGACGGGTCCAGCAGGAAGCTCTGCACGTTCAACACACCATTTTGCAGCTACTGTTACAACCGTATGCCGTTCGGCATTGTCTCAGCCTCTGAAATCTTCCACAGGATCATGGAGCAGATGATGGAGGGCATTGAGGGTGTGCGTGTCTACGTAGATGATGTAATCATATGGTCCACGACCCCCGAGGAACACATATCTCGCCTGAAACAAGTCTTTTGACGCGTCCATGCAAACGGCCTCAAGCTGAACAAGGCCAAGTGCTCCTTTGGCATGTCATCCATCAAGTTCTTGGGTGACTAGATATCCCAGCAGGGTGTGCGACCAGATTCGGACAAGGTCAAGGCCATTAACACCATGAAGACCCCGGAAGACAAAGAGGCGGTACGATGCATCCGCGGAATGGTGAGCTTCTTGGGAAAATTCATTCCCAACATGGCCTTACACACCACAGCTCTCAGGCATCTGGTGAAGAAGTCCACTGCATTCCAGTGGCTACCCACACATCAAGCAGAGTGGCTCAAGCTCAAAGCAAAGCTCACGACTGCTCCGGTACTAGTGTTTTTTGACCCGGACAGGGAAACAAAAATCTCCACGGACGCAAGCCAGGACGGCATTGGTGCGATGCTCCTCCAGAGGGATGAATCCTCGTCCTGTGCTTCAGTTGCTTATGTGTCAAGGGCCATGACTCCTACTGAACAGAGGTACGCCCAGGTAGAAAAAGAGTGCCTGGGCCTCCTAACCAGCATTGTAAAGTTCCATGACTACGTCTAAGGTCTACCAACCTTCACAGTGGAGACTGACCACAGACCCTTGGTCCATATCATTCATAAGGACTTGAATGACATGACGCCCAGGCTTCAGCGCATTCTCCTTCGACTCCGAAGGTACGATTATGAGTTAGTATACACACCAGGCAAGGAGCTGATAATGGCGGATGCCCTGTCCCGCTCCATCACCTCGCCCTGTGAACAGGTTGATTTCATCCGCCAGATTGAGGCACAGGATCCCGAAAACACGATCCAAGACATCACGCACCCTGGCACCTGGGAGGCAACACACCAACTGCGAGTCTCTCTCGTTCCCACAGAATCTCCTATCTATCCCCCTAACTATGGAGTCTCCAATGACTAATGCTCTACTCCTCTCCCCCCTTCCCTTCTGAGCAACAGGGACAGACTCTGTGCCAGAGACCTGTACCCCATGGCTTACCCCTGGTAAGTCCCCCCCCCCCACAACAGTATCCAAAGCGGTATACTTGTTACTAAGGGGAACGACCACAGGGGATCCCTGTACTGACTGCTTCCTCCCAGCCTCTCTCACCGTCACCCATCTATCTTTATTCTTCGGAGTAACTACATCCCCGAAGCATCTGTCTATGACCACCTCTGCCTCCCGAATGATCCAAAGTTCATCCAGCTCCAGCTCCAGTTCCCTAACGTGGTTTCTGAGGAGCTGGAGATGGGTGCACTTCCCACAGATGAAATCAGCAGGGACACTGACGGCGTCCCTCACCTCAAACATTCTGCAGGAGGAACATTGCACTACCTTCCCTGCCATCCCCTCTAGATATAAAAAGAAAAAGAAAAAAAGAGCTTACCTGTTATTCACTCCCCTTCTCAGCAAGCACTCACTCAGCAACCTCTGCGCCCCACACGATAACATCTGAGGGAAAATAAAAGAAAAACTACTTACCAGTCACCAGGCAGTCCCTTACCTGCAGGCTGTGACATCATAGTTCACCTTCTTTCGACTTCTACTTGCCCTCGAGCCTTCCTCTTGATCTTAACAGCGGTTGTTTTTTTCTGGTTAGGGGAGGGGGTAGGGAGGGAAACACTGAAGAAGTGTTTCAGGTTTAAGTGTCACGTGACAACAGCTTCTCCACAAACCACCTTCAACTTAGGGTGAGCACACGGACGTATGCAAATTTCCCCCACAGCAGCCAATCAGCAGCTCTGCTCTACTGCCCTCTGCTGGATGCTTGTCTTCACTTGAACAGCTGGGGTCTCTTGCTGAGGTACATCTTCAAGTTAGGGTGAGCACACGGACGTATGCAAATTTCCTCCACAACAGCCAATCAGCATCTCTGCTCTACTGCCCTCTGCTGTTTTTTTTCCCCCCACTCCTGTGAGATTAACCATATTTGTTTGAAGTGCCCGGCACTCCAGGGTTTCCCTTTGTTAGGGGGCCATCCAAAATGGCCATTGTCACTGTTCTCCCCATGAGGTCATGGCCCTGCGCTCCGGGGGTTCCCTTTGTCCAGGAGGCATCCAACATGGCCACCAGCTGTGCGTCCGCCACATGGATATGCCCCTGCACTCCGGGGTCTCCCTTTGCCCAGGGGCGTTTCTAGGTGGTTGCTTACAATGCCATTTTGTTCCAAGCCGCCATTTGTGGCCTGCTGTAGCCTGTCTACTGTTTTTCGTCAGGCTTTGCCCATTTCTTCCTTACAGTGCCTCCCCCCCATCCCCTTTCCCCCCCATCGTAGCCTGCTCCCCCTATCCTCCTTCCCCCAGCTTGCCTCCCCATCCCCATTATCTGCAACCCCCCCACCCCCCTTTTCCAGGCGCTTTCCCCCTTTCCGGGGGTGCACCGCGGCCTCTTTCTTTTGCAGGAGTCCCTCGCTAGCTACCTCGCTCCCCCTCCAGGGAGTTACTGTGATTCCTTCCCTCGTCCGCTCTCTGGACTTCTTGTCCGTCTAACCCTGTACTTGTCTGAATGCAGCTCATCCTTCCCTCTTTCGCTACGTACGTTTTTCAGAACGAGGTCACGCTCTCGGTCTCTGTGGCAGTGATTTGATGTTGGCAGTATGATGCTCAATCAATGACTCCAGAAGCGAGATTGGATGACAATTGAAGACTTTATTGGACTAGATGTTTCCCCCAGCAGCACAGGTACAGAATGCAGCTGCTAGGGAGGCACAGACTCTTATACTCCACCTTACTGGGCAGAACCAGTAGGCAGGCTTCACCAATGATCTTCCTGTCTCAGGTACCTCCCACACCAATGATCTTACAGCCTCAACCTAGGTACTGTAATGCCCCTAATACCGACTACCACACAGTATAGGTTGTAGGTTGAGGATGGGGAGGGTGGAGAGGGGGGGGGGGGTGGAAAGAGGCTCTTTTCTCCTCCCCCCCACCTTTTGTTAGCACATTGCAGTGTTAGAGTCTCGTTCCGTGGTCTCATCATTTCCCCTGTTGCAGCTTTTCCAGCCCGCACTGTGCCGAACTTGTCCGACTCCACAGGGACTGTAAAAAAGTTTTCTTTGCCTTGGAATATGACCCAGAGGTTGGCTGGGTACAACATTCCAAATCTTTTGCCGCTCTTGTACAGCGCGGCCTTTGCTTTGTTGCATTCGGCCTGGTGCTTGGCCAGTTCAGCCCCAATATCCAGGCATATCAGGATCTTATGTCCTTCCCAGCTGCAGTTTTTGGACTGTCTGGCCCAGCATAGGATTCTCTCCCGGTCTTGGTACCTGGTGCATTTTCGCAATAATTGCCCATGGCTGGACCCCGGCTTTGGCCAGAGCGAGCGGTGTGCTCTGTCTATTTCCCATAGGCTGGGGAAGGTCTCCCTTCCCACCAGTTTGCCCAGCATTTGGGCCACATAATCGGTGTAGGCCCACGATTCGCAAGTTCTGCCGTCTCGACCGGTTCTCTTGGTCTTTGACTTTTCCTTTTGGGCTGTCTTGTGTCGCAACCAGCCTCGCCACCTCTTTTTCTAGGGCGACAATCCCGTTGCTCTGGTCCGTTATGGTGCTTTCCATGTCTGTGATGGTCACCTCCTGGGCCTCCAGTCGCTTTTTGGCTTTGTCCAGGGCCTGTAGGGGCTGGTATAGCACAGGGCTAAAGAGCTGGCTTTTAAAGCAGACCACGGCAGGCCAGCAGCATGGTTCAATTCCTGTACCAGCCTCCCCGAACAGGCACCGGAATGTGGCGACTAGGGGCTTTTCACAGTAACTTCATTTGAAGCCTACTTGTGACAATAAACGATTTTCATTTCATTTCAGTTGCATGTGCGCCAGAGCTTCGGCTACTGCACCCTTCACCGCCGCCCGAATGTCCGACTTTGTCTCGCCTCTGTGCTCTTGGGAGGAACGTCCTCCAGCCACCCCCTGGTGAAGGAGGGCTTCGTGCATGGCTGGTGGTGCCCTTTCGCACCAGCGAAGTTCAGGTTTCGCTGCCTCATGTGCCGGTCGGCTCGTCAGTTCGTTGCTGATCCAGGCTCTTCCCACTCCTGGTTTCTGTTCGACCCCTGGATTGGCTTTTGCCCAGCACCCTTTTTTTTCTCCCCTGTTGTTCTGCTAAAGTCGTGTGAATGAATTGTTCAGTTTTTAGGTGAAAGTCTTTCCAGGTGAAAATGCCTATTTTGCAGGTTCGTGGGAGGTGAGCCACCTGATGCTCGACCTCTCAGCACATCCTCGTCACCGGAAGTCCGGACCTGGACAATTATACACTTTATTGGGTAGATGCCAATATTGCAGCTGCATTGGAACAGCTTGGCTAGGAACATGGCTAGTTATGGAGCACGTGACCAGTACTACAGTCAGGATGTTGTCAGAGCACATAGCCTTTGAGGTATCCAGTGCTTTTAGTCGTTTCGTGATATATCATAGTACAGAAGGAGGCCATTCGGCCCATTGAGTCTGCACCAGCTCTTGGAAAGAGCACCCCACTCTAGCCCACACCTCCACCCAAACCCCGTAACCCAGCCTAACCCAAGGGCAATTTAACATGGCCAATCCACCTAACCCTGCACATCTTTGGACTGTGGGAGGAAACCGGAGCACCCGGAGGAAACTCACGCAGACATGGGGAGAACGTGCAGAATCCACACAGACAGTGACCCAAGCTGGGAATCAAACCTGTGATTCTGGAGCTGTGAAGCAACTGTGCTAACCACTATCAACTGATATTGAACTGAATTGGCTGAAAAGTAGCTTCTATGATGCTGTGGATGCTAGGAGGAGGCTGAGCTGTATCATCTACTCAGCACTCCTGCTGAGTTGCAAATGCCTTAGCATTTTTCACTCATCCACTTGTTTTCCCTATCATTTTGTCCATGACTGGCCCTGTGGGAACAGCAAGAGTGGAGTTAACAGCTTCCGTGTCCGCCCACTTTTCCCTGCTTATGATCCAGAGCTCCCTGTAGTAATGAAGGGCTACAGAAGTACCATGGCAAACATCAGTGAGAAAGTGGTCATTCATGCTTGCACTGCAAGTGTCTCTCTGACTCAGCATGGTCCTCTGGTGTGAGATCACTCAGTGACTCATTGCACACAGAGGTCCTCTGTGCATGCGTTGGTCACCCTGCCTCACTTCTCCCAGCCGCTATGTAAGATGTAGGACCTGCCACTTTGCAATCACTCACGTCACTCACCTCGTCTTACCTCACAAGGTAATTAAAGCACTCCTGGCTTTGCACCCATGTTCACTTAGCTGCTCACTTCCTCGGTACCTCTAGTTAGGCTTTCTTCATGAGGCTTGCTTGTTTCCTTCTCCTATCTGCTGGGAAAAAACATCTCTGATCCCTCATCGCCTGAAGTATCTCCAGGGAAGTGTACTGAAAAGTGGAGCTACCCTTTCACTGCAGCCATTTCTCCAAAGGTTCCCTTCTGGCTGAACCCCTTCACCTGGCCTGTGTGTGTGCAACCAGTATGAAGACTCCAGACTGGCCTTTAAAAGTGGGTGACATTAAGCCCCCTGCCAGCATTAGATCATGCTCGCCGCCCATTATTAGCATAGCAAGCTTCCCTGCAGGCTGGAGACTAATTGACTGCAAAGCGGAAGATCGCTGTGGAACTCCCACCACCCAACTGCGAAGTACACAAAGGATCCTAGAGCCAGGACTCTGAATCAAATGATAAAATCCAGCCTTATGACTCAAGCAGCTTGTCGCAACTGGTACTACCAAGTCATTCTTTCTGATCTTGAAGTCCTGCAACCAGAGTACAGTCTGTACCTTCGCTACCCTCCAAGTGGTTTCTCTAAGTAAATAACTAATTTCTTACCCTCCTCAGTTTACAGAGAAACATCTTCAAGCCTGATTCACTGGAATTTTAACGACTTGCATCTCAGCAATTTTCCTAATAAAACATTTTGGTGAATATGCTTTGTTTTACGCCCCAACCATTAAACATGGTTCAATCCAAGAATGATGATAAAAAATAAAGTGCCTAATTGTGGAAAGGGCATAAGAGTCAAAAACCTTGTAAAGGCTGAAGAAATTACACTGGGAAGCAAAATGGCACAAGACATAACTATTGACAAATCATACCTGATAGAAAGTAGGTGGTTCAGCTCCACATGCAGACTATGGGTCTGTACTCATGATTACTGGCACGTCAAATTACCATCTTGAACAGGCAAGCAAGTAGATGCATAGAGCTAAGGGCACAGTACTTCCTCACGGGGTAAGGAGAGAAAAGTCATCCTAATTATTCTTAATGCCAAGGTCAATAATGGCATTCCTCCGAGAAGCGCTGTTTGCCTTTCCAAGCAGAAGAATGGGGAATGGCATTGGCAGATTTGAAGACTGAGGAACATATTTTGAAATAATAATAATAATCTTTATTATTGTCACAAATAGGCTTACATGAACACTGCAATGAAGTTACTGTGAAAAGCCCCACATTCCAGCACCTGTTCGAGTACACAGAGGAAGAATTCAGAATGTCCAATTCACCTAACATCACGTCTATCGGGACTTGCGGGAGGAAACCGGAGTACCAGGAGAAGACCGGAGCACCCGGAGGAAACCCACGCAGACCCAGGGAGAACATGCAGACTCCACACAGACAGTGACCCAAGCGGGAATCAAACCTGGGACCCTGGCGCTGTGAAGCAACATTGCTAACCACTGTGCTACCGTGACGCCCATATTAAGAGAAACATATTCAGCATATGTGAAGTATAAATCCGTATTTGTCTAGATCCATGTCAATGGAGGCAAATCCTCGGTCACAGCGGGCAAATTGCCAGACTATGCCAAAATAACAGAAACTGTTCAAATTATACCATTGCAAACGTGATTTTAAACAAAAACTAGAATGAGAAGAGTCATGATTTAAAACTATTACAATGAACTACAACTCTTCATAATTAATAAGGGCAATCAAAATTTAAGATGGCACTTTGATTTCACAGCAAAGAAAATGTACAACTTGGCTAGCTGATCACAGCTGGGATGCTGGTGTGGAGTTGATATCAGCCAAATTTGCCACTCCTGATTACTATTCAAAGTTCCTTGATGATCCCTGCTTGAAAATGTACTGCCGGGGCATTTTGGGGCCCCATGGTTGCAGAGGGAAGAGAAGGTTGTAAAATCGGGTGGGGTGGCAGGTGTGGCAAGCCCTCCAATTGGTCAACAGCCCTTTGGGGAGGGGGGGCTCATCTTTTAAAGAGGTAGAAGCCCCAACTGAAGGTAGTTAATTGTCTGAGGAATTAAAAATGCACTCGGAGTTTCCATGTCTGGCCAAGGCTGTCTGATCGGTAGTTGGGGCCACCGCCACCCATGAAGTCTTGACCTACATTGATGAAAGTTACATACAAATTGAATCACCATGTCAGATCACCTGTTGGTAGTCACTGTGTATATATCAAAGAATGGCTGCTTGGGTAAGGTAGAAGCAGGATGCCAGCCAATCTGAAATATCAAAATGAAAGAAAAGTTTTGAAATAAAGAAAAGAAATGGCAAGCAGAGGTGGAAATATATTGGGTGAAGGTGGAAAGATTCTGCTGATTTGCATGTGGTTTTATTGTATATTTTGAAAAAGGATGCATTTAGAGGGAATTTCATTGTAGGTGCCCATCGATAACACTTAGCAGATGCATTGGAACCACACAGTACAAATATTTTGAAAATCATACAAAAAGTTTTTGGATTCCACCCTTAGGGTTTTAAAGCAAAGAGGGATATTTGGTGTCACAATCAGTTACATTTTTCAATATGGTTTGGTCCACTTTCACTTAACCACAAACATCAAAGAATTTCACTTTAAATGGGTTTATCTGATACCATCAAGTCATGAAAGTATTTTAAGTGCACCAGAAAGAAAATGATGTAATATTTGTTTATCAACAGAGCAATACTGTATTGTTGCTAAGAAAGGTTTTGGAACTCAGAAATTAAGCTTAATTTTAATTGAAATTAGAAATACTTTATAAGATGAGCTACTGAACAATTCCCACATACAGATGGATATATACTTGTAGAAACTGCTTTAAGTTTTATCTGCTCTGTGCACACATTTAAAAAAAATTAAAGTGATTAAAGTGAGTTTGTAATTGCACAGAAAGGAAGGTGAGAAGTAGCAAATATTTAAGAATCAATCATAAGTACTGTAAAAATAACAAAAACAATTCAGTTTAAAATAAATCCGTAAGCTTGGCAAAAGCAAAAAAAAAACTTATTCTGAGTAAATTAAACTGTAACCCTCTAAGTCATTTCGCACTGAAGCATAATAACATCTGCTCAAAAGGTGAAACAATCTCATCAAAAAATTAATTTATTGTAAAGCTATTTGTTGAGGATGCACTTGAAATTGCTAAAGTTCAGGTATGAAATTCTTGGAAAAGGATGAGTTAGAATTAAATCACAGTTGCCATGGAAGCACATTTTGAAGGCTGAATATTTGAATAGTTAGTTACAGGTTTAGACAAGTGAAGAGCATTCAGAAAGGAATCCCCAGCGAGAGTTGATAAGGTAGGACTTGGAAACCATTCAAGCACAATCAAATGTAATAATAAAACATCTGTATGTGGGAATAAAAATACAGGAGTGTGTATCTTAGCAGTGTGACAGTGCAGGGTGTTAGACCTCAAATGTACTGTACCAGAAAATGGCAGCATGTGGATCCATAATTCTCCATTTGGTGAATTTCTAACCTTGGCATAAAGCCCTTTTGCATTTTCAAATAAGGAGCTTAGCACCTTTTTGAGGTCCCTTGTGTAATTTTGGATTACCCTGAACACAGCCGTTGCTGGTCCGGTTACAGTCTCGAAAACCAGCTCGATGTTCAGTCTAACCATCACTCCTGAAAGATCTCTACAGATATTAATGATGTCCGAACCAAAAGTAAATACCTAACCCTAAGCCTCTTGTGACCCTGAGCTAGGGATGGAAAGAAAATCATTCAATGTTTTTTCCCCATGATCATCATCCTATGTGACTTACTGGAAGCACATAAGTGTGGACATTAAGGGCGTGATCCACCGGCCACGTTACGCCTGAAAGGTAGCGCACCATGGTGCGATGTGGCCGGTAGATGCCAGGTGACACCGCTCTCGGAATCTACCCGCTTCACTAAGCCTCACGAGATCTAACGCGATCCTGCAAGACGTTGTGAATCCCACCTATTGTGGGCGGGATCATTTTTTGGCAAATCTGCATATTAGATCGAGACAGCTAGTCTTGGTTCCCTGAGATAACTGAGGCTTTGGTATCTTCGTCTTGGAGACCCCGGGTGAACGTCTTTCAGCATTTGTCCCCAAAAATGGGGACCAGGCGAACGGCAGTCGTGGAGGCCTCCCAGGGGATTGGAGACCCCCAGATACTTGCTCTCTAGGCAGGGTGGTACCCCGGCACCAGTGATGCCAGCCTTACACCCTGCACTGCTAGCCTGGCACCCTGACGGGGATCGGGCCCGGGGTTGCCATGTGCACGATTAGTGGGGTGCGGGGGGTGCCTGAGGACCCCCTTATAGGTGAGTTTGTGCTTTGGGGGGGGGGGGGGGGGGAGTTTGGGGGTTGCGTCAGGGGCTCGAGAGATCAGGCTATTTAAAAATGGCATCCCGATCGCTCCCTGCACTGAGGAGTTCTGGCAAGCGGAGCTCCTCAGTGCAGGAAATGGCAGCACGTGCCCCACTGAAGCCCCGTAACTAACCGGAGTCGCATTAGATAGCGTTGTTTCTTGACGCTGCGAGTGCTGGGAAAAACGTGGTTAAACATGCATGCTAGGGGACTCTGTTCCCCTTTGGTTAGATCAGGCCCTAAATAACGAATGCCCAGACCTGACCATGGTTAAATATGCCATCGCATTCACTGTTCAAGCTCAGCAAACAATTGAATAAAGGTTGATCACTTCGCTGAGATGTAGGTGACATTGATGGTGAAGGAATTCTCAGCATGAGTTCTAAGTTTCTGGAAAAGAGAAGACGACAAAGAAGAAATCTATCAAGAAATGAAAATCTTAAAATTGTTGTTATTGAGATAATGGGCAAAGTTTTACTGTGGGCTTTGGGGCATCGACTTCGGGATGATATGGAGGACCGGAACTCATGCTTCCTGTAGTGGGACCAACTCAACAATTTTACTGGAGGCAACCTCCTAATTGGACACCTTGGGGTTTACTATTCAATTAAGGCTGGTGGCAGCCTTGCATGTGGCCTCTAGCATGAACAACCCCTAGATGTCAGGAGACAGGCCGTCTCCATGATGCTGGTGGCCTTCACAGGTGGTGGCAGGCTGCTCTGCTGCCGACAAAATGCTGGTGGGTCTGAAGAATTGACCCTAATAGGGTTCTTATATATATATATATATATATATAAAATGGCTGTCTTCCATTTGGTGCATAGCCGCTGCTCATCGTGCCACAGCTGGGAAACCTCTAGAGAACATTGCTTAAGTGAAATATTTTCATTCACGGTACTCAATCCATTCTTCCAAACTCCTGTCTGTAAATAGTAATCTTGCATTAAATAGGTACTCAACAGCCACTGGCAGACTGACCTTTAGCGAGACTGAATTTATGTCAGCACTGAATGCCATTAAAAAGTTTCTCTGAAAACAACTGAGCTTGGCAACTTTTTTACTTGCAGATGCCAATTTGAAGTTCAATTTCCAAGCAAAATGGAACAGGACACAGCAAATCTTGTGTGGCACAAGTTTACGATAATAGTGAACTTCATTGTTCCAAGAAATAACATGCTGAGTGCTTACGTTATATAGGCCATAAGCTAAAGTTTGCAGAGACAATATAAATCTTGCCTTCTGACAATAAAGGAGAGGATTAAGAAAATGAGGACACTAATTTTAAACAATGGCAGGCTCAGCTATAACCTAAATTCTGAATTAAACTTGTGTTAGAATACATTGCAGCTTGAACATCATCTAAAATCAAGACTAGAAAACATTTGCTGTACTGGCACTGTTCCATAAGTCAAATAGACCTAAAAGTACACTTACAATTGGTTGAAATGTGAATAAGTTCAGTATTCAACCGTTTCAATCAACAATACTGGTTGTAAACATTTTAAACACATTAAATGCTCAATTCTAACAAATGCACATTCTACAAGTTCAGACTGCTCCGATAGAGGAGACATATTATAAACCAGCAGCAAACACACATAACCAGAATCATTACAGTTTCAAACCAGTTGAAAAGAAAGAAAATTGTGGGTGTGTAAATTTTGAAAAATACAATGCTTTTTCTTTCATTCAAATTTATTACATTAGTTAAATTGGTACTTGCTAAAAAGCGAAGAGAAGATTTAGCTGTTTCGACATGGAAGACTTTACACGTGAAACTAAAATGAATAAAATTGTGACTTACTTAAACTATCTTGGAATGCAGAAGGACTAAATTCAGCAAAAGCAGTTAGTTAAGAACTGTTACGGTTGACTGCAAGGTTGTGATTGCAGATCAAATTCTTTAATAAAGATTTCTGCCCTCAGTTAAAATCTGCTTCTTCACTAAGTTTCTTCTCACTTGAGGTTCTGGTGGTATCTGGGTAGTTCTGTGGAGTTGATTGCAACAGTGTAAAGTTGCAGCTTAATCTTTGCTGTGTGTAACTCTGCTTTTGCATTAATAAAGTCCAAGAGATAAGCAATAGTCTAACAGCAGTTATTAACAATACCAGTAAACAGGTTTTTCAGTTGCTGCCGCAGATTATGCTGCCTGTGTTCATTCAGACATCATTCCACAGATATCCCTGTTGGGCCATCTAAATTAACTGAGCATTTTATTCTGTTGTAACTGACATACAAATAATCAGAAGTCATGAAAAACTATTTGTAAATTTTAATATACAAGTTTTATTTTATGCAATAACATTTTATTGTCTCATAATTGATCTCAAATAGTTCACATGATCTTTCTAAATGCATTACCGAGATGTTGTTTGTAAATAGATCTATTTGTTACCATTGGGTTATATCTCACCATAACCCTGCATTCAGTAAGAAAATACCAGTAGAAGTGAGCTGAAGAATATCTGTAAGATGTTCTTTTAGATAACAAAGGTACAATTGATACCGTAGCTTAAAAACTTACTTCTTTGGACAAAATGAGGTTCATTGAAACTATCTAGCTGAAGGCAAAGACTAATCAATAATCTTTTTCAGAGGAATTATTGACCAATAGTTCAGATGAGATTTCATACGTAGCTCATTAAAATCCCAGTGCAATTATTGCATACTGCCAATGGTACCAAGTCAAGTCTGAGTATAGATCACATACAAGTAAGTATCTTGTATTGGAAGAGCCTGACTAGTTTGATCCTTTTCTGATTGCCCATGGTGATCATCTATGGAAAGGGTAACCATGATACTATCCTATAAAGGAAAAGTCAACTTTCAAACTATATGTACTTTCAAGTTTATTATTTGATAGGATAGTATAAATATCCATATCGAACCAGATACTGATGAACAGGTTAAATTATAGTGAGCACTACCGTTACCAGCCCAGATCTGATTTATTTACCAGCTGAAGCAGAGAGTATGTCAATGTAGCAAGGATTTGAAACTTGTTACACTGACTTTTGGGATGAGTAATTTCAACATGTTCTAGTCAGTCATATTACTCTAACTCAGATAGAGGACAGATTCTTCTCATGGTATTTAGATCTTTGCATCGCTATTGTCACTAAGTGAACGGAACATAGGGGTTGAGATTTAAGTTTGATGAAGAAACTCTTTACAGATGTGCCGATGTTGATCCAATGCATCCTTAATATTTGTCTGTGTTCCCTTCATTTTAAAAATGATTTTACAGGATGTGGGTGTTACTGATTAGGCAAGCATTTATTGGCCTTCCCTAGTTGCCCTAGAGAAGGTGGTGGCGAGCTACCTTCTTGAACCGTTGCAATCCCTGAGATGTAGGTATACCCACAGTGCTGTTCGGGAGGGAATTCCAGGATTTTGACCCAGTGACAGTGAAGGAACAGTGATGCATTTCCAAGTCAGGGTGGTGAGTGACCTGGAGGGGAACTTCCAAGTGGTGGTGTTCCCAGATATCTGCTGCCCTTGTGCTTCTAGATGGTCGTGGTCGTAGGTTTGGAAGGTGATGTCTCAGGAACCTTGGTGAGTTCCTGCAGTGCATTTTGTAGATGAAGCACATGGCTGCCACTGTTAGTCGGCACTGGAGGGATTGAATGTTTGTGGAAGGGGGAGCAATCAAACGGGCTGTTTTGTCCTAGATGGTGTTGAGCTTCTGGAGTGTTGTTGGAGCTGCACTCATCCAAGTAAGTGGAGAGTATTCCATCACTTTTACATGCAAGTGAGAGTGCCTATGGACAGCCTACCTTTGAATCGTCTTGTTTTTGAATCTTCGAATCATTTGATTGTAATTCATTACAGAAAAAGGCTCATACCAAAAGGATTCAGAAAAGGTATTCCTCCAGTTCACGGAGATTCTGAAACTAGAACTTGGCACAAGTATATTTGACATTTAACACCCATGTGCCCAACCTGGAAGTTGATTCCAGTGAAAACAATAGATGTTCAAAGAAAACTTTCATTTTCTTGACTTATGCTCACTATCATGTCCTTTTTCAGGTGGGAAGGCAGGATAGTCTAGCCTGCCAATTAATTACTGCCAGTCTAGTTTTGTAATCATCTACCAACAGGCAGTATTCAAATAGGACAAAATAGTGCATCTTTTTCACAACCCACTTGAGAAAGATGTGTTCAGCATTTGAACAGACTAACAACCCACTAGATTTTCCCAAATGACCAAATTCAAATAAAAGATAGAAATCTGGGACTTCAATTGACCTTTATAATGGTCATGAAGCACCCCTACTGCTCACGCTGTTGTCAAGAGGGTGTAAGCTTTTAATAATCAATTGTTGCACATGTTACACTCAACAAATAATTGAACTCAGTATTACTTTTAAACAAAGACAATCTTGCATAAGAACACACTTTCTGAAGACACCAAATAATGACTGATAGATGACTGTTACAATGTGTTTGATTCTGATATACAGTTAATGAACATTAAACACGAATAATTATATGGACTCATGATAGTACTTGGTTTAAATTTGCCATTCACAATAAAGTCAATATAATGTCAAAAAATGCAGTGCATAGATGAATCACCTGGATTTAAGGTGTCACCAGGAATATATTTCACTTGAAGCAGAGTGCCATATGTCAATTTTCAATACAAAATCCTTGCATATTTCTTGTTTCATAAAATAAATCATTTCAAAGTAATCATTTGTAAGAGGCACTTGTACAGCGAACGGTCTAAACATATGGAAATAGAAGACATTATACCTCTTTATATACAGTACACCCCTTTTATCATTGTTTGCTCATCATTTCAATGCCCAGAAATGTAACATAACATTTAAAAGTGCAAGCACATTAGGTGGAGGATTATAAATTGCTGATTTTTAGGCACAATATCTTTACAAACTTTACAAACCCTGATTGTATGAAGAATCTTACAAAAATAACCTCATCTGACCAGCTGGTTTTAACAAAAAACCACAACCATATGGACCACCAGAGAGACTAGCGACTGCTGGTCTGTCTCTGTGAAAGAAACGGCAATTTTTTATTATTCATAAAAAGCACACCAAGAGGGAAAGAATGATCACTATATTAAAATAAGGAACTAGATCATTCTGGGCGGACTTTTTTCCTGAATTAGGGACTGGAAACAAATAAAATGTTAGAATCATTGACTAAAGCAGTAGCTTCAAACACCATGGGCGGGATTCACCACTCCGGCGCAGAAATGCCCACGCCGTCGTGAATGCCGTCGAGGTTTAAGACGGCGCAAAACGGCCCCGATCCCGAACGATTCAGGCCCCGACAATGGGCTAGGATCGGGGCCGTGTCATCTACACGTGCCAGGCCTTGTCGCCGCATAAAGGCGGCGCTGCATAATGATGCGGCCGGCGCCGCATAACTGGCGTCACCCGTGCATGCGCGGGTTGGCCGGCGCCAACCCGCGCATGAGTGGTTGCCGTCCTCTCTAAGTCCGCCCCGCAAGAAGATGGCGGACGGATCTTGCGGGGCCGCGGAAGGAAGGAGGTCCTCCTTCAGAGAGCACGGCTCGACGATCGGTGGGCACCGATCGCGGGCCACCCCACATTTGAGGTACCCCCGGTGCAGGATCCCCCCTCGCCCCCCCCACAGGCTGCCCCCCCCCCCAGCTTTCGCGCGCTGTTCCCGACGGCAGCGACCAGGTGTGGACGGCGCCGGGGGGAACCCGCCGTTTTGGCCTGGCCGCTCGGCCCATCCCGGCCTGAGAATAGCGGGGGTGCCGGAGAATCGCCATTTTGGGTGTCTCCGGCGATTCTCCGGCCTGCGGAACTCGACCGGGCCGTTCCCACCGCTTGGGAGAATCGCGGGAGGGCGTCGGACCAGCGTCCCGTGAAATTTTGGCACCCCAGGCGATTCTCCCAACCGGCGTGGGAGTGGAGAATCTCGCTGCATTTATTTCTCAAGACAATGCAACAATTTGTAAGTAATGGCACAGCTCAATATTTGGACAGATATCATCATCCATTTTTCATGTACTACGTTAAATTTCCACATTTGGTTTGCAGCAGCAGTTTTATGACCAGGCAGCAATAAATGATTGCTTGAAGAATATATATATCTTTTTTCAGACCCATACTGGCAGCAAACCTAGAACTCTGCTTTTAAAAGGACTTGCATCGAGCCTCTTCACACCTTAGGTTTGCAAAATGACAAAGGTCCCCTCACAGTGCAGTGGCTCAGATACTTGCTTCACAATCTTGTCACTTTGCCATTAGCAGGCATTTAAGTCCATCAGCTTTATCACCGAGAGAATCAACATTTATCTTGCTCGGTAGCAAACATGGCATTAGTTGGCATTGGCCATGGTGTTTAGTATCTTGCAGGATTCTATATTCCTAACCAAAACAAATAAGGGTTTTTTGTTTTCCAGTGGGCCAATGCTGTTCTAATGAAGTATTGCCCAATGCACACCACATTTGTACAGCCGGAATAATCATGTTGGGGGTGATACAAATGTATTTTAAACCGAGGGGAAAGGTTTACTCGGCCACAACTTCATTTTTTACATCAAGCCAGCCTTATGGTCTGAATGACTGTGGCAATGTGGGATCTAAGCTCAGAGTGCCACGTAACCTAGGACACTTACAGCCTACAAAGACAGAAGATTATTGGCAACAGATTTGAGTGGATTGAAAACAACATAACCAGAAGTAAAAAGCAGCTTTGAACTCACTGAATTATGCATCCTTGAAGTGCATTAAAAATACACAAAGGAGTACATCAAATTATTAATATTTATGCCAATTCAGTTGTATTTTTGAATTGCTGCAATAACAGGGTAAACTAACAGTTTGAAAATGTTCCTTTTATTTCTATTTGCTTCCATCTAGATTGCTGCAATGCAGTTTAGATGGAGATGTGCACCTATTTGTTCAATCAGATTTGAAGTACTACACATAAATAATGCACTCGGGGAATTTGCACAGCTGTACATCATGTGAACCATGAGCACATGCAACCATTTTGCCCAATTTAGTTTGATACGTGCAGACAAAAATCTCAGAATTCAATTGATAATCTTGCACTTCAAATCCAAATTAAATCTATGTTGTGTCCATTAAATGACACCTTCATTCAGATTAGCACGTAATTGATTTAATCATAACTGATATTGGACAAAATACCAGAACAGTTAGATTAAATTTAGTCAGCTTGTACATAATTTTACATTGCCTGTGAAGCCTCAGAAGCCCTTTAAAACACAAAGGCCTATTGTGATATGTAACCAGCCTTGGCTAAGATAAGGTAAAAAGTTCCCATCCCATTCCAGCACACTACAGCATTGAGTATGATTCAAAGAAAATACTTCATTAATTGTGAAGCTCTTTGAGATATCCTGAAGTGATGAAGATACAGGTTTCTTTTTTAAATGACTGAAATAAAGGAAGTTAAATTCACCAGTCCCAGATGACCAAAGGCTGCTTCCCCCTTTGTTGGTGATTTAACCTGAGGATCACCGCACCACAGGCGAGGGGCAAGGTTGAGAAGGCGGAGCCTTTATGAATAACCTCAGCCAGTACAGGAATTGAACCTGTGCTGCTGGCCACGCTCTGCATCACAAGCCAGCTATCTAGTCAACTGAGCTTGATTAACTGGTGATATCTCATTTGTGGGACCTTGCTTTGAACAAAATGGCTGCTAAATTGGCCTACTTAATGGTCACTGTACCGCAAACTAATTGGTTGGAGGTGAAGTACTATTGTGTTTGAGGTGTCCTGAAAGATGTACCAGTAATTAGGGCTTAGATCAATACAGCTTGGCTCTCTTTCTCCATAGGTATCCGAAGTAACTCAATTTCTTCTCAGGGGTTATTAAGAGAATGAAGGACAGGATATGTGATTTTCATGATATAGAAAACATTCATCTGTGTTCCATTGTGTCGGAGAAACAAGTGCCAACTTCACAATTCCTATTTTATGCAGTCGGTGAATTGCATAAACAGAATACATAACACTGAACAGTATGACGGACACCCTGTTTATTCTGCTCTTGGGAAAGTTCTTCACATCTTGCTTGTGAAATAAAATAGAAAATCCACTCAGCTATAGCATTTCAACATAATCAGTAACAGCTGCCTGGCTGCTCTTCATGGCCATCAACATAACTTACTCTCACAGCCTAGCAATCAGATAAGTGAAAGACAAAGCATTATCTACTAATGCACTCGAACAATTTGGTTCAAACTGAACTAGAGACTGAGCATGCAATTTAGCAAAACATCCTGAAGCACTTGTGTTTTACCCAAGTATCTATTATGCATTACATTGTGATCTCCACGGGGCATATTTAACCATGAGACAAATGTCATCTTATGTGGCTGTTACAAAGGCAAGCTATTCCTCTTCCTCCTTCTCGACCTGTTTGCAGCCGTTGATCGCACCATTCTCCTCCAATGTTTCTCCACTCTCCCAGATGGGTGAGACTGCCCTCGTCTGGTTAACACTCTTAGCTATCTGATTGTAGCTGTAGAATCACCAATCGTTTCTGTTCCCATTCCCACACTCTCTGGCATTCCAAAGGGATCTATCCTTGTCTTCCTCTTGCTTCTCATCTGCATAATGCCCCTCATCTGAAAAAACAATGGGCCGAATTTTCACTTGGCAGCAGAGATAGGACCAGAGATGGATGGGCCTGCAATTTCCTGCTATTAACGGTGTGCAAGTCGCTGATAGTCAATTAGAGGGCCTATTAAGGCCGCTCTGCAGACACGGAGTGAAATTTTCCAGATGAGGCACAGGCCACCACTGAGGTTGAAATATGGCCAAGCAGCATCCTGCTGGCAGAGCAGGGGGTGGGCCAGCACAGTCGGCTCTCGCTCCACAATGATAGCCTCAAAGCTGTGACCTCTTTGATTTCAAAAATTTCTGAAGGCTCCTCAGAAGATCTCTCCATCTTGAAACATGTTTTCTTTCTCCCACCTATATTGGCACCCTACACCACTGTCGGTTTGATTGCCATTCTTTCAGTGTTGGCCCTCCAGCCTCTGGAGCCCACCAGCCAGAAAAGGCCTCTTCGAAATTGCTCTCTGTGTTCCAGCATGGGCATGTGTGGGTTCCTGACCCACATTTCCTCGAGATGGCAGCATCAGGATCCATTACAAACAAAAATCCAGCTCAATACCAGTTTCCATCTATATGTTGATGACACCCAGCTTTATCTTATCATCAACTAATGTCTGTCAATTGTAAGTTCGCTTATCTGACATTCAATACTGGATGACCAGCAATTTCATCCAATTAAATATTGGGAAGAACTAAAACCATTGTTTTTGGTCCCCACCATAAATGCTGTTCCACCTCTCTCCCTCTGCAACTGTCTGCAGCTGAACGAGATAGTTTGCAAACTTTGTGTTATATTTGACTCCGAGATGAACTTTCAATCGCATTCATGCTGTCACTAAGACCACCAATTTCACCTGTCACACAGCCCTGTCTTTGCCTGTGCCTCAGTCCTTCTGCTGATGAAACCCTCATTCCTGTCTTTGTTACCTCTCGACTTGACTATTCTAACCCAACCCTGACCAGCCTCCCACATTCTACTCTTCCTAAACTTGTGGACATGTAAAACTTTGCTGCCTGTGTGTCGTAACTCACAACAAATTGTGTTCACCCATTACTTCTATGCCTGCTGATCTACACTGGCTCCTGGTTAAGCAATGCTTCAATTGTAAATTCTCAGCATTGTTTTCAAACCTTCAATGGGCAGACGCTCCCTATCTCTGTAATCTCCTCCAATCCTATGACCCACAGATATCTGCACTCCACTAATGTTGGTCTCTGGAGCAGCCCTGATTTTAATCGTTGCACCATTGTGGTTGCCGTGCCTTTCAGTTGCCTAGACCCTGGCCTATGAAATTCCCTCCCTGAATTTTTCTGCCTAGTTTCCTTCTTTAAAACTTAACTCCTTTGGTGGTTTGATTGAAATCCTCCTTATGTGGCTCAGTGTCATATTTTTGTTTCATAACACCTCTCTGAAGAACCTTTGGCTATTTCATTACATTAAAGGAGCCAAAGAAATAAAAGTTATTACTGTATGAGATGTATTAAACTAGTTTTGGGGGAATCATGCAACTTCCTACTTTCTCTGCCTTTTGTGTTCCTAGTTGTTATAGCTGTGCCATTCTTAAATGCACTGTTCAAATAGTGCATGACAACAGGCTACATTTTTGTGAGATGTTTATTTTATACTTGGCACCAATATAAAATTACATAGTTAGAAATAGGTACCAGTACAATGCCTCAAATAAATTCATATACATTGCTTGGAAGGCAGAGAAAAAAAGCTGCTCTTTGTCTTGCAACATGTGCTTTGTATCCATGCAGTTTCTATCATCAGCTGTATATCCATGATCAATAGCTTCTCTTCGCAATGTACTTTGTGATCACTTGTTATGTCTATACTGTAGGCAAGTGTGAGACGAGTTGCCTGTGCCAGTCAAACTCTTCCATCAGTACATCTTTGGACCTGGGTGCTAAATTTGAAAGTTTTATGAGGTGGAAAATTTGCTCAGATAATGTGTCTAACTAAGGTAATGGTTTATTAACCAGAATTTATATAAAGTATTAAAACAAGTTTTTCAAAATAGATAAGTCTTAGATAAGCATTTACATTTATTTGCAGTGTCTTGTGAATACAGTATTTCTGTGATAAAATCTGAGTAAGTCATGTAAATTATGAGCAATAACTTGGCTTGCTTTTTCCTTCTTGGTTCAGTACTATTTTTTCCATCCTAACTGCTCACTTTAAATCATGTTTTGCAAAACCTTTCCCCTAATTTTAGTTTGCCTGAAATTCCTTGCAGCAAAAATAAGAATACAATGTACCGGTTGCAACAGCTGCTCCCTACTGTATCCATCGTACCCAGTTTGCATTACTCTTCCATTTCATAGAATCATAGAATTTACAGTGCAGGAGGCCATTCAGCCCATCGAGTCTACACCGGTCCTTGGAAAGAGCACGTCACACCTCTACCCTGACCCCATAACCCAGTAACCCAAAAATAAAAAAGCATGTCAGTTGTTTCCTACGGTTTTTATGGTCCTTCTAGACAAGCATGGATAAATGTTCAACTACCAACCTACAGAAACAATTATCATCCAGTATATTTTTAAAAAAATCATAAACTTAACCATAAACCTGGCTTTAAAAGCATTCCGCCTCACCACAATATCAATTGGGATTCTGAAAATTGTGGAGTCTGGATACACCCCTCTTACCTATTCTGAAACTTCAGTATTCTCATTCAGCTAACTCATCTTCAGCAAGATGCACAAACAAAATGTGCATGCATTTGAAAGACTGCAGCATCCACCAAGCAAGATGGAACAACCTGTCCAGCTCTCGAGGACCTCCTCACAGAGGGGAAAAAGTTAAAAGGAAAATAAATGAAATCAAAACGTAAGTAGTGTAGGGGAAAAGAACATACATGAGGTGGAAGCTCAAGATTAAGAGAATGGAGTGAAAAGATGGAAGGGATTAAGATGAAGAGGCAAAAAAAAACAAGCACAGTGAAAAAGGGAGAGAGAGAGAGAAAGAACTGAGCAAGAGAATCCCAATCTAGACATCGTGAGACAAAAGCATTTTTGGTGAGGCTTAGCCCAAAGAAAACTGAAATGAAATAGCCTTGCCTGGAAAAGTTTGAGGAACTGCTCATATATTCTAAAAGGTAAATGCTGTGTAGGTTACAAAAACAGAGACATTACACACACATGCTGTATGGCGTGGTTGGCTAGAGTCATTTAAAATAGTAGATATGTATTGTGACGTTGTTACACAGCATTAATTTAACATACAGTGTTATCTTATTTTCACAGCCTTAACATAAACCATGTATTTAGACCCGATAAAGCAGCATTCGCTCTGCGCAGATCTGTCCAACCAGGCTTGCATATTGCCGTACCGCCACTTCATCATTGGCTCTCTTGTTCTGTCTCTGATAGATGCTGTAAGGCATTACGGTACTCTTGTACAGTACACGAACTTTACCAAGGTCTCGTAATCTATTTTCATCTTCTGGGAAAAAAAAACAGCAAGATAGTTGCTTAATAAAGACTGTACACGGTAGGCATTCATTTTATCAGTTAGATAGTGAACAGCACTGTGCAGTCAGGAATGTCCAAACAGTTTCAAACAAACTTGAGGTGCAAAATTGCGAATTTTAAATTGCACGTAATTTTAATTTGCAAACTGGTTCTCTTCATCAGATGCAAGTTTTAAAAAAACAACCACAAGATGGTGTCAGGAAATAAAACATGATTTAATGTTTGAAAAGTGTTCACTTTGATTTAAATATTTGTTCATTTTCTTCATTTCTATTTTCTGGAACAACATTGAATAAACTCAATTTCTGAATGGTTACGGCTTTTAGCTTGAATTTGCAAATCTATTTCTCTCAACCCCTCCATATAAGTCAGGTTTAATACAGATAAACCACATTGGGTAACACCCATTTAGTGTAAATTGTCCCCATCCTAACCCTACTGTCCATTTAAATCTTTGTGAAACACCTTGGCATGTTTTTCTGTTTTAAATTCTACATAAATGTAAGCTGTTGGTAAGTACTACTCAATTTATAACATTATAAAAAAGTAACTTGGATGCGCAATTTTTTCAAACTGATGAGAGAGGGAGGGATTCAATATTTATGTATAAAATAGGAGAATATGGGCTATGTATGTAAATATACGCACACACCAATAGGATTCTTTTTAATGTGCACTGTTTCAAGGACACACAAGTCAGTGTAAAGCAATGGTGGATAACCTATGGCCCAGAGGCTCTGACCAAGGCTCACAAGACATTTGTTGACCGTTGCCCACATGAAGGTTGCCACATTCCACTGATTTCCATCCATGTAGTTTTTTTCCTACCGGTATGACTGAAGTGATACCCACGTAAAGCAAGGACAAGTGAAGGGAGGTGCATACTGATTGCACACAACATTGCCTGAGAGAGCCGTGCGGTCCCTCTGCATCTAAAGTGTAAATATTTCTTTTGTTTTTACCTTTTAAAGTTGATGAGGGTTCTATTGTATAAATGATTTTTTTCTGTAACTTGCGGTGTATGTATGTAATCTTAATCATGGGTTCACGGTTAGTGAACAAGCCTGATTTCAATCTTACGGCCCACTGAGATGAAGGAAGGCCACTCATACAACCCACTCGCTTGACTAGGTTGCCCACCACTGATGCAAAGTCCATAACAAGCTACAAATTTATTATAGTTCTGATTCACTTTTCTTCATTCAATTACAACTTTAAAAGGCTTTCACATATTATATAAGCAAACTATTGTTTTAATTTTGAGAGGGACTTGACCAGTAGGTTTAAAATGGGTACACATCTGTACATCATTCTAGAATGAGGAGAGGAAGAATGAATTTATAATTATATAAATTATATCTCAAATCCTGATTATGCCACAAAGAACTTTACAGCCCATTAATAACCACTTGTTTTATAGGTAAAACTACCAAGCAATTGGTACACAGCAATGTCCAACAGACAACAATGTGACGAATGACCAGTTAATGTTCATTGGTAGTGTTGCTCGAGGGAGAAATGTCGGTCGAGGAACCCAGGGCTCTTAGTCTATCTGAAAGGTGGGTCCTGATTGAGGAGATAGAGCTTGTTGGGAATGAACCCACCTCTCCGCATCTGTCTCAGCAAAAATTCCCCTGAATGGTGGGATCATCATTCTGAAGGGGCGGGGACAGGATGGGGTTGAGCCCATCACCTGTGGATGCCAATAGGTGGCAGCTACAGAGACTGTTGAGCGCTGAGGTGGGCTGTTTAAAAGGCCCACCTTGGTTCTCTGGTACTTCATCCTGGCTATGTGCTTATGTTTTAGGTCACTAGCCCTCATCCTTCAAACTCCTCAACCCCTAACCCACTCCCAATGCACCATCAATACCAAGCCATGTTTTCACCCACTGAAACGTGGTCCCTCATACCCTGCATGCCAACTCATGCCCCCACACACCCCCAATGAACCCCCACATCTACCATGAAACTTGATGCCAACCTACCCACCAGAGCCCTTTATCACTCCTAAGCCAACTTAATGCAAACTCACCCAATATCCTTGCCTCTTACATCCTTTACACCATCTCACCCAGTATTCAGCTAACCCAGGAACCATGTTGAGATTAAATAAAATAGATGTCTAAATATTTATTAGAGCCTTCACTATAATAAAATAAACACTACCATTCATGAAAGCCCACCAAAACCTTCATCTTTGTAAGTGTTTAATCTCTTATAAAAATAATCAATATACTATTCATAGCCCCACATCAAAGGCAGTTTAAAGAAACTCTGAGCTGTCAATCAAGCACAACATCCCTGCTGAGATAATTATAGGTTTTGAAAAGCAGCCAAACATTCATAAAGAGCCTTTCGGGTAATATCAACGAACAGCTATTATAACTGCTAGAAGAGTTGTTTCTTTTAGCTCTGACACAGACAGACTGCTTTTTTATTTTTAATGGGGTTTGGATTTTTTGAAAATATTTTTATTAGAATTTTAGCACTTTATATGAAAAGCTGCAGAGCAATATTAAAACAACACAAGTAACCCAATGTTCCCACACGTCTCTGACAGTAGTCCCAGTAATATCATTTCATTATTTACATTAGTGTGTTGTACATGCTGAAGAAAAGAGAATATATTATCTACAGTGGCAGAGAGATTTATATCGAAACCCCGATTACAGAATACAGAGGATGAGAAAGGTGATCGGTTTCCCAATTTTAATGTGTGAAGGGGTCTGCGCCCCTCTGAGTGTAGAGCCTATTTCCCCTTTCTCGTCTGTGTTGTGTGCTTTTCCCCCTTCCCTTGGCAGTTCCTCCTTTGCCACCGCCCCTCTCTATTGCGCTTACCCACCCCTGGTCGCTGATCATGAACAGGTCTTCGAAGAGGCTGGTAAATGTTTTCCACGTGTAGTAGAATCTATCCTCAGATCCCATGATTATGAATTTTATTTTTTCCAGCTTCAAGAATTCAGCCAGGTCGGAGAGCTAATCTAAGGCCTTTGGTGGCGCTGCCGACTTTCACCCCAGCAGAAATTGCCGTTTGGCAATCAGGGAGGCGAAGGCTATGGTGTCCACCCTCTTCCTGTGAAGAACCCTGGGTGTTCTGACACCCCGAAAACCGCCACAAATGGGCATTTCTCCATTTTAACCCCCACTACCCAGGACATGTCATGGAAGAAGGCAGGAGCCCGTACAGGAGGAGGCCTCCTCCATTCGGACCCAGTCTGCCTCCGGCTCTCTCAGCTACCCCCTCTCTGCGTATGCTGCCGAGAGGTAGAATTGGGGGGGGGGGGGGGGGATGACAGGGCCAGGCCTCCCACGTGTCTCCCGCTCTGCAGGATGGCTTTACGTACCCAGGAATCTCCCCCCACCCCCAGACAAAGGCCATGATTAGCTTATCAAACCTCGCAACACAGGATTTGAGGATGAAGTTCGGGAGCTTTTTGAATACGAGGTGGAACCTGGGCAGCACGTTCATTTTAATCGTCTGCACCCTTCCTGCTAGTGAAAGTGGGACTGAGTTCCATCTTTGCAGGTCCCTCTTCACCTCCTCCACCAGGCTGCTGAGGTTCTACTTGTGGAGCCTCGTCAAATGGGGCAATGGATTTAAATACCTTCACAGGTTGACAATTCTAAAGAAGAGGATCAGCTATGATCCTGTTGAATGGCGGAGCAGACTCGAGGGGCTGAACAGTGTACACCTGTTCCTATGGTCTAAGCTGTCTGCATTTTTGGAGCATTTAAAAGCACTTGGAGCATCTAAAAATTTGTAACTCCGACACTGTGGGTTAAGGCTCTCGCTATAGTTAAAATGGAATCTCTTTGAACTCTGGAGTGAATTCAAATGGCTCTAATGATTTTGGGTTTCCTTCACGAGTGACTCACATGCCCCCTTTCCCTTACTGCCAAAAATGGGATCTGTTGGAAATAGGTGTGGGACTTCTGAATCATGGTCTCTACAATTATAAACTCTGGGCCTGGGTGTCTGTGGAACATCTAATCCGGAAGGCAGTGTTTTTGACAGTGAGACACTACCTCAATACTGCATTCAATTGTCAATCTAGATTTTACGTTCAGATACTGTAGTGGAGCTGAACAAATAAACCCCAACACTTGTAATAACCATTCCTTGGCGGGAAAGCTGGTCTATTTTTCCACCAGACTCATTTATGCCCTTAAATAGAGATTTTAGCACAGAATTCTGTGCAATTTGGGTTTTGTTGTAAGGAAGTAATTGGAAAGTGGGTCGGAATCCATTCCCACCAGGCTGGCATCCCATTTTACCTACCACAGTCAATTCCACAGAGGGGGCCGGGGGGAGTGGGAGGGGGGGGGGGCGGGAGGAGGGGGTTGATGTACACCTCTTTTATCTATCTGCCACCTCTCACCTCATTCCAGTGTTATTTGAGGATGGGTGTTCTTGGGTTCTCAGAGAAATAGCACCAGTCAAACAGGCGAGGACCAGATGAGAGGTTCAAATTAGAGGCTATTCAGCGCCAGGTAAATGTAAAGAATCTTTGTCCAGACTGGGTGTTAAATTCCTCCAATAAAGCATCAAGGTATCACGCCATTATTCTGCTATTGTGCTGGATGTCCCTGTACTGCTGTAACTAATACAGGAAATCTCTATAATATGTCAGCGATTTGGGAAGGGGTCGGAGTTGGGACAAAGCACTTGAAGAAGCAAAATCGTCCTACCAGAATTACTACTACTTTATATTCAATATTGCTCTGATTGTCCATTTTCCCCCCTGGTCCACTTCAAAACTTTCATGTTGAGGAGAAGCTTGCTCACAGCAGTCAAATTATTGATTTAGTTAGTTTACAATTCTACCACTGACCCGATAATGGACCTGGTATTAGCAACATTAACACAGGGAGACAGTGAAGCTGTCGTGTGGTTCAAAATAAAACAGGCACTTTTGTATTAGCACCGTATGTCCGTATAATAGTGGCTGTACTTCAAGACTAATTCTTTGGATGCATTTCCAGACATTCCAAAGCACTCTGCAAGCTTGTTCTTTCTTTCTTGAGTCACACTACCACAGACATGCTGTCTTAAAGGTGTAGCATTAAACCGGGTCTTGGATGGCTGTTTCTGTTGTTCAGGTGGATGTGATAAAAAACACAGGGATTTCACCTAACATCCTGGCTAACATTATAGTCTCAACCAACATCACCAAAAACAGATTAACCGGTCGTTTACCTAATTGCTCTTGTAGAATCCTGCCACGTGCAATCGGCTACTACAATTGCATATGTAACTGTTTTGTGCTGTCAAAAGGAATTGTTGTATGTGAAGCTCTTTAAGACATTTGAGACACATAAGGTACTAATAAATTAGTTTTTTCTTTTCTAAATGTTAGTTTATCCAGCAATGTCTACCATTCAAAGCATACTGTTTGTATTACAGATTTCTGAGAATTGTAACTCAGCAGATTCTCTGCTGAGGTACTGAAATTTTGAAGCTTTATATGGTGTTATGCACCCTGGGCTAGTGCGTGGCCCACTTGACCCGGAGTCACAACACAATTGAAAAGTAATGTAATGTCAAATTTGAACGGCTATGTCGTACTTTTACAAATTTTATGAATAAAATGATATTTTTTGAAAAAGGATTTGGACGTATAGAATACTATGAGACTTTGAATAACTGAAAAGATGCTTGTGTGACATTGTTGCTCCATTCGTTAAATGTACTCATGTTCATGCATACAACAAATAAATATTTTGCTGATGTGCTCAATGCTGAAAGGCATAGGTACCCAAGAAAAACTGTTGCCCTATATTTGTGACTTGGTGATGCTCAGATATAGTTTAAGCAAAATAAAACATGATTTTGCATTACTGTAGTTTGAACAGATTATGCGTGTAATAACAAACCAACTGGTTAACAGTTGGTAGTGTAACAAGATGATTAAATGGAAAAAAACACTTAATTCAGCTTTTCTTCAAATCAAAATGATCACTTTTCTGAGGATTGAGCAGAAAACACTACCCAAGTATTGAGCCCAATCGCTTACATTGATAGAATAGAATGTAGCTCAACAAGTGCAGAAGATTTCAAGGTATTACAATTTAAAATGAAGCATCTGTTGCAACATGAAAGCAATTACCCTGCATGAATCGAGGACATTTGAGTTTTGCG